>NC_143145.1:10912250-11549500 GCF_059928025.1 Delphinapterus leucas
CCCAGAGTTGCCCAGGGGTATGGAGCCCCAGTTGTCCAGGGCAGCAACTTGCTTGATAATACACCTTTATCAGGTGCCTTCCTTTCTCACGTCCTCACTCTCCTGTTGGTACTTCCTAGTCAGGCCCAGCTACGTAATTTGCAGGGTCCAATGCAAACTGCAATTGCAGGGCTCCTTGTTGAAAAGTTATGATGAGTTTCAAGATGCTGACAGCACAGCGTTAAACCAAGCACAGGACCCTTCTGAAACAGGCCCTGAGTGAGTGCACAGGTCGTGCGCCTATGAAGCTGGGGCTGGGACTGGTATTCCCTCCCAGAGAAACTACTTGTACTTTCCCTGCCTTGGCCTTTGCATCTGGGGGAACCCAACCGACGTCACGGAGGTATTCCACAAATACCTCAAAATGAAGACAACTGCGTTTTTATTAATTAAATGCCTGAGCCGCCTTTATAATATTTTCCCTAACTTTTTGGCTATATGCCGTTTGTTTACCTTTACATGGCAATGGTTTTGTGATTTCTCTATAAGGAGAACAGAAAGATAATTCAGTCTTTCCTCTAACATGATTGCACAAAGTTTAAAAAAAAAAAATTACTTAGGGGGAACTCCCTGGGGATGTGGGTTCGATCCCTGGTCAGGGAACTAAGATCCCACATGCCATGTGGCACGGCCAAAAAAAAAAAAAAAAATTATAGCTTAGGAAAGTTTCAGTTTTTCTTCATAGTCCCTTTTGAATAATGCCCTGTGAATTTTTAGGATTGTTATCAGATTTTGGGAAATCTTCATCAAGTTTCCTTCATACATGAATGAGAGCAATCAGATTTCAGGACATTTCTAGTGCACTGTCTAATCTTAAAGGTTTGTTAGTTTTCTAGCACAGCTGTAACAAATTACCATAAACTTAGTGACTTAAAACCATACAAATTTATTAACGCTCTTAGGTCAGAAGTCCAATACAGAGATTACTAGAGTAAAATCAAGGTGTCAGCAGGATTGCATTCGTTTTTTGAAGCTCTAGAGGAGAGTCCACTTCCTTGCCTTTTCTAGCCTCTAGAGAGGCCACTGACATTCCCTGGCTGGTAACCCCCTTCCTCTGTCTTTAAAGCCCAAGATGTTCTGTGGTTGAATTTCTCTCTGATCTACTCTTCTGCCTTCTTCCATTTTTAAGAACCTGTGGGATTGGATTGGGCCCACCCAGATCATCCAGGATAATTACCCCATCTCAAGGTCTGTGCCCTTGATCACATCTGCAAAGACCCTTTTGCCATATAAGGTAACATATTCACGGGTTCCAGATTAGATTAGAAAGTAGGCATCTTTTGCTGGAAGGGAGACATTATTCTGCCTGCCACACTCTTTTCATTAATGACATTATTCACAGATTTGTCTTCCATTTCTTGTTTGGTGGTGGATTATGAGTTTTTATCTTTTTATCAATGTCAGTTATATCAGCAAGAAACAAATATTTTTTCAACGTGTTCAGGGGATTCAAATTTTTTTCTTTCTCTTAGTGAATTACTACTTTTGGTAAGGTCTGATTTTCTTTTTTTTTCCTGGCAATTTACTTCTTGAGGTCAGAATAATTTCTATTGATTTTACCAATCTTCTATATTGCTTTTATTCCATATTCCATTTTTAAATTTTTTATTTTTTAAGTTGAAGTCTAGTTGATTTGCGATGCTGTGCCAGTCTCTGCTGTACAGCAAAGTGACTCAGTTATACACATAGAGACATTCTTTTTTTAATATTCTTTTTCATTATGGTTTATCCCAGGAGATTGGATATAGTTCCCTGTGCTATACAGTAGGACCTTGTTGTTTATCCATTCTGAATGTAATAGTTTGCATCTACCAACCCCAAATTCCCAGTCTATCCCTCTCCCTTTCCCCCTCCCACTTGGCAACCACGGGTCTGTTGTCTATGTCTCTGAGTCTGTTTCTGTTTTGTAGATATGTTCGTGTCATATTTTAGATTCCACATATAGGTGATATCATGTGGTATTTGTCTTTCTCTTTCTGACTTACTTCACTTAGTATGATCATCTCTAGTTGCATTCATGTTGCTGCAAATGGCATTATTTTGTTCTTTTTTTTGTGGCTGAGTAGTATTTCCATGTTTTATCTGCACTTTCTCTCCACAACTTAATGTATAAAGATGACAAAAGCTGCCTTTATATGTATTCACATCAGGAGGCTTTCATTTCTGTCTTATTTAATAGATATAAAATGTCTCTCCATTTTCCAGATTAAGTGACGTTCCCCAAAGCTATTCTACAAATGTTGGCAACCCCAGCAATGTGATTGACATGAAGGAAAGTATAATAGGAGGGAAGCATTTCCCAAATGATTCAGTGAAAATATCTTATTTTTGCCAGTTTTACAATAACGTGTGAACTTGTGAGCACAGTGCTAGAGCTCCTGCCCAAGGCCTTCTTTACCTTTAGCTGGAAAGACGTGGCAAAGGAAGCCTAAGCTTAAACCAAGTCTTGAAAGACAAATGGAATTTAGCTAAGCATAGAAAGAAAGGAAAGATTGTCCAAGCAGAGGTCATGATTGGCTTCAGCACACAAGTGTGACAGGGCATGGAATGTTCTGGAAAATGTCAGCCATTCAGAGTGGGTGGAGGAGAAGGAGGAGAAGGAGAGGTAGAAGATTCAGCAGATGAGAGAGGCGTGAGGAACACCGTGGACTTTATCCTGAGGGCAGGGGAATCCCGCCAAAGAGTTATAAACAGAGATGATAGAAGTTTGGATCTATGTCTTAGGTTTACTTGGGGGCTGCCTTGAAGAGAGTTGGGTGGGAGAGCAGAAGTGACCGCTTCAATCCTTTTGTTTCAAAGCATATTCATAGCTATATCCCACTAGACCAGGGCTATTCAGTAGAACTTCCTGTGATGAAGGGAATGTTCTCTGTCTATGCCATCCAACATGGCAGCGCCAGTTACATGTGGCTCTCGAGCGTTTGAAATGTGAGAAGTGTGGCTGAGTGACTAAATTTTTAATTTAACTTTAATTTTTAAAAATTTAAATAGTTACACACATGGCTGATGGCTACCATATGGAACAAACACAACCCTAAACCCTCAGAGAAAGACTATGGGATACACAGGCTCATCAGTCTAAGCTTAATGAGAAATTTCAAATTTTAAAGACTCGTAGACTCTGAGCAGGAACTTAAGTGGTACAAGACATAGATGGATGCCAACTTAATGGAACTTATGATCAGGACAGGGCTTTGTGTTAAAAGGGATGAGTGGATACTAAGGAAATACTCAGGATGTGCAAAAAATCCAAAAAAAAAAGCTGTGAGGATGGATATTCATTGCAACACTGGTTGTAAACAACATAAATATGCAAATGTACAAGACTGATTAAGAAAATGCATCCATACAATGGAATAGATCCCATCTATGCAATGGACTCATATAAATAATGCAAAAGCACATTTATTTTAATAGAAAGATGTTTATGATATAACACTTAGTGGAAAAAGCATATTGTAAAATGGTTATAAAATTTTTAAGGAAAATATGCTTAGGGAAATATCTGAAAGTACATGCATAAAATACATATACCCAGAGTGGTTATAGCTGACTTTTAGGCCATTGCTTCATTTCTGTCTTCCTTTTTTTTTTGCCTCATCAATATTATCACATATTTTTCTGCAAGGAGTGTTTATTGCTTTTATAATTAGAAAAATAAGAAAACAATAAAATAACTTATTTTAAGACTCTTATAGGAGTGAAATAGGTAGCAACATCTATTATGGTTCAGTGTAGATACCCTAGTAGGTGAGGGATGAAGTAGGCAGAAAAGCCTTCTCATCAAAGATGAACTTTGAAAGAAAAGGAGGAAGGTAGGGGCAAAAGAAGGGAACAAACATTCCTTGAGCACTTACTCTGTGCTCAAGAGTAACTGCTCACTCACTCTGTGTTTATATATGTTATGTCTTTTAACTCCCTCCATGAACAGGTAAGGTAGGTACCATCATCATCTCATCTTACAGGTGAGGAAATCGAGACTCTGATAGGTTAAATGACCCTGTAAGTGAAACCGAAAATCTTATTTTTTTCTTTTTAACATCTTTATTGGAGTAAAATTGCTTTACAATGTTGTGTTAGTTTCTGCTGTATAACAAGGTGAATCAGCTATATGTACACATATATCCCCATATCCCCTCCCTCTTGCATCTCCCTCCCACCCTCTAGGTGGTCAAAAGCACCGAGCTGATCTCCCTGTGCAATGCAGCTGCTTCCCACTAGCTATCTACCTTACATTTGGTAGTGTATATATGTCAATGCCACTCTTGAAGAGAGAAGACTGGGGGTTTGAGGCATGGCTTCAGTGCTTACCAGCTGCTGCTAGCTTTTGTTACTGGGTGAATTTCATAATGTGTGCGTTCTCATTCATATATAGGTTTGTGTAATGACTGTGTTTGTGTAATGTCTGTACAGTGACTAGACCAGGAGCTCCTGGGGCAGGGATTATGTGTGTTTAGGTCACTGTATCTACAGTGTTCAACAAAGAACCTGGCACACAACAGGCTCTCAATGAATACATTAGACTGAATGAAGGTATATCAGGCATCATTAATATCTGACCATTTTACCTCATAGAGCGTTGGGAGAAACTCAAATGAGATAATAGGCCTGACAGGACTTTGAAAACTGTAGAATCATGTACCTAGGTCAGGGGTGTTGATTTTTGAAGATTTTCCTTTATTGGCTTTTTTTTTTTTTCCCCCCAAAGCCAAATGAACTTGGAACTGCTGCTGATACTCCTGCAAAGGAGATTTAATCTGGAGATTCTTGGAAGGTATCAGGAAAACACAAAGCATTAATTTGTTCTTAAATTGAGGTCTTAAGAGATGTTTTGATTGTTTTTAGGAACATCAGAGCTTATTAATGTATATTTTAAAAAATGTTTCTGAAACATCTCTTATTTTAACCAAACTATGAAATAAGTTGAGACATGGGAGGTGAAATCTATGTTATTAGTTGCATAATCGCTTATCATCAGCTCCTAACACATATATTAGGAAATGTTGATTTTTCTATTTCTGTGGTCAAATAGAAGGAGACAGATTGTCCTCTTGCAGAACTGGGTGAGGGTGAAAGTACAATTGGATACATCCTGGGTTCCCACAGGATGTTGTTGATCAAATTGCTAATCACATTCTGAAAAGGCTTAGTTTTATTTTTTCCTGTTGTAGTAGCAAGAACATCACCTTTGTGTCAGGTGGACTTGGTTTGAACACCACTTGCACTTTTCAGCTGTATGACTTTGGATACAGTCAGTAGGCTCCTTGCCTACTGACAGCCTTGGTAAAATAGGAACAATCATGCTGATCTTGCAGGACTGTTAGGAGGTGTTAAATGAAATCATGTGTCCAGCTTGTCTGGCAGAGTGCTTGACTCAAAGTAACCCTTAATGTAAATTATCTTCCTTGTCTACTTTCCACATTTACAGTTGGCAATGAACAGACTTTTCCAAACAGAAACTTGTTCTTTTGAGTATCAGTATATGAAAGTATGGAAGTGAAGTGATTTTATGGGTCAAAAAATGGCTTCTGTATTTGCGGCTGGGGTCTTCAGACCATAGATTAGATTCTGTAGTTTTGTACAACAGCAAGAACCCAGTTAAGTTTCAGGATCGTGGAGTACCAGAGCAACAAAAGACATTGCTTCAGAAAACTGAACATGGTGAGGAGAAGTGACCTACCCAAGGTCTCATGGCTAGTGGCATGCATGGTTGAGTTCACAGTACATCTAGGGAAGCAGGTTTAAAGTTGTGTGGGGCATTACCTAGTCCTTAGGGAAAAAAAGCTGCCTAGAATGAATTCAGGTTCATAGTTATGTGTCTGAACCCGTGGGAAAATAAAACCCTTCCGATTCTTAGGTGTTTAGATTAGTTGATCAGTAAGCTTATACACCCCTCCCCCCATGTGTATGGGCAATGCAAAATCAGACTTTAGAGAGTTAGGAAGGGCAAGATTTCCAAAACCAAAGAGACCAGGGAGACAGGCCGGCTGCTGTTCTGAGAAATCTGGGTTGCTGTCCATTTCCAAGAAATCATTCTGGAACCAGTGGACAGGTAGGGCACTGGTTTTTCAACTCATCCATCCATCCATTAATTAATTAATTCATTCATTCACTGAGCCCAGGCAATGATACTTTGTTAAGTGTGAAAGTTACAGAGATGAACAAAACACATCCCTTCTCTAGGAAGGTCACAGGCCACTCTTCTGAATCCTTCTTCCTTTCTTGGAACCCTTCCCGGGTCTCTTACCCTGAACTTTGGGAGGAGCCTCCTGCTGAGGCTTCACTGCACACCTCTTGTTGAGGACCGATCTAACCACAGAGCTGGAGGACAGTCCTCTGGCTCTTCCCTTCATTTGTCCGGTTACCTGGATGTGACCAGGTCTATAGATGCCGTTTCTTTTCTCATCCTTGCTTCTACTCTTATCTCTGCACCACCTAAGCAGGGCTCAGCACCTTTCTTCACTCTGTCCCACCCCCAAATAAACTCCATCCTTATTGAGTTTTTAATGTTCAGTTGACTATTTCATTGTGGACATGAAGGGGAAGGTTAGGTTACATTGCACATCACCCAAAATTATTTGTTACAGTTCTTTCACTAGTCAATGCTCCTGTCCATAAAATCTCTTCCCTTGGCTATGTACTCTGAGTCGCTTTCTCCCTCTTCTACCTCATTCATCTTCCCCACACACCATAGCTCCCCAGGCCCTTTTCCTGTCATCTCATCTCCAATTTGCAACTTCACCATTTTTGATTGTGTCACACCCTTCTGGACAAGGTAGTAGGGATTGGAAAGAAATACTTTTTTTCTTGTCTAAAAATAAGTGTATTTTCCTGTTCCAGAGATGGGTCACCTTGGGCAAGAGAGGAGAAACCATTTACAAAACGCTGAGCATCTACTTCAGCACCTTTCCCCTCTGTCCCCAGAGCACCCTATGCTACCTCTGGCATGTCATTCATCCCACTGTTCTGTAATTGTCTGTTGGTTTACTTATCTGTAATTGACTCTTATTGGTTATAGTTTTAGAGGCTGTGAGGAATGGGTGTGAAGTGGCCCAGGCCTGGGGAGTCCCTTCCAGGCAGGAAGTCATTCCCTCTGAGTGCTTAAAAGATGCAGATGGTATCTGTTCCCCAGGTGGCTGCTGTTCTCCTGGAGAACAAAGACTCTCTCATGGTCTCTGTGAAGGGTGAAGAGGAAGGAGAAATGCTCATGTTAAGCCCTTGAAGTCCAGGCTCTGGAAGCTCCCTTCAATGTGCAATTAAGAGATATATGGGGGCGGCTACAGAGTTCCATAAACAGGGACCAATCTCTTTGGGTCAGCCATCAAGAGTCCCATCCTTCAGGGCTTCTCATACCCAAGTATGATTTTCCTGAGGGGCAGAATCTGTGGTTCAAGGAGTAGTTCAGAGCCTGTGGCTCTTTGTTGCTACCCCTTGGAGGGTAATAAGAGTGGGAAACATTAAGAAAGATGGAATATTAAAAGTTGGAAGGAATCTTTAAGATCTTTTGAAATGATTCAATTATGTATTTGATAAAAATTTATGGAGTGCTTGCTATGTGCCAGGGACTATTCTAAGCACATGGGAAAGGGAGACTGATGGGACCAAGAGGAAGAGAATTTGGGGGAAGTTATAAGGAAGACCCTGAATTCAACTGTATTTATATATTAGAAGGGTGGGGGAGTTAAGTTTATTTAAGTCTCAGAGCTCCTAAGGGACATCTCAGTTACAGTCTTTCTAGTACTTTCACTTTACATACTGGTTTCACATTCAGCCACAGAAACAAACAAACAAAAGTGTTAGGTCCATATGGCAAAGATTTATTTCCTCATATTGCAAATAAGTAAACTGAAGTTTTATAAAAAATAAGATGTATACAGCAGGGCTTCCCTGGTGGCGCAGTGGTTGAGAGTCCGCCTGCCGATGCAGGGGACACGGGTTCGTGCCCCAGTCCGGGAAGATCCCACATGCCGGGGAGCGGCTGGGCCTGTGGGCCATGGCCGCTGAGCCTGCGCGTCCGGACTCTGTGCTCCGCAACGGGAGAGGCCACAGCGGTGAGAGGCCCGCGTACCGCAAAAAAAAAAAAAAAATGTATATAGCAAGTCCTAGAGCAAGCATTTAAAAAATCTCAAAAATATGATGAAAAATTATTAAAGAAATGAAAATGCTATGTTAAAAATGCTTAATGAAAAAGGAAGCAGTAAAGGAGGAATAGATGAATAAAATAGACACAAGACATATAGAAAACGAAGTAAAATGTCAGATGTAAATCCAAAAATATCAATAATATAAAATATGAATAGATTAAGCAATCCAATCAAAAGGCAGAGATTGTCACACTGGGTTAACCAAATCCAAATAATATGCTGTCTACAAGAGGTACACTTTGGATTCAAAGACACAAATAGATTGAAAGTAAAAGAATGGAGAAAAGATATATCATGCACACAGTGACAGCAAGAAAGCTCAAGTGTTAATCAGACAAAATAGACTTAAAAATGTTACTGGAGATATAGAGGAATATTTCATAATTAAAAAAGTGTTGATTTATCAGAAACATGTAACAGTTATAAACATATATACATCTAACAAGAAAGCACGAAAATACATGAAGCATAAACTGACAGAAATGAAAAAAATAGATAATTCAAAAAAAAATAGTTGGGGCATTCAATACCTCACTTCATAATGGATGGAACAAGTAGGCAGAAGACCAACAAATAAACATAAGAAATGAACAGCACAATAAACCAATCATACTTGACAAACATCTATAGAACACTCCACCCAACAACAGCACAATATACATTCTTCTCAAGTGCAGGATAGGTCATATGGTAGGCCATTTAAAAACAAACACTTCAATAAATTTAAGATGATAGAAATAATGCAAAGTATGTTCTTCAACCACAATGGAATAAAGTTAGAAATAAATAAAGGAAAGAAATTTGAGAAACTTACAAATATGTGGAAAGTAAACAACAGATTCCTAAACAACCAATGGATTAAAAAGGAAATCAAAAAAGAAGTTAGAAAATACTTTGAATGAACTAAAACAAATACACAACATATCAAATTTATGGGATACAGCTAAAGCAGTGCATAGAGGGAAATTTATAGCTGTAAATCCCTATATTAAAAAAGGAAGATTTCAGATCAATCATCTAGCCTTCCACATTAAGACACTGGAAAAAGAAGAACAAAGTAAAACTAAAAGAAGCAGAAGGAAGGAAATAATACAGATTAGAGTGGAAATTAGAGAACAGAAAAACAATAGAGAATATCAAGTGAAAGCAAAAGCTGGTTCTTTGAAAACATTAAGAAAATGGACAAATCTTTAGCTGGATCAAACAGGAAGAGTGAAGACTCAAATTATGAGAATCAGAAGTGAAAGAGGGGACATTACTTCTGATCTTATAGAACTAAGAAGTATTGGTCTTCCCTGGTGGTGCAGTGGTTGAGAGTCCACCTGCCGATGCAGGGGACACGGGTTTGTGCCCCGGTCTGGGAAGATCCCACATGCCGCTGAGCAGCTGGGCCCGTGAGCCATGGCCACTGAGCCTGCGCGTCTGGAGCCTGTGCTCCGCAACAGGAGAGGCCACAACAGAGAGAGAGGCCCGTGTACCGCAAAAAAAAAAAAAAATAAAAGAAGTATTCTATGCCAATAAATTAGACAAATTGGATGAAATGGACAAATTCCTAGAAAGACAAAAACTACCAAAACTGACTCCAGAAGAAATAGACAATCTGAATAGACCTATAACAAATAGAAATTAAATGTGTGATCAAAAAACAACAAAAATAAACCCCACAACTCAGTAAACCAAGATAGACAACCCATTAAAAAATAAGCAAAGGACTTGAATAGACATTTCTTCAAGGAGGCTATACAAATGGCCAGAAGCACATGAAAAGATGTTCAGCATTGTTAGTCACTAAGGAAATGAAATGAAAACCACAACAAAGTACCACTTTGCGATCACTAGGATGGCTGTAACAACAACAAAAAGGTAAACGAATGTTGGTGAGTATGTGAAGAAATTCAAATTTTCACACACAGCTGATGGGAATATAAAAGGTCCAGCTACTATGGAAGACAGTTTGGTGGTTGCTCAAGAAGTTAGACATAGCATTATCATATGACCCTGAAATCCCACTCCTAGGGATACAGCTAGGTATACAGGCATACCTTGTTTTATTGTGCTTTTACAATAGCATCAAACAGAACAAAATATTTAAGAATGAATTTAATAAAAGATGTGCAAAGTTGATTCTCTGAAAACTACAAAACACTTTTTATTGGTTTATAACATTATATATGTTTCATATGCACAACATTGTATTTTGACTTCTGTAGACACTGCAGCATGCTCAACACCAAAAATTTAGTTTCCATCCATCACCACACTGTTGACATTCTAACCATTTTGCCCCTCTCCCTCCCTTCCCCTACTGTGGGAACCACTACTATATATATGTACCTATGTGTCTATTTTTGTTTGGTTTGTTCATTTATTTTGTTAAAAAAAATTTTTTATATTCCACATATGAGTACTACTCAGCTGTAAAAAATAGATGAAATCTTGCCATCTGCAACAATATGGGTGGACCTTGAGGCCATTATGCTAAGTGAAATAAGTCAGATGGAGAAAGACAAATAATGTATGGTTTTATTTAAGACATAATGCTGTTGCATACATAATAGACTACAGTATAGTATAAATGTGGCATACAAAACATTTTTGAAAGAGGTTAAGAAAATCTAAATAAGTGGGAAAATATCTCATGTTCACAGATTGGAAGACATAATACTGCTAAGAGGGCAATGCTCCCTAACTTGATCTACAGATTAAATACACTCCCTATCAGAACCTCAGCTGGCTTCTTTGTGGCAACTGACAAGCTGATCTGAAAATTCGTATGGAATTTCAAGGGCTCTTGAATTACAAAAACAATCTTGGAAAACAAGAACAAAGTTGGAGGGCTCACAATTCCTCATTTCAAAACTTACTAAAAAGCATCAGTAGTCACAACAGTGTGGAACGGGCATCAATACAGACATATAGGTCAATGCAATAGCATTGAGAGTCCAGAAATAAGCCCGTGTGTCTATGATCAATGGATTTTCAACGAGGGTGCCCAGATCATTCAATGGGGGGAAAAACAGTCTGTTATAGGAAAGCTGAAGAGCCACATGCAAAAGAATGAAATTAAACCCTTACCGCCCCCCACACCATACACAAAAATTAACTCAAAGTGACTTAAAGATCTAAATGTAAGAGCTAAAATTATAAAGCTTGTAGAAGAAAATGTAGGGATACATTTGTATGACCTCTGATTTGGCAATGGGTTCTTAGCTATGACACTGAAAGCATGAGCAAGAAAAAAAAATAGATAAATGGGGATTTATCAAAATTAAAAACTTCTGTACTTCAAAGGGTACTATGAAGAAAGTGCAAAGACAAGCCACATAGATAAATATTGGGATAAAATATTTGCAAATCATATAGTTGATAAGGCACTTGTATCTAGAGTATAGAAGGAACTCTTAGCACAATTAAAAAAAGGAAAAAAGACAAGTAACCCAATTCCTGGCCTCCATTCCCTGAGAGCACCTCCATAGATCAGTAGTTAGGTGCCAAACCAGAAGCCTGCCCCTCAGGCTGAAGCTCCAGGACAAGGAAATAAGCCTCTTTCACAGAAAGACTGGGTGTGCGTTTCAGTCTATCTGCGCCGTACCCTAGGGGTCTGTCATAGTCCCATGGAACCCAGGATTGCAAGCCTCCACTTGTCTCCAGAGCCAGGTTTGATCAGGGGGTGTCCCTGGGTGGCAGCCACAAAAACCGGAGCACCAGAGGTGTAGAAAAGCTCCCCTCCGGGAGATATTGGTGCTCTGGAAGCGGGCAGAGGGAGGGCACAAAGGTGATGCCCACCAGCCAGCAGGCCCCTAGATGTGTGTTAATTAGATGCCTGTCTCTCAGGCCAGTGCTTCACGATTAGCAATGAGCCTCATTCAAGTCAAGTCTTGAATCCACACACAAACTCTTTAAGAGATCTTTCTCAGATTGCTACAGTCTTGAGGGTGTTGTGGACAGGAGCCCTGTTGGTTTTCACAGCTAGATGTTTTTGGGGCTCATCATCTCTCAGTTGTAGGTCTAAAAAGTTGGGGTGCCCAATGTGGGGTTCAAAACCTTCACTCTTCAGGGAGAAGCTCCAGGTTTCGAGTTATCCTCCCAATTGTGGGCCGCAATGCTGGGGATGGGTTTCCGGCAGCTCTGTGTCCCAGCCTCTCTTAGCTGCTTCTTTTGTTTGCCTGATGCATAGTAGTTGCTCAGACAGTTTTTAGGCTTTTTTTCAGAGGAAGTTGTTTCATATGTAGCTGCAGATTTGGTGTGTTCCTGGAAGGAGGTGAGCCCAGAATCTTCTTTCGTCGTCATCTTCAACTGGCTCTGAAGTGTTTTAAGTAGAGAAATAAAATAGGCCAATGCCTCTGAAGACTGTGGTGAGTCACAGAGGATGGATCTGTGGTGAGCAGAGGTGAGAAGGGGTGGTGTACGTCCAGCTATGGGGCTTTGGTAGGATGTCCTGAACTAGGTCAGTAGGTCAGTAGATTAAAGGAAAACAAACACATAGAGTAGTGAAATAATTAAGATTTGGTAATTGAGTGAAAGTAGGTGATGATGACTTTGTCTGAGATTAGAAACATAGGAGGATGGACAAATGTAATGATCTTGAGAAGCCTGTGGTATATCAAACTGGAGGTGTCAAGTGGAGGACAGACTATAGAACATAGGCGAGATGTTGCTGCTAGAGATGCAGACTTAGAAGACATCTGCATAGAGATGGTTGTTAAAATGACGAGAGCAGACTCTATGACCCAAGCAGAGTGCCTATGGATAGAAGAAAAGTATGCTGAGGACTTAATTCAAGTATTCAAAGAGTGGAAAGAGGAGAAGGCCATAAATAATAATGGAAAGAAATGGCTAGTAGCAAATGGGGAGTATTGAAGCCGAATCCAGCTTTGTTCCGCGACACTGAATTAAACCTTGGAGACAGAGTTTTGGGTGAATTAGAAAGAATAGGTTTATTGCTTTGCCAGGCAAAGGGGGCCACAGTGGACTAATGCCCTCAAACCTGTGTGTTCCAACCTGGAGGGGGTAGTGAGGAGTGTTATAGTAATGGTTCAAAGGGGCGTGATCAGCTCGTGGACACTCTTCTGATTGGTTGGTGGGGAGGTAAGTGGGAGTCGGCATCATCAACCTTCCGGTTCCACCCGGTCTGGGGTCTGCGTGCTTGTGGGCAGCTGACAGTTAACTTCTCCCACCTGGTGAGGGTTTCAGTGTCTGCAAAACAGCTCAAAGGTGGTGTTATGTGTATCCTTGAGGGGGAACCAGGACCCTGCCCCAAGGCTGCACTATTGTTTCTTGACTGTTCCTCCCTTGTCTCTGCATCCCCTCCCTTCCCTGATTAGCAACGGTTTGAACCTGCTAGTTGGAATTCAGGGAAGGTCATGGAGGCTCAGTGAAGCCTATTCCCTGTAATCAAGAAATGGGGGACACAGAAAGGCTTTTGTGCCCAGGAGCCCCAGGGTCCTGCTCGGTATCAGTATCACACAAGGGAAAGAGAGTTTCAGAAGAGCTGTGCGTAGTCAACAGTCCAATGCAGCAGAAAGTCCAGTTAGAATAGGACTGAAAAGTGTTCATGGTTTTGGCAATATTGTGGCCGCTGGAGACCTTCCGAGGAGCAGTTCCAGTGGAGTGGAGGCGGGGAGAGGGAGACTGTAGTAGCCTGGCAAGGGAATGGGAGGTGAGAAGTGGGGCCCACAAGTGAAGAATGCTATTTCTAGAGCTTTCTAGAAGAAAAGTAGAGTAGAAACAGAGTAGCAGTTGGAGGGAAATGTTAGATCCAGAGTGCTTTACATTTTAGTATGGAACGCACTTTATTCTCTTTATAGGCTCATGGGGAGAGCCCATAGGGAATGGAGGACCCGGAAGACCAATGGTGGGAGCCGGAAAGAAGGGGAGGAACAGAAACCATGAGGGGTGCAGGCGGAGGGGCAGCCATGCAGAGGAGGGTCCCCACCTCCTATTCTGTGCTAGGCTGAGTAATGGCCCACAAGTGTCTAGTCCCAGTGCCCAGAACCTGTGGATGTTACCTCCTATGGCAAAAGGAGGTAATTTGCAGATGTGATTAAATTAAATGGATCTTAAAATAGGGAGATTATCCTGGATATTCTGGGTGGGCCTTACATGTAATCACAAGTATCCTTTTAAGGAGGCCAAGGGAGATTTGACTATAGAAGAAGAGAAGGCAGTTGTGTCCGTGTAAGCAGTGATTTGGTGGCGTGGCCATAAACCAATGAATGCTGGTGCCACCAGAAGCCAGACGAGCCAAGGAATTGACTCTTTCTTGGATTCTCTGGAGGAAAATAGCTCTACTGATATCTTGATTTTAGCCCTGTAAAGACTCATTTTGGACTTCTGATCTCTGAAACTGTATAAAAATAAATCTGTGTCGTTTTTCAGCCACTACGTTTGTGATACTTTTCACAGCAGTAATAGGAAATGAATATGTCTGATACTGGAGGTGGGAGAAGATAGAGGAATACAAATAGTAAATTTGGGGGAAGGGCGGTCAGGGACTTCTGTCACGTGTACCCAGTGGCCTCAATTCATTGCTGGGTTAGGAAGCCAGGTTATATGCTAGGCTGGCGAGGGCTGGATAGGGAAGTAGAAGAGAAAGGTCTTAGAAGTACACAGCAGAGGCTGCTGAACTCGCCAAAGAGGAGGAAGTGCCTAGTGCCCTTGATTCTTGGAAAGTTTCAGGTGTTGATGGTAACACCTTTGAAGTCCAGTGGTGGAGTTGTGGTGTTGCTTCACAGCTCGGCGATTTTCTCTGACTGTGATCGGTCACCCCAACAAAGGAGCCACTTAATTCAATCGAGAAAGCAACTGTGAGTTTGACTCGGGTTTGGGGTTTTGCCAGGTTGTGGGAATGTGTGGGAATGGGACGGTGGGAAGACAGGGGTTCCTGGCGACCCTCCTGATTCTGAGTGGGGAGCAGGGGAGGCAGCTCCCGAAGGTACTTACGGGTCGGGTTTAAATTAAGGAGGCGGAGAAGGAAGAGTGAGCGTCCAGTGGAAAGGCTAAAGGGAAATACGGTGCCAGGGCAACAGCGGAAACGTGTGAGGGAGAACAGAGTAGTGGGTGGAGGGACAGAGACTCCGACGGCGCAAACCAGCGGGGCTGAGAAAACAGAAGCTGCCACCGATAGGGCTCGTGCCTGGCGAGATGAACAGACCGCCTCAGGGGAAAGAGGCGGCTCGGATTCGCAGCTTGTCCTAAGGCTCCAGGTGGTAATGCGGGGTCAGGCGTCGGGATAGGCATGGTGGAAATCTCTCACGGCAAGTCTGTCGTGGTGAATCGGGGACCACGGAGGTGAAGTGATGATAAAGACATGTCTAGCTGGAGGGTTCTGACTGTGGGATTTCCAGCCCCACTGTGCCTGCTTTTATAGGGTTCCAGGTTGGCTCAAAGCCCACTCTGCACTGGGTGGAGCTCAGAGCAGACCCTGGCCCCCTGTGTCCCAAGGCCAAATGCTTCAGGGTGCCTAGGTCCCACTGTGCCCAATGTCCTTTCCTCCTGAACAATTACAGACCCTCACCCATCGCTCCAGGCAGTTTTATGTCTCTATGCCTTTGCCTGTGCTATTTGTTCCTGTCAGAGTTGCCTTTGCCTACCATGTCTGCCTGGCGAATTCAAAACCTAGCTCCACTGCCGTCTCCTCCAGGAAGGCTTCCCTGATGCTCTCCACCCCCGGCTTCCGTGCCCCTCCTGAGAGGAGCTCACTCCCTCCTCTGCCAACCTATGCTTTGCAATTACTCAACCTATTACATGGAACTGCGGTCTTCCCTTTGTCTGCATTTTTTCCCTCCTTCACTAGACCTTAAGTTCATTGCGTCTTGCAATGCATTCTGCATTCCCACTACTCAGGAGAGAAGATTCACAAACAAACTGAAAGAGACATTGAGGGTTGCTTAAGTGAAGGAGTCCTTCTGGTCAGAGTGATAATTGGGGATATGAGTTGATGGCTGTGGAAGCCTCAAGCCTATTTTATTCCTTTTGGTTGAGTTACCTCCTTTCTCCAAAACCAGTTGCTTAAAAACTCATCGTCCAAAGTAAAAAGTAGATTTGCTCCACCAAAGACCGGCCCTAACTGTGAGGAAATGTCAGCTTTTGAGCGGACTCACTTCCGTGTCCTCACCCTCCACGATGCCCAAGCCAACTGCCGATTGGCTACTTTACTTGCACCTCTGTCATTGGACCGCCGGCCTCGCTTCTTCACATCCCTCCTCTCTCCGAGATCCTGCCACCTGTCTTCCTAGGCATGAAAGAACTACAGTCTGGAGAGAGGCCTAAACGCTCTGTGAACCTCACGTCAAATCACATAGTTTCAGAAAACCCAGATGCAGTTTGAAATTACAGTTAAGAGCCCATGGAAAATAAATGACACGAACAGCTGAAAACCCCGCCCCTGCCCCCTTCAACTCCCCTCCCCCTGTTTTTTATGTCCCTCCCCTCCCCCCCCTTCAGCTCTTCAGAACAAAATTTGTTCACTGGGGACACGAAACCCGAGCCTTGCACAAGAGTGCACACCACAGAGCGGGGCGTTGATTTGGTCCATCCAGGGACGGCAGCTGCTGGAGGGGGCGGGGTGGGAGGAGTGAGACGCGCTTGAAGAGCCTCTGGACGTCCTCAGGAGAGTTGTTGTTGGAGGGTCCTTGGGGGCCGCCCCCTCCTGTTTTGCGCAATCTATCTTTAGAGAACTGCAAGTTCATTTCTCAGAAGGGCCCCAGAGCTGGAGAGGACTTCTAAACGGACAAACCACTTCCTGCAATCTTTAACTGAATTGGGGCTGGGGGGCTGTGTGTGTGTGTGCGTGTGACCACCGGAGGGGGGGGTCCATTCAGACTCGTCCACCCTCATGTCTTTCCACAGCCCACCCCTGGCTCTGGGCCGAGAGAGATGGAGCAAAGAGGGGGCCCTAGGGCATGGATCAGATGTCATAGCAGAAAGTGCAGCCTTGCTTTCACTGGTCACGTAGGGGACTTTGAAAGGGGAACAGGTCCCTGTCTGGATACCCCATTTCAGGTTGAACCCTCCTGTGCTTTATCTCTGAGACCCTACTTTCTGCTCCCATGCACTCTCACTTGGGCAGCATTCAGAAGACTGTTCCAGAAAGGAATGGCTTGAAGCCTGGTGGGTGTCAGCCCTGATCAGTAGGCAAAGATCCCAACGGTTGCTTCCCAGCAGCTTGGTGCATTGGAGAAAGAGCGACTTCAAGCATAAGCAGACCTGGCTTCCAATCTTGTCTCCACCGCTTAGCATCTGTGGGCCTTGGGCAGGTGTCAGCTTTTTGAACTTGGTACATTGCGATGAATACCAGTAACTACCCTGGCTTATTGTTGAGGTTTGCATGAGATGATATACGTGTATAATTCTCATGTCAGAGCTGGACGTATGCAATATGTTCAATAAATACCACTTCTAGCTCCCTTAAAAATAGGAATAATAACGAAGGCTACTTTGGGGAGTTTGCTAAGTGCCAGGCCTTAGCGCTAAACATACATTGTCTCGCTTGATTACCGTGATGACTCTAGGAGGTGGTTATATTATTATTGCAGCTTTACGAGTCTCTAGATGGGCGGGAGCATGTCTCCATGGGACTCTGGCTCTAACGACAAAGCCCTGTGCTTCCTCTCTGTCTGTACTGCTGCTTAGCATGCCTTTCTGGATGCCTCTTCTTCAGGTGCCTGGAGCAACTCTCCTGTGGTCGAAAGCTTCCCACTTCAGCTCACACTGTTCTTCCTTCCCAGTCCCCAGCGCTTTCATAAAAGGTACCGCATCAGCCAGGTGACCGTGGACTGAAGAGTTAGATCCGTGTTGGAGTCTGGGGAGTGAGGCTGCCAAATTCATAAAACAAATACGGGACACCCAGTTGGATTCAAATTCCAGATAAATAAATACTGTTGTGAGTAGATGTATGTCCTAAATACTGCATGGGACATACTTATGCTAAAAAATTATTGTTGTTTATTTGAAATTCAAATGTCACTGGGGAACTGTCTCTGGGAGGAGATATTTGCTGGTGGAAGCCACACTGGTTTGGGGGCAGAAGACCCCTGTGTGGTCAGGCCATTCAAGGTGGCTGTTCTCTTGCTCTCTGTGCATCCCTGCTCCACCAGGCCCTGCTTCACTCACGTGACTATCCAATCCTCTTAATTATAGGGGTTGATCAGTAACTGCCTAGTGCTTGCCCCCTACCCCAGCGCTTGCCCCCTACCCCAGCGCTTGCCCCCTACCCCAGCTGCTGGTTTCCCTCGTAAATGATGAGCCAACCTGACGTCAGGACCCCCCATAAATGGTAGCTTCCTACTCCCCCGAGTAGTGAAAGCTGCTGCCGTGTCCTGCCTGCCGTCTGCTGTACGTGGTGGGGTGTCGCTCCAGGATTTTTGCTTCAGACTTGTAAGATCCTCCTGTCCAAAACACTGTTGATGTTTCTGTCACTATCTCTGGGCCCTTTCTTTGGTCTCGTGGCCGGGCAACTACTAGGCTTGCAGGCCTGCGGGGTGCAGCCCGACAGCACCAGATCCAGTCTGGGCTCTTCCACCAGCTCTCTGTTCTTAGGAAAGTCACCTTCTCTGCCTGAGCCTCAATGTTATCATTTTTAAAAGGTGCATAAGACTCTTTCCTTGCACTACGATTTAGTGCAGTGTTCAGTGACTAAACGGTCATCTAATGTTGATTATTAAAATGTCAAGTCGGTGATTTCAATAAGCATTTTCAATTGAATGATCTGGGCCAAGTGGCGGAGACAGAAGGATTCATGAGACATCATGACCCTGGCCTTTGGGTCATGATCTGGTCGGAGGATTGTAGACAGATGGCTGCAGATGCGTTTGCTCCGTGTGGTAATGAAGTGCTGGGAGGGGCTCGGGGCAGGCCTGCTCAGCTCTGCCTGAAGGGACTCAGGGAAAGTATCCCAAGAAGAAGATGCTCAATCTGGGTCTTGAATGAGGAGTATAATTTCACGGCCACCTGTTTTCTGTGAAACTCACTGTCTCCTTTTACACAGTCAAAAACTATACTTTTATTTGTTAACGATTTTGCAGCTTAATGAACCCTCCCAGTCGATTTGCATTCTGTGCTTCACATGTGCTACTCATTTAAGCCTTTAAGTATCACTGTTCCCATCTTACAGATGAGAAAGTGGAGGTTCACAGGGGTCAAGGAACTTGCCCAAATTACACAGGTGGTCAGCGGTGGAGTAAGAACAGACCTGCAGTGGTTGAGAATCTGCCTGCCGATGCAGGGGACACGGGTTTGAGCCCTGGTCCGGGAAGATCCCACATGCCGCAGAGCAACTAAGCCTGTGTGCCACAACTACTGAGCCAGGGCTCTAGAGCCCGTGAGCCACAACTACTGAAGCCCGCGCGCCTAGAGCCCGTGCTACCTAGGAGTTCACTAAACTTTCCAGGCCAGCCTCAAAACCAGAGCCAAGAAGAAAGAGCAGAAAACATAAAACACGTGGGAAAAGCAGCTGGGTGTTGTCTTGGAGGCCAAGCTGCATTTCAGAGCCAGCCTTAGAGATCCAGCATTCCCCAGACCCCCTTCCTCCAGTGTGGCAAGGTGGAGGCAGGCACTGGTGGTCTTTCTTGTGTAATGAAAGGTTATACGATGACCCTGGTTATTTGATCACAAAGCTCCTCGATGTTTCCCACTGAGCCAGAACCTTGGCAATGCAGAGAATGGACCCAGTTTCAAACCTGACCTTTTCTGAGTACCAAATGCTGATGGAAAAAGGAGCTAGAATTGCTCCTCAGAGACAATCCTCTCTGCAATTCAAAGTAAGGGCTGTCAGCTGAGGCATGGAGGGAGGCTAATACCCAGGGAGCTTCCAGGGTTTCCAAAGACGGGTACTTGCTATCCATCTTATACCAAGGGGGCTGCTACATAATGGTGATTGCTTTTGTCTTTGTCTTTTCTCATGTCATTCCCTCTCTTTTGGACACGCACATATATGACAGAGGCACACACACACACACATTAATATTTGAAACACCCACATCAAATCAGGAGAAATGTTTTTGACTTTACGGGCATGAAACAGTCATATCCCACATGTTACGCACGTAACCGTTTAACAGTATTTGCAAACGAATCGACAGTTTCTTAGCTCACTCATTCATTGAACTTGGGTTGGTTCATTCAACAAATATGTATCATAAGCACGTATATGTGCTATAATATGGTGGGTGCTGGAAGATGGGACTAGTCGTGGATGGGATTCAGATAATCAGTATCCAACCCCAGGCAACAGTAGGGGTAGGTGGCATAGAAGATACTGACCCGTTGCAGCCACATATCCTGAGGTTGAAACTGGGCTCTGCTACTCCCTAGCGGTGTGTCCCTGGGTAATCCATTTAACCCTTTGACTCTCAGTTTCTTCATGTGCAACCTGGGGCTAATGAGAACTATTTTATCAGTTTTGTATGACAACATTTTGACTAGTTACATGTTATCACTATACCCATTTTATAGATGACAAATATGGCTCAGAGAGGACTACTGTTGGGCTCAAGTTTGCACACTCATGAGTAATAGAGCTGTGTTGAACCCTGGTGTTCAGTTTCCAAGTGTAGTATATTTTTTCCATTTCTCTTCATTTTTTTAGCCCAAGTAATTAATCACTCCCTCTAAGCTATTCAGCAAAACATTTCTTTATTCTGGTATCATTATCAGCTATGAACAGACCCTCCTGGGTCGGCTTATGCTCAAGTTTTCAAGAGGACAAATGCTACCACAGCAAGCTTCACTGTCTTTCGAGGTGAACACAGCCATTGCAGAGCATTAACTCTGTGCCGACCTCCGCCTGTGACTGATAAGAGCAATTTGATACCAAACGGTCTCTGGACTTGAGGGACTGCCGGCTCCCACCCTCTCCCTATCATAGAGTGCCAGCTCCTAGAGTGTCCCAGTTTGGTCCTGCAGGTTTTTCTGTTTATGCAATACACCTCGTGAAACCATAAGCTCTTGGCTTTTTGCTGAAAGAACGATTCTAGCCGTCTTCAGCTATGTGTAGGTAATCCCAGATAGCTGGATCACTGCATCTGAAGATGGGAGAAAGCAGCCAGCGCTCACCGAGGACCCACTCCGCTTGTCTAGTCAGGCATGAAAGACCCTTTTCTAACCTGGCAACACAAACATTTGTTAATATTTCACCTTAGGTTCTGACCCCTTCCTCTCCCCTCCCGCAGGCTGGAAGCCTTGACCAGCGGATATGAGAACGTGCCTCCATTTGGAGCTGATTCGTTTCACTGTACCTAGTCGGGAGCGGGGACAGAGCGCGTGTGCGCGCGTGTGTGCGCACGCGCGTGCATTATGGGGGTGAGCATATGGGGCGGCAGTTAAGGGTGGACGTCTCTCCCGCCCAGTTTAAACCAGGCCTTCACATTGCACAGTGCACTGGTACATACTTAGCATTAAATCTTCGGAGTCCAAGAGACTTCAGAGTCGTTTTCTGGTCCAACACTCTGATATTTGGGTCCCTCTTCCTAAAATCCTACCAACTGATTGAGCTGCAAAGGGTCCCATTTGGGTAGGTTTTAACAGTGGCTGTGGTTAGTCTGGGAAAAACAAAAGCTGTCCCCATGTCCCAGTTGACATTTAGGTGTCCAGTAGAAATGTCTTGAATTTTAAGAAAAATTAATGTTCACTTTCATATATAACATAAATACATTCTTGTATGGTAATATGGGAAGATATTACAGGTAAGATTGAAGTTCTCTTTGGGCTGTCTTCTTCCACTCCCGAACTTTTCTTAGAGGAAACCGTTATTAACATTTTGGTGCGCATCCTTCTAGACCTTTATCTATGTCTTTGTAGACCTGGACCGATGCTCTGCGTAGCTCGGGTCTAGTGAATTTTCTCTTCAGACTTGATAGATGTTTCCATTCTGGCGGCTATCACAGAGCGGGGCAGAGAGGAAGAGTGGGCTCGTGGGGAACCAAGAAGACAACCCCAGGCAGGTCACACCCCAATAGGAAAGTTTACAGAGTTTGCATTTTTGGTTTATAAGGACGTAAGTCACTGTGGATCGTCCTAATGGCAGTTTCACCCTCTTCCCCAAGTCTTTGTTGCATCAAGGATGACCCAGAATCCCAGAGTCTCATCTGTATTATTGGGGTTGCAGGAGAGTTTAGAAGCCGTTCATCACAGCCACTGAAATTTCAGAGATGGAGACACGGAGGAGAGTCTTTCTGAGCTTGGATAAGTCACTTTATTGTCTGTTTCAAATAATCTGTTAGGGGCGGTAATGATCGCGGCTCTGCTTGCCTCTTGAGGTCATGGAGGGTAACATGAAATAATAAAGGTGAAATCTCATAGTGGATACGTGCTGATATAAGCGACAACTGTAGCATAGTGTTTAAAAACGTGAGCTCTGGAATCATATTTTTATCTGGAAGGCATGATTTTAAGTCCTCTCGAGACGGAAATGTGTGAAGGGCCAATGACAATGATTCCAGCTCTGGACAGAAGGGGGCACTCTTGTACTTTCTCTAGACTGTCTTAACTAAGCGTCGGGAGGGGTCAAAGTCTTATTGTCCTGTTTAATTCTTGTCACTGTGGTGGGGGGTGGGGTGGGTTACACTGTGCCCATTCTCAGGGACTGGTCACTTCATGACTCCCCAAAATGCAAAGGGTCCAGGCTTGGGTTGATTTTTACCAGTAGTTTTTCCAGGACGGGTAGGAGCTGACCACCTGGCCCAAGTGGCATGGGAAGAATCCAGCACAGCAAACAGATGGTGCGAATAGCACCAGGGAATCAAATTGCCACCTGATTTCTGCATGATCTATGTGTGCCGGCATGTTGCACTGCAGTAGCGATATACTTCTGCCTTCCATCAGGAATGGAAGAGATGGTGTTGGACTACGTGTTTCAGGAGATAAATTTTTAAGACCCCAGCTGGCTTGGCAATGACCGCTAGTCCTAAGGATGCTGCTCTGGGGTGTGTGGGTGGGTCGTTATAGGAAACCAGCACTGAAGGAATGTCCCATTTAGCGTCATCCCCCATCTTGTCATGAATATCAGAAGCCCTGACAACAGGGATGAAAAATGGGTGAACATTTGGCATCTGGGGTTTCCAGAAAGTACAGCCAGAACTCTCTGTAGAATAGTACAAGGAATTCCCCAGTGTTAATAATTCTACCAACTTTGGTTAATTTCTCTCTGTCTCTCTCTCTCCCTTGTTCTCTCTCTCTCTCTCTCCAATTGTTATATACATATATAATTATATATACAATTATATATAATTGTTTTCCTGAATTATTTGAGAGTAAGTTTTATACATGATGCCCTTAACCCCTAAATACCTCTGTGTATATTTTCTGAAAACAAACACATTCTTTCATATAACCATAGCATAATCATCAAGACTAGGAAATTAAC
Organism: Delphinapterus leucas; assembly: GCF_059928025.1. Lineage (NCBI taxonomy): Eukaryota > Metazoa > Chordata > Mammalia > Artiodactyla > Monodontidae > Delphinapterus > Delphinapterus leucas. Next base: position 10,935,795 of record NC_143145.1, read on the forward strand.
ATTAACACAGAACTATTACCTAACCTATAGACCTTATCCAGATTCACCAATTATCCCAGTGACATGTTATGTAGCAAAGTACTGCGTCATGCTTTGAATTTGTGCCTGTTGACCCTCCTCAGTCTTTGTCTTTTATGACAATGGCAATTTAGAAAAGTGCAGGCCAGATATTTTGTAGAATGTTCCTCAATTTGGGTTTCTCTAATGTCTTCTCATGATGAGATTCAGGTTATGCATTTTCAGCTGAGCTGTCATAGAAGTGATGCCTTTTTCCACGCATTATATAAGGAGGCATGCAGTGTCAATTTCTCCCATTACTGGTGGTGTTGACTTTGATTAAGGTTGTGTCTGCCTGGTTTCTCTACCATCTTTCTCATTAATTAGTAAGTATCTTGTCAGAAGATACCTGATTATGTAAACATACTCTTCATGCTTTAAGCCACTAGCTTTATTGCGCACTGATGATGCTTGCCTGACTTGATTATTATTATAATTGTTGCCAAATGGTGGTTTTCTAGTTCCATGATTCTTTCTACATTTGTTAGCTTTCGATGGTAAGGAAGAGACTTCCCTTCTGTATTTAGTTACTTAAAAGACTGGGCCACAGTGGTTCAAATCCTTGAACACAAGTAATATGAGATGGTAATTAGCTGCTGAAGTTGTGCTTGGTGGTTTGTAAAGAATGTTATCATCCATTTGTCCCATTTGCTCTTAAAAGCTCATCAGTGGAGGGGTTAATGGCGTCCTTCTATTACAAATGAGGAAACTGAGACTCCAGAGAGGCCCCTTGATCGTCACACGTGTTGATGTGATGTCAGTATTGTCAGGTCAGGATTTGGTTTTGTGAGCTCCCCGAGGATAGGGCAGGTATGTTAGTGACATTGAGATCTTCTAAACACTCAGAACAGAAGGTACTCAATACTGGTTGCTTATATGAGTAAGTGAGTGAATGAATGAATAACAAAGCATTCTGCTTGCCCAAATCCCTCTGCTACCTTCTTGTGATTCGTAGAGGTCCTTTCCTCCCCTGTTAGAGCAAAGTCTAATGCTGGAATTTCCCTGGGAAAGGCAGCCAGGTGTCCTGCACAGTGCTAGGTCTTTGCTGAAGACTGTGAGAATGGGCAAGAAATGGAACAGCCTGGGCCTTTACAAGCCCAAAAGGGGGGATGGAGACATGGACCAAATGGAAAGAACTCAGAGAACAATGCTGCCAGGTCCCAAACACAGGTTTTTCTGATATCGTTCGCCATTGGCTACAGGTCAGGCCAGGCCACAATCCCAGTGAGGGAGAGGGGCAGGCACACTCATCATTTTGACTCCAGTCCAAAGTCTAAACGCCACTAACCAAGCAGGACAAGAGGTTTCCACCAGCTTCCAGTGAAACCTGGCGGTTTTACGGTTTCCATCAGCTTCCAGTGAAACCTGGTGGTTTTATGGTTTCCACCTGAACTCTGGCAAAGCCTGGCGTCCCAAACCCTGTATGCTTGTTCAAGCCTTTGACCACAAATGCAGCTCGGTGTGGGTATCAAGTGAAACCAAATCAAAGCCAAATTAAAAATAATTCTGAAATGTAACCAAGAACTTGACCCCAGAGTATCATGGAGGCTTTGCCGCTAGGTTGCATTAGGAGGAAGGACGGGCCTTTGGAAAATTAATTCCCTGAGGTTTTTATTTTTAGCCTGTGATTCTTATCTGGCTCATCTCCACACATTACCTCTAACCTCACCTTCTTGCTATTATTGTTGGGGTTTTGTGGTCAGCATGGCTCGGCCACGGTGCGTTTTGCCCTGAGTGGGTTCAGTATATATTTCTCTTTCTGGTTTCATGCCTTCAGAGAAACAGACAGTAGTTCCTTCTGTCAGAGGCTGGTGGCCCTGCTCAGAATGAACAGACTGATAGCCTTGAAAGAGTCCCCCCGGTCCTACCGCATCACTGAAACAATAGTGTGCTATGTCATGATTAAAAAAAAAGGTTGCATTCCATAAAGCATTATGGGAGGCCAGCTCAGAAAGTTAGAGCATCTATTAATGGCACCTGGGGACAGAGTAGCCATTTAGCTTTCTGTGTTCTGAGCGTATCCATTGCACCCAGCTAGCAGTCCTTGGAATCTGTCTCTGTGGTCATAGGGAAGTTTGAAGAAAGGAAAGGGGACGGGCTCAAAATAAGGCCATTCCTTCTGCAGGAAAATAAACTAAAAATTGTCTTCTTAATTCTTGATGGGCCCCTTGAATGATTTAGACCATATTGTTAAGCACATAGGCTGTTGGGCTCCCTTCCCTCCCCCACCCCCTCCCAGGCCAAGATGGGGTGGGTCTGTAGGTCATCTGAACTTGACCCAGAAGCTTGTAGGGGTCTCCAGTGGAGGAGGATATAACAATATCCGAAGAACCTTCCTGTGTTTGTTCTCACTCCAGAGTGAGCACAATGGTGAATGGTCTGATTCTGCCACTCCTTTGCTCAGAAGAGCAAAGGCTACCGTTTCATTTATTCTGAAAGCCCCAATCCTTACAATTACCTGCAAAACCCTACCTGCACTGGCCCGTGTCTCTCGGTCCTCACCTCCCCTTCTTCTCTGCCTTGTTCACTCTGCTCCTTCCACCCTGACCACTTTTGTGGTCCCTTGAAAACACTGGGAACACCCAGACCTTAGACCTTTACTTTTTCTCCAGAAGGTCACATAACTGACACTCATTATCTTCTTCAAGGCTTTGATCAGATGTCATCTTTCCATGCCCCGAACCCTGTTTAAAATTGCAACTCCCACTTCCGCTCCCCCAACACTCTGTACTTGCTCTGCTTCTGTTGATTTCACTTATCACCTTCCAACACACTTTTAATTTATTTACTATTGTTCATTCTCTTTCCCTTCACTGGAAGGTGAGTGCACTGGGGCAGAGTTCTCTGTTTTGTTTTACTGACATTTCCCAAGTACCTAGAATGGTGGGCACTCAATTAGTACTTGTTGAATGAATGAACGGACTTGGTTGTCCTGCCAGACTGGTCCACTGGGGTGCTGAGATGAGGCTGGCAACAATACTGAAACACAACCGAGAGATTCCTGCCCTGCTTCTCGGGGCCGGGGTGGGGTCATGGCAATTCTCAGGGGTGAGCAGCCCATTTAACTTTTGATGAGAACCTCCCCCCTCCCCACCGAAGGAAGGAGGTTATGTAACCCTGAAGCTTTTCCTAATCAGTTGTACCCTAGGAGGGTGAGGAAACCCGACTGGTCAGAAGAGTGTTTCCCACCTAAATTTCTCCAGCTTCCTGTTCTAGGAATGATTAGCCACAGAAGTCAGAGAGAAACCAACGGAAAAACAAGTTTCCTCCAATCTCCCTCTGCACCTTGAGCATTGAGGTTTATGAAGATTACGGTAGAGCTTATCCAAGAGAACGGTGACCGCTGCCTCGGCTCCTTCCCCTAGTTGGTGGTGATGCAAGGGCCAGGGCTGAAACGAGGGCACTGGGGTATCCGGAGTGGGGGACCTCAAAGAAAATGCATCTTGAAAAAATGTGAGCTGCTCTGAAAGATCCAGCCTAGCAGCTTCCTGAAAACGAACCACATGTTGTTGGTTTCCCATCCCCTAACTCCTTCTCCTTTCCAGCTCTCTTCCTTTACTCTCCGCAGCCCCTACTAGAAAAGATAACTGTCTTGTTTCCAGATGAGGTTCTGTTGCAGGGAGATAGTCTGGGGCCTAGGATCTGCAGGCAGACATACATTTGGAATGATCTCCCCGCTGAGGTTCCTGTGTTCCACGTCTGCTTGGGACATCAAACAGCTGTGCTGAGGGCTGCCCATTGGGGAAGAGGTTGTGGAAGGATTTCAGATGGAAGGAAAATTTAGTGCTCATGCCGTGGCTTAGGTGCAGACAGTAGCGAACGCTTTCACAGGCTTGCTAGTTGGCTAATGTGTAGCACCTGTTCAGGAACTGAGCGGTTTGCAACTGAGGACTCACCAGTTTATGAGCAGAAGAGAGGATTTTGCCACTTGACTGGGTTATTTTCTTCCAAACTTTTTAGCTAGGTCTGGTATTGAATCCGGAGTGTTGAATCTGAAGGTCCCTGGCATACAGTTCAGGGAAGAATTTCAAGAATTTCTGTGTGTTTTTCTTAATTTCCGAATTTTTTTATTGTAAGTTGCAATTCTTTTATTGTCCTAATTTTTTCAAAGTCTGGCTCTCCATGTTATATATTTGAAGTGTATATGGTATTTGAGATACTCATTTTCATTTATTCTGGGTGGATACATTTCTATTCTTTGAAAAAAAAAAAAGACAACTTTCTCTTGCCCAATAGCACAAGACCATTTTAGGGATTTAGTTAGCGGGAGTATCTTGGATAAGCAATGTTGAAAAATGGCGTGCAATATAATTGAATCACTTTGCTGTACACCTGAAACTAACACAACATTGTTAATCAACTATACTCCAATATAAAACTAAAATTAACAAAAAACCATATATATTTGGTCATTCAGATGGCCAAAATATATTTCTTATATATATTTGGTCTTCATCCACAGTTTCTGGCTCTCAAAACCCTTGGAATTTCCTGGGCGATAAGTGAAATGGGACTATCTCTTGTTATAGTATTTGGTGTCTTGTCTTTGGTTGCTTGAAAGCTTCAGAGCCATAAGGGTGGAACAGGTGTCTTGATATCCGTAACAATCCCTTCTCCATCACAACTGGGTTTGTGTTTATAGGTGACTTTTGGAAAGCACTGAAGGATGGGAGCTGGTTGCCAGACGAGCCAGCTATGAATACGGGTGTGTGGTCAGGCCACTCAACATGGCTGTTCTCTTGCTCTCTGTGTATCTCCTGCTTGACCAATCTCTGCTTCACCTGCATGCTACTCACATGACTATCCAATCCTCTTAATCGTAGGACTTAAATCAGGAACTACCTACGTGCTTGCCCCCTACCCCAGCCACTGGTTTCCCTCGTAAATGATGAGCCAACTTGACATCAATCCCCTTGTAAATGGTAGCCTCCTTCTCTCCGGAGTAGTGACATTTCCTACCGCGTCCTGCCTGTTGTCTGCTGTACACAGTGGAGTGTCACTCCAGGACTGTGCTTCAGACTTGTAAGATTCCCCTGTCCAATACACAACTGATGTCTCTGTCACTGTATCAGGGCTCTTTCTTTGGTCTCATGGTTGGGCAACTACAGGACTTGCAGGCCTGTGGGGTGCAGCCCAACAAGGGGGCTGGAACTTTCTGTCCCATCCCCTGATTTTGGGGGAAGGGTAGTTTGAATCAATCACCAATGGCCAATGAGTTAATCAGTTATGCCGGTGTAATGAAGCCTCCATAAAACCCCCAAAGGACTGGGTTCAGAGAGCTTCCAGTTTGGTGAATTTGTGGAGTGGTGCACATGGAGAGGCATGGAAGCTCCATGCCCTCTCCCCATACCTTGCCCTATGCATCTCTTCCATCTGGCTGTTCCTAAATTATATCTTTTAATAATAAACCGGTAATCTAGTGAGTAAAATGTTTCTCTGAGTTCTGTGGGCCACTCTAGCAAATTAACTGAGCCCAAGGAGGAGGTGTGGAAACCTCTGATTTATAGCCAGTTTGGTCAGAAGTCCAGGTTATCACCTGGGCTTGCAATTGGTGTCTGAAGTGGGTGGGTAAAAGCTTTGTAGGATTGAACCCTTAACCTATGGGATCTGATGCTGTCTCTGGGTAGATAGTGTCAGAATTGAGTTGAATTGTAGGACACCCAGCTGGTGTCCTGAGAATTGTTGGTGTGCGGACCCCCTTTCCACCAACACACATATTGCAACACACATCATTTGGTCCAGAAACCCAAAAGATGGGGTGAAGGGACTCTTCCAGGGACTGGAGAGTAGGTTTGGTAAGATTTTGGACTGCCACACAAATTTCTTATCAGTAAACGTCTTACTGAACAAACTTTTCATAAATAACATCAGAAAAGGGCACAAATCATAAAAGTACAGCTTGATGAATTTTCAAAAATAAACACTTCTGGGACTTCCCTGGTGGCGCAGTAGTTAAGAGTCCACCTGCCAATGTAGGGGACACAGGTTCGATCCCTGGTCCGGGAAGATCCCACGTGCCGCGGAGCAACTAAGCCCGTGCGCCATAACTACTGAGCCTGCGCTCTAGAGCCTGTGAGCCACAGCTACTGAGCCCGCGTACCTAGAGCCCGTGCTCCACAACAAGAGAAGCCGCCACAATGAGAAGCCTGTGCACTGCAACAAAGAGTAGCCCCCGCTCACCGCAACTAGAGAAAGCCTGCGCAGCAAGGAAGAACCAACGCAACCATAAATAAAAACAAAAAAACCAAAAATTAACAACAACACTCCCCAGTACCTAGCACCCAAATCAAGAAACAGCTTGTGGCCAAATCTCCAGATGACCCCTGCTGCTCCTTTCCCATCACCACCTCCCCTCAGGGGAACCACTACCCTGACTTCCAATTGTGTTTGTTTTGAACTTTATATAAATGGGATCATAGAACACATACTCTTTTGCATCTGGTCTCCTTCGTTCAACATTCTGTTTCTGAGAATTAGTCATGTAGTTGTGTGTAGCAACGGTTTGTCTATCCTCCTCACTGTATGTATATTATTTTATTATATGAATATAAAAAATTTAATCTATTCTGCTGAAGACATTTAAGTTGTTTCTGGTGTTCACAATTAGGAATATGTCATGCTACAGATATTCTTGTTCACATTCTTTAAGGACACTTACGTACTCATTTTTAATTGGTTTATGTCTAGGAGTAAAAAATGCTGCACCAGAGGGTACAAGTGTGTTTGACTTCGGGAGATAACCACCAAGTGGTTTTCTAAAGTGATACCAACCTGTAGTCTTGCCAGTAGAGCAGGAATGTTCTGATGGCTTCACATCTTCATTAATGCTGTGTAATATTGGTGGTGTTTTTTATTTAAGGCATGCTGGTGGGCATGTAATGGTATCACATTGTAGTTTTGATTTACATTGTCCTGATGACTAGTGATTTTGATCACCTTTTCATATGTTTATTAGCCACTTGGGTATCCTTTTTAGTGACATGCCTGTTTAGTATTTTACTCATTTTTCAAATTCTATACCTTTGATTTTACTTATTGATCGGAGTCCTTTATAAAATCCAGAATGGAGTCTTTTGTCAGGCACATGAATTTCAAATATCTTCTCCTACATTGTGGCTTGCCTCATCGTACTCTGGTTTCTTTGGATGAAAAGATTTAAAATTTTAATTTGTCAAACTTTTCCTAAGTGGTTAATTGTTTGTGTGTAAGTCCTGTATAAGAAATTTTTGTCTATTGAAAATATCATGATATTCCTCTAGGGTACTTTGTAGAAGCTCTATTTTTTTAGCATTTTCATGTAGATCTATAATCCATCTGGCCTTTTGTGTCTATTGTAAAAAGGGAGTCATGATTGCTATAGCAACATTTATTAAAGAGACCATTCTTTCTCTGCTTAACTGCAGTATCACCTTTGTTATGAATGACTACATGCATGATTTTTTTGTTTCATTGGTCTGTTTGTCTATCTTTGCACTGCCCTAATTACCTATAACTCCATAATAAATCTTGATATCTGGTAATGTAAGTCCTCTAACTGTTCTTCTTCAAGAATGTCTTGGCTTTTTCTAACCCTTTTCATTGCCTATAAATTTTAGAATCAGCTGGTTAATATTCATGTCAAAAAATTCTGGAGTCTTGATAGGGATTGCAAAGAATATATAAGTCAATTTGGAAGAAATCGATATCTTTACATATTGAGTGTTCTGATCCATAATCATGGTCTATCCCTCTGTTTGCTTAGGTCTTTTAAAATTTCTCTAAATAATATCTTGTAGTTTTCAGTTTAGAAGTCTTCCATATCTTTAGTCAGTTTTACTGCCAAATATATAATGTTTTTGATTTTTTAATAAATGGTATTTTAAAGTTTTTAATCATTTAACAAAATCATTTATTTCAATAGGTTATAGAATTTTATGGATTCTCAATGTACACAATCACATTGTCAATGAATGATCATATTTTTATTTCTACCATATCAATCTTATGTCATCCATTTCATTTTCTTGCTTTATTACACTGGCTAGGGCTTCCAATACAATTTTGAATAGGAGTATTGATAGTGGATATCTTTGTCTCATTTTCAATATCTGGGCGATATATTTCGATATCCCACCATTAATACTATGTTTGTTGTAAGTTTTTTTTCAGACCATAAAGACAGGCATATTTATAGATTTTTAAAATAAATACTCTTCATCAGATTAAGAAAGATTTTTTGTATTCCTAGTTTACTAAGTTTTTTTAAAATCACTTTATCATATCTATAAATAGGCCTACATGATTTTTCTCATTTTTTCAAGATAGTAAATATTATTGGTTAACTACATCAGCTTCATTTCTGGAATAAGTAAATTTTGTTGTAACATATTATGATTTTCATTATTTCTGGATTTGAAATAATTATTTAGTATTTTTTCTTCTGTATTTTTGAGAGGTAATTATCCATAATATTATTTTGTTTTAATATTCTTGTTAGGTTTGAAAATCAAGTCATGCTGTTCTTATAAAATAAGTTTGGAATTGTTTTCTCATTTTTTCTGGAAGAGTTTATGTAATATTGGTGTTATTTCTTCTTTAAGTAACTAAAAAAGAATTCAGAAGTGCTCATCAGGGCCTATAGATTTCTTTGTGAAAATATTTTTAATTGCAAGTTTTATTTATTTAATATAGGATTACATTTTCTGTTTCATTGTGTATCTGTTCTGGTAATTTGTATTCTTTAGAAATTGGTTGACTGTCTAAATTTTAAAATTATTAACACAAAACTATTGTATTATAATATCTTGATATAAAGTTATGTCTATATTTTCATTCCTTATTTTGGTTATTTTTTCTTTCTCTCTCTTGCTATAGATTCCTCAATTTATTAGTTTTTTCAAAGAATCAACTTCTGAATTTATTGATTTCTCTATTCCATGTTTGTTTTTATTTCATTTTAATTCTTCCTTCATTTCAAATTAGTTCTTCCTTCTGTTTTCTTTGGGTTTAATTTGTTGTTCTTTTCAAAATTTAAACTTCTTCAGGTGAATAGACTGCTGATTTTCAGCTTTTCTTCTTTTCTAACATATGCCTGAGCTAAATGCCACAAGTTTTAAAATGTCAAATTTTTAATATCGCTCAGAATATTTTATAATATCCAATCTGATTTAACATTGAATGTATTATTTAGCAGTCTTGTCTGATTTTCAAACATTTGAGAATTTTCTAGTTGTCTATTATGGAATTTTATATCCAGTGCCATCATAAAATATATTTTAAATGATTTAAAGCCTTTGAATTGTATTGAAGCTTGCTTTATAGCATAATATCAATATATGGTCAGTTTTGGTAAATGTTCCACATACACCTGAAAATTGCATAATTGTCAGCAATACTTTTTCTTCCTTTTGTGGAATTTCAGTTACATTTATGCCTTTTTCACATATTGTCATCTATATTTTCTTTTGATATGTTAAACAATTTTTTGTCCTTCTGTACTTCAATCTGGATAATTTCTATTGATACTTCTAGTTCACTCAACCTTTTATGAGCTATATGTGACCCAATGTATCCATTTATTGAACTACAATTTTAGTTGTATTTTTTACTTGTAGAATTTCCATTTGATTCTTTCTTAAAGATTCCAGTTATCTGATAGTGCTCTACATCCTGTCATCTATGTTCTTCAAAACATTAACAGTTTTTTAAAAGTCCATGTCTATATATTTCTTTCTATTTTCAGTTTCTTTTTTCCTCAGTCCTGTTTCTTATTCTTCTTAGTAATTATTGAATGAATGCTGGACATTGTGTATAAGAAAAAGTAGAGGCTCTGATTGTATCACCATATTGAATGTGGCTTTTCCTTCTTGAGCTCTTGGCAAAATTAATAATGGGCTTAGGAATGTCACCTCATGGCAGGACGATGACATTTCATTCACTACTGGAGATACACGGAGATACATTCATGTTATATTCACATGTTTCACTTTCTTTCCATCTCCATTGCTGCAACCCTGGACTGGACCTTAATTAATCGTATCTCATCTAGAGCTCTGACCAATTTTTTCCATTTTTATTCTCTCAATTCTTTGCAATTTGGCCATAGTGATTAGATTAAGATTTACAAAATTCCTCTGGTTACATCCCTACTTTTATGCAAAGCCTTCAATAACTGATTTCAGAGAACTGAAATCCAGCAAGAAAAGACCACCATGTTTTCCCCTATAATGGACTCCCAGTGTGAGAGATGGCAAAGAAAAGAAAAAAGTTGGAAACTTGTCAAATGTCCTAACATCTCAGTCTTATGTTTCTAGTATGATTGTAAGTGGAATGCCACCCTTATTTAATAATGACTGTTCTTCCAATAAGAGAATATTCTTATCATGAATTCTCTTTCGAGGTAAAATTTCACTTCTTAAATTTGTTACGATGAGAATTATTTGTTAATTATAACAAAATAAAAGATTTCTATTACAATGTAGAAATCAGTCTTTCCTAATTGTACAAATTGTCTAGGGTTTAGCATTATTCATTGTTTGCATATAATATCTCAATTTAAGTGCACTTCCCACCAAGTAAAAGGAAGAGTCATGCCACAGGAAGAAAATGTAATTCAAGGTAGCTTTTTTCTTTCAATAAAAACGTGCTCCTCTCTTCATGTCTGTGAGTATAGATTTGATACTATATGTAAATGTGCCTTGTAAACTCTAAAGTGCTATAAAAGTGAAAGCTATTTTACTTAATAATTAACATTAATGCTAATAAAATATTGTCCTCTATTAAAATGCAAAAGCTCTTGGGAGACAAAGGCATTAAACCAATTATGCATGACTTGGTGAGAAATATTTCATCAGCAACTTTCCCGAGCAATAAATGAAGTGGTGTAGAGGAGAGAGAGAGACGGGATACATGAGAGAGAGAGAGGAAGAGGAAATGTGAAAGCGACAGGGAGAGAAAACATACAATTATGTATATCTGGAGCATGCAATAGTAAAGGAAGGACTAGTAGAAAGTAAGAGGCAGGACAAGTAAGCAGGAATGAAATAATCATGTTGGACTCTTTGGCCATTGTGAGGAGTTTGGTTTATAGTATAAAAGCAATGGCTAATGTTGGGCTTTAAGTAGAGGCATTTCAGGAGAAATGAAAGGGAATCAGAGTGACCCCAATGGGGATCTTTTGCATCTTATTATTGGGATAAAATTGTCGCTGTTTTGATCAAAGTTAAAATTTCTTTCTTTCAAAATTAAGTCTTAGATGGGGGTCTAAGTTTCAAATGCAATAATGTATATAAAGCTTCCAGCCTGGAGCCTGTTTATATAAAAGGCTTTCAGCAAAAGGCAGCTATGAGGCTGGCCGCAATGAAGCAACTTGGGCTACTTTGACCTCCAAGGTCATTCTTGCCGACACTTGACATCTCACCTCTCACCCCTCAGGAATACAGGGCAAACTAGATTTTAGAGACTGCTCTCTTCTCTTTTGCTTTCCAGTATTTTAAGTACACACACTTGTCTTCCTACCCCCTTTCTCTATTCCCTCCAGCTGAAGACTTAATATGAATTCCAGGTAAATCCTGAGTTCATTTCCAAGTTTTCTGTGGAAGGTCCTTCCATTGGTACATTATTTAGCTCTCCAGGAACACCTGGACGGGGGAATTGGAGAAGATAGCATACAGGTCTTCAGCATTATTTCCCTGGAGAGTCTGCGTGTTGGAGAACAGCTAAGTCTGGGAACTTCTAGGAAAGTTATTGGTTCATACATCTGTCTTAAGCACGTGGGAACCTGCCAGTAGAATTCTGGAGAAAAGACTGTGTGAAGAGCCTAAAGAAGGTTGATAGATGATTTGAGAAATGTCAAAGTGAAGTGATATTTCTGATGCAAATTTATATGGGTTTTAACTGTTTTCAGCTTTCTTTGCTGCTGTCTGTGGTGTTTATTTACCTTGTGGGTTTTAATTGACTGATCAATGAGAACTTTATTTGGACTTGCGGTCACAGATTATTTTGAGTGTTGGTGACTCATTGCAGAGGATTGCATTTGAAAGATAGACACAACATTCAAATCCTTAGGTCTTGTGTATAGTAGAGAGGAAGGTAGGAGGCAAGGAGAAGGGAAAGGAAATAACATATACCTACTGTGACACATGTTTAGGCACCTACATATATTAACTCATTTAATCATCACAGCAAATGGGAACACAGATATTTTAATCCATTCATTGCAGATGAAAAAATGGAGGCTCAGATAGGTTGAGAGACAGCCAACATTTACAGACATAGAAAGAAATAGAACTGGAATATGACCTGATAGAGTAGAAATTCATGTTCTTTCCATTATCACTTTGGGAAGATCCATTTGGATACTAGAAAAGATTTCTGTACTAAATAATGGGATTTGACTATAGTTATTCACGTTCTGGGGCAGGGTGGGGGGAGTTAATATCCTATCATTATATTTTCATTCTTCCTTTTGAATTTGACTAAGTCACTGGGACTCTCTGTGCCTCAGTTTTCTGATCCCTGAAAAGACGTGATGGGATGAAACTAGTAGTTTAGAACACCAGGTCACCTTCCCAGGAGCTCAGAGAATTAAGTGTGCATGCAGGGGAGGTCATGGGAGGAAGCTGAGTGGATCCTACATCAGCAAGAGCTTATCTTCTTTTATCTCCTTTGCATATTAGACTTCCAGATGCTTTTGAAGAAAGGATTTCATGGCTATTGAAAAAAAAAAAAAAAAAGGCAGGGGGACAACTAGTCTATACTGCCTGGTTTGCGCTCTTCAACTTTGTTTTGCTCCACAGTCAGGTCATCAAATCTGAATTGACAAGCTTGAGGTCTCAAAGGCTCAAAGTTCCTTAGAGGCTCAAGCAATGAAGACATGTGACTGTCAATGGACTCATTTATGTGAACAAAGAATGAAGCTGTGAGGAGGCATAGAATACAGGAGAATTGAGTCGTTCACTGGCTCTCAGTCAATTTGCTGAAAATCCATTTGCCAAAAGGTGATTCACCAAAACACCAATTCCCTGTAAACCTATTCGGTGAAAATAAATCCGCCGAAAGATCAACCTGCCTAATTCCCTGGAAACTGTCAAACAAATATTTTAGGCCAGATCTAAGACAGTTTGCTGCACCTGTTTCCTAGCAAGGGCAGATGATTTTGCTTAAGGACTGTAGCAGAGGCAAGGCTTCAGGAGGGGAGGGAATGGGGAAGGACATAAGGCTGCAAAAATAGCAAAGTTTGTAAAATTGAAGTCTCATCTTTAGAATACAAAATGTTGACTATGTGAAGTGTTTGGAGACAAATGTAAAATGCTAGAGAAGCTGACATTCAAATTAGCTGGATTAGCAAATCCATATAAAAAGTGTGCAGTGACATTTGGATTTCTTTCACTTCTTGCCTATTATGGATAATGCTGCTATAAACGTTCATGTACAAGGTTTTTTGTTTTTTGTTTTTTTTCAGACATGTGCTTTCATTCCTCTAACACATTACCCAGGAGTAGAATTGCTGGTCATATATGTAAGTGTATTTCAACTTTTTAAGAAACCGTCACACTGCTTTCCAATGTGGCTGTACCATTTTATATTCACCGGCAATATATGAGGATTCCAGTTTTTCCACATCCTTGTTAGCACTTGTTATTATTTGACTTTTAGATTCTAACCATCCTCCTGGGTGTGAGATGGTATCTTGTTGTTTTGACTTGTATTTCCTAATGAGTAATGATGCTGAGCATTTTTTTCATGTGCTTATCGGCCATTCATTTATCTTCTTTGGAGGAATGTCTATTCAAATACTTGGTCCATTTTTAAATTGGGTTGTTTGTCTATGTATTACTGAGTTGTAAAAATTTTATATGTTCTAGATAGAAGTGCCTTATCAGATATATGATTTGCAAATATTTTCTCCCATTGTGTGTATGTCTTCTCACTTTCTTAATGTTGTCTTTTGAATCACAAAAGTTTTAAATTTATGTCCATTTTATCACTTTTTTTCATTGCTTGTGGTTTTGAGTTGTATCTAGAAATCGTTGCCTTGCCCAAGATCATGAGAATTTTTCTTTTTTTTTTCTAAAAGTTTTATAGTTTTAGATCTTACGCTTTGATCTTTGATCAATTCTGAGTTAGTATTTGTGTATGGTGTGAGGTAGGTGTTCAAATTAATCCTTCTGCTGGTGAATATTCAGTTGTACCAATATCACTTGTTGAGAAAATTTTCTTTCCTATTGAATTTTCTTGGCATTTTTGTTGAAAATCAGTTGACTGCAAATGTATGAGTTTATTTTTGGGCCCACAATTCCATTGATTTATTTATATGTCTATTCTTATGCCAGCGCCTCGCTGTCTTGATTAGTGTAGCTTTATAGTAAATTTTCAAGTTGGGAAGTCTAAGTCTTCCAACTTTATTCTTATTTTTCAATATTGTTTGGCCATTTCATTTTCTGCAAAAAGACAGCTAGGAATTTGATGGGGGTTGCATTGAACCTATAGATCAATTTGGGTAGAATTTCCATTGTAACAATACTGAGTTTCTAATACAGGAACATGTGTTGTCTTTATTTTTAGATCTTTAATTTATTTAGACAATGTTTTCTAATTTTAAGTGTACAGTCTTAAACATCTATCATTGACATTTTCCCTAAGTATTTATTTCTTTTGATACTATTGTGAATTGAATTGTTTTCTTAATTTTACTTTCAGATTGTTCAATGCTTCTATAAAATACAAATGATTTTTGTGTATCACTATAATTGATCTTTTGTCATGTGACCTAGCTAAACTTTTTTATTATTTCTAATATTTTTTATGGACTTCTTAGGATTTTCTACATACAGGATTATGTCAGATGTATATGAAGATTGTTTTACTTCTTCCTTTTCAATCTGGATGACTTTTATTTCATATTCTTGTTTGATTGCAGTGGCTAGAACTTCTAGTATAATGCTAAATAGAAGTGCCAAGAGCAGATATCTTTTTTTTTTTTTTTTTGCGGTAAGCGGGCCTCTCACTGTTGTGGCCTCTCCCGTTGCGGAGCACAGGCTCCGGACGCGCAGGCTCAGCGGCCATGGCTCATGGGCCCAGCCGCTCCGCGGCATGTGGGATCTTCCAGGACCAGGGCACGAATCTGTGTCCCCTGCATCGGCAGGTGGACTCTCAACCACTGTATCACCAGGGAAGCCCAGGTGTCTTTTCTTTATTCTGGCTCTTACAGGGAAACGTAGCCTTTTACTATTAAATATGATGTTAGCTGTATTTTTTTTTTTTGTAGATTCTCTTTATCATTGTGAAAAAGTTTCCTTCTATTTCAACTTTTGTGAGAGTTTTATCATGAACGTGTGTTGGATTTTGTCAAATACGTATGTTCTGTCTATTGAGATGATCATGTGGTTTTTTTGATTTTCTATGCTAAAACAGCCTTGTATTCCTTTGACAAATCCTAGTTGGTCAAGGTGTTTAATTCTTCTTCTATGAATCTGTATGATTTGCTAATATTTTACTGAGAATTTCTTCATTGTTTCTTGGCTTGTCTTTTTCACTGAACTATTTTCTCTCTGCTTTTAATACTATTCTCATGAAGAAGTAGCTGAAAAACAAATATTTAAGATTCACTGGATATGACCATGTTGGAAGAAACTTTCCTATAATACCCATGAGCTTTGGAACAAGATGGAGGTGAGACTGAATTGTAATTTTTCATAATCCACCTCTCTCAACCACTGTGGAGTCCTGGGCTTCTAGCAATATCCTACAGTGTGCAAATGAAGAGTGGTTAAGGAAATATTTAGGCGGCCCTTGCCTAAAAATGAGTAAATGAAATTAAGTAGAGGATTTTTCTTTTTCACAAAACTTTGTTTCTCTTTCTCCTTCAGCATTACTTACTATGGGCTAGTGCTGCTAAGTGGTTTACATGTGTTACCCAATAGCATACTTACATTCATTTTTCTTTTTTATAAATTTATTTTATTTATTTATTTTTGGCTGCATTGGGTCTTCGTTGCTGTGCACGGGCTTTCTATAGTTGCGGTGAGTGGGAGCTACTCTTCATTGCGGTGTGTGGGCTTCTCATTGCGGTGGCTTCTCTTGTTGCGGAGCATAGGCTCTAGGCACGCAGGCTTCAGTAGTTGCGGCATGCAGGCTCAGTAGTTGTGGCTCACAGGCTCTAGAGCACAGGCTCAGCAGTTGTGGTGCACAGGCTTAGTTGCTCCACAGCATGTGGGATCTTCCCAGACCACGGATCGAACCCATGTCCCCTGTAATGGCAGGCGGATTCTCAACCACTGCGCCACCAGGGAAGCCCCTTATATTCATCTTGAAACACAGGGAGGCTAAATAACTCGTTGAAGATTACCCAACCTACAAGTAGCAGGGCAAAGATTCCAGGCTGCCTGACTAAAACTTACGCTCTTACCTATACCGTCAAGGGTCTCTTCCTTCTTCTTCCCTCTTTCCTTCTGTCCTTTCCTCTGTATTTCTCCCTCTTGCTTATTCAGTTCACATCTGTTGAGCCTTTTATAACATAAAATTGATATTATTAGGTAATATTTATTAAGTACTTATTATGGACCAGAACATATACTTTTTCCTTAACAATTATTAACTTATTTAATTCTTATAAATACCCACGAAATATATGATTTCCTTGGTCTCATTTTACAGTTGGGAAAAATTGATGCACAAAGTTTACATAATCTGTCCGAGGTCACAGAGCCAGTAAATGATGGAATCCAAGTAGTCCCTTTAATGACACACGCTATGGTTATAAAGAAAATGTGAAAAATACGCTAGACTGATACTGGGTAAGTGTGTTTAAATGATACTTCAAAGACTGATGAAGATGATCTGAGTATGCACAAGCTGCCTGGAACAACTAACTCTGCTTAGAGAAGCAGTGGAAGGCTTTACGAAGAGTATGATATTTGTTCATGATATTACGGAAGAACAGGAGGGTGTCAGTACCTGGCAGGAGCAAGGAGAGGTCCAGCATCTCGCATGAGAGGAGCTGCTTGGACAAAGGACAGAGCGATGTGGAAATAGCCATCACCTTCAAAGACCAGTGAGACATTCAGAGCAAGGCAATGCAGGGTTAAACGTGGGGAGCGGCAAAGCAGCTTAGCTCTGGAGGCTGGGTGATTAAGCCAGGTTCTGAAGGGCCCAAACCAAAGTTTCAGAGTCAGAGCACCATTTTTGAGCACAGGAATGACATTATCAGTTTTGGTTTACAGAATCATCCCAAGGCAGTGGCCAGGAGACTGAGGGAACAGAGTCTGGCAACAGCAGGGAAGGAGGAAGGAGACTGGTGCAGAGTGAATCTAATTTCTTACTTTGACTACAAGTGAATCTGGGGCAATAAAATGTTTCTATTTTGGGGGGCATGATGAAGCAAATTGTGTACAGGACTTAGAGGTGGGCCCAATTGGCTCCCATTCATAATTTAGCTTAGCACTGGATGTGTGTCTCTGGGCTAATTGCATTCTCTCTCTGAAGATGGTTTTCTGGAACAGAGATAAAAGTACCTGGCTCTTAAGGAGATGCTCAGTATAAGTTAGCTACATGACATTACCTTCAAATACTTCCTGTTTACCTGGATTAAAAATATGTGAAGTGTGTGTGTGTGTGTGTGTTTATTTGTTTTTTAACATCTTCATTGGAGTATAATTGCTTTACAATGGTGTGTTAGTTTCTGCTGTATAACAAAGTGAATCAGCTATATGCATACATATAGCCCCATATCCCCTCCCTCTTGCATCTCCCTCCCACCCTCCCTATCCCACCCCTCTAGGTGGTCACAAAGCACCGAGCTGATCTCCCTGTGCTATGCGGCTGCTTCCCACTAGCTATCTATTTTGCGTTTGGTAGTGTATATATGTCCATGCCACTCACTCACTTCATCCCAGCTTACCCTTCCCCCTCCCTGTGTCCTCAAGTCCATTCTCTATGTTTGCATCTTTATTGCTGTCCTGTCCCTAGGTTCTTCAGAACCATTTTTTTTTTTTAGATTCCATATAATGTGTTGGCATACAGCATTTATTTTTCTTTTTCTGACTTACTTCACTCTGTATGACAGTCTCTAGGTCCATCCACCTCACTGCAAATAACTCAGTTTCGTTTCTTTTTATGGCTGAGTAATATTCCATTGTATATATGTGTCACATCTTCTTTATCCATTCATCTGTCAGTGGGTATTTAGGTTGCTTCCATGTCCTGGCTATTATAAATAGTGCTGCAATGAACATTGTGGTACATGACTCTTTTTGAATTATGGTTTTCTCAGGGTATATGCCCAGTAGTGGGATTTTGGGGTCAGATGGTAGTTCTATTTTTGGTTCTTTAAGGAACCTCCATACTGTTCTCCATAGTAGCTGTATCAATTTACATTCCCACCAACAGTGCAAGAGGGTTCCCTTTTCTCCACACCCTCTGCAGCATTTATTTGTGTGTTTGTTTTAATAGCTTTATTGGACTATAATTTCCACATCATAAAATTCACCCATTATAAGTGTTGAATTTAATTATTTTAGGACATTTATAGAGTTGGGCCATCATCACTACAGTCCAGTTGTAGAACATTTCCATCACCCCGAGAAGTTCCCTTGTGTCTGTTTGCAGTTCATGGCTGCTTCCACTCCTAGCCATAAGCAACCATGATCTGTTTTCTGTCTGTACAAATTTGCCTTTCACAGACATTTCTTACTGATGCAATATGTAGTCATTCTAGACCTTTCATGTAAATGATATATAGTGTTTTGCATTTGGCTTCTTAAACTTAGTTTAATATTTTTGAGGTTCATTCATGTTGTGGAATTATCATAGTTTGTTGCTTTTAATTAATTTTAATTCCATCACATGGATATACTACATTTTGTCAATGCATTCACCAGTTGATGGGCTTTTGCATGTAAAGTGTTTATTGCACAACATTGAGTGCTACTCGATCAAAACTCGTCAGAATTTTCAGATTAACTGAGATTTATTTTCCTTTGATTAAGTATTTTGAAGAAAGCAAATAACCATGCAGCAAAGACCATATCAGAGATGTAAAAAGGGTGTTTGTTGTATATTATATCTAGCAATCTCTTTATTCATCTATCAGTCATTGATGTGTCTATCAATCATCACTGTTTATTTTAGCATTTAATAGCAAAGGAGTACATATGGACACCAAGGGGGGAAAGCGGGGGGGCGGTGGTGGTGGTGGGATGAATTGGGAGATTGGGATTGACATGTATACACTGATGTGTATAAAATGGATGACTAATAAGAACCTGCTGTATAAAAAAATAAAGAAAATAAAATTCAAAAAAAGAAGAAAAACAAACAAACAAATAAAAAAAAGAGCAAGGGAGTAAAGCATGCATTCCCACCTCTAGGACTTAAATTCCTGAAACAAAATTCTTTTAGTTATATAACTATCAGTGAATAATTAATTTCATTCATTTTACTATAGCTACTAACCATCATAGTGGTCTTGTTCACCTTAGGCATATTTTTAACAATGAAGCTGGAAGCCAAAAACATTTGGTGGATGCTGAGGCAAGTTGGAAATTAAATGCACCAGAATTCTTCCATTTTTCATGCTTTGGGCTAATGACATTTTGACTGTAATAAGAATCCTGTTCCCACCCAGTTACCTTCAGGTGTGGCTTCTAAGGGTCACTAAAGTCGATAGCCTTGGCTTGGTGAAAGATCTATCCCCTGTACTAACCCCCATCAGATCACGCATCACCTTGTTCTGAACTTCCTGTTCACCTGTCTGTCTCATTTATCAAGGGGTCTAATTTCTAATTTTTGCAAATCTAATCTATGGTGCAGTCCCTGAGGTAGTAGATGCTCAATAAAGTTTGCTGGATAAATGAATATGTGCTAAGTAAACTGTTTAGAATTTTGAGATTTGTTTTTGCAAGTGACAGCTATTTTGAATGTATTGTAGGTGGGTTGAAGTGAAAAGGACCGCTTCCTGGCCCCATTTATAATTTCCATCACTGGTCAGTTATTGTGAAGAAACGCCATGTGGCTCCCTTCATTTGCCCAGGGGAGTTCAGTGGGAACCAACCACTTCTCACCCGCTGGCTTTCTGTGGTTGAAAAATCTAGATCCCTAAATAGCCTCTCTTTTGTGCCCTGGGGTTCTAAAGCTGGCATCCACTTTTCCCTTCAGATCTAAAACTTTGTATTCATATCCAATTCATATGACTCTTGGCCTCCTGAGGAGGACCCAAAAGAGAAGCCAGATTTAAGCACAATGATGGCAACATCCTCCTTACATTTCTGCATTCATTTTTTTAAATTAAGTTTTATTGGAGTATAGTTGATTTACAATGTTGTGTTAGTTTTTGTTGTACAGCAGAGTGAATCAGTTATACATATATCTGTTCTTTTTTTTTTTTTTTTTTTGCGGTACGTGGACCTCTCACTGCTGTGGCCTCTCCCGTTGCAGAGCACAGGCTCCGGACGCGCAGGCTCAGCGGCCATGGCTCACGGGCCCAGCCGCTCCGTGGCATGTGGAATCTTCCCGGACCGGGGCACGAACCCGCATCTCCTGCATCGGCAGGCGGACTCTCAACCACTGTGCCACCAGGGAAGCCCTATCTGCTCTTTTTAAAATTCTTTTCCCATGTAGGTCATTACAGAGTATTGAGGAGAGTTCCCTGTGCTCTACACTAGGATCTTATTTCTTACCCTCACCCAGTTCCCCATGACTTCCACGCCCTTCTTTACAGTGAAACCAGAGCAATCTTTTCAAAGCACGGATCTCGCGGTGCCACACCCCACGTGGAACTCTCTCCAGGAGATTTCCCCCACTCCAAAGTCTCACACTGCCTGGTTCCAGCACAGCCCCTTCCTACGGTGACCCCTGCCTCCTTCTCTAGTGTCACCTCTGGTCCCTCACCCCTTCTCGTGTACCTTTGCACCATGAATACTTAGCATCAGGGGCTGGCTACATGGATGTTTTCAATTACAACTGAGAGGGGATGGGGATAACAGTGAACAAGATGAACAGTGTGAATAGTGGGGATATAGTCTACGGAATGTGCCATACATCCCCTAGAAAGCCAAAGATGGGAGACAGGACTTTTGTTTTCTCCCTCAGTTGGCTACAGTTCCCATGTACCTCTCAGAGCATGCTATCTTTGCTGTCAGTTGCTAACCACCTCATATTTCTCAAATAGTGCTGTGATCCTAGCTCTGGGGAAACAGACTGCGATGGTCTCCCTGAAAGACGGCATATTGGGTCAACACAAAGCTCCTTCCGAAGGGATTTTCTAAAGAAAAATTTGACTCTGCAATTTTCAGGTTTTGTGCTGACTCTGGATCTCTTGCATGGCCAAGAGTCCCCTTCAATATCAGTACAGATCCACAGACTTTTCCAGGCTCCCCTGCATATCCCTCCATCTGACAGTTCCTCCTCCTGTGTTCTTGTTCTTGGCTCACATTCAAGCTTCAGCCCACATTGACTCCCTGGAAGCTTCTCTGATCCTCTAAAGACTGCACTTAATTACCTACCCTTCTGTGCTAACAGAGCAGCCTTCCATGCCCGAGGATCTGTTAGGAGTGGTGAAGTGTTGACTTTTTATTTCTAACATTCCTTCTACAATACATTTATTGGTTGGCCTGCTTCCATAAAACAGATCTGGCATAAATGGGTCTATTTGCCCTGAAATACAGTTTTTACAGACAAGGTAGGATGACTACTTACTTAATTACTTCTCTTTACCAATTTGCAAAAGAATATGTTGCTTTAATAACCACTTCAAATGGTGACAGGTACATTTTTGTTCCTAGTTTTCTTTTCTGAGTATCATTATGGACTCATGGCTTTCATAAGTCCCATGTATTTCAATCTGCTATGACCACTGTTTCTTTTAGGGCTCCAATCATCACAGTTTTGGGCAGCATGAACTCCTTCCAGCTGGTTCTTGTGTCCGTTTGACATACCCAGTTACTATTGGAAAGCTTCTTTGCTTTTGAACATGATAACATGTTCCAGGCTCAACTTGTACCTTCCCTAATCCAGTCCTAAAAGCAGCCAGTTCTCTAAGAAATCCTAACTTTACAGAGTGCTAGATGTGATTATACCTACTTTAGTGACATTGTTGCTAGGCCATTTCAATGGACTAAGATAGATAATATACTATTAATAAAACCATCCATTAATTTAACTATTTCCACTTCAATTTCAATGTTAGTTTTATAGTTAATTTTTGATCTTATAGTTGAATCTTTTATTCTCTTTGACCGTCATTAGTAATTCCTCATTTGTTTTATTGTGTGACATAAAGAAAATAGTTTCAAAGTAACAATATGAACTTTATCACTAACATACAATGGTCAGATTTAGTTTAAATTACTTTGTAGTCCTTTTTGTCCATGGAACATATCCCACAAAGGATGTTCAATCAAAGTACTGTGGTCAGAGCGTCTTAGGGGAAAAAATGATCGTTTCTCTGTGTGGTTATGTTACTAAATTGATAGATGGTTAGGTTTATTTGTCTTGGTTTATTTTCAATTTTTAGAAAGGCTTTTAAAAATTAGCTTTACTTTTAATAGGCATGAACTTACACTAGTCAAAGGGCATAACGGCATAGGACGGCAAACACAGGAAGTTTTATGTCCATCTCTTTCCCTTCCACACATTCCCCAATACATTTCCTATGAAGTAACAATTTTTGTTAGTTTCTTGTTTATATTTCCTGTGTTCTTTTTGCAAATATAGGAAACATATTTTTATTTTCTTCTTTTAGGCAAAAACAAATATATCATAATTGGTCTACATTTAGTCCTGTTTTCACTTGGCAGTATACCCTGGTGAACTCTCCATGTTACTGCATAGAGATTTTCCTCATTCTTTAAGCCCACTCCATTGTGTGGATGTACCATGGCTTATCTAACCACACCTGATGGCTGGATACTTCAGTTGTTTTTGATGTTTTGACTTATAAATAATACTACAATTAATGACCTTCCACGTATGTTGCTTCATGCTTTATCAGGTGTTTCTGTAGGATAGATGTCTAGAAGTAGAATTAATGCATCAAAGAGTAAATGAATTATAACTCCGGTAGGTACTGCTGAAGCCCATGGGGATAATTTATCTCTTCCCAATGTTGGCCCCCTAAACTGATTCGAAGTGCAAAGAATAAATGAATTTATTTTATAAAAGGTATTTTAAAAACAGGCATTTCAATATTTTTAAATACCAGGTTGCTTTAAAAAATTTAATCTACTGCTATTCCTCCTCCAAAAAATAAAACAAAAATGTAAACTCAGATATACTAAAATACCTCACACTTCTTTGTAATTACTGAAGTAATTAAACACAATATTAATGAGAGGCAACTGTGTTCCAGTGCTGTATTAGGTGCTAGGGATACAGGTGTGAGTTTGTCCTCATGGAGCTTAGAGTCCAGTTGAGTTGCTGAGATAGACATTATACACCCAGTGGCCCAATTACTAGTTTAACTGTAGTTGTGATAAGGCCTGTAAGAAGCAGTGACGGGTGAGATAAACACATATAGCAGGAGGACACGTCCTTGCCTTGGGAGTGGGGAAAAGTTTTTCTGGGTGATGTTTGTGCTGAGACCTGAAAGCTAAGTGGTGATAAGTGAGAGAAGTCGTGAGGGGTGGAGGGAAGAGGCAAGAGAGTCATTCAGAAAGAGGAAACCAAATGCATAGATTCTGAGGTCAGGAAGGAGATTGTTGCAAGTAGCAAAAAGAAGGTCGACGTAGCTGGAGCACAGACAACCCGGGTGAGGGGTATGTGTTACTGCCCCAGAGACAGGCAAGAGGTAGTTTTTAAAGCAGTACTGGGGAGGCACCACATTTTCTGAATCTTTTCTTTTCCCCACAGTGCCTAGAACACAGCTGGGCACTGAGTTGAAAAGTACTAAGACATTTTTGAGTTAACTGGGGTGGATCATTTGAGCATCAATTTCTTGGGTTAAGATTTAGACTCTTTCTTTTTTGCGGTACGCGGGCCTCTCACCGCCGCGGCCCCTCCTGCTGCGGAGCACAGGCTCCGGACGCGCAGGCTCAGCGGCCACGGCTCACTGGCCCAGCTGCTCCGCGGCACGTGGGATCCTCCCGGACCGGGGCACGAACCCGCGTCCCCCGCATCGGCAGGCGGACCCCCAACCACTGCGCCACCAGGGAAGCCCAAGATTTAGACTCTTAAATGAGAATGGGATCATTAGGGGCCAGGGCTGTCCAGGACATTTTGTTCTTTAACACCATCCAAAGTCAGCATACAAACACATATACAAAGAGACAAGCTTCCATTGGAATAGCACTGGAGCTGCAAGAGCTTCAGATGATCACCTGCTGTGATGTTCTATATAACACTTGTTCAGTTTTGTGAAGCCTCAGGAAGTTACGGTGGATCTGAATCACCACCATGATCTTCCCAGGAATTGTCCCATTTCATCCTCACAACAGCTCCAGGAGGTAAATACCAAGCAGGTGAACTTTGTCTTTCTGTACCTTTAGCAAGATGGACTCTCCCCATTATTGGGAGTAATAAGTAGAATTACCACCTTCTTCTCCTTCCCCCAGGAGTAAACAAGTACATTTCTTAGGAAAGAAACCAAATCAAACAAATAAAAATACCCTTCAGGTTAAGGCGTGAAGGTTTGGTAACAATAAAGGGAGGATTATCTCTACCAGGAGATTTGTACTTTGATGATCTACTACCACCACTCCCATCCCTAGTGCTATGAGGTGAAGAAAAGGAACATTTACTGAATGCTTCCAGTATATATGTGGGACACCACGCTAAGCGTTTCTAATGGGCTAAATCATTTAATATTCACAGCCATCACAGAAAGTAGGAACTGTTGTTATTCCCATGGAGGGATAATGGAGCTTGGCCACAGCAAGGCAAAGTAATGCCAAGCACAGTCCTAATCACGTGCCCAACAATAACTTATTTAACACTTACAACAGCAACATGAGTTTAAGGACTATGGCTGTCTCTGTCTTACAGATGAGAGAATTGAGTCTCACAGTTAATAAGCTGCAGGGCTGGCCTTTGGACGCAGACTGTCTTAACCATGGTCTTGGTCTTCCCAGCACTAGTGCCCCAGACACTGGGCAGTGGAGAAGGGTTAAGTTTGCCTCTTTGTTTCAACACATGAGTGCCTGGAGTCTGGTCACCTTATTGCTGTAAGCTGAGTCTCCTCAGATAGGGCATCTGTGCTCCCTACCTGGCTGCTTTGTTCTGAGGATCAGTGTAGATAAAGTGAAAGTCTGCAGCATTTGGTTGAGTTTTTAAGAGGTCCTGAGCTGACTTCAGTCCTATCTTGGGCACTTAATATCTGTGTGACCTCATTCAAACATGTGGAACTCTCTGAACTCTACTTGTTACCAAGTCCAAGCTCATACTGCTTGCCACATGACAGGCCAATAAATTGAGAGACGAATTTTGCGGCAAGGAATAGCAACTTTATTTCGAAAGCCAGAAGACCGAGAAGATGGTGGACTGGTGTCCCAAAGAACCATCTTACCTGAGTTAGAATTCAGGTTTCTTTTATACTAAAAGGGGAGGGGATGTGGCTGCTTGTTGCAGATTTCATGGTGCCAGAATCCCTCGTTCTTGCAGCTGTCCACATAGGTCTGGTCACTATGTTCCTATAAACCTCCAACAGGACAATTGTTATTCTCTGTTCTGCAACTTCTTCTCTCTATATGAATGGAAAAGTGTTATTACACCTTTAAAGGTCAGAGCCTTGAGAATGGGCTATCCCGTGTATTTCGGGCTATAGGCAACGTTCTTTTACAAAAGGTGCAGAGCCGGCATGACTAACCACAGGCAACAGAACACAGGGTTCAAGCTAAAGGAACAGATCCAATATGGAGTCAGGTTTGTTCTTCTCTGTTACGTTCTTATTTCTTCTGATACCTCAGAGATGTCAGAAACACTCCATGAGATAATAGTTAATGGCTAACAACTACGCTTTGCTCTTTATGTGTTGTCATGTACTTTTCATGCCTATTTTATGAGATAGGTACTACTGTGATATCCATTTGACAGATGAGACTACTGAGGATGGAGAAATTTAAGCAACTTACTATGGCTCTCTCCTAATACATACCAGAGCCAGGATATGAATCCAGGCAGGGTCACCTCTCACCTGCCCCACAAACCCCAATATCTTTGAAACCAGACAATTTCAGGGTTGAAGCCAAGCTTTGCCACATACCAGACGTGTGTCAGAATAAGTTACTTAACCTCGCTGAGCCTCAGTTTGTACATCTGAGGCATGGTGGTCACTGGGAGGATTGATGGAGATCCTCTATGCAAATGCCTAAGCCGACCGCCTGGTGCGCAATCAGCTGGTAACAAATGTTAGTCCCCTTCCAGTCGGAATGTTGGTGAGATAAATTGCTCCCTGAAGGCTGACGCAGGGAGAACTGCCTACCTCACTCCACCAAGTGAGACTTGGAGGAATTAAACTGGGCAGCTTTAATCGATCATCCTGTAATTTCCCCAACTGGATGCAGAATTGCCACACTATATTATAGAGTCATTACTTTCGTCACTCCACAGGGCCTGAGCAATGCATTGTTGTAATTTTGCTATTAAGATGGGGTTTGTCTAATTAAAATCAAGGAGTTCTGCAAACAGCCTGTGGTGTTTTAATTCCAGCAGGCCTTGTTTAATCAGAACAGTTGCCTGTGCGCCTACTGACTGTGTTTCTTTTGGATCAGATTATCCACTTAATGTGCCATAGGATTGCACATTGACTGAAGCTGACGGCAGACTCGTCAGGGAGCGTACGACAGTTTGCTGGGAGCTGAGTGGTTACTGTTTTCACAGCTAGTTATCTCAGCTTTTATTCTTGCTATTTAAATAAACCCTTAATAGGTCGGGGGCCATTGTTCTATCTTTTCCCCATTGATTTGAACATGTGTGAATTTCTTCACTCATTTGACATTGATGTATTAGGGCTTGCTATGAGCCAGGTATCATACTAGGTACTGTGTAATATGGTGATAGTGCTTAAGAGCTGGTTCTTGGTGTCTAGGGGTAAAAGATCCCAGGATGTGGGAGGTTAAGGATAACGCAATGAATCACAATGTTATTAGAAACTTGAAATTAAAAGTTGTTATGATTTATGGCTCAAAGGAAAGAGTCCTGGGAGGCTGAAGTTAGCCTGACCTGGGATGAAGTTCTTACCCCTCCATTTTCAAGCTGTGTGTCCTTGGGCAAGTCACAACTTTATTGAGCTTCAGATGGTAAGTGACTTTCCTAATATAACACTGTTAGTACATGGCAAAGCCAGGATTTGAACCCTGGCAGCTGGCCCCAGAGGGCTTCATCCTAACCACTATGCTGTACTCTCCCTGCTGTATAATGAGAATGGAGTATATAAGGCCCCTAACGTTGGTCTGGTGTTTCAGATAAAAAAATTAGATCATTTGACTCTTTAGGAAAGCCATGGCAAGTATTGTAATCTCCACTTGACAGATGTGGAAATAGAAGTTCAAAAATTTAACTGATTTGCCCAAAGTCACAAAGGTAATACACAACCGAGTGTGGCATGCATTTATTTTATTTTTGTTTTAGAAAATTGAAATATTTTACACATTATTTGATATATTGCATTTTCACCATATCATGAAGTAATTAAAAAACCAACAATTCATATAAGCTACATAATGTTGTATCTTATGGATATGCCTTAAGTTTTA
The DNA here is from genome assembly GCF_059928025.1 of Delphinapterus leucas. Classification (NCBI taxonomy): domain Eukaryota; kingdom Metazoa; phylum Chordata; class Mammalia; order Artiodactyla; family Monodontidae; genus Delphinapterus; species Delphinapterus leucas. The sequence continues at coordinate 10,963,514 of NC_143145.1, forward strand.
ATCCACTTACCTATTGTTGGACTTTTTGGTCTTCACTTAACTGGGGAAATTACTACTACTGCTCTCATTAATATCCTTTTACATAAACCTAGATCTTTGGATTAATGATTGCTTCCTTAGAATAGATTAATTCTTAGAAGTGGAGTCACTGGGTCAAATGTTGTGGACTCTTGACTGCTATCAAACTTCTCTCGAAGATATAATAACTTAATGAGTATTTGTTGAGTGCTGAATGAAAGAGAAAGGCGTTTATCCCAACAGTGTATGAATCCCTTCCGTATCAGTCTGGGTGTGGTCAAGAAAATAGAATCATTCATTACAAGTTTGTTAGGAAAGAGAGTTTAATATAGGAATTAGGGCTTACGTGAATGTGGGATGAGTGGGTTGGTGAAGGTCTGGAAGCCTGCAGCCAGAGATGGGAAAAACTATCACTAAGGACTTCAGCTTCAGCCCCACGTTCTGGAGCTGGTGGAGAAGTTGGAGCTTACAGAGAAGTCCGAGAAATCACAACTGGTCACCATGACTGCAGAGGGGAAACTCATGAAAGGTCTAAAAATTCACCACCTCTGGCCACTAAGACCTCTGGCTTCTGCTTCACTTCTGCCTTCCAAATCTCCTATGAGTTCTTCCCTTTGACTAACTCTAACGCTGAAACACACAGGGGGGAGATTCTAGAAAACACAGTTCATACCTTAGAAGGGAGTAGTGAGGGTGCTGAGGTGAGAATTGACAATCCACAACACCTTCTCTTTATATACTCAGCAGGACTTGATGGAACCTTTTATGATTCTTTGCCAGTATTAAAAGGAAGAAGTGATTATCTTATTTTAATGTGCATTTTTAAATTATGACTTTTAAAATTGAAGTATGGTTGATTTACAATGTTACGTTAGTTTCAGGTATACAACATAGTCCTTCAATACTTTTATAGATTATGCTCTGTTTAAAGTTATTATAAAATATTGGCTATATTGTGCGGTACAACATATGCTTGTAGCTTATTTATTTTATACATAGTGGTTTGTACCTTTAATGTCCAACCCTATCTTGCCCCTCCCCCCAAACCTCTCCCCACTCATAACCACTAGTTTGTTCTCTATGTCTGTGAGTCTGTTTCTGTTTTGTTATATTCATATATAAACATATTCATTTGTTTTATTTTTCAGATTCTAAAGATAACATACAGTATTTGTATTTCTTTGTCTGACTTAGTTTGCTAAAAACCAAACAACCCTATTTAAAAAATGGGCAGAAAACTTACCTGAATAGACATACAGATGGCGGCACGTGATAAGGTGCTTAACGTTGGTAGTCATCAGGGAAATGCAGATTGAAACACAGTGAGATACCCCCTCACACCTGTCAGAATGGCTATCATCAAAAAGACTGCCAATAGCAAATATTGGTGAGAATGTGGAGAAAAGGGAACCCTAGTACACTGTTGGTGGGAATGTAAATTGGTGCAGCTACTATGGAAAACAGTATGGAGGTTCCTCAAAAAAACTGAAAATGAAACTGCCATATGATCCAGCAATTCCACTCCTGAGTATATATTTGAAGAAAAAACCACTAATTTGGAAAGATGTATGCACCCAATGTTCATAGCAGATTATTTACAGTAGCCAAGATATGGAAGCAACCTAAGTGTCCATCAATAGAAGAATGGATAAAGAAGATATGATGTGAGTGTGTGTGTGTGTGTGTGTGTGTGTGTGTATGTACTGGAATATTACCCAGCCATAAAAAAGAATGAAAATTTTGCCTTTTGCAACAATATGGATGGACCTGGAAGGCACTATGCTTAGGGAAGTTGTGACTTTGATAAAATGTACTTCTTGGTCACCTATTGATTCAAATATTCCTGACCACCTAAGTATAAATCAGTCATGATTCAGGGCTTTGGGGAAACCCTGGTGAATAAGGCAGGCAAAGGTTCTGCTTTCATGAAGCTTATGTTCCAGGGCAGGGAGATTAGAAAAAAGGAACAAATAAAGGAATAAAACACTTTCAGACAGTAATATTATAGGGAAAAACTGTGGATGATTTTGAAATGGGCAAAAGAGATTACGGAATATCCTGTGAATGGATTTGGAGTTTCTAAAGATTATTTGATACTATGGCGGTGGTGGTGGGGGCTTTGTCTTTGAGTAGGCTATACAACTCTGTAGAGATAGAAGTTGTAGAAAACTGTTAGTCATGCAATTCATTCCTGCCCATAGAATTGCAAACTGTGTCAGGTGCAATGCAACTGATTTACCCCCTTGTCGATATTGAGCAGTTTTGTCAGTTTTACATCAGTTTGTAAATCCATTTCAGCATTCCTTAGGTGAATATCAGTGCATGGCATTTGGACTTCGCTGTTGAACTGGTTATAACATCTCACTCTGGTTACCTCATTAATTATTGAGTTAAAAAAACTTTGATATATGTTCATTTTTATATGTGTATGGGAGTCATGGTTGTATCTTCTATTCAAATGTATAATAGTTTGGAACATGCAAGTGAACAAGATAATTTCAGATAGTAATAAGTATCATTAAGAAAACAAGACAGGTATTGTTCTAGAGGGTGGGAAGATGCTGTTTTGGATTGGGTGTTGGGAAAGGCCTTGCTGAAGGGGTGGCATTGGAGCTGAGACTTGAGTGAATAAAGGAGGGCAGAGTGTGCCATGGCAGAAGGAATAGCTTGTGCAAATGTCCTGAGACATGGATTAGCTGTCATATTCAAGAAACCAATTACAGTGACTAAGGAGGTGAATGGCAAGAGATGTGATTAAAAAGGCTAGTGGGGGCCAGATTATTTGGGGCCTTTTAGACTATGATGAGGAATTAGAATTTTACTCTAGGTGCCATGAGAAGCTGTGTGGTTTTACACAGTGATTTGTCATCTTCTGATTTGTATTAGAAATAGATTTGTATACCTTTTTCTACGAGAGTTCCATTCTCATTTTCTTCCTCAAATTATTATTAAACCTGACTTTTTTTTTTTTTTTTTTTTGCGGTACGCGGGCCTCCCACTGCCGCGGCCCCTCCCGTTGCGGAGCACAGGCTCCAGACGCGCAGGCCCAGCGGCCACGGCTCACGGGCCCAGCCACTCCGCGGCACGCCGGATCCTCCTGGACCGGGGCACGAACCCGCACCCCCCTCATCGACAGGCGGACTCCCGACCACTGCGCCACCAGGGAAGCCCTAAACCTGACATTTTCATTAGCTTCTCAAGCCTTATCATGAGCAAAGAAATTTTTTGTTTTGATTGAAATTTGTCAACAAGTACAATCATGAAAGCAACACATAATTTTTGTGCAAAACAAGAACTGTAACAAGAGGAAATACAAAGATATGTAGCTTTAGAAATATGGAACGTAGCTTGTGTAGCGTTTTTAGTTCCTATTTTATCTTAGAGTCTTGGACACCTCAAACCAGGAAAGATAATTTTTAAGACGTCTTCTAAGCTGACCGATCTACTAACACTTAGTGATTTACTACGTTTCTCTGTGGCATCTGGTCATTGGGCAATAGCAGCTAATAGGTACTGCCTGCAAGAAGCAGGTGCCAGAGACACCTGAGGCTTTTGCCGCAAACCCAGTTCATTTCAGGTCACACATCTGCTCTCCCTTCCTCTGAGAGACCCCCACTGGGAAGGCTCTTCCGGCCTGGCAGTCCCAGGGGTAGGTGGTAATCTTCTCCCCCCCACCTCAATAAGAAACACACCTGGGAAGAAATTAACCAGTGGAAAGAAAGCTTTTACAAAGAACACAAGAGGAAATTCAGTGGAGATGCCCGGAGGCCTCTATGCTAGGAAGCAGGAAATGGGCATTCCCCTGCCCCCCTTAGACTTGCTATGAAATAAAGGTCTGTTCTTGCTGTTTAAGTCAATGGAGTTAGATGCCCCTCAAACTGGGACATGAGGTCAGAGAAAGGTGTCCTTTTTGGATGGACACTACCTTCATCTTATCAGGGATGAGAGCAGCCAATGCAAAAAGGACTGACGGTCTCTCAGTAGAGACTCTCTGGGGTCCAGCTTTCTATTGATGAATACACTGTGGGAAATAGTTCCAGGGAACATGTCTCTGGATGATCTTTCTTTGTCTGTAGAGGCAAGACTCTCCATGTAAAGGGAGGACTTTAGCATTGAGGGAACTTGGGAGTCATTGAAACGTAATTGATAATGACAAGACCTTATGGTCAAGGACTGGACCATCATTATAAAAAGCTGTGACTTAACTATTCTAACCTGAGCTTTCCCATGTAGTAGCTGTGTGATCGTGGGCAAGTTAACTAACATTTCTGAACCTTGATTTCCCTATTTGTAAAATGGTGACGATAATAGTGTCTGTGGCATAGAATTGATGTAATTTTAAGAAGAGAAAACCCATCTTCTGTGCTTAGTGCAATAACAGAAGAACACAGTCTGCATGTACAATAGGGAAAAGGAATGAAGTCCTCAGAAATTAGCAAGGTTTATGTAACCCCATCTAGGAGAGAGGAACCCAGAATAGAGCAGCAAGGACATTCTCTAGGCCATAGGGAGATGGGTTTTATTGTGGTGGGGGCGGAATGAATTCTTCAGTTAGGGACAAAAGAGAATGACAAATACCTTTCATCATTAAGCTCCTTCCTGGTTACTAATTTGGTATCCCAAGAATTTTCACACAGGTAAAAGTGAGCATCTGGAAAGCTGACTTTGGTACTCTGGTCACTGGACATATGTATTCCCCATCCTAAAGGGATTTATTGGCTGGAAGTAAACAAGGGGACATTATTCCCTTGAGCATATGGGTCATAGCCTCTCTTCAAGGTGTTCAAGGCCTAAAATTAAAATGGAGCCCGCCAAAGATACATGACTTTCTCATCACCCATGATCTTTACTTGAAAAATAATTAACTGGTTTCTCGAGACTTGGGACTTGAGTTGCTCAACTAGGGTGACCATATGTCCTGGTTTGTTGCAGGACAGTCCTGGTGTATGCATTGTATCCCAGAATAATTATTCACAGCACTACCTTTCATTCTGAAATCTATCTTGGTTTAGATGATTACTTATGTGGTCACCCTACCCTTATCACATGGGATTTGGCCCCAGCTTGGGGGAACTCATTCACTGTGTTTCTGGTTGTCAGTGTGAGGGGACAGATGTTCCTTTTTGTGATATTTCCCTTCTTTTTTTGTCAGTTGGGATTATACTGTATTTAAAACTTTGAAAATAATATCTGGTTGGGTAATGGCCATTCAATAAAGAGTGGTAAGTATTATTATTGTTGTGGTGGTGGTTGTCATCATCTTGTGTGGGGATGAGGTTTCTGCTGGTGAAAGGGCCCACAGTGTGGTGGAACCATCAATTAACCAGAATGTTTTCCCTTTCTACAGGAGGAAAAAAAAATAATTCTGGATGCCCACTGAAAGCCAGGCTCTGTGCTTGATATTCTCTATGCATTTCAGTTCAATGGTGTTTTTAAATCTATGTTTCTAGACAAGGTTTTTTCTCCTCTTAGTTGCAGTTCTGGCTCCGACATTTATTAACTGGTCATTTCATGCAGATCACTGACCCCTGTGAACCTCTATTTTCCCTCATTTGGAGGAGGTTGTTTCAAATGAGAGTTCACATCCAACTGAGGTGATCAGAGAGTGGGCTCAAAATACGACTGTCATTAAGAAAAGCTGTAATTGTATTGTTTCTCTTGTTGTCTGAAGAAAGAGTGTTTACAGAATAGGCTTGGAGATCCTGTCACTTAGCCACCACTGCCACTTCCAAGGTACTGCTTTATGACTGTGTGTAAGAGGGCTTCCCACACCAGCTCTGCCCATGAATCATAACCGGGGGAAGGGGCTTGACCACAGAGCCTGATAACAGCACTGCACTCTAGCATGTTGGATTCAGAAGCTGGGCGAGAGTGAGAAGTGGTTTTTCTGCTGGCTGCTCTGTTTTTTGCTCTGTTTTCTCTCCCAAACACATGACAGGATCTGGCAGAGGTAGTGGTCAGGGGAATATGATGGAGGAAGTAACCTTTTCTCTCATTGGGGGAGATTTGCTCCATTGAAACATGAAGTGCAACTTCACACGGCTGGGCCTTTGCTGGCTGGAAAGGGCAGTGTGTGAGCAAACAAAAGTGTTCTTATTTTTTTGTCAATGAAAACTCAGTAAACCGCAGGAAGAGATGGCAACACTTTTCCCACTCCATTCACGTGAAGGATAATGAACTCCATTGTAGAGCCAGCCTTTGGGCGTTATCTGATGCTGCTATTTCTGCTGGTCAGAATTTGCACGTCCCGCGTGACTCGGGCTCGCGCAGCCTCTTTCCCAGTGGGCGACTCTGCTTAGCATTCTGTGGGTTCTCAGCTCCGGCCTGGAGCGCCCACCACTCAAAACGAGCATGGCCATGTGGCCCCCCAGCCTCTGACATGGGAAATAGTTCCAGTGGGCATTTAGATTACAAGGGGCTTTTCTTATGTTTTTAAATATACACTGGCTTTTTGGCAAATGAAATTCACACACACACACACACACACACACACACACACTCCTCAGTGATTAGAATTTCAAATGAATGAGAATTTATAAAAATAATTCTGGGGGGGCTTCCCTGGTGGCGCAGTGGTTGGGAGTCCACCTGTCGATGAGGGGGGCACGGGTTCGTGCCCCGGTCTGGGAGGATCCGGCGGGCCGCGGAGCGGCTGGGCCCGTGAGCCGTGGCCGCTGAGCCTGCGCGTCTGGAGCCTGTGCTCCGCGACGGGAGAGGCCACAGCAGTGAGAGGCCCGCGTACCGCAAAAAAATAATAATAATAATAATTCTGGGGCTTTCCTGGTGGTGCAGTAGTTAAGAATCCGCCTGCCAATGCAGGGGACATGGGTTCGAACACTGACCTGGGAAGATTCCACATGCCGCGGAGCAACTAAAGCCCGTGTGCCACAACTACTGAGCCTGCGCTCTAGAGCCCGCAAGCCACAACTACTGAGCCCAAGTGCTGCAACTACTGAAGCCCATGCGCCTAGAGCCCGTGCTCCACAACAAGAGAAGCCACCGCAATGAGAAGCCTGCACACCACAACGAAGAGTAGCCCCCGCTCGTCTCAACTAGAGAAAATACCACGCACAGCAACAAAGACCCAAGCAGCCAAAAATAAAATAAATAAATTTAAAAAATAATAATTCTGTAAGGTGAAGGGAAGGTAGCAATGTTTAAGTACAGACCATGCTACAGACCCCAGGTAGACAGTTCCCTAAAACTATCTTGTTAATTCCTCAGTGAACCCTTCAAGGTACGTATTATCATCCCTACTGTACTGGTGGGGAAACCAAGGTTCAGAGAGGTTAAGTTATTGGCCTAAGATGAACACAAAGGAAAAAAGGGGTGGGTCTGGAAGATGATGCCAGTTGAAAATCAATTACATGCCAAGTGCAGTGGTAGGCAAAGCTGTAGACAGTTCCTCACTGGTTTCTTACAACAACTTTATGAGGTAAGCATCATCCTCACTTACAGAGGAAAAATGAGAGTTCCGAGAGGGTAGACAGTGTCTAGGGAGGCAGCCGGGATTGGAAACACGTGCTGCCGTGTGATTCCACTTTTAAGAGCCAGAGACTGTTCACAAGCCTATAATAGACTTATCTCAAGGATGTGATCAGAAAGGGATGCCGGTTGGAGCTGACTTAGCACACGCTCCCCTACCTATGTCAAAAACTGTGTTCAATCGTTTCTTTACCCCCTTAGCAACCTTTGAAGACATACTGTGTACAAAGTGTCACAGAGGGCTCTGGTGTTCAAAACAATGATTTTTAATGTGTGTGTAACAAAACAACATGCATATATGTTCACTATACTGAGACAGCAAAGTAATGCAGTTTTAAAAGAATTGGAATATGGTTGATTTGCAATATTACATTAGTTTTAGGTATACAGCATAGTGATTCAGTATTTTTATAGATTATACTCCATTAAAAGTGATTGCAAAAAATGGCTATAATTTCCTGTACTGTACAATACATTCTTGTTGCTTACTATTTTATTCATAGTAGTTTGTATCTCCTAATGCCATACCCCAATCTCGCCCCTTCCCATTTCTTGCTCCCCACTGGTAACCAGGAGGATATTTTCTATATCTGTGAGTCTGCTTCTTCTTTGCTATGTACGTTCATTTGTTTTATTTTTTAGATTCCACATATAAGTGATATCATACAGTATTTGTCTTTCTCTGTCTGACTTATTTCACTAAGCATAATATTCTCTAGGTCCATGAACATTGCTGCAAATGGCAGAATTTCACGCTTTTTTATGGCTGAGTAATATTCCTTTGCGTCTATGTATATATGTGTGTGCACACACATACACCACATTTGTCTGTTGATGGACGCTTTGGTTGCTTCCATATCTTGGCTATTGTAAATAGTGCTGCTATGAACATTGGGGTGTATCTTTCCGAATTAGTGTTTTTATTTTTTTCCTGGATATATACCCAAGGAGTGGAATTGCTGGATAGTGGAAATACACTTGATAAGATCCTCCGTACTCATCAAGCACTTTAGTAATTGGTGGTTAAATCTTTGTACTTGGAAAATTTTCTTATCAGCAATAGGGTGTAACATTTAAAAAAAGAAGCTACCATCTATCCAATACCAACTTGGAGTCAGTACCATGCTGTATAGATTATCTGTAATTTTTACAATAAGCCTGAAGGTAGGTATTATCTCCCACATGTTCTAAGACAGGAACCTGAGACTGAGAGAGATTAAGCAACTTGAAATATCAAGTCTTCAGCTAGTAACGGTTGGAGGCAAGATTGTGAATTCATTTGTGTTTCAGAGTCGGTGAGCTTTCTGCTCCTGCAGTCTGCTGACGTGCACACAAATGCAGCTTACCCCTCAGAGCACATTTTGGAGCCTCCTGATTGGGCTTTGTTTAAAACCCATAAAGCATTTTACGATAGTCTCAAACATGAGCCGCAGGATCCGGGAGCCTAATTATTAGTCAGCTAGGACTAGTGATCCTTATTTCATTTACAATTTTAAGATGGGACCCCCTTAAAGAATGCAACTATGTACCCTCTCCATTTATGATTTCCCTCCCTCTGTAAGAGCCTAGAGTGCCTCACATATGGTAGGTACTCAGGAAGTGTTTGTTGAGTGTAACGTGATTTTTGCTTAATTTTTTTTTAATTTTATTTTGGCTAAAAGAAGACCAGAAGCAGCCACCAAGAAAGGAGGAAGAGTCAAGACAGGAAGATGTGGCAATTTACTGGAAGGAAACAAAACGGGAAAACTATTAAAAGTAGACAGACAATTTCAAAAGCATAAAATTTAGGTTATTCAAGGTTGGGCAAATAACCCCAGTCATGTCAGTAATCTTAGTGGAGTTCTTCGTAATCTTTTCCACTGTCCAGCATTCACAGAAAACATAATATTTGCTCAGCATACTGGATAAATAAAGGAGGTTGCTTACTGCAGAGCTGACCATCCTTGGGATCCGGCCAGTTCGCCCCGTCCATCCCCCAAGGACTAAGGGGATTACCACCTTGGCACAGCTGCCCTGTGGGCCCCAGCATAGTGATTAGAAAGCACCGTCTCAAAAAGTACCACAAAACTGAAAAATAAGGGGTGATGTCTTTGTCTTCTGCACCCCTAGCGTTTGACACTCAGTCACTCCTAAAAAATCTTTGTTGAGTCAAAAAGAATGATGACTTTGCATTTTCCAGAAAAGACACTATTTAGCATGCTTTGTTCAGGAAGATGGGGCAATGCGTAATTATGTTAGAAATGTTTTGAAATGGAAGCCAAGGAAACAACGTGGGGAATTTGCAAAGGCTCCCAGCTAGCCAGTGGCAAAGCTGGGTGAAGGCACATCTTCTTCTGCCACTGCTGCTGCTGCTCTTTTTTTTTTTTCAGTTAAATGGCATGATATAGTTCTTCTGCTTGGGAGGGTCACACTGAGTGCCCAAAGCTGCCAGATGTTTCCAGCAGATAGACCACTGTGAACAGTGTACCATGCAGACACCCGGAGTTTATTTCTGTGTGCTAAGTAAGAGGTAGAAAGAAGGGGCACAAGGAGTATTGCATGCTGCATGGTCTGGATTCTATTTTAGATTTGTAGTGATACAGTGCTGTTTTGTGATCATTTGTGTTCTTTTTTAATCTAGAAACTTTCAAATAGATATTTAGATATTTCCAATGTCAAAATTAGAGGAGACGTGTGTGCTTGTGTGTGCGGTTTCTTTGCTGGGGAGTGGGAAACCATTGCAAGGTGATGATAGCAGCCGTTACGATTTGACTAGTCTGGCATGAATTTTTCCCAAAGATATGCAACACTGATCATCCGAAGACTACTTGCTTACCAGAAAAAATAAAAGGCAAAAAAAGGAAAGAAGAGAATGATCTTGAAGGGAAGGGAAGGGAAAGGCTGAAGCAAGTCTGCAAGGGTTTTTTTTTTTATGGCTCAAATTTCCTTCTGCAAGAGGTACCTTGTTGAAAGTGATACAGAAGGGCTGAGGTTCTTTTTTCTTTCTCTTTTTTTTTTTAAACCATGCTCTTGGGAAGTTGCAAAAGCTGAACAGAAAGTATGAAATCTGGAAGTTTAAAAAAGGCACAAACCTCTCCAAAATGGCCAAAAAATGACTGATACTAAGAAGCAGAGGATATTGGCTCACTTGTCACTGTCCCAAATCTCACTCATTTAGTTTACTATTTTTTTTCCTATTAACTTAAGAATTAAGAAAGCTTACCAATTATTGTCCCAGGGACTTTCTCATAAATTCTCCTTCTGTATGATGAGAATCATTCCTGTAATTTATCATTAATAGCAAAGTTCCAGAAGTACCACCTTCTGGAAAGAGCAAGTCGGTTGTATCATTTGATGCACAGGAGGTTCTGGCGGATGTAAATAAGGAACGTTGGAGGGAAGTTCACTCTGGGGATGCCCGTGGAAGCTGTTGCACTTCATCCAGGTCTGATGTGATGAGCAAAGTCACCTGAGGTTACCTCAGTGTCTTTTCTGGAATGGCCTTCGTTGGAGGATCTGAGCGGACACAGCACTGATTTAGATCTGGAGTCAACTGCTGACTCTGCCATTTAATGAACTGTATGACCTTGGACATCGCTTCAACGCTGTGAGCCTCCGAATTTCTCAACTGTAAAACGGGGATGCATAACCTCCAGCTACCTCACTGGGTTGTTGTGAAAATTAAATGAGGAAATATAGGCAAAGTATTTGGCATGTAGTAGATGCTGTTATAGCCCTTCTTCTGCCATCTTTTGATAGACCCAGTGGCTATGTGGAGGTTGATAGGTGTTTAAACCAAGAATACACAAACACCTATTGTGATCAAGATATGCACGTTGGACTCAGTCCAGGACTCAAGGGGATGGGGGAATGTAGGGGACTCACATTTGTGCATCATCTGTTGGTGTCAGGCTCTGTGCTACATCATCTCACATAGGTCGTATTTAATTCTTGCAGTAACCTCTGAGCGGTAGTTATCACACACATACTCATCCCCTGTTATGGATTAGGAAACAGGCTTAGGGAGTTTCTTACTTTCTTACGGTCATGCAGCTAAGCAAGTGGCAGGCTTGGGAAAGGAATTCAACTTTCCCTGTAGCTTATTGTGCAACTGACCAAGTTCATAATCTCAGACATGTATTTTAGGAAGTTCCCTACAGATGGACCATATCGAATCGCTTTCATTCTTAACAATGGCTGGATCATAGGTTTTCTGATATGCTGATTAACTGTGACCCCACTTGTAGCTCTCTTCTGCCTGAGGACCGTGTTTGTCGCCCCCCAGCCTTTCTGATGTCAACAGTAGAAAGCTGCATTTCGAGGCCTTTGCCCTGAGTGTGGGGGGTGGGGAGAGACAGAGATCTTGAACAGGCTTTCAAGTGAAAGTGTCCAGATTTGGCCAAGTTCTTTTTCAAGTTTTCCAAGCCTTACCTCACTTCCCCACCTCTGTGCCTTTGTGTGAGCTGTTTCCTCGATTTCACAAAATCTTACTCATCACCCTTCTACATCCTCCTTGACTGTCTTTTCCTATGTCAAGGCCTTTGTTACTCACAGGTAGAATGAAGCATTCCCTTCTTTTTCATATGTCTTAGCAGTTATTACAATGCAGTGCATATAATTGGTTTCCCACCTTGCTCCACTAGGCTGGGAGCTTCTTGAGGGTATGGATTTCTTATTTCTCTTTGTATCTACTAGCCACTGCCTGGCATGTGTGAAATTGGTGTATTAATACTAGTAGTCAGTGAATCAAAAGAGGCTAGCACTGACCTCTGAATTACTGTGATGTATCTGAGAGCAGTGTTATCCTCTTAAGAGGCTAATCATTTATGCCAACTTTCCAGGCCTTTGCTTGGCCTCAGCATCCTCATTTTTACTCTTCTGTGGTCAGAGCAGTCTCAGAATACCTCTAATCAACGACAATTTTGGTCCAAACTCTACCTTAACTGTTTATTTCTATCCTCTGCCTGGGACCCCTGGGAATTCTGATTTAATTGATTTGGGTACTTGCCTCCCAGAGCTAATTGTTTAAATATAACCAGCACAGTACAAGTCACTCAGACTGCAGCTCAGAGATCCCAGCATTTGAGGAAGAGATACAGATGCGTGCAAAAGAGAGAAACCATTCATGAATGTTGGGGCCAGGGGAGGGGATAGCAGTTGAAAAGGATGCGAAAGCCACTTCCCTTTCTCCTGTGAGTAGAAACTCCAGTAGAAGTTATCAGAACCATTCATCTCTGTGATCATTCATTTATCTGTTTGTTCATTCATTCGTCCTGTAGAGCTCCTCACTGGTCTTTCTCTTCTGGCCCAGTCTGGAATTCAGCGGTCCCCAACCTTTTTGGCACCAGGGACCGTTTTTGTGGAAGACAATTTTTCCACGGACTGGGTGTGTGGGGAGATGGTTCAGGCGGTAATGCTAGCGATGGGGAGCGGTGGGGAGCGGCGGGGAGCGGTGGGGAGCAGCGGGGAGCGGCGGGGAGCGGTAGGGAGCGGTGGGGAGCGATGGGGAGCGATGGGGAGCGATGGGAGGGGAGGGGAGCGGTGGGGAGCGGCGGGGAGGGGCGGGGAGCGGTGGGGAGCGGCGGGGAGGGGCGGGGAGCGGTGGGGAGCGGCGGGGAGCGGCGGGGAGGGGCGGGGAGCGGCGGGGAGCGGCGGGGAGGGGCGGGGAGCGGTGGGGAGCGGCGGGGAGCGGCGGGGAGCGGTGGGGAGTGGCAGATGAAGCTTTGCTCGCTCACCTGCTGCTCACCTCCTGCTGTGTGGGCTGGGGTTGGGGGGGTGCAGGGGACCCCTGGTCTAGATTATCATCTACTGCAGCACTGACCATGAGCTTTCTACGGTTCCCTGTTATTCATAAGATAAAGTGCAAGCTCCTTAGCATGGCATCCAAGATCATGGATCTAGTCTCTGCCTGCTGGATCCCTCTCATCTCCTGCGGCCCCAAACTTGCTCTGCTCTAAGCTCTAGCCGTATTGGACTCTTAAGGACACCGTTGAAATGCCAGGTTTTTAAAATTGTTGAAAAGTTTATTTATAAACTTATATCTATTTACCTGTTCATAACAATTCTGTTTAGATCATGAAAATTTCTGAGACATTAAATAGCTAATCATCATCTTAAGTTACCTTTCTTGCGACAAATTCTGTAACGAAGATACCGTGAGCTCATTTGACCTATAGGCAGAATAAAAGTGTTGTATTTAATGCTAATAACTCTAAGGCAGGCTTGTTTTAATTAAAACAACAAACTTGAACCAGCTTTTATTTACAGAATGGAGCTCTTTACAAATACCATCTGAAGGTAAAAAAAAAATCATACATTTATAACATACATACATACATAGACATACATAAACACACAGACAGAAACAGAAAGAGATCTTATAACTTCTATCCTACAATGTTAGCCATGAGGCAGGTATGATTATGCAAAGCTCACTAGTTTGTTAAAAAACAGTTGAATACACATTGTGTTTCTGGAAGTTTGTTTTGCCTCCATGCTTTCCTGTGAGCTGTTTTGCCTTCTAGATTTCTTCCTCTTCTTCCCTTACTTAGTTTTCAAAACTCAGCTCCGCCTTATCTCCACTGTAAGGTTTTCCCTGATACTGCCAATCTAAGAGAGCTATGAGTCCTTTTCTCTGCTGCAGTGTTTTAGACACAGACCTGTCATAGCTCTGATTATATTGTGCTGAACCTGTTTGATATTCATCTTTCTTCCTACTTGTCTGTGAACTTCTCAGAGTCAAGGTCCATGTGCTAGTCCTCACAAGAGCAGTTCGTGACTTATAGTAGGCATGAAATAAATGCACATTGAATGAGCACATTAATTGTATGCTGCATGCTAAGGAGTTTGAATGTTATCCCGAATTCAAATAGAATCATTCATAGATTTTAAGCAGAGGTAATGGAAGGATTGGGGTTGTGCTTAAGGATGGAATGGAGAATGAAAGCAGTTGGGCGTTTCTGGAGGCCAAGAATCAAGTCCACCTTCTCACCCTCACCTCTAGCTCCTTCCACCATTATTATACTCCAACCACTCTGGAGAGTGTTCACCTAGCGAGCTTCTATACTCCTTCAAGACACAGCTAAAACATGGTATCCTCCCAGGAGCTGTCTCTGACCCATTTTCATAGCACTTTGTAATGTTCTCAATTGTAATATCTTTAATAATTATTGAGCATTTTATTATGTGCTGAACACCTTGCACTTAAAAAAATGAATCATCACAGTGGCCCAATGAGGCACTATTATGAAACTTCTTTGACAGTTGAGGCAACTGGAGCTCAGAGAGGTTAAGTCACTTGCTCAAATTACCCAGCTAGGAATAGTAGATGAGATGTGAATGCAAGTCTGACTCAAGAGTCACTGTGCTTCCCCATGACAATATCTGTATCATGGTTTCTTTCTCTGCCCACATCTCATAGCAGAACACCTGACACAAACGGTTGGATTTAACTTAGCTCTGTAGCTCCAGTCAGTACGTTGGTTGGTATGGGGACATCGGGAAACCTCAGGATTGTTTGTAGTCTTTTCCTTCTTGTTTCCTCTGGGCAATGCTGGTGATCCTCATTCTTTGTTTCTTTTTCTTGTGTTCCCCACGATTCTTTCATGAAGCTCAGTTTTTCAGTTGCATCGGATGACTTTTCTCTCTTCTGTTGACATTTTGATTTGAAGTCTTCATCCGTCTTCCATGTTGCCCATGAAGCCCTTATCCCTGTTGTTAATGAGATCGTGGCCTCCCCTTGCAGGGACCCGTTGTTCTGACATGGTGAGCGGTGATCCACATTTTGAAGCCAGGTTGCCAGTATCATTTTGATAGCATGTCCACACATCCCAAGGGTTCCTTTTCCTGCAAGGTCATGACCTTCAAGTAGAAGAAGAGAGGAAATTATCAACCAGGACTGTAAGTCTGTCAATTCTTTCACTCTGGGCTTCTGTTATGATAGAACCTAGACAGGTCTACGTTTAAACTCTGTTTCTACTGTTTCTTAGCCGTGGAACTTCTACAAAATGGGAGTACCAGTGACTGCTTTCCTGGGTTGTGGAGAGGATTCAATGTAGTAATGGGTATGAAGGCTCTTTGTTCAGCCCTGGTTCATAGCCCTGCTGAATGCTAACAATCTCCTTTCTCTTTGGCATAAAGTCACCATTGAGGGTCCTTATGACTGGCTACTTTGTGTGAATCAGCCCAGTTGGGCAGAGGCTGCTAGACTTAATAGTGATTCAGGTAAAATGAATTTTCTACCTATTTACCATATACCAGACACTGGCTAGGTGTTTCCATATATGTCTTGTCACATAACCTTATCACAGAAGTTGACATAGGTCTTCTTCCTTTTTAAAAAATTAATTAACTTTTGGCTGCGTTGGGTCTTCGTTGATGCACACGGGCTTTCTCTAGTTGCAGCAAGTGGGGGCTACTCTTTGTTGCCGTGCGTGGGCTTCTCATTGTGTTGGCTTCTCTTGTTGCAGAGCATGGGCTCTAGGGGCATGGGCTTCAGTAGTTGTGGCGCACGGGCTCAGTAGTTGTGGTGCACAGGCTCAGTAGTTGTGGCTTGTGGGCTCTAGAGCACAGGCTCAGTAGTTGTGGCATGCGGGCTTAGTTGCTCCGTGGCATGTGGGATCTTCCCGGACCAGGGATCAAACCCATGTCCCCTGCACTGGCAGGCGAATTCTTAACCACTGTGCCACCAGTGAAGTCCCAACATAGGTCTTCTGTAAAGGGTCAGATAATATGAACATTTTAGGTTTTTCAGGCCATAGAGTTTCTAACACTTCTCCTTAACTTTGCCTTTGTAGTATGAAAACAGCAGAGACAGTATATAAATGAGTGAATCTAGTTGTGTTTTGATAAAACTTTATTTGCAAAAAGAGGTCATGAGTCAGGTTTGGCCCCCTGGTCATAGTTTACTGACCCCTGTGTTACTAGAATGTTCTTGGCCAACTCTCACTCCTCCATATTGTAGCTACCTCTGCCCAGAGACAGCACATTCATCCAGTGGCTTCGTTAGACTTCATATGGTTATCTCTGCTGTCTTGGTAGGCAGACATCAAACATCATGGCATTTGGTAACTGAGGCTCTCTGACCCAACTTGCTAATGCCTGTGCATCATTCTTTGTTTACTTCAAGGAGCACCTATTTCTTCCTGAGCAGGTCCCACTTCACACTGGCCAGAGTCTCCTCTTCTGTTTCACTCCAAAAGGGAAGGTTCATATTCTTCCACTTGGCATCCTCTTGATTTTCCTCCATCCCATCAGAATGTCTTCCTTCTAGGATTACTTTATCCCTATCACTGTAAGAACAGTTTATTCTAAGGTAGAGATCTGAGATTCTGTTTTTGGAATTGGACAGGTTGGGTTTGTGTTCTGGCTTTTTCCCACTCTCACTAGGTGTGTGACCCTGTGCAAGTTATGTAAACTTTCTAAATCCCAGTTTTTTAAATTTATAAAATAAGGGCAATAGTAGTACCTACCTCATAGGAATGCATATACCCTCAGCACTTTGAGTGGTCCATAGGAAGCACTCGTTCATTTATTTATTCATTCATCAGGTATCTACTGACTGTTTACAATGTGCCAGTTACTGAATGTCAGCCTTTATAATAACATCCATGGTCACTCATTGTGTGAATAGCAGAGCCAAGACTGAAGTCAGATCTACTAGACTTCTCATGCTCCTTACCCAATAATGGCCTTGAAAATAAATATTTTTAGGAAATTTATGACTTTTCACTAGTACTACAGTTTTTGTTACATTCTCTCCACCCCATCTCCTTTTTACATCGAAGTCCTTTATAGCCCCCATAGTACTTCCAGACACACACCAAGTTCAGGCTTGGTAAACATTCATTGAATGAATGAATTTGGTGAGCAAACCAGTATCAAGTGGATTTTTCAAAAATAATGTAAAATTCTACAAAGGACTTGTATAATCTTTACTCGTTCCTACCCTCTATATGACCATTGATATTTCTCCCATTTTCCCTCTTTGCCTTGAGATTGAGCTTTTCAGTCATTTCTCACAAGTACCCAAATTCTATCCAGAATTCTCATTGCTTCCCAGTCTATGATGGTCAAACCACACTTCACACGCCATGCATTTGAATATTCAGTGGCTTAGGTGGCTGCCAAGCCTAATTTTCCCAATGTCCCTTGCTGTCTCTCTCATTGCTTTTGACAGGAGCCAGGCTCACCGCAACACACTCGGCCTGTCAGGAAGGCTAAAGAAGCTGCCCCAGACCCAAATTTTTGGTGGCTGAGCTGGTATCCTTTGCCTTACAAAGCCTTTAATTGAAAACAACGCATGGATTCTAACTTGTTTAAAATGTGTCCAAGTCCTGGCATTCATTGAATTGAACCCAAGACCCAAGACCTATCATCCCTAGAGAAACACAACATTAGAGGGGACAGAGCTTAGGGTGGGAAGACCCATAGGAATGCAGAGGTCTGTAAAATGGCTCCAACATATTGTATGAGGTTTGGCAAAAGCCAGAACTCTTGTAGCCAGACACATTCTGCATGAAGTTTAAGCTGATCTGACATTGTGGCAGGGGATGTCCTTGCTCTCAGGGTTTATTAATTCATGATTCACTCATTGGGATTGTGTTTTGGGTAAGGTGCCCAAGATATCTTATGATTCCTGCTGAAATACTGCTAAAGCTTTGCTTTCCCACTCTCTCTCTCTTCTTCCTATTCTTGGTCAAGATCAAACAGCATTTGAATTTGGTATGTCTTTTTTTTTTTTTTTTTTTGCGGTATGCGGGCCTCGCACTGTTGTGGCCTCTCCCTTTGCGGAGCACAGGCTCCGGACGCGCAGGCTCAGCGGCCATGGCTCACGGGCCCAGCCGCTCCATGGCATGTGGGATCTTCCCGGACTGGGACACGAACCCGTGTCCCCTGCATCGGCAGGTGGACTCTCAACCACTGTGCTACCAGGGAAGCCGAATTTGGTATGTCTTGGTTTGTATTTAGGCCTTGGAAGTCAAATCATGTGACAAGATAGAAACTTGCAACATCTATTTCCCTCACTCTCTAAAATAGCTAGTGTAGCCATCTATTTTAGCTATTCAGTTGAGTCTTTCACTTAGTCTCAGATATCATGAGCAGTGGAATTGTCAAAAATATTTTTGTCCGTTTAGAAGTTATTCAAATAGACACTATTCTGAACTTTAGGTCCTTATGTTCTCAGGGACATATACTGCACACTGAGAAGTTCTTGTTTTGGTGTATATCCCATTATGCCACCAATGGCCGTAGTTGGAGAGTTGAGAGTTATTCTTGCCTGTTCCCTCTCAATAGCTAACCAATTTCCAAGACATGCAGATTCCACTTTATTCATATTGCTTGACTGCATTCACTTCTTCCAGAGTCATAGTTCATGTGCTTATCTTTCCTTCTCTACAATATTGCCATAGTTAGCTGACTAGTCTCCCTGCTTTCAGTCTTGTCCTCTTCCATTCCGTCCACCCATCAGCAGTCATCTTGATCCATTGAAAGCATACATTTTTTCGTGTCATTCAGTTGCTTTAAACATTCTCAATGGTCCCCTTTTCTCTTAGGATAATGCCCCAAATAGCAATCACAACCTACAGTGTCCAGCACAATTTGGTCTATGTCTTCTACTCCAGCATCACTTTTCATTCTTTAGGAATCTACCCTGTTGGACTCTTGGCTGTACTCAAGACAAACCATGTTTCTTTAACTGCTGTGCCTTCAACTTGATTCTTCTTCTGTCTTAATGGTTCTATTGCCTTGTCTTCCAATAGGCTTATTCATCCTTCAGGACCCTGCTTAGCTACCGCTTCTTCCAAGAAACCTTCCTAAGTCTGGATTACGAGCCCCTCCTCTATGCTTTCTGTAGTACCTTGTTCTTACCCCTATCATAGCACTCATCCTACAGTATTGTAATTAACTGTTTTCTTTTTCAGTTCAGCAACTAGACTATAAGTTCCTTGAAGATAGGACCATGTCATGGCCACCATTGTATTTCCAATGCCCCAGAAGGAGTCTGAGGGAAGGAATGATGTATTCAATCTTTTTACCTCCCCTGCCATGTATGTTCAAGGTATACCAGATGGATTCCCGTTTTTGAACACACTAAGCTTATTTATGTCATGACTCTGACTTTGTTCTAGATGTTTCCTTAGCCAGAAATGTCTTTTCCCCTCCTCTTCTTTCTCTATAATGATGAAAATAGAGTGTCACATGGTAAAAGTAAGAGGATTAAAAGGGGAGATACCTTGGATAGTTACTTCCATATGGTGAGCATTAAAAAAATATTGCTGATTGAAATGGTACACTGGACCTAGCAGGAACTAAATAAGTATTTGCTCAATATGTAAGAGGGAGAATTTCCTTTCTTTGTGGATAATGAGAAAACAGTCCTGAGGTTTAACTCTAGCTATTTGAAAGATTTGGAAGCGATGTTTCTCTGTTAGCGATATTTTGAGTTCTTAGTGAAAAGGGGTCCAACAGGCCACTTTAGTTGGTTCTTTGAGGCAGATTTTCAAGCCAAGATTTCACTCCACAAGCCAGCTCTTTCTCAGGCTTTGTTTTTCAAACACATACAAAACCAAGTCAGTGTTCATCATTTATATCCTTTCCAACTAAAGTAAAACCATGACAGAATTTTTGTCTAAAGCTACATATTCACTCAGTGAAGTGACACGCATTTCTAAGCCTTGGAGAATCTTCTCATTGAGTCAGTTTGTCTTTGAGGAAGGCACCGAAGCTAATGGGACCCTTCAAGGTGGAAAAAAACGCTGCGTTCTCTTGTAAAGAGGGAAACATATATCTCTGATAGTCATAATAATCTTGTATATAGCCTTACAGATCTTCTCATTCCTTCCTTCCTTCAATCATGGAAAAGTTTATATATCCATCTCTATGGATTACCTACCATGTGCCAGGCACCCTTGGGAAGTTTTCCATTTAATGTCTCTAATCTTACGCTCTTATGAGGTAAATATGATCATTTCATTTTAATATGAGGGAGCAAGTGCTCCTGGAGGGGAAGTGATTTGTCTGAGGAGATGGAGAGGTAATTTAATTTCAGGTCTGTCTGTTCCTAAACTCCATCATTTTGTTCGCTCCACAGACCGATTTTTAGGTGGGATCTTGACATTATCAGCTTTGTTGAGAGTGATGAACAGGAAGCTCTGAGGGGTTTAAGGACACAAGGTACATGAAGAAGAAGTGGCTCTATCGGGACCACCTCTAGGTCCTGGGCTTTCCCCTCTGTAACATGGCTGCCTTCTGCTGATGGATGGGTTAGGTTGCCTCAGATCCTTCAGCAAATAGAAAAGCAAAATCAACACACTGACATGCATGAGGAATTGAGGATTATTTAATGTCAGCTTGGTCGTAATAGAGTCTCGGTCCATAACAGACTGTTCATACAGAGGCCTTTTGTTTAGGCTCACATTATATGCTCAGTGAACATACTAGAAGATATGATCTGAAGTACAACCCCAGTGACCCCTATCAGGGCCCTAGGCTTGGTGTGGAGCCGGGACAATGTAAGTCCTTCAATGAACAATCATTATTGATCTCTTACTATGTGCCAGGCTGTGTGTTGTACTCTTGGTGTACCCAAAGCAGTTCTTAGCTCTGACTGCCTCTAGAATTATCTGAGAAACTTTGAAAAAGCCTCAACATTAAGGCTTCACTTCCAGAAATTCTCATTTAATTGTGTTAGAATGGGGCCTGGACATCAATACTTTTAGATGATTCCAGTGTGCGCCCAGCATTGAGAGAATCTGGTCTAAAGATAAAGAGACCAAAAAGTAAAGACAGAAATGGAAGAAATAGGGAAGCCCTATGTAATAGGAAATGTACATACTTACCATAATTTGAAAAGCATTATCACTTGCCATTAATGGAAGATAAAATTTTAGAATAAAATGGATATAAAGCGAACAATATGTATAGTTAATACACAACATTTTGAGAAGTACTGGTTTAAGGGAGAGAAAATGGAATTTAGAGGATGGACCTAGATTAAGGTTCTAGTTCGATGGCTCATTATCTGGGTACCCCCAGTTGAGTGAACTAGCCTCTCTCAATATCATTTTCCTTATGTACAAAATGGAGTTAATAATAATTACCATGTCATGTTTTTATGCTAAATAAAGTGAGATCACTCTATGAGAAAGTGCCTAGTTCAGTTCTGGGCACATAGCAAATAGGTGCTCATGAAATTCAAGCTTCTAGATGCTAACTGGTCGGTCTTGTTAAAAACTTATGACTAGAGGATGTACAGTGCGTTCGGGGGCTAACTTTTCAAGGACTGGGGAGTGCTGTCAGGTCAAAGTGTGATTTAGCCCAAGTTTTAAAGAGTGAGTAAAGATGCTCCAGGTGGATAAGGTTGGAAGGTTATGATGCACCTAGAAGATATCATGGCTATTTATCTAAAACAAGCTTCATCGAAAACCAAGTTGGGAGTTCCAAAAATTATTTCTCAGTATTCCATATTTATGCATATAGAAACTGAATGTACCCTGGCAAGTGTCTGTTAATTTGTGGCCATCTGTCTACCTACCCCTCACCTTTCCCCATTCCTGGGACAGAGGGTTCCACCGAGACAGCTATTTTCAATAATTATAGTTGGATTTCAGGTTAGTTTGCCTTCAGCAAAGATAAGCCCTGTTATTCCTACTTTCACTACTCATTATTCCTACTAGTACTAGGCACGGTCCTCTCTGAAAACCCTCAAACATGTTTTGATTCTTTATGTAAATGCTCATCTCCTGCTCTAGATGACATCCAGCCCCATGTCTGACAGATTGCTTGTATAATAAATGATGAATGACTTACAATGATATGCTTGGATGGAAATATGTAACTACAGTTTTCGCTAATCATCAATAACTGTGTCTAGAGTCTCATGCATTTCAAATTAAAAACTATGAATGTGGCTTTATCAGTAATGTTTCAGATCGATTGACCAACGGTTTGATTCAATTTGATTCTTTTATTCACTACAAAAGGTCAGCCAGCGTCTATTTTAGTAGACACGGGGGGATCCTGAGAAAAGAATTTTTCCCTGACCTCAAGAAGCTGAGAGACTTATGGGTGATCCAGGCAAGTGTAAATTGTAACAAAAATCAAACCCCAAACTGATAAATGAAGACAACAAAAATGCTGAACAGAGTTCTAAGAAAAGTGTGTGTAGGACACTGTGGGTACATAGGGAGTGAGCAGAAAAGCTAATCAAAAATCCAGTTTTATTCTGCAGTTAATGAATCCTTGGCCTTTACTCAGAGAAGCCATCATTTTCCTTTCAATGCATTCACCAAAACTTGACATAATTATCTGGATAATGACTTGCAAGCTCCATGAGGGCAGTGATGGGAGCTGCTGCGGTTATCACTGAATCCTCAGTGCTTTACCTAGCACAGTACTTGGCACATAGTAGGAACAGGAGGCATGTTTGTTTAATGACTGTGTGGATGTACTAAAACTGGTCACAAATTCCATAAAGAACTATGATATAGGTCTGAAAAGAATGTAATGTTGGTGCATGTTTAGTATGCTGGAGCACATTCTTGCTTCTGGAAAAGAGATTTCCTTTCTAGTTTAAATGTCCTGAATTGTATATAGCCACATTGCCGCCTTTCATAAGCTACGGGATTCCTGAACTGTAAGTACAATTCCAAATGTAGAGACATTCCCAGCGACTGAATGAATACCCAAGAAAGTCAGAGAGGCTTTCTTCAAATGGACCAGATTTATAGGGTGAGAAGAGGTATGTGAATCTAGGCCAGAGGCCAAGGTTCCTCATTTATTCTATCATTGGCAAGTGAGGACCTTAACAAAATATAAAAACAACTGGGTTCTGCATACCTGCC
Organism: Delphinapterus leucas; assembly: GCF_059928025.1. Taxonomy (NCBI): domain Eukaryota; kingdom Metazoa; phylum Chordata; class Mammalia; order Artiodactyla; family Monodontidae; genus Delphinapterus; species Delphinapterus leucas. The sequence goes on from NC_143145.1 coordinate 10,986,841, forward strand.
CTTGAAGGACACTTAGCCCAGAAAACTCCATACCCAACCCTTCTGCTACACTGCCCTGGTATCTGATTGCTTCAGGCATAGATGAGTGCCTTGGTGTCCTAGAAGGAGCACAGGTATTGCAAGAGTGGCTTCACTGTCCAGCTCTGCTACCTTCTAGTTGTGTGGCCCAGGTCCACTCACTGTCCCTCCCCTTGGCTGTAAAATGAGGGCGTGGGGCCCTCTGATGTCCAACACAACTGTGATTAAGCGTCCAGAAGATTGAAACCCCAGTCCTAAGTGCAAGACCCAGCTCAGCCACTCTACTTACTGGCTGTGATTTATCAGTGGGCAAATCCATTGCTCCTGCCAGAAACCAGGTTTCACTTTGGACACTGAAATCAATCCAGAATGTGAACTCCCCACTAGACTGTGAGCTTGCTGAGGGCAGGGGCTGTGTTGTGTGCCCTCTTTCTGCAGTGCATGTTTTACAGCAGACTCTCAATGCGTGTTATGGACGGAATGAAACTTCATCTCTGTTCCAAGTGTTCAGCCGGGTATCGGTGACTGCCTGTCCGTGGATGTCCTCTAGATGGCAAACTCAGCTCAGTTTTGGACAGGACTCAGAGACTGGCTGGGCGATGCCCTGGCGTGGAATGTTTTATTGGAAATCCAGTTTTATCCAGTGCACAAGGAATCCTCAGAAAGCTGCAAGACTTCTGGAAATGCCAGCCAGGCAGGATGAATCTCTCTTCTTTTCCAGGGGGATAATGGGTGTGGTTTGTCATCACCCCTCTCCCATCAGCATTTTCTGAACAGGGGAAATGGCCCCTCAGAGGTGGGGAAAGTGGGGAAGGAGCTAACCTTTCGTCACAGGCAGTGGTGGGTGGCTTCACATGTATTTTCTCATCTAATTCTCACAATGACCCTATGATCTAAGTAGTGAGTGTTATTATTTCCCCTTTATAAATGATGAAACAGAGTCTTGGAGACATTAAATCATCGCATCAAAGTTAAATAGCTTTTTTTAGAAGGACTGGGTTGCTAAGTTATGCCCCAATGTCTCAACCACTTTTACCTGTCCTCCTGTTTAATTCAGACAAGAAAAGATTGAAAATCGAGGGTGAGGGAAATAGAAATGTGATAGCTTTAATTAAGTATTTAGTTGTAAAAGAAGACAGTAACAGTTATCAGCTCTAGGCAGTGATGTCTACTTTAGCCTAAGAAGATGACTAGTGCCTCAGGTCTTGGCAAGACAGGTTTTTATGTGTCCATGGAATTCTGTCACAGCTTCCAGGGAGCCCTTTTTAAAGGGCAGTCAACTTCAGAAGTTCTAGGTGCTTCTGGCTTCAGGAACTCTTGCCTGAAACGAGGCTCCTTTTCTCCAAAAAAAAAAAAGATTTCTAATTCTCTCTCTTTCACTGTTTTGTGCTTTGGAGTTGGATAAGGCTTTTGGGAGAAAGGTGAATCAGAAAATTCATCACTCATTATATAACAGATAATCAATTGAGCTCCCGTCATGGTTCGAATATGTTTTGTCAGGCATAATCCATACGGAGTTGAAGCATATGGAAGTCCTACCTTAATAAAAGGAGACATTAAGACATGAGAAAAAATAATTAGAATTTAAGGTAGAAAATATCAAGGTCCTTGATCGTATTTCTGAGCTTGGGAGGAATTCCATATTCTCAGGGGAAGGCTTCATGGAGGAGGTGATAGTTGAGCTGGGCCTCGAAGACTATGTAGGCTAAGGGTATTTAGTGATTATTTGAAGGACACGAGGAGAATAAGTAGCGGCACGTAAAAGCCAAGAAAGGTTAAAAATCAGTATGTATAGAAGGGGAACAGTGAGTCCTGTAATACCCCATGTGTAGAGAAACGGGGAGTTACAGTCAGAGAAGACAGACTGGCCCCAGTTTGGAGAGGTCTTATACACCACGTTCACCTTCCATTATGATTATATTTCTGTTTGTCCTTTTTCTATGAAGTTTTGCTTTATACAGTTGGTGTTATAAGGGGTATGCAAATTTAGAATGACTACATCTGGCCAATTGACCTTATATCATAAAATATGTCTCTTTATCTCTAATAATGCTTCTAACCATAGAGTTTCTATTGAATGATGTTAATATAGCTACACCAGAGTTCTCTGGTGAGTTTTTGCAGAGTTCATCTTTTAAAACCGTTTGAATTTTAAAATTTGTGTCCTTATTTTTAAGATGTCTCACATGTAAGCAGTGTATAGGGTTTTCCTAGTCTGACAGAGTGGGTCATTCAATTAAAGAATTTAGTCCATTAGCATTAAATGTAATTACTTATATATTTGTGCTTTTAAATATTATTATTTATTTTCTATTTGATTCACTTGTTTTATGCTTAATTTTTCTTTCTTGCTTTACTTAGGAATATGCAAATATTTCTAAATTCTGTTTTCCATCTCTAGTTATACTTCAAGTAGTTGTTCTAGAGATTAAAAGATTGATTGCAGATTTATTAACTGTAACATAAATTTTTTACTACCTCCCCAACAATGCTAGGGCTTTGAACACTTTAAGTTAATTTGTTCTCTATTGCTTTTTTAGTGGTTTACATTTATTATAAACTTACATATATTTTAAGCTCATAAAATTTTAAGTTTTTGTGTAGTCTATATTCATTTAGTCTTGCCAACATATTTGCCATTTCTATGACTCTTCATTTTTGCCTCCATTTCTACGTTTCCAACTGGGATCATTTTCCTTCTGCCTAAAAATTTCTCCTTTTCTGAAGATCTGCTGGATACAAATTATTTGTTTCTGCTTGTCTGGAAATGCCTTTATGTTACCTTCACTTTGAAGGTTATTTTCTCTGAGTATAGTGTTCTAGGTTCTTGTTAATTATTTGTCTTCCAGCCTTTCACAGATATTCTTCCATTGTCTTCTGGCTTCTATAGTTTTTGTTGAGAAGTCAGTCTTATTGTTTCTCATTGGAAGTTAATGTTTTTTTCCTTTGTTTTTACTTGTGTGTGTGTGTGTGTGTGTGTGTGTGTGTGTGCACGTGCGTGTGTGTGTGGTTTTCAGTTGTTTGACTATGATATGCTTAGGTGTGATTTCTTTTGTATTTATCCTCCTTGGGTTGTTTTACTATCTTTTCCTTTTTGGAAAATTTTCAGCCATTTTTCTCTTTAAATAAATATTCTCTCTGTCTCACTCTTTAATCTTCTTTGGGACTTCAATTACATATATATTAGAACCTTATACCTTATCATTCATATATATATCATTTATATATATGAATATAATATGTATAGATCTATCATTTTATCTTACCCCCTTTTTGTACTTTCCATATTTTTTACTCTCTTTGCTTCAGCCTATATATTTTCTACTGATCTATTTTCCATTTGACTAATCCTTTCTTCTGTTACACCTAATTTGCTGCTAAGGCTACCTACTGAGTTCTTAATTTCAGTCACTGTATTTTTCAGTTTTAATATTTCTATTTGAATTTTTTATTGATTTAATTTCTTTGGTGAAATTGTAAATTTTGTCATCTATTTTTCTAATGTATCAATCATAGTTAAAAACAATATTTGGGTCACGCAGCAGGCAGAATCGTAAATTGGACACCTAGTGCCACCCCTCCCTCCACCCAAGTACATGGTCCTCTCCCTCCTGAGTGTAGGTGGTACTTGTGAATATGGTGTGATAACACTCCCTGATTAGGTTATGTTATATGATAAACATGATGACATAGTAATTTCTGTGATAAGATTTCTTCATAGCAAACGGAAGAGAGACTCTCCTGCTGTCCTTGAGGAAGTAAGCTACCAGTTTGTGAGATGGTCACATGGCAAGGACCACAGGGTGGCTTCTTAGAGCTGAGCAACCAATAAGAAAATAGGACCTTCAAATCTTTCAACAATTCAAGTGAGCTTGGATAAGGATCCGAAAGCCCAGATAAGAATACAGCTTCACTGATTTTGCCTTATGAGGCCCTGAGCAGAGAACCCAGCTATATCATGCATGGACTTCTGACCTTTAGAAGCTATGAGATAATAAATGTTACTTTAACTCTCCAAATGTGGGTGGTTTGTTATACAGCATTAACAAATAGATACAGGTCACTGATGGATTTATTTCTCTATCTTTTTTACGTTCATCTTGTTTTATGGTTATGTTTGTTATTTTTATATTGAAGGCCTGGCATTGTATGTGAAAAGTTGTAGAGGCTCTTGATCATGTTTTCTTCCTTTGTGGGAGTAGTCATTCTAGTCTCTAATCAGCATCTAAGGTAACAGAAGATCATCATAATTCACTCATGAGTGGGGCTCATTCAAGGCTTGGTTGCGATGTTCGTGCAGCTGTATCTGAATTTGTATTTGCCCCTGTTCTTTGGTGTAGCCCTCCAGAGTTTACAAACTGAAAGCTGGGGTGTTCACTTGGGCTTTCCTTCAAAGTAGGTACTAAGTTCCAATATTGGACCCCTCAATATCTTGGTGCTATGGACTGAATGTTTGTGACCACCGCCCCCCCGCCAGCAATTCATATGTTGAAGCCTAATCCCCAAATGTGATGGTATTTGGAAGTGAGGCCTTTGGGAGGTAATTAGTTCATGGGAGTAGAGCCTTAACAAATAGAATTAGTGCCCTTCTAAAAAGAGACAAAAGAGAGATGATCTCTTTCTTCATGTGAGGGCACAGCAAGAAGGTATCCATCTGCAAACCAGGAAGAGGGTCCTTGCCATGAACCAGATTGGCTGGCAACTTGATCTTGGATTTCAGACTTCAGAATTGTGAGGAATAAATTTCTCATTGTTTAAGCCACTCAGTCTATGATATTTTTTAAATAGCCCAAACTGACTAAGATACTTGGTGTTGGTAAAAATTCTGCTCTGTTTTGCAATGGCTTCTTTACTTGTATATTTAGCTTCCTGCCCACTTTAGCAATTTGTGTTTTTCTACCGTGCTCTTCATTTCCTTCTGAGTCCTCACTAGCAGAGTCTTTGACATTCATATTTCTACTAACAGTCTGTTCAAGTCAATGTAGGCTTTTTCTGTGATGCTCCTCAAAATTATTCCTACTTCTGCCCATTGCCAAATTCCAAAGCCATTTCCATATCTTAATGTATTTATTACAGGAGCACTCCACTTCCAGGTACCAAAATTTGTATCAGTCAGAGTTCAACCAGAGAAGCAGAACTAGTAGGAGATAAATATTAAGAGACTTATTGCAGTGAATTGGCTGATGTGATTGTAGGTGCTGGCTAGGCAAGTCCAAAGCAGGCCATCAGAGAGGGCAGACTGGAACTTTACATGGACTGAAGCTTCTGTCCATACGTGGATTTTTTTCTTCTCTCAAGGAAGCTGCAGCACTGCTTTTCATTCAACCAATTGAATCTAGGAAAATTTCCCTTACTTAAAATCAACTGACAACGAACTTTAGTCACATCTACAAAATACTTTCATAGCAACATCTAGATTGGTGTTTTACTGAATAACTGAGGGCTGTAAGCTAGCCAAGTTATACATCCAAAAGACCATCAAAATTGGACATGAACTTGTCCTGCCTTTGCAAATATTTGTCCTATTTTCTCTTCTTGATCAAATATCTTCAACTCTTTCTTAAGTGTTGCCTCTTCACTGTCTACTGCCCCTGCCCTCCATTAACTTCTTAGAAATTGATTTCTTTCTCTATGTTGTGCCTATGGCATCGCATATGCTATTCTCTTATAGCATTTACTATGTTTTCTTATAATGAGGTCTACTGTTATTTACCCACTTGCTGATCTCTGAGCTCTGGAAGACAGAGACCAGGACATCGTATTTAATGTCTGATACTCAGCAAATGCTCCATAAATATCACTTAAATGTTTATTGATCTGTTCTAAAGTAGAAGGTGTGTTTTTATTTGTTTGCTTTAAAATCTTAATCGAAGGAAGCTGACTTACTTGTGAAGGCTTATTTGAGTGGGGCCACTTAATTATGCAAACATATAGTGAGAGAGACACAGCCATTGTGTCGAGATAATGTATAGCAGAAACTTTTATAACTTTATCGAGAGTGCCACTCTCTAGACTGATGGTATGCAAAGTTGATCTTGGCAGAGGAGGAGGTGAATACATTTGCATGAGGATCCCATGGCTTTTTAAAAGAGAAGGGACAACAAACTTGTCCTTTCTCCCTGAGATTCTAATTAAGAGAGAATCGTTAGAGTGAAGCTGGGTGGACCTGCTGAAGTTGCAGGAAAAGGCAATAAAATTCTCCAAATAAAATTCACCTTAAGGATGGGAAGACCTAGGCTGATGGCCTGGATCTACATGACCTTGGAGGGGAGCCGGTTGCCTCCCACTGTGAGTGATCTTAGAATCTCTTCTGGATTCAGCCACCTCAACCCAGAGCCATGTTTTGGGTAACAGGTGCTTAACATGGTGATAAAACTGAACACTGGTCTCAGCCTGGAATCCCTTTGGCTAATATTGCCCCTGAAGGAGTGAGATAATTTTCCTTTGAAAAATAGTAGTGCTGTGAGCAAGGAGCTTGACTAGTGAGAGAGTACTGCTGTGATGACCAGTGTTCCATTACAACAACATAGAACGATAAGGTATTGCCAGAGACAGCATGTTGGAATTTGTTACCCCACTTGCTCTGATGTGATTTCGTTTTAACAGCTTTACTGAGGTATAACTGCTCTACAAAAAAGTGCAAATATTTAATGTATACAATTTGATGAGTTTGGACATATGTATACACCTGTGAAACCATTATCATATCCATCACCTCCGAAGGTTTCCTGTGTCTCTTTTTATTTATGGTAAGAACACTCAACATTAGATCTGCCCTCTTAACAAATTTTTAAGTGCGTGGTACAGTGTTATTGACTTATAGCCATGGTGCTGTACGTCAGATCTCTGGAGCTAATGTTGAAAGAACTGCCTTTTTGGACAATGAATGCTTTGAGTTTTGGTGCAGTTTAGTGGAAGAAGGGAGTCCCAAGGAAGATGAATTCTTACTAATCTGGCTGGTAAGGGATCAAACATGCATAATTGTAACCGAGGTTGGTAGAACTTACGTCAGGTTTTAGATGGATTCAGTGAATAGAGGAGTGAATGATCATGTATGGTATTCCCCTACTGCAAGATTTAACAGGGAGAGCATGGCATCAGAAAGACCAGCATTAGGAATCTGATTTCAACACTTATTGAAATGTGGGCAATGTGTGTAAATGTGAGCAGTGATTTAACTTCTCTGAACATTAGTTTCCGTTTCTGTCACATGTGGATATTCATACCTATTTCAGAAGATGACTTTTGTGAGACAATGCAGGCCCCCTGATACCCACCTAGACCTGTCCCCACTTTTCGCTGTATGTCATAGGCATACGGAAACCATGCGCAGATCACTGTTTTTCAAGTCCTGCCCTACATGTAACAGTAGCTGTTTGCTCCCAGTATGCACAGAATCTGTTCTCCATTCAGAACTGAACGTGAGAACATCACTCTTACACATTTTGTACAAAGTCTTATTTCCCCTCTACAGCTAAGATTGTCCCCCTCTGTCAAATGGAGACAGTACTTGAAATCAAAATAGGATGAAAATTCAGAAGGAAACAAAACAGAAGGTGAAGAGAAAGTACTCTCAAAAAGAAGTGAAAATAACAGGAGGCTCTAGATTGCTCAGGATTGTGGTTTTAGGTCCTAGAAGATCTATTCTTACACCTTGTCTTTTAATTTATTTTAGCAGGGGAAGAGTTGCTGGGAATGCTGCATAGAAGTGTTTTTGAATGGTACCGAATTTACTATGCAGCTGGCTATTAAATTTATATCCTGTGGCCTTGATGGTTCATTTTGGCTGTCTCTCTAATGTAAGCTCCATGAAGGCAGGGACTGGGGTTTATCTTGTTGACTGTTGCTCCCCAATCAATGTATCATCTCACTCACTCATTCATTCATTTGCAAATAGTTTTGTGCTCCTGCTGTTTTATAGGACTGTCCTATATATAAGGAAAAGACATAAAAATGTTCTGCCTTGATAAAACTTTTATTCTAACATGGGAGGCAGATAAACATTAATATTTTCTGATGTTATTTCCTAAAAAATAGGGTGTTGTTATAGATGAGTTGGCAGATGCTCTCCTTTAGATAGAGTGGTCAGGGAAAGAATCAGCAATTCAAAGAGCCATGAAAAACCATGCAAGACAGAGAGAATAGGAAACACAAAATTTTGAGACTGGAGAAAGCTTGTCAAGTTCTAATAATTTACAGAAACCAGTGTAACAGGAGGATGGGGAGTGTTGACCTAGACTATGGCACATCATAGACACTCAGTAGATACTTAGCCTATTATTAGCCTGTGTGTCCTTCTGAGGTCTTTAGCCCTGTAAGTGTCGTTCCTTCTCCTTGGCCTCGTCTTGAAACTCTTCAGCTCTGCCTTCTTCCTCAAACACCCCATCTACTCAGGTACCAAATCCTGTTGTGTTTCTGTAAACTTTCCAACTCTCGCTCTTACCCATGTTGATTTTTTTGCCCCCGTTACTACTGACTGCCCTGGTGCAAGTCCTCTGAGCTCACGCTTGCACTGCAGTGATAGCCCCCTGAAGTCTACGTTATCATTGCCTCCCTGGTGTCTTGTTCTACATTGTGTCCACTAGCAGCAGTGGTGGCGTATAAGGAGACTGGCCATGCTTAAGTCTCCAACAATGATCCCTCGTGCTAATGCCATGCCACTGACATCTTCACATTGTGATTGGTTGAAGGAAGGACATGTAATCCAGGCAGTCTGACTTTCCTATGGTCAAACTGATAGGTTCATGCGTGGTTATATAACTTAAGTTGGTCCACTCAGTGTGAAACCCTGGATTCACTGATTGGGTAAAGAGAAGCTCTCTCTTCTTTTGGATTTGTTGTAACTGCATGAGGCCTAAGATTGCTGTGACTGTTGGGCTATTATGTTGGAAGCCAGCCTAAGGAATAAGCTGAGAGATGAGCAAGGGCAGAGCCTGGGAATTTGTAGAGAAGGGGATTTAGAGACCTTAATAACTTTCCTCAACCCCTGTCTCTGGACCTCAGTTCTGTTAGCCAGCCAATTTCCTTTATCACTTGAGGTATTTTGAGTTAGGCTCCTTTTTACGTGTGCAACAGTTTAACTCCTGAGTAAGTTACCCTCTCGGTTGTGACCTTATACACCACATGCTAATGTCCATGGTATTATAATGAATTATAATAAAAACAATAGCTAATGTTTATTGAGGATTTACTTTGTTCTCAGCACTGCTCTAGAGGTTTAAATGTATTATCTCACAACAATCTCATGAGTTAGATATTATTATTAAGGCCATTTTAATAGATAAGGAAGTTGAGGTCAGGAAAGGTTAAGTAATCTGACCAAGGCTGCCTGGCTAATATGACACAGCAGCTATATTACTTATATATGGCTGCATGATAAGTTACCCCCAAATTTAGCAGCTTAAAACAGAAAATTAATTATCTCAGCATTTCTGTGGGTAAGGAGTCTGGGTACAGCTTAGCTGGTGCCTCTGGTTCAAGATCCCTGATGGGTTGTAGCCAAGCTGTTGATTGGGCTGAAGTCTCATCTGAAGGCTTGACTGTGGGGTTGGGGGATTCACCTCTAAACTCATTCACATGGTTGTTAGAGGGCCTCGGTCTCTCTCTATGTGGGCCTCTCTACAGGGTGGCCTCATGACACAGGAGGTGGTACCCCCAGGGCTGAGAGCTCTAAGAGAGTGAGTGAGAGCAATGTCAGGAATTCATGCATGCATGCATGCAGGAGAGAGAGAGAGAGAGAGAGAGAGAGAGAGAGAGAGACTAAGATGGAAGTCACAGTCTTTTTGTAACCTGATTTCAGAAGTGACATCCCATCACCTTTGCTGCATCCTCTTTGCTGGATGTGAGTCACTAAATTCAGGGTACCTCCAGGGGGAGGACAAAGCACGAATTCCAGCAGGCGAGGCTCCTTGAAGGCCATCTTGGAGGCTGCCTACTACAGCCACTGATCAAACTCATATAGTCAGAGTGTACACTAAACTAGCTAATTCTTATATTTTACAGACCTTCTTATGTCCTGACATTATAGGGCCACTCCTCTCCTGGAATTCCTTCATGCATCCATGATACACTCTAAAGACATCCCAGTCTATCTCCCATGAACCTGCCCAAAACGTGTCTTAACTATTACAAAACCTGACTAGTCTGTCAATAAAACTTCTCTAACATGTCCCAGTGTCTGATAAAAGTGTTATAATAATAGCTGAGACCCAGATAATCTTTGATTCTGGAATAGTCCCTGCATTTTCTCACTACCATGTTTCTGTCCTTGCTATCACTTTCTCCCTGAATTCCTTTGAAATTTCTTTCTCCATCATCTGTGAAAGTTCTTTTTATGCTAAAGCTTCTGCCCACATCTAGTTCCTTTTGGATGATGTCTCAGATCTTCCACCACTGTCTCTGCTGGGATTAATTTCCTTTTCCTTACTGTGCTGTGGTCCTTCTTGTCCTGTTTTTAGTTCTTTCTTAGTCTTTCTCTTGTTTAGATTGTGTACATAACCATTGTCTGCTCCTGATGAATTCCTAGGATGCAGGGACTGCGTCTATCAGGAGCGAGGTGGGGAGATTTGTTCCTGTAAGAAGGTACTTGCTTCATGGAGCTGTTGTGAGGATTAAGTGAGCCTAGCTCACTGTTCTCAATACTCTGTAATGACTTCTGTGGGAAAAGAATCTAAAAAAGAGTGGATATATGTATACATAAGATTGACGTACTTTGCTGTACAGCGGAAACTAACACAACATTGTAAATCAACTATACTCCAATAAAAATTTTTTAAAAGTGCTCTTTTCATTAATAGCAAAACAAAACCAAAGTCTCATGCTAATCTCTTTACTTGTTCTGCTCAGGCCTTTAACCTGAAATTTCTCCAGGGACTCTGCTGCTTACAATTCCCTTCTTCAAATTTTAGTGCCTTTTAAGATTAACCTGGATGCCTCTGAGATTCTTTGGGCAGGTTTTGTCTCATTTTGGGGCAGGTTTTTTTTCTTTTTTGTGGTATGCGGGCCTCTCACTGCTGTGGCCTCTCCTGTTGTGGAGCACAGGCTCCGGACGCGCAGGCTCAGCGGCCATGGCTCACGGGCCCAGCCGCTCCGTGGCATGTGGCATCCTCCTGGACCGGGGCACGAACCCGTGTCCCCTGCATCGGCAGGTGGACTCTCAACCACTGCGCCACCAGGGAAGCCCCTGGGGCAGGTTTTGTTCATTTTCTGCTGGAGCCAAGTCTCCTACACTAGAAGTGTATCAGTCAGGGTAGGTGAAGTTATGCTGCAGTAACAAAAAACCTCCAAGTTGCAATAGCTGAAGACAATAAAAATATGTAGTTTTTACTCACACTGTATGTCTATCAGGAATCAGCTCCATGTTGTTCTCACTCCAGGACCCAGGCTAACAAAATAGGTGCCCCCTAGAATATTGGAAGGAAACATACCTAGAGTGAAAGACCTATATCAGGTCTTGTACCTGTATTAGACTGGTACAAGACCTGATATAGACTGGAAAAGACAAATGTTCTGCTCACATGTCTTGGCAAAAACTAAACATGTGGCCTGCTATGGGTTAAACTGCATCCTCCCAAAAGATATGCTGAAATCCTAACTCCTGAAACCTATGAATGTGATCGTATTTGGAAATGGTTTCTTTGTGGATCAAGCTAAGATGAGGTTATACTCAATTAGAGTGTTCCTTAACCCGATATGAGTTGTGTCCTTATAACAAGAGGAGAAAACACAGGCACAGACACATGAGGGAAGAATGCCATATGATGCTGAAGGCACAGATTGCAGTGCTGCAGCTGCAAGCCAAGGAATGCTTATGATTCCTTGCATTTCAATACTGATCAAAGGCATTCCAATGCCATTCAAACTACCAGAAGCTAGGAAGAGGCAAGAAAGGATTCTCCCCTAAAGGTTTCAGAGGGAGCACGACGGCCCTGCTGACACCTTGAACTTGTAGTTTCCAGAACTGTGAGTTAGTAAATTTCTGCTGTTTTAATCCACCCAGTGTGTGGTACTTTGTTACAGCAAACTAGGAAGTGACCCTAGCCAGACACATAGAGGTCAGGAAGTTCAGTCTTCAGTGTGCCTGAAAAAAGAGTGGACTTCCATGGTGGGGCAGTGGTTGGGAGTCTGCCTGCCAATGCAGGGGACACGGGCTTGAGCCCTGGTCCGGGAGGATCTCACATGCCGTGGAGCAACTAAGCCCGTGTGCCACAACTACTGAGCCTGCGTGCCGCGGCTACTGAAGCCTGTGCACCTAGAGCCCGTGCTCTGCAACAAGAAGCCCAAGCACCGCAACGAAGAGTAGCCCCTGCCCACCGCAACTAGAGAAAGCCCATGCACGGCAACAAAGACCCAACACAGCCAAAAAAATAAATTAATTAAAGAAAAAAAAGAGGAGGACTACACATCAGTACTGATGGCTACAAAAAGAAGTATCATACTGAATATTCTACGGATTTCATCACAACATGTAGCAAAATCTTGTCAAAATATCTACCTGAGATGGATGCTAACTTGATTTATTGTGGTGATCATTTTATAATATATACAAATATCAAATTATTATGTTGTACACCTGTAACTAATGTTATATGTCAATTTTATATGTGAGTGAAAAAAATCTCTTTCTATGTATGTATCTATCTATCTGTCTACCTAAGATATCTCTCTTCTCTTTTCTAATGTTTCCCTAGCAACTACTCTTTCCTTATCTTTACAGCCTGCAAACAAATTGCTTTTATTTTTCTTGCAATTCACCTCACCTCGTTCAGCTAAATAACAGCCCCGTGATGAGCCAATATTAGCCCCGTGTTCGTCTAACTGCAAGAATCCTCCTACCGGAGGATCTCACACTAACGCGAATATGGGGCACTGGCCAGGGGCTGCTTTGGTGCTTCCAAAGCATCACTGGACTGGGTTTTAATTACCCAAATATGTACACAGTACATTTCTTCCTTCTGATAACTTTAGGTCTTCGATTGCATCACTTACACATATGAGTTAAGGCTGCAGCACAGCAGAGACTTTTCCAGCTATGCATTCCCATTGCCTTGAATATTATTGGCACATGGCACCAGTTTGACTGAATTACTGGATAATTGCTGTTTCATATTTTTGGTGTAGTGCCTTGCCTAAAGGTGTAAACGTCAGCTCATGAAGGTTTGCTGCAGGCAAACATTTACTAGTAGATGTGCATAAAATCCTCTTGTGGGGCTTCCCTGGTGGCGCAGTGGTTGAGAGTCCGCCTGCCGATGCAGGCGACACGGGTTCGTGCCCCGGTCCGGGAGGATCCCACATGCCGCGGAGCGGCTGGGCCCGTGAGCCATGGCCGCTGAGCCTGCGCGTCCGGAGCCTGTGCTCCGCAACGGGAGAGGCCACAACAGTGAGAGGCCCGCGTACCGAGAAAAAAAAAAAAGAAGAAGAAAAAATATCATGTTGTAAGGTAAAATGTACTTTATTAACAGTAAGTACAGAGTCCTTTGTGGCTTCTCCTTGGTATGTTAAAATTATAGGAAAGATCTTGCTATTCTGATTTCCTGCAGCAAGGCAAGCTAGGGACTGGAGCAAATATCAAGGAGCTGTGATTTGAAGTCATACTGAAGTCTCATATTGGCTGAAGGAGGATCTGAGGTCAGGTGGCAAGGGTACTAGGCAGAATATTCTACCTATCTCCCCTCTAGTTCCTTCAACACACATAATGTTATTAGCACATCTTTACTTGAAGGGCTAGCCCAGTAGCACAGAATGCTTCAATTCTCCAGATAACACCTGATACATAAATATTTCATATGTACTAAGCAATCACAAGTCGTTGCTTCTTCCCAGCAAGTCAAGTTGCATAAATTAGTTAATGTTTGGCTTGGATTAATATTTATTAGATTACCATTTACATTAAATTATATTAAAATATTAATTTAAGCATACATTGAGCAAATTTAGTTCCCAACTGTGGGATATTTGCAATGTGTTTGTTGAGTAATTAGACCTTTATAAATCCCTACAAGCTGTCCCTATATATATATGGCCAGATATGCCAAAGGTACGCTTTGAGGAAAACAAGTTATACTTTCTGAAGGTGATTTTTGATGCATATCAGAAGTAAAAGAAGGTATAATTTCGAACATGTGTTTTCTTTGAAAACATTAACAATGTAACCCAAACACTGAGCTATACATAAATGGCAGACATGTAGAATTCATATACACACACATACACACACATATATATGAATGTAGAATATATATATGAATTCATATACATACATAGAACTCATGCGTATATAGAATTCATATACGTATATATGAGTGTAGGATATATATGAATCCATATACATAGGTAGAATTCCTATGCGTATATAGAAGTCATACGTGTCTATATGAGTGCAGGATATATGTATGAATCCATATGCATACATAGAACTCCTATGCGTATATAGAAGTCATATGCGTATATATGAGCGTAGGATATATATATATGAATTCTACACGTCTGCCATTTGTGTAGTGAGCACTTCAACATGCTAGACTTTGCTCTAGGTAGTTCACATTATTTTCATATTCAATACTTACAACAACCCCTCCAGGTAGGATTGAAAATTTTGCTTTATAGATGAGGACACTGAAGTTTAGAAAAGTTAAGTAATTTGGTAAAAGATAATTAATGGTAAATAGTAGAGAAGCTTGACTTTGAGAGTTTCTCTAACGTCACAGCTCCTACTTTTAAGCAATAAATAATAAAGCCTCCAGTGTAAAGTGTGCTTTGCATTTATTCTCTAGAGTTTGTAAAGCTCTCTCTGGAGGGAACCTTAGCAATCTTGCCTAACGCTGCCATTTCACAAAGGAAAGCCTGAAGCCTGGCACGTTAGGAATATTTCACCTGAAATAACTGAGAAGTCCATACCATAAATGCAGTTCTCAAACTATCCAGGAGAGGGGCTATATGTTTTTCATATTATATTACCCCCAAATAACACAACACTTAGTGAATGAATTCATGGAGTTACTCCTTACTTTTAATCCTTTGATGATTTCCCCGTGATATTCAGGACAAAATCCTAACTTTTTATGCTATCAACATAGACTTCCACGATCCATCCTGCCTGGCTCTCCAGCTGATCTTCCATATTTGAGGAACAGGTTTTTTATGCTCTAGCAGAGGTGAGCTGACTGATGGTACCTCCCAGAGGATGCAATGTTGCCCCAGTCTCTGACTTTGTACAAGCTATTTCTGGCTGTCTGGAGGCTCCTTTCCTCCACCTGTTGGGTTGTTTGAGTCTTCA
This sequence comes from Delphinapterus leucas, assembly GCF_059928025.1. Taxonomy (NCBI): domain Eukaryota; kingdom Metazoa; phylum Chordata; class Mammalia; order Artiodactyla; family Monodontidae; genus Delphinapterus; species Delphinapterus leucas. The sequence continues at coordinate 11,002,133 of NC_143145.1, forward strand.
GCTCCTAGAAATGTCCCTAGACAAGAGGTGTCCTTCCTTCTTCATGTTTCTGTGGTGTCCTTCACTATATCAATCTCAGTGTTTCCACACTGTAGTGCAAGTCAAACCATTTGACAGAGCACGTGGAGGGCAGGGCCCAGGACTTAGCCAGAGGCATAATAAATATAAATCCTACTTACTGAATGTGTACAAATTGTCAGATCCTCTACATAAATGATCTCATTTTATTCTCTCAAAATAATGAGAAGAATGTGTCTATGTTTGGACATTGTGTGCCTATGAACACCATTTTTATATCCCCCAAGTCCATTGATTCAAAGCTAAATGTAGTTTTAATTAATTCATATTAAACGTTATACTAATATATTCTCATTCTTTCCATTGAAAAACATTCTTAAAGATGTTAAGTAGGAGGGTACTTTAAAAGTGAAACTCTTTCCCTATAAAATGTTTATTGAGCACCTAGTAAGTGCCCAGCACTATGTTAACCCTGATATTTTGAAAAGGCTGTGTTGAGGAGTGTTGAACAAAGAATACACTATGGGGGAAAGCTTATTTGTAGTGTGAGGAAACAAAGTTGCAAGGTAAGGCTGAAAAGCAAAGGTGGAAATGAAAAGGAAAGAAAAGGAGTAGCTTTTTTTGGAGCCCCTACTAGTCACTTGACATTTTACACACTTTAGAACATTCAGTTCTTATAACAATGCAATGAATTTGGCTGTTACGCGTTGAATCATGTCTCCTAAAAAGCAGTGTTGAAGTCTTAACCCCTAATACCTCAGAATGTGGCCTAATTTGGCATAGGGTCTTTACAGAGGTGATCAAGTTAAAATGATATCATTAGGGTGAGCTCTAATCCTATATGATCAGTGTTCTTTTAAAAAGAGGAAATTTGGAGATGGTCATGCAGGAGAGAAGACAATGTGAAGACACAGAGAGAAGATGGCTGTCCACAAGCCAAGGGACGCCTGAGGCTACCAGAAGCTAAAAGAGAGGCGAGGAAGAGAGTCTTTCCCACAGCCCTCAGAAGGAACCAACCCTACTGATATCTTCACCTTGGCCTTCTAGCCTCCAGAACTATGAGACAACACATTTTTGTCTTTAAACTACCCGGTTTATGGTACTTTGTATGGCAGCCCTAGGAAACTAATACATTGGCATTTTGATCTCTGTTTTTTACATGACTAAACTGAGACTCGGACATAGTAATGTGATCCGTATGGGACAAAGCCTGGGCTGGAACAGAGACTTTTAGAGCCCCCAGATATTGGCTCTTAGCTACGAAGGACACTGAAAAAGTAGGATAAGCAAAAGGAATCGGAGGTTTGAGTACATGAAGAGGAAGGGCCAGTCCTGGGAGGAACTGGTGCCCAGGGAGCTTGTATAGCTGTAATCATTTGTTTCTCCCAACATGGCTGATTAAACCCAATCTGATCATGAGTGTTGCCTTTCACTTAGAGAATTTTCCCTTTCCTGGGTCACACATTGACCCTTTTCTGTGTTTGGGGGATTCTCTGTGTCAAAGGGAATTTGAGCTGCTTATTCAAATGTGTCTGATTTGCACAGGGCGTCAGCCTGAAGGATGACAGGACAAACCTGAGGGGACCACCTCCAATTAATCACAGTGACCAGTAAGTCAGATTTAACCTTCCCAGAGTCTCACAGAGCACGTCACAATCACACCTATTGATTCCTGGTCAGCAGATGCTGCAGCTCAAAAAGCTCCAGGTAAGAGGAAGGAACAGAGCCTTTGTTCTCATTGCCACCAAAGTGCCCAGGCCCTTTAAGAAAGCTGTTTATTCTAGACATTTAGTTGAGAGGTCAGGTCCTATTACTTTCCAACTGAATGGAGTCTAAGACTGTGGTTTCAGCATGATCTTTGGGCCACTTACACAGTCTCTTAGATCGTCTCCAAGACTTTATTAATGTACCCTAATACATTAATATTAGGGTGCCACCTCATTGCTTCTGCCACCTGATGGCTGCCACCTGATTGCTTCTTCTGTCCTGCTTACCCTGTGTCTCTAGCAGGCAGTGTATAGCCATATACATAGTAGAATCTCAGTCAATATTTATTAAATAAATGGAAGATGCCAGGGCTTGGAATCATATAGGCTGAGTTTAAATTTGAACTCCTGGTATACTGTTTCAGGCACTGTGCTAAGTATTGGGGAAACTGAGGTAGGCAGATCTGATTCCTGTCTTCAAAAGTTCACAGTGGGTGTGGGGATGCAAGCGGGGAGGCAGGAAGACCAGTATAGAAACAGATCTCTAGTGGTCCATAGGTAAACCCAGGAGAGCATTTTAGCAAATCACCTTCTCTGGGAAGGAACTTGAGTCAGAGATACCAATGGGAAGCTCAACGGTACCTGACTGAGCTGTACTCAGAAAAGGAATTCCTGTTCTAGGCCATTTGGTTAGAAATAGACATTATCACATCACCAAGGAGGTAAAGTATTTTTATGGGTCAGCCCATTCACTGCTGAGAAGGCCCCATGAGAAATTTGGTGTCCTTGGGCTCCCTGGCAACCACTGGTATGTTTTGCTCTAAGTCCTTATCATGAGCACTGCTTTTTATAATTCTGCTCAATATCTGTAGGGTACTGCATGGGTACCTGAATGATCAGTTGGCTGGTTTATTCTTCCCACAAGCATTTATTGGTTAGTTACTCTAAGTCAGGCACTGTGCTGAGTCCTAGAGGAAGAGGTAGAAAAAACACACTCCCTGCCCTCAAGACTCATTACACAGAGTCCATAGACAAGTACTAGATGTATAACTACCTAGATAATAGTCTCTCATACGGACATAGAGAGGAATGGTTTATGAAGAAAGATGGAATCACAGCTTAATTGATCCCTAATGAATCTAACAAATGGCTATAAACAACAGAACATTCAGCTGATGTAAACCTATGCTGTCCTTAAAAATGAGGAGTGATTTATAAATAATTTGGAAAATGTTCAGCTGTAAAATAGGGAAAAAATGGGCACACAGTTATATAGAGAATATTTTAACCAGGTAAAACAAGTTAAGTATCAAAACAAGAATATGTAAACGAAAATTTGGAAGGATTTACACAGATATGGAAACTAAATCATTTCTTGGTGTGAGACTCTGTGTTTGCTTTTGCTTTTTTTCTTCTTTTGGGTATTTTCAAAATTGTACATAATTAGCATTCATAATTTAAAAAATGGGATGAAAACACCAATCAGCTCTTTTCTAAAAATGTCCTGGTTACTGTAAATTAATGAAGCATTCTGAGTGTGAGGTGTGAGGGAGGTTGTTTTTGAAATGAATGGAATGAATGATGTGAACCCACTGATCCATGATGATCCTCATTAGACAGAAACTTCATTAGACACAGCTGAGGCCAAAACTAGCCTGCAGAATCTGCTGGGATTGTCTCCCGGGAGCAATGGCCAAACTTGCAACGTAAGGTGAAACAAGTCGGTCAAGGAGGAAAAAGAAGTGATAAAATCTGCTGTATCAGTTGAATCATAACCTGTTTTGCTCTTTCTTCATTTGTCTTTTTCTCTCTCCTCCCCTCTTCCTCTCTCCTTTCTTGTCCCTTTCCCCAGTTTAAATAGAGGGCATAAAATACTTAAGGATTTAACAGGATGCTAGGTACCAGGATTTGTTTCCATTTAACTTGAAACTGGACGTTGTCTAACCAACATTTTCTATTGTTCACTTACTGTCCTAAGGGGCATGAAAAGTGTCTCAGAATCTGTGGAAAATGTGACTAAATCATATTTTCCATGCTCTGCTCCCCTGCAATTCTTGCTGTTTGGCATTCACATTATTTATGGCTCTAAGAATTATATGAAAATACATTTTTCTGATTGGTGCAGTCTTCCTCACCTGTCTACTTTCTCCTGGATTTCAGACTGTGTTGGTGGGATGGTGACAAGGTCCATGAGTCAAGATATCCTTGGGGAAGAAGAGCTTTCCTGGGTCAAGGAGAGAGCTGTGGAGAAGCAGGCTGGCTATCTATCTATCTATCTATCTGTAATTTATCACAGACTACTGGTGTTGTCATTTTACTAGTTAGAGTGAAGTGTAGAAACATTGCCTATCTTTTTGTCCCTTGGATATTTTCTTGTTACCTTTCTGTTATTAGTTTCTGTTGGATTCCACCATGGTCAGAGGATACATTCTGTATGATCTCAATTTTAAAAAACTTGTTGAGGTTTGTTTTATTGCCTAGGATGTGATCTATTTTGGCAAATGTTCTGTAGGTACTGGAAAAGACTGTGTAATCTGCTCTTGCTAGGTGAAGTGTTCTATAAATGTCAATTAGATTCTATTAATCATGTTTTTGAATTCTTCTATAGCCCTCATGATTTTCTGTCTAGTTCTATCAATTATTGAAAGAGGAGTGTTGAAGTATCCAGTATATTTTTTGATTTGCCTATTTCTTATTTCAGTTATAAAGGTTTTTATTTTTCATATTTTGCAGTTCTGTTGCTTAGTCCATATACTTTAGGATTGCTATATCTTCTTAGTGGATTGGACTTTTTCTCTTTATGTAATGTTTCTCTCTGTTGATAATTTTTTTTGTTCTAAAGTCTACTTTATTGTATATTAATACAGCCACTCCTACTTTCTTTTGATTAAGGTTTGTATGAAATGTCTTCTTCTACCCTTTTACTATTTATATTTGAAGTGAGTTTCTTGTGACTTGCCTATTAGATGTGTCACGTTTTTAATCCATTCTGCTAATCTCTGTCTTTTAATTGGTATATTTATATCATTTAAATTTAATGTAGTTATTGATATGTTAGGGCCTACATCTGCCACTTTTTAATTTTTTTCTCAGTTCTTAATTTTTATGTTTTCTTACCTCCTGTGGATTATTTGAATATTTTTTAGAATTCCATTTTGATTTATAGTGTTATTTTTTTGCTTTTTTGTTTGTTTTTTTTGCGGTACGCGGGCCTCTCACTGTTGTGGCCTCTCCCGTTGCGGAGCACAGGCTCCGGATGCGCAGGCTCAGTGGCCATGGCTCACAGGCCCAGCTGCTCCGCGGCATGTGGGATCTTCCCGGACCGGGGCACGAACCCCCGTCCCCTGCATTGGCAGGCGGACTCTCAACCACTGTGCCACCGGGGAAGCTCGATTTATAGTGTTTTTGAGTGTATGTCTTTGTGTAGAATTTTTTAGTGATTGCTCTAGGTATTTTATAATATATATGTATAATGTATAATATATATAATATACAAATATATGTACATATATAACAACTAAAAATAGAAATTTATAATATATTTTATCACTATCTACTTTAGTTGGAGAGCTTGGACTTCTAGACTTAGAGGTTTAGACTTCTTGGGAGGGGAAATAATATTTTCCAGTTTTATTATTCTTTTATTTCTGTGATATCAGTAAGTCAGGTTTCATAGGCCCACCTGACAGATAAGAATTCCTGGGTTCAGTGAGTTCAGATAACTTGTCTGAAATCACCCAATTTGTTAACAGCACTAAGAAAGCAGGTAATAAAACTTTTGAGTGGATAAATGAGTCAGCACCAAATTTCTGATTTGTTGACTAACAGAGCTCTGACAGATTTCATGGTTCTGGCCCGAGAAACTGGAGGCACTTCTTTTCTGCCAAAATTGCAGAACTTCTCCCACTTTTCATAAACAGCCCTTGGGAGACCTTGACAAGCACAATGGTCTAATGGAAAATTACTTATCAGTGCTCCCTCCCCTTCTGTAGATACTTACACTTATTTTATAAGGTCTTTGACATTTAGAAACATGAAAAACATTCTCTAATTTAGTGCTAATGTGACACCAGTGCATTTCGGAGGTAACCAAATATAGACAATTGCGGAGGGTCAGCTCAGGGTCCAGTGCATCACCATCCCCAGACCTAATCCCAGGGGATACAGTTTCTCTACACTAAATGAAGGGCTGAGATGTTAGGGTACAGAAAGACCATATATTGTAAACTCCATTAGATGAGACCCTTCATTTCACTATGACCCACACTTTGGGGAAACATTTAAAGTCAGCAGTTCTCATCCAGTCTTCCTATTTGTGGCATACTCTGCCTCTGGGGAGAGCCCCAGTGGTAACAAGCATGGAACCCAGGATAAAGGAAGCATGAGGCAGTGTTTGACTTTCTCATCTCCAGTGATCCTTACCTCAGTTCCCCCTTGTCTACATTCTCCCTTGGTCATTGTCATGGCCAAAGTCTCCTCCTCTAAATCTAGAACTCAAATCCCACTCTCCATCCTCTCTGTCCTCTACTTTCAGTTCTTTTACTTCACCCCTTGACTTCTATCTTTTAGACCTCCAGACCCCAGCTCTTCTGTCTTCTTCCACTTATCACCCTGCTTCTTGCTTCACGTTCCTTGCTATCTAGCTTGGCTAAATTATGTTATTGTGATCCAGCATTTCACTCATGTTTTCATGAATAGCCTTTAATTGTTCCCTTGTCTATATTGTAAGACCCAACCTTAACTTCTCAGTTTCTCATTTTGATAGTTAGGGAGCTGAATTCTGATAGAGAAATCAAGCTCCCGTGGATATTTGATCTCATTACAAATTCAGAGTCTCAATCGGCTTTTGGTGCTTTCAGCCAGTTCTTCTACATTTCTCCATGGTTCATTACCATCTTCCACTCCTGCAGCAGATGTTTTAAACTTTCACTCCTTTGCTCAAACCTCCAATTTACCACTACTCTTCTCACTCTCCACAGATGACTTCCCAGTCAACTTCAGTGAGAAAAAAGTCAAGGCCAAAAGCGAGATTTTCATCAGTTTCCTTCTTTGACATTTGTACACTCATCTTTTTTTCTTTTCTTTTCTTTTATATATATTTTTAAACTTTTTATTTTCTATCGGAGTATAGCCGATTAACAATGTTGTGATAGTTTCAGGTGCACAGCAAAGCGACTCGGCTCTACATATACATGGATCCATTCTCCCCCAGACTCCCCTCCCATCCAGGCTGCCACATAACATTGAGCAGAATTTCCTTTGTATGTAAAATTACTTCCACCAAAGGTTTTCCTTACTTTTATCCAAATAAACTTAACTTCATCTTCAAAATTCATCTCAAGGGTCACCTTTGTTAGGAAGCCTTTTCTTACTCACAATCTGATTTAAATTCCCCTGATCCATGTTCCCAGGGAGACACCTAACTGCACTGCACTGTAATTACTGACTTGCCTTTCTGTCTCTGTTAGCCTGGGAACTCCTCAAGAGTAAGTGGTATCTCTTATCTGGCCTTGGAACCTCTGTGATGGTGCAGAGCTTGGCACATTATCTGACCCTAGTGAATGCTTGTGGAGAAAAGAAATCAAATATAATTGAGCTGGGCATCTGCTAATGCTGTTCTTTATGTCTATTGCAAACTTTCCTTTTGCCCAAGGAGACAAACTGTGAGTAGAAAAGTCACCTTCAGGAAGGACACACTCACCTACCTACTTGTTTCTCACCTTTGCAATCAGTTGTACTGCCAGGAGACTTGGTTAAAACAGTGGCAGTCCATTGTCTGGAATGTTGGTGAACTACTATAGAACTGAATGTATATTATTGGTTTGTGGGTGGGGTTATGTAAGAGCAGTATTGGGCTTGGGGACCAGGAGATCCCAGTTCTAGTTGTGAATTTGACATAGATCTACTTTCAATTCCCTTGTATGAAAATGGTCTCTTTGTTCCTATATAGCCTATTATTTTAATCTTCAGGTAGGATATACTTTCTCGAACATTTAAGACTTAATGTATATTTATTCCACTTATTCAGCCAACCTAGACATCTGGGTGAAATGAAGTATTTACATATTTCCCCCAATTACCTTAGTAAGTATAGTACAGTTGCCTCCTTGTTTATTGGATATTCTACTAGCTTCTTCCGTTTCCAGTAAAGCTCATATTCCACCTTCTTTCACTTCCCTAATGATTTTCAGAAGTTCTTTTCCTTTATACTCTAGGGAATTTAGAGAAAACACTTTGTTCCTAGTTTCCTTTGTTTGCATGGCTTTTTCCCTTCTTTCTTCCTGGGTCTCCTGTCTTCCCTCACACACACATCCATGGGGAGAACTCATCTCTTAGAAGCCTTGAATTGCCTTTAATGCTTTTGTTATTATTTCCTGTATGCTGAGAGGACTGTGGCTTATCATTAATCTTTTATTTCTTTTAAATTCCAATAGCTGTATTGTGGTAGGCAGTTTCCAGGATTGCTCCCAGTAATTCTTGCCTCTTGGTCTTCATGCCCTTATGTAATTCCCTCCCCTTGAGTGTAGGCTGGGCATAGTGACTTACTTCTAAGACCTGGTTACACAGAGTCTGTAGCTTCCACCTTGTTTGCCCTCTCTCTGTATCTTGCTCTTTGGCTTCTTCTGCAGGGAGCCAGGTGCCATGTTGTAAGCTACTCTATGTGGCATGTGGGCCAGGAGCTGATGTCATTGGCCACCAGCCAGTGAGGACCTGAGGTCTGCTAACAGCCAGAGAGTGAGTTTGGAAGTGGATCCTTCCCTAGTCAAGCCTTGAGATGACTTCAGCCTGGGCATAATTTCTGACCCACAAAAACTGTGAGATAATAGCTATTTGTTGTTTTAAACCATTAAGATTTGAAGTACTATTTTATGCTGCAGTTGGTAACTAGTATGTCTGTGTTGCCGTGCTAATGGGTGCAAGAATACAGGGGTTTCTTGTTAAAACCTGTTACCTAACCCAGTCTACTGTGTACTTTCTTTTTTTTTTTTTTTTCTGAGTCAGTGTTATGAGTGAAACAGAAAAAGCTCTCAGTAGGAGACAGAAGAGTCAGAATCTAGACTTTATCCTGCCACCAGCAAGATAGTCTTGGTTTCCTCATCTGGAAAACTGGTTGTTAAAACTGGCTGCACATTGGCATCATCTGGGAAACCTTAAAGATTACTGAATAACCAGTCCTACCCACAGAAATTCTGTTTTGTTATGAAATATGACTTGAGCAATGGAATTTTAAAAATTTCTCTAGGTGATTCTAATATGCAGCAAAGATGGAAAACTATTGCTCTGAACCATTGGTTCTCAAATTGTGGTCCCCCTATCAACAGACCAGCATTACCTCGTGAACTCGTTAGAAATGCAAAATCTCATGCCTTTCCCCATATCTACTGGATCAGAAACTCTGAGGTGGGAACCCACATCCTGTGTGAAACAAGCCCTCCAAGTGATTCAGATGTATTCTGAAGTCGGAGGACCACTGCTCAGCCTAGATGATTCCCAAGGTTCTTCCAGTTCAAAAGTATGTGCATCTATGTTTTCCTGCTCTTGGGCTCCATATAAATCTCTCTAACCCTGACGCTGTTCACTTAAAGCGTGTGGCCTACCAAATTTCTAGTTATATGTTCCTGTCACCCAGAATTTGAAGATACAAGTTCCCTGCAAGCCTAGAATTTTCGATGCAGCGGTTGTTATTAGCCTGTTAACTGATGAGTTAACTGGTGAATGTTGCAGGGCTAAAGTTTCCAAGAAACCTAGCTGAATTTGAACCAGTCAGCAAACATTTTAATTCTATTGAGGGTACTTTTTCCTCAAGGTATGCAATTCTCACATCATAGAAGACTCAAGTGTGCTCTGAGGAGCCCAGAATCTTCTCACAAAAAAGTAGAAATAAACGAAATTAAATTAAAAAGTTGGAGTGCAGAGGAAATAAAAATAAATGACATAGCTATCGGAATATGAGGTAGATTCTGGGACCCAAAGGACTGGCCAATTTGACATAAACTTATAAGATTCTGCCCGGTTGCCCAGCTTGCTCACAATTGATACTTGGCTTATTGATACAGAGAAGATAAGATAAAAATAGTCTAGGAGGAAACAGCTATAATGACTGATAGGAGGAGAGATGGCTTTGTTGATGATAAGACCAGATTTTTTTTTTTTCTCGGTACGCGGGCCTCTCACTGCTGCGGCCTCTCCCGTTGCGGAGCACAGGCTCCGGACATGCAGGCTCAGCGGCCATGGCTCACGGGCCCAGCCGCTCCGCAGCATGTGGGATCTTCCCGGACCGGGGCACGAACCCGTGTCCCCTGCATCGGCAGGTGGACTCTCAACCACTGCGCCACCAGGGAAGCCCCAAGACCAGATTTTGATGGATCGTTAGGTTGGTTAACTGCTATTTTCATCAGTTTAGTCAACACCTCCAACTTTGGCTAACTATAGGAATTCATCTATTCATATTAGATTTCAGGAAGGAACTTTCATTATGGGAGTTACTGTTTTGCAAGCAGTATTTCATAAGTAAAAAGAAAATTAATATTTAAGTTCCTTGATGGAACTTAGATGTGGATTAAATTGATATTTGCAGAGAAAATCTCTGTAATATGTCATCTATAGACATTATATCCGGATGGAATGCAACATTTTCAGGAATCTTTCTAAGTATCCTGGTGTCTTCCTTTTTAATGTGTATTTTCTCTTGTTTGTATACTTTTCTAATATACATACATACATGTATACATACAGATAGATAGCTATAGATATGTATATATTCTCTTATTATGTTTATATCCATTATTTGGTCCTCAACATCTTGGCTGTGTGATTGAGTTTGGTACAATAAAAATAATAGCTTCTGCTATGTGTCGTGAAACTGAATGACTGGCACTTGGCACTAACCCAGGAACTTCACCTATATTGCCTCTAATCCTTATGGAGACCCTTCTAAGGCATTTATTATATTCCCATTTTATAGATGAGCAAACTGAGGCTCAGACAGGCAGAATGACCATCTCAAGGTAGTAAGTGGCAGATGTAGATTAGAACCTACATTTCTCAGATTCCAAAAGCTGAGATCTGACTCTATATCCTCATCATTCAACATCATATTGACAAAACCTTAGAGCGATGAGTGATCTTAAGTCGTGCAGTGCTCTCCTCCCCTGGCCACTGCATCAGTTTCACCTTCAGTCCCTGTTACCAGGGATAGTGTGATGGTTATTTACCAATTTCCCTATCAACAGGTGCTTTGTCCTCTATTCCCCCTTCTTCTGAGATGGGATTAAAGCCCAGATGATCTCACTCTGGTGCTCACATCTTAGTCACTGTTTTCCTGTCCCGGGTCCAGAAAAGGGCAATCCTTTATTCAAGGTCACACCTGCAACTAGTTCAATATAGACCTTAAACTAATCGCCTCATTCCTCTTACTCTATGACTTTTTCCAGCTCGTTCTATTCGCTTGATTTGTGAACACATTCCCTAAGCTGGCCCTTAGTTTTCTCCTGGCTAACGAGCATAGTTCAAAATCCTTTGATCTTCTATCCTAGGACCTGTTTTCCTTACCTCTAATAAGTTGTCCTGGTCTTCCTCATCACTTGAATGGCAGTGACTGAAAGTGGACTAAACCCAATACCTCTGTACTGTTTCAACCTCTGGAGAGACGCTTGCTGCAGCAGCAGGTGTCCTTACACTAGTTGGTTCCTTCTGCCCCCCATCATCATGGATTCCTCTATTTGAAAGGTACTAATTTGCAGTGCTTCCTAGCCTCCAGGCACAGATTAAATGCAGTTACACAATTTATTACTGGATAATCATTATTTACCTGGGGCTTTCCAAACAATAAACCCTAAATTGCATTCCCCAAAGGTCAAAAGCAATTTTTCTTATCCTTGCCAAGTGTTTAATGACTCTGTACAGAACAAAATATGTGCACATGAGGAGTGAGTGAATATGGAAAAGAACTGGTAATTTTGAAACGTGAGTTGATTAAATTCCCAATTTTTAAAAAATTCCATCTGGTCCCTGGAGTTGTACAAAGTCTGCTGTAAGGAAACATCACCATGGACAACAGTAGTTTTATTTGTTTTATTATCACATTTAGATCATGTAGTTTAACATGCCCATTAAAAAATTAAAAAATTTAATTTTTTAAATTGAAGCATAATTGATTTGCAATGCTGTGCCCATCTTTGCTGTATAGCAAAGTGACTCAGTTATACACATGTAGACATTCTTTTTTTAATATTCTTTTCCATTATGGTTTATCACAGGATATTGAATATAGGACCTTGTTGTTTACCCATCCTATACATAATAGTTTGCATCTGCTAATCCCAAACTCCCAGTCCTTCCCTCCCCCATGACAACCACAAGTCTGATTTTTATGTCTGAATCTATTTCTGTTTCATAGATAGGTTCATTTGTGCCATATTTTATTTTTATTTATTTTATTTTTTATTTATTTATTTTTTTTGCGGTATGTGGGCCTCTCACTGTTGTGGCCTCTCCTGTTGCGGAGCACAGGCTCTGGACCCACAGGCTCAGTGGCCATGGCTCACGGGTCCAGCTGCTCCGCGGCATGTGGGATCTTCCCTGACCGGGGCACGAACCCGTGTCCCCTGCATTGGCAGGTGGACTCTCAACCACTGCACCACCAGGGAAGCCCCGTGCCATATTTTAGATTCTACATACAAGTGATATCATATGGCATTTGTCTTTCTCTTTCTGACTTACTTCACTTAGTATGATAATCTCTAGTTGCATCCATGTTGCTGCAAATGCCATTATTTCATTCTTTTTTATGGCTGAGTAATATTCCATTGTATATATGTACCACATCCTCTTTATCCATTCATCTGTCTGTGGACATTTAGGTTGTTTCCATGTTTTGGCTACTGTGAATAGTGCTGCTATAAACATAGCGGTGCATGTCTCTTTTTGAATTATAGTTTTGTCCGGATATATGCCCAGGAGTGGGATTGCTGGATCATATGGTAATTCTATTTTTAGTTTTCTGAGGAGCCTCCATACTGTTTTCCATAGTGGCTGCACCAACTTACATTCCCACCAACAGTGTAGGAGGGTTCCCTTTTCTCCACACCCTCTCTAGCATTTGTTATTTGTAGACTGTTTAATGATGGCCATTCTGACCGATGTGAGGTGGTACCTCATTGTAGTTTTGATTTGTATCTCTCCAATAGTTAGTGATGCTGAGCATCTTTTAGCATGCCCGTGTGTCTTAGGTCGAGCTGCTATAACAAAATACCAGACTGGATGGCTTAAGCAATAACAATTAGTTCTCACAGTTCTGGAGTTTGGAAAGTCCAGGATCAAGCTGTGGCTGATATGGTTCTGAGTGATTGATACTCTTTTCCTGGTTGCAGATGGTTACCTTCTTGCTGTTTCTTCTCTGTTTATCAGAGAGCTCTTATCTCTCTTCCTCCTTTTATAAGGACACTAATTCCATTATGATCTCCCAAGGGCTCTACCTGCAAAGACCATCATGTTGGGTTGTAAATACCATCACAGTAGGGCTTCAACAGATGCATTTTGGGAGGACACAAACATTCAGTCCATTACACTATGGAATAGATGAGACTGAGGCCCAGCTAGGTGAAATGGCATGAAGGAAGGAAGCATCAAGTAGAGAATGAACCTCCACACCCAGTTGCCTCACTCCTAGTTAGAGCAAGCTCTTTTTCTCCTAGAATTGGTAGAAGGATTGAGGAGAAGTGTTTCAAAGAGAGGTGCTGTCCTGAAAAGGAAATAATGAATTCAGAATAAGAAGGACTTACACTTAGGTTTCCTCAGACCTCCAACTGGAGGACACCTTAGAGCTGGAATAGCAGATGTGGAACAGGTGTGCCAGCCATTCTCCTGTCTCATGCCTCTGACAGCCGCTGCTAAAACACCCTTTGTTCTCCATCTCTATGTAACCTCAGAATCCTTTTCAACCCAATTCTCTAGTTATTGTTAGGCAACAATCAGTAAATCAGGGTTTGAGGAAGAAAACACTGTGTTTCTGAATCAACCCCTACACACAATTCTTTATAAACACTTGCTCCCCATTCTTCCCTCTTGGTTCCTTGGAAGCCGCCTCTGATCTCTTACATTTGCTTCTGGGTGGCCACAGCTGGCCTTGAGCCTTTCACCTCGTGGCCTCCTGACCTCCTAATCATCATACAGTCTCACTTCCAGTTTTGAGGATGTAAAATATTCATTCCCTTTGGACGAGTCACCGCCCCCTTTACACATTCACATGCTCTGACAGCACACCTGCCCAAGAGATGGAGGGACTCTGCCTCTCTCTCAACTTTTGCTCTCTAGTGGAGTATCAGTGAACATTAAAAGGAAGGCAACAACATAGCTGAATCTCAGAATCACTACACTGAGTGAAAGAAGCAGATGAAGAAAAAAATGGGTGTATACCATTTGATTCCGTGTCTACAAAGTCCTGAGAAATGCAGACCGATCTATGGTGAGGAGATACCAGATCATTGTTTGCCTGGGGATTGTAGAGGGGAACCGGGCGGGACAGACGGGGGAGGTAGGGAGGAAGGGATTGTAAAAGGGGAACAAGGAAACTTTTGGAGATGATGATCATGACTTGTCTTGCCTGCAGCGACCCTTCCACAGGTGTATACATTTGTCAAAATTTAGCAAATTGATCTTTTTGAGTTTTGCTTTTAAGCTCTGTTAAGCAAGACAGAGCAACATTTCTTCTAAGGCTAATTTCCCCCATTACTGAGGCAAAACTATTCCAAATATTTTACCAATACTCCATGAAATATGAGATTTTGCCCTCTGGCTGTTGGGAAAAAGAATTATTCTTGGCCCTTGTCAGCTGCGGGGAATGATTCCTCTACTCCTCCCCCGCCCCACCCACCCCCCGCCCCACCCACCCCCGCCCCCGCCCCGCCCCGCCCCGCCCCGCTGGCCTCAGGGCTTCTCCTCACATCCGTGTGCTGACTAATACTCAGCTGAAGACTCAGACAGAAGCTTTGTAAATCTCCAGAGCTCTGCCTGCGCTCCAGTTCTCTGTCCTCTAAACTCCAGCCATTTTGGTTTCCCCACATTCTCTGCCCCATCACTTCAGCTCAGTGTGACCACCGGGCTCCTCGAGGTTTCTCCTTTCTGTGCCGAGGCTTGGAAATGCTCTCCAGTGGACTGGGGCCGTGGTAGGGCTGGCCTCAGTTGCCTCCCTTCTCTCATGGTGCCTTACATTCACTGTCTTGAAAAATGCTGTCTCATATATATGTTGGTTTCAGGTGTTTCAGGTGGGAGGGTAAATCTGGTCCCTGTTACTCCAACTTGACCAGAAACATACACCTCTTTTCTCTTTGGACTGATGAAATGGTTTGGATCCTTTGAAGAGGCATTCTTTCTGAATTCTGCTCCCAGAAATTGCCTTTAAATGGCAGTCTGGGGTACTTCCTCACTGGACTGATAGAACATCTTTCTTCTTTCCTGTCCTCATTGGTTAGAGAAGAACACTTGGGCATTGCACTAAAAGTCTCCCTTCTCTTATAACTGATGGTATAAGGCAGTGTTTTCAAACTGGAGGCCTGTAGACTAAATCTAACCCAAAGACGTGTGTGTGTATGCGCACATGTCTGTGAGTGTCTGTGTCTGTGTGTCTATATGTATTTTTGTGTACACAGTGCTTAAAAAAAACTGAATTAGTTTTCAGTGTTGAGGCACTGGAGTTTTCCTGTGGATGTCTGGATGTCTGGCTTCTCTTGAAAAGTCAGAAGACCTGACATCTTTGACTCGTGTTCCCACATAGTACCATTTGTCTAAAACGCATTAGCAACTGTCCTTTTTTGAAGGGCTACACACTCTCCACCTTGACACAGGCCTCCTCAGGCACCCACCCTTTATTTCTGTTACTCAACTGGTCCCAAGAGGCATGAGGCTTTGTAGCCACCCCCCCCCCGCCCCCCGCCCCCGTGGAGGCCAAGAGCAGCAACTCTGGAGTTCAAGGGCTACTGGTCCAAGTCCCTCCTCTGGCACTTAGGTGACTCAACTGCAGTGCTTTCCCTGCATGCATTCTCCTGATGCTACGGAAGCGCTTCTCGATGCTTCTACACCCCTATACTACTACCCTCTACTCCCTTCCAGATTCTGGCTTTGCTGCCTTACATGTTTTGCTCTGTGTCTAGTCTGTACTTTGCCTCCTGGTCCCAGGACCAGCTGCCCTTTCTTTTCTGTTTCACACCCAAACTTCCTTTAGAAAAGCTTTCTGATGGATTCAGTAAATCGTTAGTATCCCTTTTCAGCAAGAGCTTTGTACCAAGAGAACTCAGAAGCCAGAAGCCACTGTAGATGACTATTCATGGTCAAGTGTCTATTTTTGGGTCAATCAGCCTTGTTCGTAGTATCGAGGATCATATGATCAACTTTCTTCAGAAAAGACTGTGGCTTGCCAGGTATTTAGAGTGGGATGGATTGCTCTGTGCTACTGCATCTAATTTACTTTGAATGTTACCTAGGACATAGAAAATGCTCACACAGTAACTTTACAATAATAGTGATAACAAAAGTAATCATAATTACAATAGTAAGAGCTACCCTTTGTCGAGCACTTACTGTTTTTCAGCTGTCATATTAAGCACTTTACACAAATTAGCTCATTTTATTCCAATAGTAAGTGTAAGAATTATGGACTTTCTTCATTTAAAATAAAAACACTCTCAGAGAGGTTAAGTGGCTTTCCCAAGCTCTTTTTAGGGTCAGGAATGAAATTCAATGCCAGATAGGTCAGTTTCCAAAACTTTTTGCAGTGAGGCACAGAGAGAAAACCAAGGACCATCAACGGGGGGTGTGTTACTGGGAACAAAACCGTGGGGTAGGACTTATCATCCTCATGCTGTAGAGTCCTCTCGGGGAAACTGGGGAGGGCTTCCAAAAGTGGAAAGGGCAGGAAGGGCATTCAGTGGAATCAAAGTGGCTCCCAAGGAAGCAGCGGCTTTGCATCATGGAAAAAAATGCAGCTTTTGGTACCAACAGACAAGGGTCCCAGCCCTGCCATTTACCTGTTGCACAACCTTATGAGAGTTATTTAACCGCCACGAACCTCAGCCTCCTTTCCTTAAAATAGAGCACTACCGTGCTGCCGTGTTACAAGGTTCCCTTAAGGTGGCCTACGCGAAACTTTATCAGATAGGGTGCTCAGTAACAACGAAACAACAGTTTCCTTTGATGGACTGTTCGGAGGGTCAAAGAGGGTAAGACATGTCCATTTCCTGGGACATAGTAGACACGCAGTAAACGATAGCTATCGGAGTTCCACAATCCTGTAGCTGTAATTCCGAAACCCAAAAGGCTCTGAAATGGAAAATTTGGTGCCAAAATGAATATGGGGGCAAACTCTGACCTGAACTGAAGCTACTTGTTAAGTCTTCTTATACCAGTTAGATTTGGTATCGGGGTCCCGTGAAATACACAATATACAACATGTCATGTCTCTAAGTTCTGAACATTTCTGAATTCTGAAACTCCACTGGCCTCAAGGATTTTGGATAAGGGTCTGTGGACTGCTCTTATTGTTATTATTATCTCATATCTGTTTCCCTTGTTTTGTCCCTGCAGAAATAGCAGCCCGTCTTGTTTTGCTTGTTTTCTCCAACCCCTAGCCTGAGCCATGGTTGGTAATTTATAATGTGTATTGATTAAATGAATGAAAGAATGATAGGGTCTTGGTAATGAAGAAAATAAAAAAGGAGCTCCAGAAACTGAGAGAGGAAGGATATGCATTATTTTCCTCCCTTCTTTTCTTAAGTCTTTTAATGGGTTCGGAGCCTTTTGAAGGGCCCACATCATTAACCAGTGGAGGAAGGACTGGACGCAGCCCCAGAATCCTGAAAAGGCCGTTGGAGGAGTGGAGCTGGCAGCAGTGCCGTGCTTCGCGATTCTGTCAAGGAGCACAATTGCCTTTTTTGGAGGGCTGGCTCAGACACAGCTAGCGTTACAAGCTTTGCAACCGTAATGCAAGGAAAAGCTGGGAAAATCCCACAAAGTGAAATTGTATCTGCTTGTGGTCAAGTTGGGACTCCAAATTTGGACAGTGGAATTTGGTGGGAAAATGGGAAATGCATCAGGGGTTACATACTAAGATTTATCACTACGGCAAGCAGCTATTTCCAGAGAAACCAGCAAGTTGTGGTAATATTTCTGTGAAGGAGGAGAAGGGGGGAGGGACCCGCAGCTCACTGCCGATGTGATCAACCTGTTAAAACCTTTGAACGAATGGAAAAGTCAAAGTTGTTCCATGATACCTTTCAGATCGCTGCACACCAGGATATATATGAACATTTAAAAAGCATGAAACCAATTGATTAGAACATAAAAGACCAGAGGCCGTCAAAGCAGTTGCACTAGATGCCAAAATCATATGTTGCCAAGCTTCTGTTTAAAACTATTTAAATGTATCCCAAGGAGAAAGTTGGAAGCCAGAGACGGCCAGCTCAAGCTAGGGCCGGCTCTTAATTGACCTCCCGGGGGTATTTTAGGTAGTGAGGCGATCTGAAACCTGAAATGTAGACCAGCTCAGTCCCCTCCAGCTTGTGATGCTGGATTTATCAGGCAACCTCTCTGAGCCTCAGTTTTTAACCTGTGGAATGGATTTAATCTGTAGAATGAACACTTACCCCAGTTCTTTAAGGGCAAATATGATCACGCATAGGAAAGACCACTGTCAAAGGCTGTTCGGATGTTGTGGCCAAGAGAAAGCTGGGGAAGCCAACATCAAAATAATCTGTCTTCTGTGTTAGGAATGTCCTCATTTTCCGTGCGTTGTTAAGCCAGAGGTTGGCAGCTCAGATGCTGGCTGAACATGGGACACAGCATTTAAGAATAAGGATTTATCACACAAAATTCTGGAACTCCGGGCTCTGTTGGAAGACTGGAAGCTCTGGAAACACTGTTCCTCATTCCAACATAGCAACACACAGACTCAGTGTCCAGAAAAAAATGGGGGCTGGGGAATGGAACAAAGACTTTGGAAAACCCCAGAGAGCATGGCTATGCTTCAGAAAAATCCTGAGCTAACTGGATTCATCGTTGCTCACTCACATAATCTGCTTAGCCCTGGAGAGCATTTGAGACTTTGACCCTTGCCTTAAGGTACTTGAAGAGCTCCGTTAAGATGCTAAAGAGTTTGGAGAGCATTAAAACATCAAGCAATTATGAAGCCCAAACACCCTAACTGAAATCAATTGAGCAAAAACATCTGGTAATTTAACAAGGCTAGTCACAGACAAAGGAGGGAACAGAAAACCCAAATTCTACCTGGGGACTAAAATGGGCTGAAGGTCAAGAATTTTTGTCAGTGGCCTATTTAGGATTCTAAACAGTAGCTGTGAATTGCTGGTTGGGCAGCAAACAGTCCACACCATCTAAACTTGGGCCCAACAAGGAAACATTTTATATTATCTTTATACCAGGATCTTATTCAAGAATTTGAGGACAGTTAGTAATACTAACTTACAGAAGCCTGTTGTTCACTGCTGCTATGTATACAAACACACACACTTCTGCCCTCACATCACCCCACTTCTCTCTGCTTTCCCCCGACCAGCGTGTCTTTTCCTAGCTGTCCTTCCTGCAAAAACTTTCTCCTTCAGAGGGTCTAAACTATTTTTGTCCCATGCATCTTTTTTGTTAGTCAGGTGAAGGCTGTGAGCCTCTTTTTGGAATGATATTTTTAATTTATTTTTTTACGGAAGTATAGTTGATTTAAAATGTTGTATTAGTTTCTGGTATACAGCAAAGTGATTCAGTGTATACACATATACATATATATGATATGTATACTTCATATTCTTTTCCAGTGTGGTTTATTAAAAGATATTGAATTTAGTTCCCTGTGCTATACAGTAGGTTCTTGCTGTTTAACTTGCTGTTTTATATATAGTAGTCTATATCTGCTAATCCCAAACTCCTACTTTATCCCTCCCCTACTCCCTTTGGTAACCATAAATTTGTTTTCTATGTCCTGTTTCTGTTTTGTAAATAAGTTCATTTGTATCATTTTTTAGATTCCACATATAAGTGATATCATATGGTATTTGTCCTTGTCTTTCTCTATCTGGCTTACTTCACATAGTATGACAATCTTTAGGTCCATCCATGCTGCTACAAATGGCATTATTTCATTCTTTTTTATGGCTGAGTAGTATCCCACTGTGTGTATGTATATATATATGTGTGTATATATATGTGTGTGTGTGTATATATATATATATGTATATTATGTCTTCTTTATCCATTCTTCTGTTGATGGACAATTAGTTTGCTTCCATGTCTTGGGTATTGTAAGTAGTGCTGCTGTGACCGTTGGGGTGCATGTATCTTTTCGAATTATAGTTTTCTCAGGGTATATGTCCAGGAGTGGGATTGCAGGATCATATGGTAGCTCTATTTTTAGTTTTTAAGGAACTTCAGTGCTGTTCTGCATAGTGGCTGTACCAATTTACATTCCCATCAACAGTGTAGGAGGGTTCGCTTTTCTCCACACCCTCTCCAGCATTTTATTGTTTGTGGATTTTTTGGTGATGGCCATTCTGACCGGTGTGAGGTGATGCCTCGTTGTAGTTTTGATTTGAATTTCTCTAATAATTAGTGATGTTGAACATCTTTGCATGTGCTTTTTGGCCATCTGTGTGTCTTCTTTGGAGAAATGTCTGTTTAGGTCTTCTGCCCATTTTCGATTGGGTCGTTTGTTTTTTTGTTATGAGTTGTATGAGCTGTTTGTATATTTTAGAAATTAAGCCCTTGTCGGTCGCATAGAATGATATTTTTAAATGAATCAAATGATATTTATTACATTATAATAAACATGAAATAATACGTATTATAATATATATTAAAATACGCATTATAAAGTTCAAAATAAACCAATTATATTTAAATACAGTCATCAAAATATTTAAAAAAGCATTTGCGTTATAATGATACGGGGGCTTCTTTATTAACACATCAAATAACAAGATTTAGCAGCAAATTTAATAACTACTATAATTTTGAAGTGATAATGAGTATAAATGGCATTTTGTGATGTTTACAACAATTGCAATGTGATATAAAAATATCTGATTTTCACTGATAACAGTTACTGTTAATAACACTGTGATTCGTTACTTACATTCAAACTTGATGGAAATGCTAAATTTCAGTTAGAGATGAATGCAAATTAAATGTAATTATTTTCCCAGCCAAATACACAGATCCCCTAAATTCTCTCTCCAGACTCCTCCCTTATCCCTAAGAGGTAAGCCATGGGCTTTAGGGTCAGTTGTTTGTGCCTAGCTCTGCTACTTCTACTAGTATGACCTTGCCCATATAACTTGACTGTGCTTCAGTTTTCTCACCTCTAAGTGGTAACACTAATGTCACGATTGGTGCTGTCATTATGATCTGTTTGCTTCATCACCCCCCTGACCTCTCAGTGATATCTGGGCTGGTGTCCCTCCTACCCTGTGCAGTTGACCAGCTGCCTTGTTTGTTTCAGTGTGACTTAGCACTAGGTTTACATGCCTCAAATGTGCAGCCTGCGTGGTCCAAGACCTGCAGAACTTAAAATTGGATGAGGGGCTGAATATTGAAGTCATCTGACTGAGTGTGTGGTGGGGATTCGGCTTCACTTTACGGTATAACTACTTCAGAGATCTGCTAATGAGCAGCCTGGCTCTGGCTTGATGATGAGTGGGAAGGAGGTTCATTTTGCAAGAGGCATCCTTGAGCCTGAACTGAGAATCAGAAATTCTGGGCATGCCTAGTGTGCAGATGGAATGAAACAATTAGCATGATGTTTGCTTTATTTTGTTTATTTTAGGCTCTCTTTTCTCTTTCTTCTGTTCTTTTTGTGGACTGAAAAAGGAAGATGGTGTGTGTGTGTGTGTGTGTGTGTGTGTGTGTGTATGTATGTGTGTGTGTATGTGTTAATTGTCCCTATTTGTGGGAGACCTGGACATCATGGTGTCCTTTGCAGAAGTCAGTTCCTGTCCGAACCGCAAGTCCTATGCAAAAGCCCTGTCCTATTCAGTTTGGGTTCTATAACAGAATACCATGGATTGGGTAGCTTAAACAACAAACATTTATTTCTTACAGTCTGGAGGCTGGGAAGTCCAACATCCCGGTGCCAGGATGGTTGAGTTGTGGTGAGAGCTCTCTTCCTGGCTTACAGATGGCTGCCTTCTTGCTGTGTCCTCACATGGCCGAGAGAGAATGAGAGAGAGAGAGAGAGAGAGAGAGAGAGTATTCTTTTGTCTTTTTACAAGGACATTAATCCTACTCATGAGAGTTCCACCTCCCAAAGCCCCTTACCTCTATATACCATCATACTGGGGCTTCAACATAGGAATTTTGGGAGGCCACAAACTTTCTGTCCATAGCAAGCACCCGGGAAGAAGCAAAAGGGACTCTTTCCTTAAAACTCTCTGTGAGACAATGGGATACAAGTGTCTTTGCTCAATGTCCTGTTTTCTCATTCCTGGAAAAGAAGGTGAGGAAGGTAAGGTCTGGCTGCCAATAGAGATTGGGTACCATCTGTATCTGATGCATTTGCATGCATATATGTTCCCCATTTATTCCTCATTCCAGCTCAGTGGGGTAAGTATTTTTCAAGCCTATTTAACAGCTAGAGAAATGAGGAGACATGAAGTAAACTGTCTGAAGGCTCCAGCTAGGAAGTGGTAGGAAATATGAATGGAGTGGGATAGGGCCATTTTTGGCCTGGTGATCCACTTGTGCAGGGAATGCAGCTTTCCTCCAGAACCTTGAATGCTGGCAGCTTCAGGAGCATTCACAAGCAGCACCCTCGTCGTGGACACCACCCCTCTCTCCCAGGGCACCGGAAGCAGGGGCAGTGGTGAGGTGTCCTCAGCTGGCTTCGCATCCAGCAGCGAGATAAGGGAACGTGCAAGCGGTGAAGGACACAGAGATGTTGAACGCAGTGGAGATAGACAGGCGTGTTCAAGAGCAGTGGCAGGTACCTGCTGGGGTCTCTCAATCATAAATGGTGACATTGTAAATGGGGCTGAAGTATGGTGCAAGCGAGGAAGGCGGTAGAGCGAGCTACGAGCTGTTACTTCTCCCACAGTCCTATCTGTGCCCAGGGACGGGAAAGGCCTGGAAGAATCGGGGCTGTATTCCTTTAGAGCCCCTACTATGTGCAAGACCCTACATTAAGCACTCTCACATACGATATCTGATTCCACCTTAGGCCATCATTGCAGAGGAGGAATTATAGCTCCCAATTTACAGATGCGGAAACTGTGGCTCAGAGGAATCAGGTACATAATCCAAGGTTAAGAAGCTATCAGGAGGCAGGGAGAGGAGGAAATGTTTATAGGTGCAGAGGACGGAGGTAGGGAGACAAGCTCTAGAGTCTTCTGCTCAGCAACACACACTCAAAGCCCTGGTTTAATGATGGTTTTCCTGAGTTAGGTGTGCTGTAGAAGTTCACACTCTATCTGTTTCGCTGGGGCAGTTGTGTGTGTGTGTGTGTGTGTGTGTGTGTGTGTGTGTGTGCGCGCGCGCACGCGCGTGCGCACATGTGTGTATATTTGGAGGGGGTAGGGATGGCTTTTGTATTCCTTTTTATGCTTGCTCTCGGTTGCATTTGTCAACATTACACGGCTTGCACAGCATATGGCGGCTCCCCCATGGAGCAGCGCCCTTGAGCTGTCAGGGAATCTGCTCAGGGTTGCCTTGGTCGGTGGCAGGATTTTAAGCACAGTCCATAGGGACTTGCCCTGCATTCTGCATGAGCAGTGCTTCATCTTTCAGAAGCAGCCAGCTCTTCTTCCCCCTCCTCCACTTACATTTCCAACCCTTTGGTGTTGCATTCACCCCTTCAGTGCTTAGCTCTTCTGTTCCTTCAACCGTCGGGGGGATCTATTTTTGCCCACCTACTGCCGCCCACATTCCTGAGACTGTGGCCATCACCATGGCTTTGGGGAGCACTGAAGTGGTGAAGGTGGCATTTAAGTTTGTGCCTCACAGATTGTAAAGTCTGAGTTGGCTCCCGTATACCAGGGTAGTTTAAACACTGACTTACTTGATTCAACGATACAACCAGTTAATTCAATCAGGAAAGCTGACTTTTTGAGGTCAAACAGTTTATCACAATATGTTCGACCCATGTATTGAGTACTCGCCTTGTGCAGGCACTGTTCTAGGCAATGGGGAAATAACAGTTAATAAGGTAGATAAGCTCCTGTTCTTACGGAGCTAACCTTCTGTTGCAGCTGAAAAGTAAATAAAGTACATGGAATGGTTAATTTTATGTGTCGACGTAGCTAGGTCATGATACCCAGGTTTTGGTCAAATACTAGTCTAGATGTTGCTGTGAAACTGTCTTTTAGATTTGCTTAACATTTAAGTAGTAGACGTTTAGTAAAGCAGTTTACCCTCTATTATGTGAGTGAGCCTCATCCAATCAGTTGAAGGCTTTAAGAGAAAAGAATGAGGTCTCACAAAGAAGAAGGGATTCTGCCAGATCACCTTCAGACTCCAGACTGCAACATCAACTCTTTCCTGGGTCTCCAGCCTGTCTGCCTGCTCTGCAGATTTCAGACTTGCCAACCCCCATAATTGCTTGAGCCAATTTCATAAGATACCTCTCTCTTCTATCTATCTATCTATCTATCTATCTATCTATCTATCTATCTATCTATCTGTGATATACATCCTATTGGTTCTGTTTATCTGGAACAGTATGTGTGGGAGCTACTAACATGATATGAAAACAAATAAGGCAGAATTATGGGATGGAGAGTGAGTGATACTTTAGATACAGTGATAGAAAAGGAAAGGCCTTTTATTTTTATATATATATTTAACATCGTTATTAGAGTATAATTGCTTTACAATGGTGTGTCAGTTTCTGCTTTATAACAAAGTGAATCAGTTATACATATACATATGTCCCCATATCTCTTCCCTCTTGCATCTCCCTCCCTCCCACCCTCCCTGTCCCACCCCTCTACATGGTCACAAAGCACCGAGCTGATCTCCCTGTGCTATGCGGCTGCTTCCCACTAGCTATCTATTTTACGTTTGGTAGTGTATATATGTCCATACCAGTCTCTCACTTTGTCCCAGCTTACCCTTTCCTCTCCCCGTGTCCTCAAGTCCATGCTCTAGTAGGTCTGCCTCTTTATTCCCGTCTTGCCCCTAGGTTCTTCTGACCAATTTCCTTTTTCTTTTTGTTTTTTTTACATTCCATATATATATGTTAGCATACGGTATTTGTTTTTCTCTTTCTGACTTACTTCACTCTGTATGACAGACACTAGGTCCATCCACCTCACTACAAATAACTCAGTTTCGTTCCTTTTTATGGCTGAGTAATATTCCACTGTATATATGTGCCACATCTTCTTTATCCATTCATCTGTTGATAGACATTTCTCCAAAGAAGATATACAGACTGCCAACAAACACATGAAAGGATGCTTAACATCATTAATCATTAGAGAAATGCAAATCAAAACTACAATGAGATATCATCTCATGCCGGTCAGAATGGCCATCATCAAAAAATCTACAAACAATAAATGCTGGAGAGGGTGTGGAGAAAAGGGAACCAACCCTCTTGCACTGTTGGTGGGAATGTGAATTGATACAGCCACTATGGAGAACAGTATGGAGGTTCCTTAAAAAACTAAAAATAGAACTACCATAGGACCCAGCAATCCCACTACTAGGCATATACCCTGAGAAAACCATAATTCAAAAAGAGTCATGTACCACAATGTTCATCGCAGCTCTATTTACAATAGACATGGAAGCAACCTAAGTGTCCATCAACAGGTGAAAAGGCCTTTTAGATGCAGTGGCATTCGAGCAAAGATCTGAAAGCAATAAGAATAAGCCCGTGAATATCTAGGAGACAGGATAGCAAGCCCAAATGCCTGAGTGGGTGTGTGTGCTTGGAGTGTCCAGGAAACAGGAAGTTGACCAGTGTGGCTGCAGGCAGCGTGGGCAAGGGGCCAGTGATTGGTGACAGGTGGTGTGGTCACGGAAGCAGATTGTGTTAAAGGGCTTTGCTTCTTATTCTAAGTGTGACGGGAAACCCTGGGAGAGGTCTGAACAAAGTGGTGACCTAATCTGACCTCCTTCTGGCTGCTTTGTGAAGAATAGACTACAGGGAAGAAAGATGGAAGCAGAGAATCAGAGAGGAGGCTGCTGAGTACCAGGTGAGAGATTACGGCCTCTTGGACTAGAGCAGGGCTTCTCAACCTCAGCACGATTGACATTTTGGGCTGAATAATTCTTTTACTGGGGCTGTCCTGTGCGTTGTAGGATGTTTCCCAGCATCCCTGGCCTCTGCTCACCGATGCCAGTAGTACCCCTTCCCCCCAGTTGGGACAACCCAAAATGTCTCTGGACATTGCCAAATGTCACCTGGGTGCAAAATCTCCTCCAGTTGAGAACTACTGGACCAAGATGTTGGATTTAAGTAAACTAAACTAAACTAAACAATTCTTGTACTGATTGCTAGTTTTACTTGAATTTTAAAAAATCTCAATTTAGAAAATTTTGAAATTATAATAAAGAAAATCACCCATAAGTCGTTACTTTGAGGCAGCATTGTGCAGTGAATTAGGTGAATGATTTTTAAAATTTTCTCCATTTCTAGTACTGTTTTACTTGAAGTTATAATTTAAATGAATCTATTTTCAGACGGTAACAACAATCTTATAAAAATATTTAACTTATCTTTCCTAGTTCTCTCTCTCATTTCATATTCATTTCCTCCCTCTGGTCTTTCTTTTTTCTCTGTACGTTTTCCTTTTTCCTACTCAAGCCCCCTCTCTTCACCCTGTCCGCTCAGAAGATTCTATTTGGGCCCCTCAGTGATGCCACACACCTTCAGTTTGGTTCTGATTCAGGGCAATGAAGATAAAATGTGAATGGGCTTAGGAAATGGTCTTCCACTTTCATAAAAGAAAAAAAATGTAACACTGCTGCCAGGTCACCCAGAACAAGTTCCAGGTCCCAAGAGCCAGGGAAGAATTTTCAAAGTAAAAAAATCAATGGGTATGAAATTACACATTAGTCCAGGGGAGAGTTCTCTGTCCGTTTTTGCAGCGCACATCCATCTTGCTATAGTAATAGTGGCATAGACAATTTGCTGCAGTGAAGTTGATCTATAAGTGTTTTAATTAAAGTTCTGACAGCCGATTGAAGCCTTTTTTATTTTTTGGATGTATGGTATCAATCTTTTTCTGTCCCTGAATGACTGTGCCTGGGGAGTTTAATCTTTTAGGGAGGTGTAAGTTAATGTCCTGGATGCATTAACTGATCAGAAAGAAAGGGACATCCATGGTTTTCTTTTTATTTTAAGCTCCTCAAGCTCTAAGTTCCATAAAGGTACTTGTTAATAAATTTTTGTTGAACACAAGAGTTGATGAAGATTGCTCAGGGACAGTGATAGAGAAGGGGGTAAGATTTGAATTTAGTCGTCCTAGGTCTATTTGCTGGCTTTGTCTCTTATAAGCTATATGCTCTTGGGCAAGATACCAACACCTTCAAGTTTCACTCTTCTCATTTGTGAATGGGGACAATCAGTATCTAGCTTATAGGATTGCTTTGCATTTGGCACCCCTATCTCTGCCATTGTTCACTGGTATTCTCAGGGTACACAATTCATGAACTTGGGGACATAATAGCCCTTCATCAATCCTGCTGGAATGATTTGACATAAAGGATAAAAACATATACCTTAGTGACCTAATCAAGAGTTTATCAAGAATTCTACATAAGCCATAGATTGTACATTATGAGGGCCAATTTTGACTTGGAAAATTCTTGGAATACCCATCTGTCCACTTGGCCTTCTCAGCCTCAATCATTGACAGTTTTCCTTGTTCCGAGTGGGACCATGAGACTGACGTGGATATTGCATGCAGGTTTAGCCTCCCATCTTTCTCTTCTGCTAAATCTTGGACATGGCCGATTGTCACCTTTGCCTCCACCAAGAGTCATCTCCATTCCCCAGTGGCCTTTGTGTGTAGCAGCCATGATGATTTCAATTTCCACCTTCTGGGAACGCATGCACCACATGATGCTCTTGTGCTCCGAGCAAACAAGTTACCGAAAGAATCAACTAGAGGGAGGAGAAGTGACTCTTTACTGGTCTGTAACCATCCACTCTGTCTCTCTTCTTTTACCTGGCTATGGCCTTGACTGAAGCATAACTTCCCATCCCCACTGAACTTTATATGTTTCTCTGTATACAACTGTCCTTTCTATGCTCCGAGAGGATGGCACAAAATCATACATGCGAATTGGCCAGGTAAACTGTAAAGCATTGCATGCTTCTAAGGCTACAATATTATTATTAACCTGTTGTCTGCTTCATGGCACTGTTCTCGGTGGGTGAGGGCACATGGGATGATGGGAAGGGTTTAGGCCAATCTAATCACAACAGGGAGAGTTGAAATCAAGATAAATAAATTAGATGCTTAAGGGAAAGATTGAGTTCTTATTATATGACAGATTTTATGTTAGGTACAAGGGATACAGAGAAACTAATCTCGGTACCTGTCCTTGAGGTAATCCAAGTGTAGAAGGGGAGATGCACACAACACACTTAATGAAAATACAACATGAACGAGGCTGTCCAAAGTGAGTAGCATAGTACCACAGAAGACCCAAGGGCAGAAGAATGGACTTTGCTCTAATGAGAGGCAGTGCATCCTAAGGCTTCTCAGAGGTGAGGTAAGAACATAAACATCCACTGAGGTGGGTGCTATCCTCTTTGGCTCACCAGAGTGTTCTCAGGACTGGAATAGTGCTTGGCACATACTAGGTACTCAAAAAACTTTTGTTGAATGAATAAATGACTGATTTTGAACTGTGAATTGGAAAAAAACAACACAGAAGTAACTGACTTGGGGTAAGGGGGGTATATTAGAACACGGCATTTCTGCCCTCTGTGTAGGACCTTAGACCTTTCTAGCACCTGCTAAGTGAGGACTCTTCCCCTCCCTGAGCAGGTGCACCTCTAGGCGGCTCTGTCCTCACTGCAAGGGGTAGGGTTTGATCCAAAGATTGTGCCAAATCTGGTTATATCAATCAGTTCCAAACTCTTGATATCATTCCATAGTTTGGGTTTCTGGAAGATTTTTGGAATTGAATTCTGACAAGGATTAAAGGAAGTAGGAAGAAGTTAACTACCTTTCCAGTATCACCAAGGACATAAGCTTGGCACCAGCAAAAATCCCACATTCCTGATGTTTACTATAATTCGGACTCTTGCAAGCAAGTTGTTATACAATCCAAGAGAGCCAAGCTGATGGTCAGTGCCCCGCTGAGCACTGGCTACATTTTTGGCTGTTAATATTAGAAGCAAAATTCAAATTGGTACTAAATAAATCTTTGTTGAATCAGTGAATATTGCTTATCTGCTGCTCTACAGTTTCAGATATTTTTGGTGAGAATGGAATAGTGAATGAGAGTGCATTATTGCTGGACTCTGACGTGTGTGCCGAGAAGCGTGAGTCTGGAATAAACTATCCAGTGTGGACAGTCTGGAGAGCTGACTTGAAGTCCAAAGTCTCCCAGGGTATGAATTTGGGCTGAACACTTCTGCTCGAGGAACCTAGATTGTCACTCTCTAAATAGGGATTCCTTCAGCCTCTGAGCTTCCATGATTCCACCACCTTCAGTTCCATGTGCGCGACTCTTGTCAAAGGCAATGAGATTTTATGTTTTTAAGGGATGGAGGCATTCACATTCGTCTTTGAATCCCCAAATAATAGAAACCCAAATAATTAGAACTGGTCTAAGTATTTCATTTTTATGCATGGGAAAGTTCCAATATGGGAAGTGACTTGCCCAGGGTTATGGTGCAGGTTTGGATATGCCTAGAAGCCTGGGTTTCTGACCCTCAGTCCAAGATTCTCTAGGTTTTCACAGTGACAATAATCAATAATAGTGGCATTGTGTTGGAGGAGGTCAGACTGAGGTGCATGGAGGTCAATGACTTGTCTAAATGATGTATTGGTCTCTGTGACCTTGGATGAATTGATTGTGGGTCGTGGAGATCTATTGGCCTGGTTTTCCTATGGTCATTTTACCACAGGCTTTTCAGGCTGAACTGGGTCTCCAGCAGCACGTATGTTGTAGCCAATGCCCACACCGCTGCCAGATCTGACCCTGGCCAATCACACCCCAAATTCCCTTAGTTCTAATCTGGGGGAAAGCTGTGATTTAGGACAAGTGAAAGAAAGAAACAGCAGAGAAAATCAAAGAATTTCTTCCTCCTGGGGTTTGGGGAGAGTTGACATAAGATCCTTTGCTTGTCTTACGGTTGAGATAACTGGGCACATCACCCAGTCTACCTGAGAGCGACTGAAGTTAGAGTAATTTAGAGAACCCAAGGTAATTTTGGGCTTTGTCGATGTCCAATGTGGGACCTGGGTGGTTCTAGAGCATTTTCAAGGCTAATTGTGTATGTGCATTGGCTGTAATCCATTACAAAGTTCAGATCACCTAATACAGTGAATAGAGATGGAAACAAAGAAAGGGGTTTCATGAAATAAAGGAAATATTACTCCAGGAGTCTGTGCATGCACATGTACAGTCTGTCAGTTAGCAGAGGGCCGGAAGGACCTGGGTTTTCAGTCAATGGCTATGCTCACTTTAACTCAGTTCAACAAGTGACAGTCACAGTAACGTATAATGAGACTGTGGAGGAGGGAGAAATTCAACCTAGCTGGAAATAGCATTTCGGAAAGTCTTCTTAGAAGAGGAGAATTAGCCTAGTTACTTGTAATGGTTAAGTATATAGGCTATGGGTTAAAATACTTGACTTCTGAGTGACCTTGAAAACATAACCGACCTCAGTTTTTTTCTTGTCCATAAAATAAAAATCATGACAGTATCTACACCTAGGGCTGTGAGGATTAATAAATGAATCTATGTTATATGCATAGTATAGTACTTTATATAGATCATGTGCTCAATAAACGTTAGCGATGTTCAGTGTTATCATTTTATCTGATACAATGGCTTTCGGAACAATTCTGCAACCTTGCTTGGCAGACTTCTTCCGGATGGGTAGGTATATGCTGATTTTTAAGCTATTGTCTCTTAGCTCCAAGTCAACAATTCCATATTCTGCTGTGCGATGCTAGGGTTTGAAATCTGCAAATTCTATTTCTTCTTTGCTGTTGGCTCCCTGTTAGTTTCTCCCAATAGGGGCACTCGAGGTAAACCAGAAGGCAGGAGGAGAGAGTGGGGACTCGCTCCTTTCTGTTTGTCGCTGTTCCTCTCCATGCTATCCCAGCAATAGCCCTCCATCCCAGTAGTGCAGTTAATTCCAGTTTCCAGCCTCTTTCCACACTTGATAGTTTCACTGCATTCCTCAGAGAGTGCCTGGCAGCATTTCTTCCTCACGGGACTGAAATTGAGTTCTACAGGGCTCTTCCTCCAAGCTCCTGAAGGGAAGAAGCAGCCAGGTAGTACCCCCTTTCCGGAGGGTCTGAGTTCTAGCTCCCTGCAGCCACTTCTCTGAGTTTCTGGCTTCCGATAACCCCAACGTCTTCCCATGAATCAGCTCTATTGTAGCTGCTTGCTGCCATATTTTCATTGTATTATCATTCCCATATTTTATCTGTCAGTCCTCCAATAACTTTGTAACCAACTGCCCATATTAATTTTCTCAGTTAAAATCTGTTTTCCCAACTGGGGCCCGACTGATGCAGGGTGACAGCACACCTAGA
The DNA here is from genome assembly GCF_059928025.1 of Delphinapterus leucas. Classification (NCBI taxonomy): domain Eukaryota; kingdom Metazoa; phylum Chordata; class Mammalia; order Artiodactyla; family Monodontidae; genus Delphinapterus; species Delphinapterus leucas. The sequence goes on from NC_143145.1 coordinate 11,033,583, forward strand.
AAGAACTGTGAATTCTCCCATTAAACAGGCCATGGTATCTTGCTGCTTTCTGGTCCTAGTCTATGAGCTCAATCTCTGCCATTCTTTCTTCCTTTTCCCGATAAAAAATTTCTGCCATTTTTTTCGGGTGAAGCTTTTTCAAAGTTGATGAGCTAAGGCTCTTTAACATTTCAGATGTTATGAAGGGTATTTCTTGTGCTAGATGGGCCTGATAGATCGGCCAGATAAAGCCACTATCCTTTGGATGTTCTCATGATTGGTGTTGCTCAATAAGTTGTTTTGAGCTTGGCCCCATATCTCAGCAAACTGGTCTTAGCTGTTCTTAATTTTCCCCTCTGTGAATTATATACTTATGTAAATATAACATAGGACTCTTTCTGTTTTAAGTGACAAAAATCCAACTTGCTCTCCCTTAGTGGAAAGAGAGACTTTCTGACTTGAAAAGTTTAGGGCATCTGGTTCAGGCATAGCTGGATCCAGGTGCTCCAAATGGTATCTCCAGCAATCTGCATCTCATAAACACACAGTAAACGGTGCAGGGAGAAGAATCTCTGATTGGCTGGACCTTGGCCTTGTTACTGAGAGTATAGCAAGGATGGCACATCAAATGGAAATCAAGGTGGTATCTCTAGGATAAAAAGGAAAAGATTTTGAGCAGCAAATACAGCAAATGTCAACTACCACAGTATTGGTACAACTGGGTGTCAACACTGAGCCTCGGAGGATTTTTGCCTGTCGAGATGGAATGCTTTACTCTCCCCATGGTGGTCACTGCTCCACACACCCCTGTGTCTCTAGGGCAAGCAGCCCTGATGCTGGATACAGGAACAAGTCCCTGAGATGACACACTTGCCTGTTCTTTCACTGTGCGAGGGGCTTTCTTGCCCTTTTTATTTCTCCTTCTGGGAAATAATATGGTGAACTGGCTGATAGCCTGAGCTCTGCAGCTACATAGCCTGGGTTTGAATCATGGCACCATTCTTATTAGTTCTTTGACTTTGGGCAAGTTACTCAACCTTTTTGCACATCCGGATAAGCAGGTGCATTTTCTTCAGCTGCATTTATTTCTTTATCTACTTTTCTTCATCACATACTACAATAGTGTCTTTCCCAAGAAGATCAAATGAAATAATAATTGTAAGGGCTCAAACAGTGCCGGACATATGGTAGAGGATTAATAGGTATTAGTTATTATGATTCTCACCCTACTGCAGAAATTCCTCCCAGAGAGCCTAAACCACTGGTGGGCCAGATTAATCTACTGGATGCTTTACTAGATCCATCCTCCTTTCTTCCTTAGCATCCTCCATACTTTGTCCCATTGGTCCTCTTGGGAACAAGGGCATTCTGGTTAAGCATATGAGTTTGGAAGTCAGGCAACACTGGGAATAAAGCCTGGAATTACCAGAAGTAATCAAAATACTAACCACGTCATGGATGTTGGCCCTAACCACAGGGGCAGCATCTTGGAGACCCTCTGATGGGTGTGAAGACTGGGTATTAATCACTGAGTTACTATGTCGTTACTGGTTCAGGGCCAGGTGTCCTGGCTTAGGGAACTAGGTGTGTGTGCTGGGTTTACATGCAGCAAACGCTTAAGGGCTTGGGGCAGCTGCTACTACCAGCCAGTATGGAAGAACCCCAATATTCTGACAATTGGCAGGGCTTTCTGTCCATGCCCCCTGGTAATAAATCCTGACTGTACCACCTACTCATTCTTGCCCTATCCAATACCTACTACTGTTAATGTATATTCCTCCATTCCCTACCTCCGGTTTGTTCCAGCTTAGAGTTAAATCCTGTGTTTCCACTGAGATTTTGGTACAAGGTATCCTGATTTTTGCCTTAGGCGGAGACAATAATATTATCAGAAAATAATGATGGTAATTAACTCTTCAGAAATAGAAGGTTATGCTTAGCTTATCAAATTTGGGCTTCATTCCTCCTCCAAGATTATTAACATGCACTGGTATTCAGATTCTTTTTTTCCCTCCACAGTGCTCTGGCAGAGACTTTTTGCAAGGTTCAATCCAGGTCTGCATAACACTCTCAGATAAATCTCTGGCTTTGTCACACTGTCGAGCTGCTAATAAAGAGAGCAGGCAAGCATTGTAGCAGGGCTTTCTTTGGTCAGAGAGCCCTGATGGTGTGTCAGCATTATATAATTCACCCTCCTAGGGAATCCAAAAGAAAGATAAATTGTTTGGTTGGGAGAAATTAACCGCGGATTGATCCTATCTGTTTTAATTTAGCGCAGGATGGCTTAGACTACTCCAAAGGAGCAGATGGGCTATTGATCTGACAATAGGATAATCAGAGCATCAAAGCTGGGTCGGGGGAGACTTTGGAGCACTTGGGGCTTTGCCAGCATGGCCTCCTTGGAAGGAAAGCTATCCCTTAATTGAGCAAACGCCTTTGCCTGCTAACAGGTCTTATTAGGGCAAGTACTCCCAAGGCTCAGACCTGGCACTGGCACAGAGCTCTCGTGTAAAGAGGCCACATCTTATGCCGGGTTTGCTGGCAGAGAGATCCAACTTGGCAGTGGAAGGCGGATAAACTGTCGGGGAGGGGACGTGAGGGAGGGATACCTCTGGGAGGGCACTGTAGAAAGATGGAGATAGAGACAGAGGAGAGCTGGAATTAGAATCAGCTGGTAGAACTCAGACTACAGGGTCCCTCTTTTTCTACCTTCCTTTTCTTTGCAGATGCTTCTGTGCCCCTTCCCCGGGTCTGTTTCATTTCTGCCTTGTCTCTGGGTTCACCCCTGCTCCCCTGCAGCTGCAATAATGCTGTGATTGGCCTGTGGGGACTGCAGTTACCCTGAGGAGCCAGGCCAGAGGTGTGTGCTGGGTCAGGGGCCCCAGGATGAGCAGGGTCACACTGTCCTGTGGTCTTGAAGCTCTGTTTGTGGCTTTCTCCTGCTGCATCAGGAAGCTCCCAGATGGGTCAGGCAGAGTTCTTGGGCTGCCACAGTGACTGCTATGTCAGGACAACCTGACACATGAGCCAGCTGAAGACCCAGCCAAGGCCTGAGTATCAAAGGGCAAATGGAGACATAGGGGCCCAGAGAAAGGGCAAATGATTCAACAAGTGACACTTGGAGTAGAGTTTTGCAAGCTTCCTGTGCCCGACTGAGGAGACCCTGGATTTCCTTACTCTAGGGACCTCTTTAGGGTGTGGGGAAGATAGCAGGTCCTGGAGAGCTGTGATGATCAGCTCTGGGTGTCTGTCCATCTAGATTCTGGGGAAGCAGCAGTGACCTCACTGGACTCATGAAACTTGCATCCTAGCAGGGAGAGGAGGCAATAGAAAAACACATATCAGGTATTGAGTGCTAGGAAGATTTTTTTTTTTTAGATCCTAATATATATATGTGAATATATATATTAGGATCTGAATGTCGAAATGAAACTTTAAAATTAAGCATTGATCACTGACTTTAGGTACCTTATATCATTCTTATTCAAGGCCATTTGTATGGGTGATTTGGTGAATTTGTCTTTTCTGTTTTTTAATTCAACTTTATAGATGGGAAAAAAAAGAGACAAGAACAAGCCTATATACTCAGTTTGGATTTTTCATGTAGCAAAGCCCACTTTCCTTCTGTTTTCTGTGCATTTGAGGGAAAATAGGATTTTTTGATGCCTGAAATGATAATGATTTCTTTTTTCCATCTAAGAGATATATCAACTAAAGGAACAGCAAGATTCTTGCCATAGTGGAAAAATAATAAAGTATATTAATAGCTGAACAAATGGATCTTGCTGGGAAATATTTTAGACTTTCAGTGGTCTCATGGAGACAGAATATTCCTTAAACCTAAAAACTTTTTTTTTCCTTCTTTTGGATTTTTTAACAAAAAGACTAACACACCTTTCAATTAAAACTGCTGAACCATTCGAAGTTCAGCTGTTCAAACCCCAGTGTAACCAGAGGCCCTGAATGCACAGAATACCGAAGCCCACACGTTGGTGTCCTTTTGCTAAGAACCCTGGATTGACCGTCCTCTGCTTTCCCTCCTTTTCAAAACTGCTGTGCTCACTGGGCCTTGGCTCTCAATATGTGGCTGTAAAAACAATGATTCTTATGCAAACATAGAGAGTGAAAGAGTGAAGACAGACTGTGTTTCTTCTAAGATGACTTAATAGTGAAGGGGATCTTCTACCTGATGCTTCCAAGCTGTTTAGTCTGAGGGAAAATATGGATCAAGCCCATTAGCAGCCACAGAACTTTGCGTAAGAGTTCCATGCGAGATGGGGTGATCTAGGGACAGCTTGGTCCAGGGGAAATACAGATTTTAGACTCAACAAGCCTGGTTTGAGCTCTGGCCCCAAACTGGCTACCTGTGTGACTTTGAGCTGTCTGACCTTGGACAGGCTATTAGTCAAGGTCTCCTGAGGAAGAGAACCAATAAGATATATATCCTATCAAGAAAAGTTCTACGACTGGCTGTCTGCAAGCTGGAGGCCCAGGAAGGTGGGTAGTGTAATTCAGCCCAAGTCTGAAGGTCTGAGAATCATGGGAGCCTACGGTGTAAGTCTCTGTCTGAGGGCAGGAGAAGATCGATGTTCCAGCTCAGGTAGTCAGACAGAAAAGGTCAAATTCTCCATTCCTCTGCCTTTTTGTTCGAATCAGGCCCTCAAAGGATTGAAGGATGCCCACCCATACTGGGGAGGGCAGTCTGCTTCACTCTACCTATTCAAATGCTGATCTCATCCAGAAACACCTTCACGGACACACCCAGGTATCATGCTCAGCCAGATACATTGAGGTACCCTGTGAACCAGTCTGGCTGACACATAAAAAGAACCATCACAGACCTTTGCCTAACCTTTCTTATCTGCAGTTCCCCTACCTTCAGCAAGGAAAGTAATAATATCTCTTGTGATGGTTAAGAAGATTAATGAGTTCACATATTTAAAACATGTAACAGCGCCTAGCACACGGTAAGAATGACATAACATGATAAAAAATTTGGTGATTTTACCTCTTCCCTTCCAGTTTTTATAATGTACTATTAAAACGTCTTTCAGGGCTTCCCTGGTGGCGTAGGGGTTGAGAGTCCGCCTGCCGATGCAGGGGACGCGGGTTCATGCCCCGGTCTGGGAAGATCCCACATGCCGCGGAGCGGCTGGGCCCGTGAGCCATGGCCGCTGAGCCTGCGCGTCCGGAGCCTGTGCTCTGCAACGGGAGAGGCCACAACAGTGAGAGGTCCACGTACCGCAAAAAAAAAAAGTCTTTCAAAAAAAAAAGTTAGTTATGACTCATTCTGGATCTCAGTTTTCTGACTCATGGAATGAAGTTATTATTATGCAGTTCAGGTTGTTTTAATGTCATGAAATAGTGCAGTGTTTTGTAAACAGTTATGTACTAAGCAAATGGAACCTAATTTAGCCCATGTCATTCTTTTGAGTTTAAACTTTCCCATTTAGAAAGTCTGATTTTTTTCACTAATTTAATCCCTATTCAGTGAATTAAAAGAAAAATAACCTTTAAATAGGCCCTGATCTATTTTAACATTTGTTACTGGTGGTCGGCGTTGAGAGACTTTAGGATTTTCATTAAAAATATTATGCAAAAATCAATACAATGCATTAAAACAATTATGAAAACTATGACAAATGAGCAAAACAGCTCATTATATGTTAGTAGACCTGATGGCTATGGGAGCCTCACTTGGAACACTTAGAGATAGACTTCAGGAATAATTCAGTGCAATCTAATCTAATTCATTGGAATTATTCACTGAGTATCTTCTACTAAATATCAGGTACTGCTCTGGAAGAGGAAGGTTAACATTTAGATTTCTCTGCCTTCGAGGAATTCTGAGTCTAAGAGGGAGATGTGAAGCTATAATACAAGACAGAATATGAGGTGGCCTAAATTTTCTGTGACTTCGGAGAAGAAAGCTATTCCATTAAGTGAGTGGGAAGAGAATCGCAGGTTTCTAAAAGTCAGAGGAGAACTCAAAAGGTGAACTAATCTAATCTTTTGTGCAATTAAAAGTTCTTTCCAGGGGCTTCCCTGGTGGCGCAGTGGTTGAGAGTCCGCCTGCCGATGCAGGGGACACGGGTTCGTGCCCCGGTCTGGGAAGATCCCACATGCCGCGGAGCGGCTGGACCCGTGAGCCATGGTCGCTGAGGCTGTGCGTCCGGAGCCTGTGCTCCGTAACGGGAGAGGCCACAGCAGTGAGAGGCCCTCGGACCGCAAAAAAAAAAAAAAAAAATAGAAAAAAGTTCTTTCCATAATATCATTCATTCATGTGTCAATTTATTTGCTTACTTATTCCACAACTCCTGAATGCCTGCTGTATGTCACAGGTATAGGAGAGGAAGAGGTTAATAGGACATTGCATTAGTCAGCGTTCTCCAGAGAAACAGAACCAACAGGATGTATATTTATTCAATATATCTGTATCTATATCTTTATCTACCTATATCTACCTACCTACCAACCTACCTACCTACCTATCTATCTACCTATCTATATCTATCTATCTACCTATCTATATTTATCTATCTATCTACCTATCTATATCTATCTATCTATCTATCTATCATCCATCTATTTAGAGAGAGATTTATTTTAAGCAATTGACCCTCAAGATTGTGGAGGCTGGCAAGTCCCAAACTGGCAGAGTAAGCCTGCAGGCTGGAGACCCAGGGAAGTGTTTGCAGTTCAAGTCCAAAGGCAAAATTCCTTCTTGCCCAGGGAGGTCACTCTTTCCTCCAAGACCTAGATGAGGCCCTCCCACATGTGGAGGGTACTCTGCTTTACTCAAAGTCTATTGATTTAAATGTTATGTCATCAAAAACACGCCTTCACAGAATCATCTAGAATAATGTTTGACCATAAATGGGTACCATGGTCTAGTCAATTTGACACATAGAATTAGCCATTACAAACATCATTCTTGCCCCTGAGGGCCTCACAATATTGAGTGAGAAACATAAGCGAAAAAGTTTCCTGCTCTGTGGAATTATTGTTAGTGATAGAGGAAAATTCCAGGCACCATTGGAGGCACATAGGAGGGGACAGCTAATCTAACCTGAGGATATCAGGGAGAACGTCTCAGAAAATGGACAGGCAAGCTGGATCCTGAAAGTTGAACTGCATAAAGCCTTGGCCAAATAGAGAAGAGAATAACATATAATAAAATAAAGGAATTGGAAAGGAAAAATACACACACACACACACACACACACACACACGCACACACACACACGCGGGTACCTATAATCACAGATTGAAAATTGAAGGCTGTCAAAGACAGCCTGGTTATTGTGACGGACCATTATTTATTTGTTTTAATGACTGAAGTTGTAGTAGCAGCTAGGTGGTCTCCCATAAAGTTCAGGTCATATGTACTGAAATTGCTCTATTTAAAGTGTCTTTTCTCCAAATGCCTACATTTTTACCATTAGCAATACTTTCCTCTTGCTGCAATTTTCTTCCGGTATGAATTCCATTTCAAATAATATGACATCTCTTAATGAACATGTGTCTGACACTGTAAAAACAATATATCTAAACCCCATGAAAGTCTACGTAGTAGATAATGTTATATCCATATGGAAAGTGAGAAGACGAATAATTACAGATGGGTTAATTACTTGTCTATGGTTACACAGTTATTAAATGGAAAAGCCGAAATTTGAATTTAGGATTTTCTTGCTCTAGCTATTTCAGCTACTCCAGGGGGTCTTGAGAAAAATGGCTACTGGATCCAGGCCAGTAGCCGAAATGAGTGAAACAGGTGTGTGTAAATGCACATAACACCTGTGTGACAGGTGGGGCCTGCAGTGAATTGGAGAGCTCAGGACTTATCCAAAAGGGCAGGTGCTACTCAGTCCCAGCCAAATGTTCCCCTTGGGAAAGCAGGCCCTGTTTTCAAGAAAAACTGGAATTCTGTTTGTTTTTTTTGAAATATCAAATCTTTTTATTTTTAAGTACTGGCCCCAATACATAAAAATACCATGGGAGCCAAATAAAACACATCTAATGGCTGGGAGGTTCCTATGAGTCACTGATCTATACTATTATTCCTCCCAAGATGTAAATATTTCTAACACACGAGCATGATAGCACCTCAGAGTGTTTATTTTATTTTTTTTAAAGATTTATTATTTATTTATTTAATTTATTTTTGGCTGTGTCGGGTCTTATTTGCTGCACGTGGGCTCTGTTGAGGTGCGCGAGCTCAGTAGTTGTGGCACGTGGGCTTAGTTGCCCCACGGCATGTGGGATCTTAGTTCCCTGACCAGGGATCGAACCCACGTCCCCTCCATTGTAAGGCGGATTCTCTACCCCTGGACCACCAGGGAAGTCCCACCTCAGAGTGTTTAAATATGTAGTAATGATATTTGTGAAGCCAAACGTGGTTTCATGACTTACACTGTAATCTCGTGAGGCAGATGGGGAAACGATTGTTACATTCCTATTGGCCTTGAAGCAGCTGAGGGTAAAGAGAATTAGCAAACCTGTCCTAGGACGCTCGTGGTGGAAGAAGGACTCATATCCTCCAGCCTAATGCAGTCTCCATTATATTATGTAACTTTCTTCAACACTGTTCAACTGGTAAAATTTTCAACTATGCAAGAAGCTTAAATTCTAGAGATCTGCTATTCAACATTGTGCCTACATTTAACAATACTGTCTTGTGCACTTGAAATTATGTTGGGTGGGTAGATCTCATGTTAAGGTTCTTAACACAAACACACACACACACAAAGAAAGAATTAAACTAACCAGGTATCTAGAGCAAAAGAGAAAAAAGTCAATGGTGTATCATAGGCTGGCATTTGAGGAAATTAGAGAAATAGAAATGCACACAGAAATGGTTAAGGATCAGAGCTAAGCTGGGAGGTCAAGTCTTGGCTAATCTTTTTTTTTTTTTCGGTACGCGGGCCTCTCACTGTTGTGGCCTCTCCCGTTGTGGAGCACAGGCTCCGGACGCGCAGGCTCAGCGGCCATGGCTCACGGGCCCAGCCGCTCCATGGCATGTGGGATCTTCTCGGACCGGGGCACGAACCCGTGTCCCCTGCATCGGCAGGCGGACCCTCAACCACTGCGCCACCAGGGAAGCCCTTGGCTAATCTTAGACCTCCTAGAAAGGTGTGGGATGTGGAACACCCACACACTAGCCCAGAGCACTTCCAAAGTGAGCATCAGTTCAGGGGTCTGATGGAATCTCCTTGCTTACAAAGACACTGGCATTCAAAGAAGCCTTAAAATTTTCTAATGATGCATTCGTTCAATACACAGTTACCAAGGACCTACTGTGTTCCAAGTGGCCTGTGACTTTTCTTCTTTCTCTACTCCTCCCCTCCCACACTGAAGTGAGATCTATAAGCTGTAGCCCTGGGACTTGGTAAACTGATGAATGATTGGCTTTATTTGAAAATAGAAACCACTTTTTGTTCTGTTTGTTCTAATCATGGAGATGGTTGTCCCTGGGAGGGAGTGAGGAGATAGGAACTGGGTTCTGAAAACAACTTGCTCTTCTGCTTTAAGAGACTATGGTACCACCGGCAGCTTTCCACTGACTCCTTTAGGCCAAAATGAAATAGATGAGTATCTAAAAATCTGAATAATATGTGAAGGACAGATAACTCCATTTGTAGTGTTAGTTGGCATACACTCACTTCTCTGCTTTCTGTAAAATATAATCCTATATGATACTATATGAAGCATTATGATATGATACAATACAGGCTCTGCTGTTTGAAGAGAGTCTGGAGCTCTATAGAAGTGAGGGGTTTAATCAACAAAGTTGTATTAGGTGTCTCCTATTTGCCAGCTACTATAGTAAGCCTTGGGGATACAGAGGAGACAAGACTCCTCTCTGCCCTCGAGTATCCTCGTAGGGATGAGAAACCTGTAAAGCCGACTTTTCAACACCATAGTGTAAGTGATGAGCAGGACCCCTAGGGGCTCTTGGGAGTGATGGGAGCCTGGTGGAGTCTGGAGGATCAGGGGAGACCCTTGGAAGAGGTAACTCTGGATCTTGGAAATGGTAGTTATCATCATTTGAAGCCTTGCGGGGAAAATGCAACCTGTGGACTGCTTTAAGGTAATGTCAGGCCTGTGGACAGTGACACATGGTGGAAATAGGGCAGGATGCTGGGCTAAGGCAAGGCAAGATGGTGGAAATAAACATGAAGTAGACACAGGCAGAGGAAAGGACCTGGAGCCTGGATGAACAGGGAGATATGCGGGAGGGTGGCATTCGGGTGTACTCAGGCAATACAGCTAAAGAACAGAAAATAAGAAAAGGACCTGAGGGCAAGGTAAAGGGCTGCCAAGAAACTAGTCAGGGACTAGAGACCACAAAGATACAACAGAATCCCGAACAGCCATCTAAAAATTAGACATTCGACTCCAGTGTCAGCATCTCCAGGACTTGATTCTGAGGAAGCGGTCCCTCCCTGTGTCCTTCCCGGGAGGATAGGACAGGCGCTAATCCTTTGGCTAAGATCACAGGAGACTGGTGGGAACACCTCGCTGGCATAGGCTATCAAGGGCAGGAATTAGAGGAAATTTCCTATTGACAAGTTATCTAACATTTTGTTGAGTGATTCTAGGCTGTGTCATCTCAAATGATCTCAAGTGACATCAAATGGCTTAACCAATGAAACTTTTTTTTTTCTAATTTTTTGCCACATGCCGTGAACTATTCATGAGCCGCGATATCCAAGTTCAGTTTTACCTAAACATTTTTATGCATAAATTAATACGTCGTCACGACAACCCATGTCATTATGAAAGGTGGTCTCCTGGGCTGAAGGTGGCTTGGCTTTTCTCCAGCTATGACATAAACTTTCAAACGCAAAGCAAGCTAGTATTTCCTCTCCATTCTCACTGCAGAGGAAAGTCATAGGAAATATACAGAGCAGATATGAAGTGCTGCGCTCTGTTCTCCACACAAATTGTAATTTTTTTCCGGTATTCTTGGACATCTTTCTCTGTGTTGGTTGTTGGAAGTCGTTACATTGGGAAGTTATCAAAGCAGCTCCCGGTAGGTGGAAAGCCCCTCTTAGAAAACAATAATTTAAATAAATAACTTTAATAACCACCTGCAAGGCTGGTGTAATTTTATCTATGTTACAAATGAGGAAACAGAAGCTCAGACAGGTTAGGAGAAACAGTACATCATGGTAAAGCCACTATCTGATTAAATCTCAGCTCTGCTCTCACCAACTGTACAACTGTGGGTACCCTTAGCTTTTGTTTTCTTTCCTCATGTGCACAATCCCCCTTCCTCTCTCCATAAACACGCTGTTGTTTCTCTAGTATATTGCACTTTAAGAAATGGAGCCACCAATCACCCAATTGATCAAGTCTGATTCTTGGGCATTATTTTTGCCTCTTCTCTGCAGCTTCCTCATTCCTCATACCTAATCCATCAAGTCCTGCTGCTTATGCGCTGGATACTTTCCAAACCTGTCTGCTTCTCTCTACCCCCAGTACTTCCATCCGTGGTTCATCTTCTCACTTCTGGTCTCCCTTCATCTTCCTCTGCCCGCCCCGATTCAAAAGCATTCTCTACTTGCAGCCAGAGAGTACTTTTATTTATTTATTTTCCAGACTTCTATTTTTTATTTTATGTTTTCGCGGTAAGGCATTTTATTTTATTATTTTATTTTATTTTATTTTATTTTATTTTTTGCGGTACGCGGGCCTCTCACTGTTGTGTCCTCTCCCTTTGCGGAGCACAGGCTCCGGACGCGCAGGCTCAGCGGCCATGGCTCACGGGCCCAGCCGCTCCGCGGCATGTGGGATCTTCCCAGACTGGGGCACGAACCCGCGTCCCCTGCATCGGCAGGCGGACTCTCAACCACTGCGCCGCCAGGGAAGCCCAGGCATTTTATTTTAAATATAGCAGTGTGTACATGTCAATCCCCAACTCCCAATCTATCCAGAGGGTACTTTTAAAGCCCCAAATCTAATTCTATAACTACTCACTTTACAATCTTTTTATGGTTCTCTGCAGCCCTGAAGGTAAAATCCCAAATTCTTCATGTGCTTAACAAAACCTTGTATCTACCTCTCCAGGCCTACCTCCTGCCACGTCCCCTCTTTTCCATGCTTCGGTCATTCAGGACTTTTCTTCAGTACCTCCAGGTGTGTGGGTCAGACACTCTTTCTTATCACATAACCTGCACACTTTCCTTTTTCTTCCCTCTCCCTGGAAGGCTCTGCTCCTCCCTTTTCCCCTTTTCCTTGGCCTGGCTAACTTCTACTCATCCCTTGGGTTCTTCCTGACTGTTGACCTGGCTCAGGGACCTTTATTATATGATCCCACGAAACTCTGAACTTCTCCTTCCTGATACTCACCACACTTGTCATTTCTTCTTCAGTGTGTGTCTTCTCAAATGGATTACAAGTTCCAGGCTCAGTGCTATAGGTTTAGTGCTTACCACATAATAGTTGCTCAGTAAACATTTACTGAATGAATGCATATGTAAATGGGGACCTTGCAAAATTAGGTAGGTAAAAGAGTTATATAGATCCTAGAACATAGTAAACATTTCATCAAACGTAGCTCTTATACAGTATACTTTGATCTCAAAGTTAATAAAGCAGAATGGAGAATGGAACCTTGGTCTCCCTGGTTAAGAAAAACACGTCCTTTCCACTGTATCACTTTATTTGCAGTTCTAACTTAAAGGTCAATTCTTGTTTTAGTTTTCCAAACTGAGTAGAGTGTAATCCTCTTCTTGTTGAAGGCTTTCCATGAATTAGACTTGCTTATTGAGGGAAAGAAATGATCTACCTTTAAATAAAATTCAGTAAATTTCTTGGCCCAGGTCAAGTTGACCAGACTCCTTAGCAGGCACGAGAAATTGCCATATTGGCCAAAACTGTGGAAGATACAAGTGAGGACTATTGGCCCTAAGAGGAGTTGAATCCGTGGGGTTAGGGTCAAGTTGAACAGACAACGAGGGGGTGATACAATCTCTGAAGCAGACACAAGTGTAATTTACACAGAGCTGGATGTGTCTGGCTCCCATCCCTTCTTCTCTGACCTGGCTTACTATTGCTTAATCGTTCCACAAAGTCTGGTTTCCCTCACACTTGACAAATGTGAAACCTGCAGGCAAACAATGGATCAGTTAACCCAGACTCCACCAGTACTGTAAGGCTTGTGTTGTGTATTAAGAATGTAAGACATCTGAAAGAAGAACAACAGGAAAACAATGTCTTACACTTATGCAGCACTTTATAAATATCCTTTATATTTATAAACATATAAATATCCTGCAATCCTTACAAAAGCCCAGCAAATTAGGACTGTATAGTCTAAGAGCACTTAGTGGGTATTCCTGTATGCCATACAGAGCGGTGGGGTTTGTTTAGTTCAGGAGGAGATAATGGAATAAATTTGTCATTGGAGAAAAAACATCTAAAAAGGAGTCTGAAGGTCTGGCTTCTAGGGCTGCTTTAAATTTCTTTCAGCTGGGCAGTTCTCAAAGATCACTTCACTTTTCTGAACTTGATTTCCTTATCTGAAGTAAGGATTGTAATAACTTCCCTGATTGCCTAATAGGGTTATTTTGAAATTTAGTAAGTTAATAAATAGAAAACATTTTATAACTGTAAGGTAATATTCAAAAATAAAGTATTATTTCTGCTATTATGAATGTTATAGAGGATATATAATTTAATGACAATTGTTATTTAATATCAATGACAAGAAATGATAATAAAATAATCATTGGTGTTGACTAATATTAATCATTAATTATTATACATGAGAGAGAGAGAAAGCAGAGGCTGGGTTACTCCTCCTTCCTTTCCTCCCTCCCTCCCTCCCGCCCGCCCGCCCTTCTTTCCTTCCTTCCTTCCTTCCTTCCCTCCCTCCCTCCCTTTCTTCCTTCCTTCCTTCCTTCCCTCCCTCCCTCCCTCCCTCCCTCCCTCCCTCCCTCCGAATTTCCTTCTTTCATTTTCAAACCACATTCACATTAATTTGATCCTGGCAGTGACCTCGGGAGAGAGAAATAGTAGTTGCTCTTATCCTCATTTTTTAGGAGACACAGATTTGAGTGATTTGCCCCAGATCACAGAAAGTGGCCATGGCTGAATTGGAACAAGCATATAAATCTCTGACTCCTGGTCCAGGGCCCTTCCCAGTAATCACACTACTTCTTAAAGTTACAGCTCACTGGCAGTAAGGTTCTAAAAGGAGTGCTCACTGGGGAAACTGAGGATACCAAAAAAGATCTGGGTCCCTGTGGGTTTGCATTTAAGGGTGTGATGTCTCCCTGGAACACGGGATCACCTGGAAAAGTTTGACATCCTCACACCTTGAGACATGCTGGAGCTGAGAAAGGCTTAGGGAACTACAGATTCCCCCAGGCCACCTCAGCATTACCTGAGGAATGTGTTCTTAGGGTGTGATGGAGGGCAGAAAGATCAGGACCTGCTCCAGACACTTCACATGCATGATATCATTTAATCTTCCTAGCAATTATGCAATACTGGTGCTTAACTATCCCTGCTTTTTAGATTTGAGAATTATGGCAAAAGAGATTAAATGATTTGTCACAAGGCATTCAATCAGCTCTTGATGGGGCTGGGATGTGCCTGCAGAAAGTCTGGGGTCAGGGTTAATAAGAGTAACCAGTGAGCTCGTCTACCTCATATGTACGTACACACGTATGCATGTATGTTTGAGTTGTTCTCTGGTATGTTTGAAGTAAATGAATTTACTGTATTTATAATGTCACTTTAAAGTCAGTCCTGTTATTTTCTGTTTTAAAGCCCTAGCTTGGGGAATTTTTAATCTCTCAAGTTAATTTCTCAGTAATGATTCCCATTTCACAGCAGAGGTAACTTCTTATTTATCTTCATAACCCTTTCAGATTCCCCAGCACCATGCCTGCTCCATAGTATATGTGCATGAAATATTTGCTGAATGAATTTATGACACTTTTTTCCTACTGTCATTTTTGCAGTCTTTTGAAAATGTGGATGGATATATCTCTTAGAAACCTTCTTGTTGAAAGGTTGATGAGAAGGAAACTCGTCTCCCTTGGAAGAGTTATTTTATTGATCTCTGAAATTATGGTTGTATTAGTATTACTCCCTGCACCTGGGTATTTGGGAACATGGCAGAGGAATTATTAATGTCTTCTGAAGAGTCAATAATGTTTGATCGGCTCAAATTTCTGGGTCTCAATTTATTTTTCCATCTGTAAAATAAGAAAGATTAGATAGCATTTAACTTATCAGCATTAAGATTTCATGATCTTGTTCAGATCATTTAGATATTTCCAAACACCCTGATATTTGGCATTACAATCTCAGCTATCTGGATATCAAATTGGCTTTTCTAACTTTTATATACATTCCTAATGAAGTTGCCAAGTGTGGCTTCTGCCTGGATGCTCTTCCTTAGGAAACTGTCATCCTTCAAGAGCTAGATTTGACATCACCTGTCTTGAAAGGAGATGCCTCTCCCAATCCTCTCTCATCATCCCTCCCAATATCTCCCTGAATTTTCCAGGGTGAGTAGGTTCCTTATCACCTCAGGTTCCATTGCACCCTGAATGTGTCTCTGTTATTGGACTTATATTTTTGGTTTGTAATTGTTTATTTAAACTTTCTTTCATTCAGTCTGTGATTACCTGGAAAAGGGTATATTTCCTCCTCTTGAGGTTGCTGAACTTACCCCATTTGTTTCCTAATAAAGAAGGCTGGCTTTGGAATCAGGGTGACGGTGGCCTCGTAGAATGAGTTTGGGAGTGTTCCTCCCTCTGCTATATTTTGGAAGAGTTTGAGAAGGATGGGTGTTAGCTGTTCTGTAAATGTTTGATAGAATTCACCTGTGAAGCCATCCGGTCCTGGGCTTTTGTTTGTTGGAAAATTTTTAATCACAGTTTCAATTTCAGTGCTTGTGATTGGTCTGCTCATATTTTCTATTTCTTCCTGGTTCAGCCTCAGAAGGTTGTACTTTTCTAAGAATTTGTCCATTTCTTCCAGGTTGTCCATTTTATTGGCATAGAGTTGCTTGTAGTAATCTCTCATGATCCTTTGTATTTCTGCAGTGTCAGTTGTTACTTCTCCTTTTTCATTTCTAATTCTGTTGATTTGAGTCTTCTCCTTTTTTTTCTTGATTTGTGACCACCAAGAGGGGTGGGGTAGGGAGGGTGGGAGGGAGGTGCAAGAGGGAGGAGATATGGGGATATACGTATGCATGTAGCTGATTCACTTTGTTATACAGCAGAAACTAACACAACAGTATAAAGCGATTATACTCCAATAAAGATGTTTAAAAATTTTTTTCAAAATAGAATACAGAAAAAAAAAAAAAGAAGCCTGCATGGAATAAAGCAGAGTCAAGAGAGGGAAAGATGTGTGTATTGACATCATCATTTTGAATACCTGAATCCAGCAGTCTCTGAAGCTAGGTATTTCTGGACTTTTTGTTCGGTTGATTGGGTGAAAACATGCCTCTCCCTTTTCTTCATTCTAGATTCAGTTGGATTCTTATCACTTGCAACTGAAAGATTCATAGTTTTGGACCTCAGGGGTCTTGTTTACTGGTAGAGAAAAAAATGTAATTGAACCATTACATTTCTAGGAAGGAGTTCTAGGAAGGAGTTCATTCAGTGCACAGGGTGCTGCTACAAGAGCTCAGCAGAGGTGCTCCTAAGCTACCCAGCCTTGGTACCCAAGATCAGCAGCATCAACAAACGTCACCTGGGAGTTTGCTAGAACTGCAGCCTCCACCTCAGCCCTACTGATGGGAACCTGCATATTAACAGGTTCCCCAGGTGATTTATGTTTACATTGAAGTTTGAGAAGAGCTGCTATAAAGGACAAGGGGTGGTATATACTAGGGATATTAGCCCATAAAGTGTGACACCTGAGTTGAATTTTGAGTGATGATTTTTAGTACCCACTCCAGGAAGAACTGTGGGAAACGGGAGGCGGGGACATGAGCTTCCAGGCAGACAGAGCAGTCGTAAGAGAAACCAGAGTGGTGACAACTGGGAACATAAGGTAAGCAGGGAATGGTGGGAAAGGAGGCTGATATGATCAGATATGGTTTGTAGTGAGTCACAGGAGACCCTTTACAATAGCAGCGCTTTATTTTGAGGGGTCTTCAGGGCAAGCTGGTGACTTTAGTGACTGGAAATCCATGGTGAAGGGAGGAGTTTACTATATGGCTCTCTTAACAGCCATTACTCTGAGGAATGATTCACTTCCTGGATTTACCATCGCTATAGTTAGAAAGCCTTACGAATTACCATTGATCTTCCAAACACGTGCTGCCCATATTACATCCTCAATAGTCAAAGTTCTTCTTTTCCACATTGCTGGGCTTTGTCTTTTAATGGCTAGTCTTGAATTGATTCAAGACAGGGGATTAATGGCAAACCTTACATCTTCCCCGGAAGACTACTTCTGATTGTGTTCTGATATTCACCAGTCAGTTACTACGATCCCTGAGTCATTCCTACCAGCTCCCAAAGATATGGTTTGGCAGAAATGTCTCTTCTTATGTTCCTTTGTGCACATCTCTTGAAGTCTGTGGCAAGATGGGAGAAGATGGAAATTAGAATAAGACTGTGGATAAAAAAGTGAAGCAAGATGAGATTACATTAAATTTATGACATGACAGGGCAGGCTCATTTTGCTTTGTGAATAATGGTTAATCACTGTTTGAATCAGAAACTATTTACTAGCTGGTTCTCATAAATCAGGGTTGGGGAGTAGAAATATTTATCATGTGACTTTAATATAGCCAAATATTTTAATAAGATGGAAGATTCTTAGACACAAATGTTTTAAATGACAGCAGATCTCAAGGCACTGAGAGAGGAACCTAAAGATTTTTGAAGCCAAGCACTGTCCTTTAAAAACGGAACTTTAACAATGTCTGTGCTCTCTCCCCAACCTGGTTCCTCCTGCCTCCTCTGCCCTCGGCAGTTGAGATGTGGCCAGATTTATGGTACCTGGGTCATTTCCTTGACTACTTTTTCCAGTTTGTACAAGCTATTAAATGTAATTTAAGAGAGTGAGGAATATACAGTCTAAATGGGAACGCTTTTACAACTATTGGGGTGGGTCAAATGAAGGAGGCTGCTTGATGTAGAGGAATAAGCACTGGCTGGTGAACCTAGAGTAATCAGATTTAATTTCAGTCCCTAAATTTGCTGTGTGACCTTGACCAAGTCACTGCTCATCTCTGGTCTTCATCCATAAAATAAAGGGCTTGGGCTATCTTGCTCACACTCTTCCCCTGCCCAGATTAGTTCATCTCAAGGACATGACTTGGTGCCCATCACCTGTGTATGTAAAAAATACGTACAACTTTTTTGAGGGGAAAAGATTGGCAGTAAAAGAGAAGAGTGATCCTGGGTTCTTACTGGAAGGGCAAGACGGAGTTGGGATCAATTTCTTAAAAGGTGGGCTATATCAAATATATTCAAATGCTAATGGGAGGGACTTCCCTTGTGGCACAGTGGTTAAGAATCTGCCTGCCAATGCAGGGGACACGGGTTGATCCCTGGTCCAGGAAGATCCCACATGCCGTGGAGCAACAAAGCCTGTGCACCACAACTCCTGAGCCTGCATTCTAGGGCCTGCGAGCCACAACTACTGAGCCCGCGAGCCACAACTACTGAAGCCCGCGTGCCTAGAGCCTGTGCTCCACAACAAGAGAAGCCACCGCAATGAGAAGCCCGCACACCGCAACAAAGAGTAGCCCCCGCTCACTGCAACTAGAGAAAGCCCGTGCGCAGCAACAGACCCAACACAGTCAAAAATAAATAAGATAAGATAAAAAAATTTATTTAAAAAATGCTAATGGGAAAGGATCTGGCAGAAGGAGATTTTATGGAGGGAGAAAATAGATTGTTGTTAGCTTAAGAGCTTCTGAGCAGGAGGGAGGAGATGGGATCCAAAGTGTAAGAGGAGGGAGTGATGTTGTATGAAAGAGTTGTCTATCATGGTGGGAGGAGGCTTGGAGAGGACGACTTAGATGGCTTTCCTAAATTTGTAGCAGAGAAACTGAGCGTGTTCTGATGGCTTTTGTTTTCTCTGAGAAACCAGATGCCAGGTTATCTGCCAATAGTGCACTGGGACCGAGGGTGGAGTATGACATTCTGAAGAAATGAGAAGTTTTGAAATTAACTGTGGAAAGTTGGAGAAAGTGTTAGCAAGAGAAACATATAAATATTTTCAAGGTCCAGTTGGGGTGATGATCATTAATGTAGAGTTGTGGCTTGTTCCAGTATACTTACTGTGCTTGATAATTTTAGTTTGCTCCTTAAAAATCACCCCTACCCCTCCAGAGGCTGACCTCTGCGGCTACATTTACCATCTCTTTTGCCCTTTGGAAAGTTTCATTGATGGAAAACCCCAGCAGAAAGTCAGCAAGGAGGAGAAGAAGGTTGTGGTGTTTATTCCATGGACTCCTTCATTGTAGAGGTTGCCAGAGTTTCAACCGCATCTCTCAACTGAAGGTCATGGATCCTGCCCGGTAGCCTTGTCTCTGGGATTGGGTAGGGACTCCTCCTTTATCCCCTCTCAGGCCTTGGAGAGATCAGTTCACCTTGGCTGTCCCTGGTAATCCTGGTATTACAAGATCCTTTGTGGGTTTCCCAATACACTGCTCGCAGCTTTGTGAACAGAACCTGTATTACCTTTTTTCTGGAACACCAATTTGAGTTTGCTATATGTTTCTTGCTGGGATCTTGATTGAAATATCCTATTAAATCTTTCTCTCCAGCAATGCTCAACTGCCCATATATAGAGAAAAACGTTCAAGGATAGGGTTTTTGTAGTTAAGTATAGAAAAGGGACAGATGAGGAGGGAGGGACAGAAGAAAATGGAATATTTTTGTCCAAGAGTCATTGAAACGGTAGGTCATGTGAACTCCTTAGGGCAGGAGGTGAACTGCTCCTGGTTTAGGGCACTGAGATCAATTTACAGTAAGTTTCAATGTTGAAAAATAGGAGGAATATGAAGAGGTGACTAAGAAGATGGAGGAGAAGTTGTGATCAGAGAGCGGAGAGGCCGAACCAGAAACTTCAGAGGCAGAACAATGTCAGGTGATGACAACCTGAGAGCCGGATGATGGTTACTAACCTGGGAGTTAGTAGAAGTGGGTAAAGCAGAATTTGAGAAGGAAGTTCATGTTGTTGAGAAGCCAAGTTACAGGATAACTCCTCTGTGTAGTCATTGAAGTCACAAATGACAATGTAGGTATTGAGTTTGAGGGAAACACTCTGAGTCAGAAGCCAGATTCTGTTTTACTTTTTTTTTTTTTTCCTTTGCAGTATGCGGGCCTCTCACTGTTGTGGCCTCTCCCATTGTGGAGCACAGGCTCCGGACGCGCAGGCTCAGCGGCCATGGCTCATGGGCCCAGCCGCTCCGCGGCATGTGAGATCTTCCCGGACCGGGGCACAAACCCGTGTCCCCTGCATCGGCAGGCAGACTTTCAACCACTGCGCCACCAGGGAAACCCCTATCAGAAGGTTTTTGCTCAGCTTATATGAGAGAGTGACACATGTTAAAAATACTTTGTAAACTGTGCCCTGCAGCCCAGTAGACTGGGTCAGCTGGCTCAGCTGACTCACCACAGGCTTGACTCTTCTTCTGTCGTTATCAACTGTCCATGCCTTAGATTTGCCAAATGAAGACAATTCTGTACTTACTTTGCATGGTGGTTGGTTGAGCAAATGAGATAAAGGATGTAAAGGGATTATAACGCTGCCTGGCATGAAATGCTCACTCAGCATGTGTTGCCCATTATTCTGATCCTTCTCTTTCTCCTCCACTTCCTCCGCCCCAGTAAATATGATCACTGTCAGTATTGGAATGAGTTGTGTATTGATGCACATATATATTCATGGAATGTTTAAGCTTCGTGGGACTTTAGAAATACTGTAATAATTTCTCTCATTTTACAGAGAGAGGAACTAAAAATTAACTTGCCTAAGGCCACAGAGCTGGTCTATGGCTAAGCCTAGCCTAGACACTGAGGTTATGAATTATTACATGTATTTTCAACCATATATATAGATGAAAATTCAATGGGAAAGTTAGATTTTGGAATATACACAGCAAACGAGGCTTCTGTTCATGACTGATTGCCAGTGCAAATGACATGTACCGTAATGGTTACGTGCCCCTGTTGAAACTGAAACATAGGCCACCAGGCTTAGAAAAGGCCATGTGTCAACAACTTCCTCTTTTTCTCCATTCTAAGATAAAGTCTTTCAAATTATATATCACCCTGGAAAGGCCATCTGTCTAAACTTGCTTAGGTTTGGGAAAGAGGTTTTCAGGTCACATGTATTACTCCTATTCCTTTTGGACTTTATTTTTTCCTCTCCTCTTGAGATCTGAAACTCAATGATCTTTGTCACAATTCGTGATCTCAAGAAAGTTTAAAAAATACTTACAATATAACCAAGGAGCAAAACCTCTGAATGAAGGATTTCTATATCCGTAGCTCTGAGAAGCACACACAAGAGAAAGCTGGGTAATCTTCAGTAGATATGGGGACAGAGAGGATTTCTATTTGTGCCCTTCTAGGGGGGATTTCTTTAGGAACTGCAGCTGTCATGCCCTGAGAAGTGCTCATTCCCTGGCCCACCATAAAAAGGTGGTCCATGATAGCCCCTTATGAACTGCAGGCCCACTCTTGCAGCCCTAGATAATTGGATCAGTGATAGACGCTTGCTCTGGGATGGACTTCCATGTTTTCTCCCTTGGGAATTACAGTCCCTTAAGAGTCAAAATGTCAGTCAGTCCCTGCTGGTCACTTGACGTAAAGTGCTAGGGACAGCTATCTTCTTTCACCAAGATGCAGAAAAAGATGCTCAGCAAAAGGAGGAGAGGCACGTTATGTGTTAAATCACTGCAATTCTGAGGTCATTACTGCAATTGGTATTTTCTCACTAATGCAGATAGAAGGAAAAGGTACTGTTAAGTAAACTGAGGATATTTAGATCTTATAACCCAATAATTCCATTTCTAGATATATACTCAAGGGAAAACCTTATATATATGTAAAAAGAATAGGAATGTGATAAAAAAGAAAAAATTCAATGTTCATCAATGGAAGAATGAATACATAAATTGTGATACAAATGGATCACAATGCAGCAGTTAAAATAAATGAAATAGAGGTATATCTGTCACCATGGATAAATATCTGAAATATTTATATTGAGTAAAACAAGTTATAGAGAGATACACCTAAAATTTAACTTTATTTTAAAATATAAGGAACAAATATAGCATAATGATAAACTTGATAAAAATCAAGTAATGGGCCCATGGTGTCATTTGAAATATTTTATACCTTATAAAATAAACAAGATTCTTTTTAGATTCCACATATAAGTGATGTCAAGTAGTATTTGTCTTTCTCTAACTGACTTATTTCACTTAGCATAACGCCCTCCAAGTCCATCCATGTTGCTGCAAATGGCATACGTTCATTCTTTTTATGGCTGAGTAGTATTCCATTGTGTGTGTGTGTGTGTGTGTGTATATATATATGTATATGCCACATCTTCTTTATCCATTTATCTGCTGATGGACGTTTAGGTTGCTTCCATATCTTGGCAATTGTAAATAATGTTGCTCTGAACATTGAGGCGTGTGTAAATACAACGAACTGATGGATACAGAAAAAGAAGCAGACTCACAGATACAGAGAACAAACCAGTGGTTACCAGTTGGGGGGAGGGGCAAAATAAGAGTGGGAGAGTAGGAGGTACAAACTATTGGGTGTAAGATATGTTACAGAGGTGCATTGTACAACATGGGGAATATAGCCAATATTTTGTAATAACTGTAAATGGAGTGTAACCGTTAAAAATCGTATAAAAAATGGTTAAAAAAATTGATAATACCACCTTTTCTATCCTGAAATAGAATTCATAGGAGATATATCTGTAATATTTACTTAATTATTTAAGTATATTAAATATATATTAAAATGCTTAAATAAGTGTAAAATATAGTTATATACATCAGTGTAATGCCCTATCGATAGCATAAAGAAGTAAAAACAACTTTAGTTAAAAAAAAATAAGGAAGATAAAGCCATCTTGCCCATACATTCAGTACTTTAGGACACCATGTTGAGTTTGGGTCAATTCTTATCCGGTCTGTTTCTTTTTATTTAATTTAAATTTTTTTTCACTCTCTTTAGTCATAGTTCTAAACAGTTTTCAGTAGCAGAGAGATTGGCTACTGAAAGTCCTGACTTTGAGTCAGAGAGGCTCCGGCTCAACTAATAGTTTTTCACTGAAAATTTCCTTACCCTCTCAGAGATTTTTTTTTTTTTTTAATTTAATTTTTGGCTGTGTTGGGTCTTCATTTCTGTGTGAGGGCTTTTTCTAGTTGCGGTGAGCAGGGGCCACTCTTCATCGTGGTGCGCAGGCCTCTCACTGTCGCGGCCTCTCTTGTTGCGGAGCACAGGCTCCAGACGCACGGGCTCAGTAGTTGTGGCTCACGGGCTTGGTTGCTCTGCGGCATGTGGGATCTTCCCAGACCAGGGCCCGAACCCGTGTCCCTGCATTAGCAGGCAGACTCCCAACCACTGTGTCACCAGGGAAGCCCCTTAATATGCATATTTTGTGCAAGTAGTCTTTTCCACAGTTAATGTCTGTACAAAATAATTACTAAAATTAGAATTAATGGGTCAAATGACAATCTTCTGATACATATTTTTCATATTGCTCTATAATAGTGGTGAGCATCTTACAGGCTGTGTGACACTAAGTAAATTATAAGTAAATATCTCCAGCCCTCAGGCATTTTTTTTCTTCATCTTAAAGTGAGGTTTAAAATAGTAGCTATATCAGAGGGTTAATGATACAGTATATGCAAAGTACTTATGACAGCTCCTTAGATATTGTTAGTACTCAATAAATATTATTTATTTTACTACTACCTTACTCTGAATAGCAGTATGCATCTGTTACCCCACCTCTTAGCTAATTTAATAGAAAAAAATTAATCTCCTGTTTTAACTTGTATTACTTGTACTTACCTGATTACAACATAATTAAAATTTTTTTCATTATATTGGTTAATTGGAATTATTTTATATAAATTATTGTGAACTTTTTATGGCTAGTCCACTAATGAGGCCTTATTGTTTCTTATTGATTTCTATCTGCTTTTTCTATAGTGAACCTATTAACACTTTGTTAGTAATATTCATATAAATACTTTTCCTTAGCATATAGTTTAGAATTTTTTTTCCTAAAATAACTTTTAAAATACGTACGGGAAATAGAATTATTAAAAAACACATTTTGGGGCTTCCCTGGTGGCGCAGTGGTTGAGAGTCCGCCTGCCGATGCAGGGGACGCGGGTTCATGCCCCGGTCCGGGAAGATCCCACATGCCGCTGAGCGGCTAGGCCCGTGAGCCATGGCTGCTGAGCCTGCGCGTCCGGAGCCTGTGCTCCTCAACGGGAGAGGCCCCAAGAGTGAGAGGTCTGTGTACCGCAAAACAAACAAACAAAACACATTTCATTTCTCAAGTGCAATTACATTCTACTTTCCAAAGGCTGGGCCAAAGTTTCCAGGACCTTGCTAGACTTCTTCCTTCCCATTCCCTTGTTTCTCAGTAAGTTTCTCCCTTCTGTGATCTTGTCTCTCTCATTCATCGGTACTTCCTTAATGGGCCATGCTGTCATTTTTCTGAAGGAGAGTGGAAGACCTTTTATTATTACACCATGGTTTGAACCTAAGAAGCTCTTCTTGATTTCTTCTGCTCAGATTTGTTTCACTTCCTCCCCTCGTCCATAAGGATGTGTCTCATTTACAAATGGCTTATAGCACAAAGGTGGCTGACACCCTGGACAGTTGGTATAGGCTCAGTAAGGCTGCTTCAAAGTCCTGTAGAGGTGAGTACCTGAAGTTCAGTGCACACACCTGAGATTTAATTCATGAGGCTTAGTGTAAGATGAGGCCAAGTATTGGGATCCTGGTAAGAATATGCCTAGGGATGGAAGTGTGGGAGTGTAGAGGTGGGGCTCTGGAACTGTGTTAGTTTCCTGTTGCTGCTGTAACAAATAGCCACAAAATTAGTATCTTGAAACAGCACAAATTTATTGTCTTACGGTTCTACTGTAAGGTACACTACAGCAGGGCAAAAGTCTATAATAGGTTTCACATGGCTAAAATCGAAGTGTTGACAGGACTGTGTTCTGTTTGGAGGCTCTAGGGAAGAATCTATTTCCTTGCCCTTTCCAGCTTCCAGATGCTGCATGCATTCTTTGCTTTGTGGTCCTTTCCGCCATCCTCAAATCCAGCAGCAAATCATCTTCAAGTGATTTGCTTCCATCTTCTCATCCCTTCTCTGACACGTCCTCTTCTGCCTCCCTCTTCTACCTTTTAAGGACCTTTGTGATTACACTGGGTTCACCTGGGTAATTCAGGCTAATCTCCCCATCACAAGTTCTTTAACTTAATTAATCTTCAAAGTTTCCTTTTTCCATATAAGGTAACGTATCCACAGGTTCTGGGGATTAAAATGTGGACATCCATGGAGGATCATGTCCTGCCTATCACAACCTGCTTTCTGGTGCCCAAAGATGCATGCTATCCTGTATGCAAAATATATTCAACCCATCCCAACATCCTCACAATATCAGCCCGTTCCAGTACCGATTCAAAATCCATATTCCTACCCAAATCTCATTAGTTCAAAAGTCTCAAGTCTTATCATCTGAGAAATCTAAATCTCCTATGAGTGAGAGTCTGGATTTGATCCATTCTGGGGAAAATTTTCTCTTCATCTGTGTACTTGTGAAACTAGAAAACAAGTTATCTGCTCTCAAAACACTGTGAGAGGACAGGATAGGATAACAGTCATAGACATTCCTGTTCAAAAGGGGACAAAAGAAAGGAGTCACCAGTGCTAAGCAGTCTCAAGATCCCCCCTCCATGGCTTCAAGGCTTAGGAATAATATTCTGTGGCTTATGGCTCTGCCCTCTGGGCTCACAGCTCCACCCTTGGAGTCATTCTTCCTTTTCCGGGAAAGTATCATGTGTTTGTTGCTGAGTAAAGCCTGTTTCCTTCCTGTAGGACTTTGGGAGTCTGATAGGCTTCTTTTATTTTCCAATTTTTCACACCTTTCTGCCACCTGTGCTTAGAGTGTTTCCTAATAGAGTAGGTGGAATATACATTCCCATCCCATTGACTGGTAAAAGCCATGTAGCTTGCTTTGACCAATGGAGTATGGGTAAATAGGATGTAAGTAGGGGCTTTAAATATATTTGTGTGGTTTGGCTTGAACTCTTGTATGTCTATTGCCTACTGTGAGAAGAACAAGCTCCAGGTAACATATAGTTCAAGGAGAATGAGGAGATGCATGAAAGAGATTGAACCAAACTCGGAGCCTGGATTGGCTCAGCCACTTGCAGCTGAACCTAGAAGAGCCTACTTACATATCCATGAGTGAGAAATCAAGCCTGCCAAGAAATGTGAAAAATCTGAGATTTAACCAAATGCAAACTAACAAGGTAACCAGCTGCAGTTTCATGAATGCTGACAGAAGAGAAGAGATTCCTGGGTCAGATACAAAAGACTTTATTATTCACAGTAATAGCAATAATTAGAGTATCAGCATTTTCCCATGTCAGTTCCATACATCCCAATTCCCATAGGGTGACACATAAAGGGCCAGGTGACACCTACATATGTAGTGGGTGGTGTTACATGAGAAAATCCCTGAGCTTGAGGAACTTGAATTTTATATTAGGCAGTAAGTGTGTCTTTTTGCTCTGAGAACAGATATTATCTTTCTTATTCTGGACAGTAAGCATGCTTAATCTTTGGTCCTGAGGAACATATTTTCTCCGTACCCAAGTCTGTTCACTATAGAAACAGCCTTGGAAAGAAAGTCTGGAAAAAAAACAGTCACTACGTTTGCTTGCAAGATAAGCAGAAACACAAAAGAAAAGATCCTTGGTGAATTGTCTCTCAACAAGTCTGGATGTTGTCTATCACTCTGTTCTAGATCTATTTATTATTCAGCATTATTGTATGAGTGGCTGACAAATATACCATGACACCATGGTTTTTTACTTGAAGCGCTAACTCTGAGGTGGGGAAAATCCATGTGCTTTGAACAAAATTCTGATTTTCACTGAACATGGACTGTATTACACAAGAAGTCAGTTCAATAAATTTCCAATATACATGGTTGTACCTCAGTACTACTCAACACCACGGTATTTTATCCATAGTTTTCAGCTTATGCAGATATGCTAAAGTAGTGTTAACTCATTGAAAGGAATGATGAGAGGATTTAATTCTCTAACAAAATTAGTCACTCTGTTAATACTTTGTTCCAGACACTTTTTGTGCCTTATTTTTAACCCTCCCCATAACACTCTGGTAGATATCATTTTCTTCATGCCATAGATGGGAAAATGGAGACTCAGAGGGAATTGCCCAAGATCTTTGTATAAGGAGCCAGATTAGGGTAGAAATCATTCCTGATTCTAAAGCTGTGTTCTTTCCACTATAGCACATTTCTATTCTCAACACAGATCAGGAAGATTTTATTTCTCTCTAAGCTACCCAAGCTCAATTTAAGAATCCTATCTAGCACAGGGCATAATCAAATCCAAAGCTAAAATCTTCTGATTCTTAAATCTGACAGTTTTATTGTATTACCGTGGATATAACATGTGCATGAGGATGAAGTTTAACTTGTATAATTTACTTCATAATAAGCATTAAAGAGTTAAAAAATAGAAATTATATCTTCTGCAACCAAAAATAGTGCTAATCCTTCCAGTTGGAAATGGGAAAAATCATGATGTTCCTTTTCATTATTGCTCATCCCAGTGCAAAAGAGGAAAGAAAGAAGGAAGTAAGATATAGTATGTTCCTGCAAAACAGAAAGAGGAATTTGGGAAGGCAATTTATTTATCAATTTCCCCAAGCATATGGGAGAAATAAAGCTTCCTAAGGGTCAGTTGGTGAGGGCTACGATTAGGTGATTTTTGGTAGAAATTAAGGATAATGATCTTGATACAAATCAGTGATAATCCTCCCTAAACTCCTCTGAGATAAATCAGGTCTATTACGCAGAGACTGATCAGCAGAAACCAATGGAAAGAAAATTTATCTTGTAGAACTTGTACTCCTACCTAATTAATATTCACATGAACTCTCTGTTAGTGATACAATATAAGGATGTCTCATATATAGCCTGTAGTATATTATAAACAGGTATGTTTAGGTTAAAATACAGTAAATGACACATTTCTCATTTTAGAGTGAAGACTTGTTCATGCATAATACAATCTTCTGTTGGCTTTGCAAATCACAGCTTAAAAATTTCCTCTGGGTATTGAAACAACATCATCCTCACCCCTATCACCATCAATTTTATTATCCTTTTATGTTATCAATGTTTGCCAGGAACTGTGAAAAATGCTTTTCTTATATTGTTTCACTCTCTCTGTATTATGAGGGCTATGATTGTCCTTATTTATCAACTGGAATGGATAAACTAAGTACATTTCTAAGGCCACACAGGTGGCAAATGCTAGAATCAGGATTCCAAACTTCATTGGGCCTAACTCTAGGGCCACTGTTTGTCTACAAAGCAGACATATGGCAACTTACTTATCTAGCCTTGATACTACCAGTGACTGAATATTTTGGTGAAATGGGCTATAGCCTCTGCTTTTATCACCACTCCAGTTCCACACTGTCATCTCCTTGTTCTTTAAACACATCAGACTTGACTCGTGCCATAGGGGCTTTGCACTTATCCTCCCTTATTCGGGAACTGTCTGCCCTCACTATACGGAGGCATAGTCCGGTCCTTCCTTGCATTCATTTCTTTGTTAATCACTTCCTTTGAGATGTCTGCCCTGGCCTCTCCCTTCGTTGTCTATCTCTTTTCTCTGGCTCATTTTCCTTCTAGCACTTATGAGTAGTTGGTTGGTATTATTATATATTTAAGTAAGAATTTATTTTTCTCACGAAAAATCGATTTCCACGAGGACAGGGTTCTGGCCTCCCTTGCTCAGCTTTGCTTCCCTAGTGTTCTAGAATACATCTGCCTCAATAAAAGATGCTAACTGATATTTGTCTAGAAAATGGATAATGGAAGCCTTTTCCATATTTTAAAGTGTTTCCTATGGTGATTAGAATCGCTATGTTGTTAGGTATGGACAGTATAAAGTTCTTAACACATTCTGTGCAACTGCGATCCAAAAGAGTTTGTGCTGGATTAAATTTCCACTGACAATATAGGAAACTGTCCTATTCGCTACTCCCTAGACTGAATGGATCTGACCCAACCATAACAATCAAGATTGTGATATCTTAAGAAACCAAAATCAGACATGCCCCCCATCTGCCCAGGAGTCTGTCCTAAGGTGGCTATTGGTTTTTCTATGTCAGAGGATGTTACATGTCATACCCCCTGCTTCTTATTTATACTTTTTCTTCTCATTTCCTACCCTCTCCGGGAAGGAAATGCTGGGTATTATAATCAGTGCTGGGGAAGGGTTTGGAGTGAAATTGAGATGATAGAATAAGCTCTGTGCTGGTTTAAAGCCTGGTCTTTGGAGTCAGGGAGGCTAGGATTCAAGTCCTGCCCTGCCCTGCCTTGGAACTCTCAGGACCTCGAGTTCTGAATCTGGAAATAAGAGATAGTCACCGAGTGTCCACTTCACAGATAGTTTTGAGGAATAAATACAGTAACGTGTGATGTTCATAGTACTATGGCAGGTTCATGGTAAGCCTACAATTTACCTTAAAATAAAGAAACAAACACCCACTGCAAAGAAACACCAGAGCAATTTCTTTGGGCCCAGCCAGTTCTCTGACAGCGTCTGGGATGGGAAGATACCATAAACTTGCTCTGCTGCAAAGTTGGCAGGAAGGGCAGGAGGCCAGTGGTGTGACTGTCCTGGTCCCTCCTTGTAAGGGGAGAAGCACATTGAAAGAGTGACAGGTCGATGGGAAACGAGAAGTCAGTGAGGCCTGACATCTAAAAAAGGCCTCAAGAATGGACAGAGAGGAAATGGGGTGTCAGCTGTGGTGCTGACTAGGTTGTCTTTTAATAGAGCTATATTCCAGGAAAGGGCTTCTTGAGTAAGGAAGTTCCCTGAACCCATGCCCTGAAACATTTCAGCAGCAGGTTTTGAAAGCAACTCTCTCTGGCTGGTTGTGCTAGCTCATGTAGTAATATCTCTTTTGTCAGTTTTATATGGCTAACTTTCTTTGGAAAAACAGCAATACTGACTAATATTTATTAGGAACTTACTATATGCCAACCGATTATTAAACATTTGCAATGAATTCATTCACTGAAGATATACTTTCTACACATCAACAATGTCTCAGGCATTGTCCTGAAGGCTGGGGGATGT
Organism: Delphinapterus leucas; assembly: GCF_059928025.1. Classification (NCBI taxonomy): domain Eukaryota; kingdom Metazoa; phylum Chordata; class Mammalia; order Artiodactyla; family Monodontidae; genus Delphinapterus; species Delphinapterus leucas. Next base: position 11,063,972 of record NC_143145.1, read on the forward strand.
AGCAGTGAAACAGAGACAACGTCTGTATCATCATAGAGCCTCCTTCCCAGAGCACCAACCTGCAACAGGTACAAATTTGAAAATAAAATAAAAAATCATACTTATATAATCATAGGGATCTTTCCAAATTAGGACAGATCAAAAAGATTATTGTATAAAGCCACATAGGATTTCCACTGTATCTATATATTGCAATTTATTTAATCATTGCCTTATTAATGAAAAAGTGGGCTGTTTTTAGTCTCTTATTGTCACTAACAATATTACAGTTAACATCCTTAAAGAATATTTCTCTGCACACCATTTTAGATGTTTATTGTTGCATAACAAATCATCCTCTCTTTTCCATAAGAAAGGTGCTGTGTTTGCTGTGGAGTAGTTTTCTTAGCCTGCTTTGCTCCCATAGAAGGTTCCAGAAGCCTTTTTCATTTTGAACTGTCTCTGTCATGTTTAGTCCTAGCTGGAACAATTCCATTATGTTATTTTATTTTTTTAGACAAAGACAACACCCACACATCTCTTTGAGACAGGTCCTTTCGTCCTTGGGTTCTATGGGACAATGTCCTTATAATTCTTAGAAGCTTGTTTCTCTCCTCAAGAGTGTCTGGCAGGCACCACTTTAAATCTTTGGTCCCATCAAAAGTTTTGTAATATAAATCTTGACATTTATTGTTAATTTATTATTACTATGTTATAAATGAGATTCTCTTACATTACGCTTTCTAATTGGTTGTTTGTACTGAATATATAGGAAGCTTTTCAGTGATATTACTGTATTCTCCTACTAACTCTAATAGTTATTCAATTGATTCTTTTGGGTTTTCTGGATACATAGTCATAACACATATAAATAATGTAAACCTCACCTCTTCCTTTAATTTGAGCCTTTAATTTACTCTTTTCCTAAGTCAATCTTGTCCAATGATATTGGGGCAGAGAGAGCTAGCAGCGGTGGGGTAAGTAGCATCAAACTGACTTCACTGTGGGGAGATGTGATGTAGAAACTGGAATCCATGTAAAACCGGAGGACATGGGATTTCTACTCAGATCCCAGAGTCTGGAAATAAATTTTTACGTGGTTTGGAGCAACTTGGATTCCTTGAAAAACGTCCTGCACATGGAAGGTGACTTTGACAAGTCATAGCGCTGGGGGTTCTTTCAGTTGTGGCCCCTGCTATGCATTTTGCATAATTCTATCACCAGGCTTTTCACAGCAGATTGCAGTTGTCCGTTCAGTTGCCATTCATTCTTTCCGTCATCATCTACCCAGCTGCACAGTGAGCTCCTCGAAGGTAGGAATTTGTTTTCTCTCTCTGCATGTCCCCAGTTACTAGCAGAATGTCTGGAAAGGTGTAGGCCCTTGGCACATGCTTGCTAATGAGTTACTAAATTGCCACATGTGTAAATGAATATGCGTAGATAAAGTCATGCATTTTTGTTGGATATTGCATGAATGAGCAAATGGCGGCATGACTCTGCTGGGTTTCTCATGCTCCCAAACAGAAGGACTAAATGAGGCTGAGACCTTACTTCTTCCTCTCTGGATTCAGAGTTGAGGAAGTCACTGGGTCAGATGAGCTGGCTTAGTTCCTCAGTCGGACTTCCTTTCTTCTTTCGGGATGGATGGTTTGGTAGAGACGTGATTTAGCAAGAATGTCTCCTTTAAATTTTGCTCAGGAACTACTTGTTCTTCTGGAGGCTGAATCAGGCATAAACCTTTTTTTAAAGAACCCCAAGTAGGTTTTTTGCAGATCTGATTCCTAACAGTACTGTTGATCCAAAACTGTTGGTCCTCTTTAGGGAATAATATCAGCTTTATTCAGGCGTGGAGCATCAGCTGTAGAAGTGGTGAGTCTGAAATTATCCCCTCTCCTGCCATTCAAAGATCATCACATAATGTGGGACTTCCCTGGTGGTCCAGTGGTTAAGACTCCATGCTTCCAATGGAGGGGGTGCATGTTCGATCCCTGGTCGGGGAATTAAGATCCCACATGCCGTGTGGCGCAGCCAAAAAATAAAATATTAAAAAAAATAAAAGATCATTACATAATGATTTTGTGATTACTTGACTACCTCTGGATAGTCTACACACACACACACACACACACACACACACACACACACACACAGTTTAATGCCTAAATTGAGTTCTTATGAATTTCATCAAATAGATTTACCTGATTTCATTTAATTTGTCACTTTTTTCCATCAGAGGGACTAAATCATTGCACCCCTTTAATGCCTTGTAGATTCAACCTCCTTGTAGATTCAGTTGATGAATATAGATTCTATCCTTTATGCCAAATGTGACTTACTGCTAATGGTTGTGTTATGCTGTGGATTGCAGTATTTTGAAAGATCCTGAGGTTATATCTGGGACTACTGCAAAACAGTTCTGTTATGGTTGTGGGAAGAGGGGAGTGTGGCTTGTACACCCTGTGTTTATTTACCTTTTATGTTCGAGCACTTGAAGACAAGAAATGATTCCCAACTCAAAACCACCTCTCTCCCAATCTTCTGGCCACTTTGGCCCATAACGACGTCATCCTCCTCAGAACTCTTGCAGCATGTGCGGTCTGACCCATTCAGTCAGAGCTTTCTGAGGGTTTTTAGTGTTCTGGTTAAGCATGCGTGTTAAGCATCCCCAAGTGGATGGTGTTAGAAGTGAACTTCCAATGGAAGTCTTAAATGGACTTCAAATGACCCAGAGAGAATCCTCACTTTGTATAGTCACTGGAGGAAGTTATTTAAGCTCTCTTAAGACCTAATTTACTCCTAGTTTTTCTCTTTTCACATAATTGTGAAGATTAAATGAGATAATGTAGGTGTTTAGTCCACAGTAGGCTGTCAAAGAATGCTGTCATGGTCACCTTGAAGGAATATAATGACCTCCAGCCTTGCAAGTGTTGATTGGAACTTGTATGGATGGCAGTTGGAAACAAAGAGAATTACTGTCCAGGAGAGGGTGCTTTAGCTCATGATCTTTGATTATTCTGGTTTATTATATGAGGCCATTGGTAAAGTGACAGATAACGCTGTGTAGCCTGGTTCCACTGTGCAACTGTCCCAGTGGAGAGGGGAAGGTGTCAGGCTATCTGAGTCCTGTTAAGTACTCAATACCCCGGCTCTTTTACATTTGATTCCATACTTACTAAGCTATCTGCTGCTGATGCTTTCTGCTGCTCTACAGGAAGAGAATAGTCTTATGATGGGGGCATGAGTGTTTTGGCCATCATGACAATTATTTGTAATGTAATTTACTAAATTTGAAAGTTAGGACAGGCTGATCATGAAAAGGTGAATATTATAGTTCCCATAATGGTAATCTCTCATTACAAACTAGTCAGTTATCATTCTAGCAGTCTCACAAACTAGGCTAATGCAGGGCCCTGAGTGATGGAGCCTGTTTTAAAAAAAATAAACCTACAAAGTTGACCAGACTCCGAGCTATGGTGAATTGACTAAGGTACCAAATGCAGCACTGTGAGGTATTATGTAGAGCAGACTGTTGCCTTTTCCTCCTAATGTATCCAACATAGCCATTGGTAGAGTTTACAGAGATTCTTTTCTTGGAATAGGTTAGTCTATAGATTAGAACTCCGTGAGGTCATGGACTGTGAATTTGCTGTCTCTGTGCATTTATCTTCTCCCTCGGGAATATGTCCCTTTTACCTTCTCCCAAAAGCATGGGAGGATAAGAGAATCAAAATTAATAATGGATTCAGCGTTCTCAGGATAAATACAGTGGTGAATAAGATGGACAAATCCTTGCTTTTATGAAGCGTATATTCTATGAGGATGGATCTGGAAGTACTTTGCATTTTCTAGAATGTTCCACAAATGTAGCTCTTATTAGAACTCATCTTTCATGACTCAGTTCAAGTGTTGGATCTCTGATACCATCTCTGACTCTCCCAGGAAAACTGAAATCACTGAAATCCTTTCTGCACTTTCATAAAACCTCATACTTCTTTTGAACAGAACAAGCAAACTCTGTATTTTGATTATCTATTTACATGTCTGTCTTCTCCGTTACTTTCTAATTTCATTAAAGGCAAGAACTCTGCCTGGTTCTTATTAAATTATTGGCATTCAGCGCAGTTCTTAGAAACATAGTAGATGCTATCACATGTTTGCAGTACAGTTTAAGGGTGAGATTTCAGTCCTATTATGGTCAATGACCAAACTATTCCCAAATCATGCCAACCAATCATCATTTTACCCACAGGATTTTACATAAAGAACACATATAAGTTGAAATATTATTGAATGTAGCTGAATAAGCACTCGGTTGCCCAGTAGAGGTTCCTCTGGCCAAAACTGGAATGAAGTAGGTGACTTAGAATTGAAGCCAAAGTGGAATTTCTTCTGCTGTCACCTGTGTACCATCACTCAAACACTAAATTCAAATGTGAGGACTATATTCATTTGTGTCTGGAGAAAGGCCAAAAGGTCAGGCTCCAAGAAAATCCCTGGGTTCAAATACTCACCTTGCCAGACAGAATAAGTAGAAGAGAGAAAAGAGAATAACTAACCAGCCATGAGTGGCCAGCACTGTCTTAGGTCCGAGACAGGAAGCCCAAAAGATAGCAGCCCCTGAGTGCTGTGATTTTAACAGTCATCCCACATGACTACAATTGCTCACCTAGGGATGGCTCCGGCATTCACTGGTTAGATTAGCCAGATCCCTCTAAACGAACCCCTTGAGACCCTCTCAACATTGCCTGTTTCAGGATGTTTGGGCACTGATTTTAACCAAGACACAGTTGTGGCAACCAGTTCTGTGTGGACTCCTACGAGCTCCACATGGCATAACTTAACAGCACCCCACCCGATTCCCCACCAGTACTCATCTTGTCTCCCGCCTCTGGGTTCCTTTTGGAACTGGAGGTTCTGTGGATCACAAGGCTGGAGGGTAAATTCTTTCTCTAACTGGTCACTCTTCTAGGGTGCAATTGTCCATATAGCCTCTCCCAGGGCAGTCCCAAAAGATCGATCCATCAACTGCGCTTGATACCAAAGAGTGGCCAGCTCAGTAATGGTTTATTACTCCTTCCTTTCCTGCCTTCAGCTTTGGGGAGCTAGGAAAGAAGTAAGTCTAGCTTGGGAAGAGAAAGCTAAATTACCCTCCCCCTAGAGTTGCTTAATTAATTAATGATGAGACCAATATTTAATGGAGTTCCTGAACTTTTCTGCACATTAGAATCACCTGGGGATCTGTAACACTTTCTAAAGCCCAGGCTGCTCCCAGACTATTTCAATCACAGTCTATGGGGGTGAGACCCAGGCAGTGATACTTTCTGAAGCTCTCTGGTATTTCCAATGTGCAGACAAGCTAGTGGAACCACTGAGCAGAAATACACCAAAATAGATAGTCCACTGCAAATTTTAATCAAAATATTATTGTTCAAAAATTATGAAGAGAATATAAATTTGTCATCTTTGTATATGATGTAAGGGGAAATATACTGAGCACTGACTTAGGAAGACACGTTAGAAAGGGGAAAAGGAACATGTGTCTGCAGAGAGGTTTGAGCCACTGCAAAGTAATGTCTGTCATTGGGTGTCTGCTCAGGGTGACCTGTGGCATGGACAAAGGAAGCCTGATTGAGAAATCTAAGTGCCTTAGGCTATCTGTGGCTTTCTTTAACATTTGGAAATGCCCATTTTGACTCACCTCCTGTACTTGGCATTCAGGAAAGAAATCTTCATTAAAAATCAGTTGATAAGATCTCTTGGCCAGGTCATCTGCTTTCAAACCTCCGTGGCAGCTGGCTGTGCTAAAGAAGACATTTTAAGGCTGCATGTTTAAGAAAAAAAAAAAAAAGGAGAAGTAAAATGGAGAGTTTGAAGATGACTTTTTATACTTGTGGACAGGTAGGGCTGGGAGGAAGAAAGGTCATTTTATCCACCCTACTGCCTTTATGGAACTCTGAACCTAACCGTAATTTATCTAATGATTAATGCTTCAGAAGCAAAGAATTCACACTATCCAGAGACTTCTCTAATTATTGAGCTTGGAAATCAGCATGGATGTGAAAAGAATTTGGACCTTAAAGTCAGTAAACGCAGGGCTCAAATCTAGATTTTTTCTAGTTATTAGACTTGTAAATTTGTGCAAAGTTATTTAAAATTTTTTGAGCCTGTGTCATCATTTAAAAAAATGGCCAAGGATTATATTCAGTAGGATTATTTGGAAGACTGCTTGAAATAGTGGGGGTAAATCAGCCCAGTACATAGTAAAAGTAAGCAAGAGTTCATTCTCTCCTCCTTTTTTGTCACTCTTTTCCCCACTCCCATGACTCATAAGAGTGACTTGATGAATTTGCAAAGTCGTCTTCGGACGATATGATCCTTGCACAGCTAAATATGGCATGATGTCTGTTTTGTACGTTTCTTAAAATAATTTCTCAGCATTATACTTGGTATGTGCAGTAGGATGTAGCAAAAAGAGCACAGTGCCTGGCACAAATGTTTCTGAATCATTGAATGAAAGTGTATTGTGTGGGGACTTAAGAGATGTGGGATTAAGTTCAATGATGACTAAGCTGTGAGACACTGAGCAAGTCGTTGCCTCTCTCCAGGTAGCATTTTCCTCGTCTGAAAGACAAGAGAGTTGGAGAAAATTATCTCTGCTGTTTTCAGCTCTAAAATTCTGAGATCTAGTTAATATGTGAGCACTGTGTTCCCTCTAGCTGCACCTTGTTCATCCCTCAGTAGGACACTCATCATTGTTGTATGGTAATTAAGTGTTTGCTCCCTGGCTGGGACATGTCCTGACTTCCATGTGGGAAGCAGTAAGAGTACAGGTTCACAACACAGGCTTTGGAGTCAACCTGCTTCTGTGTAATGTCAGGTCTTTCACTTCTGGTGGTGTGAAAGTAAGTAAGTTACTCAACCTTTCTGTGCCTATTTTCTCATCTGTCAGATGGAGGTGATGATGATATTTGTCTTTGCCTTAGATGGTTGTTAGGATAATTAACCAGGTCCAGCCCTTAGGAAGCACATGGCAGGCTCCGTAAGTGTTAACTCATTCCTAGGTTTTATCTTTTGGTCTCTAGCACTGAGCCTGATGTCTGGTGAATACTAAACAGCAAATATTTGTTGGACATATGAATGAATCATTTAAAAATATGCCTGCAGTGTGTGTGTGTGTCTTATGCAAAGGATGTGATTTCTGATGTGAAAGGGTTGATCAGATAATTAGGACTCAGGAGTTCCTGGCAATACGGAAAACTCATGAGTTTGGAAGCTATGTTGGAGCTCAAGAGTTTTTCATCGGCCAGCTTGTCATGGTACAGTTTGGAATGAGTCAGTCTGTAAGGAAAAGGCGTGGATTTGGACTCCTGGCTCTTCCACTTATATTCGTTATCTTTATCAGGCTTGTCTTGAGAAGAGTCTATGTACAGGGAGGGAAAGAGCGTGTCTTCATTAGGTTGGAACTGGGGGGGTATCTCTTTCCTGAATGGATCGTGCATTCCTTCTCCTCGTTCCTGGCTTTTTTCTTCCAGTTCATTTGGGTACCAGCTGCTCCACAGGTTACTCAGATCAATGGTGTCAATTTCCAGTCTAAATATGGCAGTTCATGACCATGTACAGTTTGGAGGAGTTAAAAAAGTCTCTTAAAATTGTCTTATAGTGATACAATTCACACACCATGTAATCCACATGTTTAATGTGTACAGCTCAATGGTTTTTAGTACATGCACAGAGATGCTGCAACCGTCACTGCAATCAGTTTTAGAACATTCTTGACCCCCGAAAGAATCCCTATGCTCATTAGCAGTGGCTCGCCGTCTTATGCAACAGCTCTGTAACCAGCTTCTCTAATCCTTCTATAAAGTGCTCCAGGAATGTAAACCCTCAGTAAGTCATTTGATATTTATTGAAACTGCCATGAGTATTGGCGCTACTCTTCCAGGCTCCAGTGACAGGGAGACAACCAAGAGAGAAGCAAACAATCCCAGTTGTCAGCAACCTTATGTTCTGGATTGGGGTCCACAGATGGGCCCCAAATTGAAAACAAAGCAGAACAAACCCTATGTTAGTAACAGAAAGGAGCAGGAAGGCGTATTTGTTATATTCCTACTATGTACAAGACTCTCTGCCAGCTCACTCTGCCTGTAAGTCGTGGACTGGCATCTGTCCGACTTCAAAGCCTGTATTCTTAAAAGGAGAGCATGACAGATAAAAACACAGTTGAATAAGACTACTAGAAGTCTTGCTTTAGCCAGCTGTGCAAATCCCCGGATTTGCTGGATCCCAAGCCAGCTGCCTACTTCCTGTTGTTTCGAACAAAAATATAAAGTAAACAACCCCAAGACCTTTGGTCATCAGTCGCCAGTGTAAAGGGTTTTCTGCCTTGGATACAGTCAGCTTAGCCAATGGCATCTTTGTTAGTGGAATTATGGGGGTAGGAGTGGGGAGAGGAGAGTCAAAGGATAATTAAAGTGACTTAAATGTCTCTCTTTTCCTGCCATAATCCTGAGGATTTGAGTTCTCCAACAAATCAAATTCAGTTTGAGTTTTAACCTTCTTACATGAAAAGCCAGGTTTAAAAATAGCTGTTCATGCTCCGATGATTGTAAACAAACATTGGAGTATGGAGTCGACTGAAGGGCAACAGACATTACATATCCCTGCAGGAATGTGGAATTTAATATAAACGGAGTAACTTTCGTACATATGTGCTATGTATTTGCTCTGGATTGCCGGCAGAGTTCTTTGGGGGAAAGAATCATCATAAAATGTTAGAGCTGAAAAGGGCTTTAGAAATTGTGTAGCCTCACTGCTTTGTTTTAGAAATGGGAGAACTGGTACCCAGAAAAGGGCAGTGGTTGCATATCTAGTTAGTAGCAAAGACAAGGGGAAAACCTAGTTCTCCAGTCTCTCTAGTGATATTAAAAAATATGGAAAAATGCATTGAAACACCTGTGAACTTATTTCCTGATTAACTGAGATGCCACATAGGATGGTTCAGGGCAATGGATTTGGGATCGAGGGACTTGAACTTAAATCTCAGTTCTGGCATTTTCCATATGGTGAATTGGAACAAACTGATTAACTTTTCTAAGCTTTAATTTACTGTTCTGGCAAAAAAAAAAAAAAAAGCATAGAATCTTCTATATCAAGTTCTTGGAATGGTTAAAGGGGACCAATAAGTACATCTTATAGCTCATACCTGATATTTAATAAATGTTCTCTTCCTTTTCACGCTTCCTTTTCTCTTCATTCAGGATGTGTTTCTTACCTTTTCATACGTCTTGGAGTTCTTCAGTAGGTGCATTGCTGCTTTCTGACAACAGTAATGCCACCTTCTACCATGTAAATCGGGAGTGATCTTAAATCCTAACTGCGGTTGTTCCCATTTGTTGAATACCTACCATATTCCAGGAACTTTATACATGATTTATGACCTTCATAACAACACTGAAAACTAGTTATTATTTTTGTCACCCTATGGATGAAGAAAATGATGTTCAGAGAGGGTCATTAACAAACTCAAGATCCCACAACTTGAATTCAGGTCCTCCAAACCCACGCTCGTTTCTGTACTTACGCTGTCTCTCACTAAGGCTATGATTATAGACCTGTTCCATAATATCCCGGAAAAGGTTTTAAGGTTAGAAAAAAGTATCAATCCTGGGATCTGAGTGCAGGATTCAAACCACAGCTGTGCCATCTATGGGCTCTATGGCATTGGGAATGTTACTTAAATTCCCTCTGCTCCCTATTTCTTCCTTGTTATGGATTGATCATAATAATTATATCAACAACAAAGATAAAACTATGTAGTGATGATTGAATGAAAGATGATGTGTGTACAGCATCTTTATCTTAGCACAGTGCTGGGGATAACTGTCACTCACTTATACCATCACCTTGCCCTCTGCACACTCGACCTGTGGAGATTAGATTATTGTTCTTACAACGACCACATGGAAGAGAAGGCCTTTATATTCTCCCCTGCAATATCAGTCTTGCTATGCCCACCACCTGCTTCTATTATAAACACAGATAAGACGTTGACACTGGAGACGGAAATTTTGAGGGACCAATTCATCTTCTTTCCTTGAGACTTTATAGGCAATTTTCTTTTTTAAAAATCCAGGTCACCTGGTTCATGTCCCCTCTGACTCCTAGTCCGTTGATTTGACAGAGCAATAGGGGAGAGAGAAAGTGGACACTTGGAAATGACCCTTGATGGGCTCGAGTGGGGCTTGCCGTGGAGGACATCATTTGCTGTGTCACTCCCAACCTCTTCTGAAGACCACCCCTCAATGATAAATTAATCTCAGACTTTAGGGCCATAAAATAGACAACAATAACAAAAGAGACTATTTGGCCCAACAAATCACATGGATATCCATGTGGACCGTGACTCATAAGATTCATCATTTTTTTCTGTTTTCCCTGGTTTCTAGGAACATCAGAACTAAGTATTGTATACAGCTACTGCATCCTCCTTAACGAAACTGTCTGGATACAAAATTTTCTCTGCTCTTATACAACATCTATGTCTGTCTATCTATCTATCTATGTCATTTGAAAGTTTTCAATCCGACTGCTTTTATTGTAAGCTGTCTCAAACAACTCCTTGCCAGATATACAGAAGTAAATGTGGAATACATAGATAAATAGCCATTTCATGATTCTGGAACGTGGGATACCTAATATGAGGAGAAAAAGTTAAAAATATGAAGATAGAAAAAAATAACTATCATTAAAAAGCACTGATATAATTAAAGCAAAAAATTAAGAAAATGTCACAGACTTTTCTGTAAGTGCTCACTAAGAGGAAGGTATTGTAATTATTATGACTACGATTAATAATAGCAACACGCACATATACTCCACCCTGTTAGTTTACTTGATGTGAAACTCTCCTGTAAAATAATAGCCCCTTGCTTTTTTGTTATCTAACATCTCTGAGAGGCAGGAATAGGAAAAGAGAGCTGGGATCCAGGTAAGTCCTCCAAGGTCAGAGATGGGGCCTTTCCTAGTCATTCTTAGGACTCTGCATCTAGGGCTGTGCTTGACATATGGTAGATGCTCAAAAAATATTTGTTGAATGGATGAATAATAATGATGGCTTACCTTGTGTGGTCATTATGTAGCAGACATTGTACTCATGGATTTATATAGATTATTATCTTTAACCTTTACAATAATCCTATGAGTAAAGAATTTATAAGATTAGTACTACCTTTTACAGAAGTAGAAATTGAAACACAAAGAGATTAAGCAACTGGATGGTAGTGGTAGTATGTGGCAGAGTCTATACTGCCAGCACAGGGTAGAATAAAAGAATAAAGAAATAAACGAATGAAGAAATAAAGAATTTATTTCCCCTGTGGCACCAGGTATAAATTGATTGAGAATATGAAGGAGTCTTGATCAGTTGGACCCATACCAGTTACAAAGAGTTACTGAATATATGTGGATAGCAAGGGACCCAGTGATGGGAATTCTTATAGGGAGAGGTGTTCCTAGGGGTGTCAGAAATAGAAACTGAATTGTCAAAAAAACCTGATGTGTCAAATTTCACTCAACATCTTCTTTATCAGCCTAGATTTTTATGAATCTTCTATACATGTAACAATTTTTACCTATTGGTTTCTTCAGTGCAATACCTAGAGATATGCTTTTCAAGTCTGTTCTTTTATTCTGTTGTCACCATCTCTGTGAAACTAGGGAATTTTGGAGAAAGCTGAAATTCACCTAGAAAGTTATGAATCTTGTAAAATTCATTTATTCAGGGGCCCATACAAAGCATTAAAATTTAAGAGACTGGTATAAAAATGAGTGTAATTGCACCTGGTTTGAGATTCCTTTCCATTCTGTGGCTCTGTTTTAATTTCACTGCCACTTAACTTTGCCGTGTTTAACTGGAGTGCTGAATACTGCTCACTGCAGCACGTGGGTTTACAATAGAACGCCTCCCTTTGTAAATACCATACAGCCTCAACGGCATCCTCCTATGTTATACAGGGAGCAAAGTGTCATTTAGAGAAGGAAGGATAATGCAGGTTCTCACGGTCCTCACGGTGGTTTGGGGGCCATAGTTTGCAGTGGACAAATGGAATTCATAGCAACCCTGCAAGTACTCCCATCTCGTCACCTTGCTTTAGTGCCTGTGTCATCAGTAACCCAACAGAGCATATTGTGTAAAAGCATTTCCTACTTTCTCAGATCCCCAAGCCATCTGGCAAGTCTCTGTCTATTGCTTTTACAAATGGCAAGCTGGCTCATGAGTAAATTGCTATGGGGGAAAGAAACCAACAACACTGAATACTCCTAGATCATTTGCTATTAAATGATAATACGTGTGAGCCTGGTGTAGCGCGGGGAGTGGAATTCACAGTGGCATGGATGGTGGGGCATCTTTGAATCTTCATAATGTCAAGCACAAGGGTGAACTGTTCCTCACTGAACTGTGCAGACCTTCCCTCTAACAATATGTGTTCAAAGTTCTGTGACAATTTTGATTTGTAGCAAGGTGATAGGTTTAAAACCTCAGCTCTACTGACTTTTAATTTATAAGGAGTGCAGGTGCTATTTCTCCCCAGCCATGTCTTCCTGACACTAGAAAAAGTCACATATGAAATCGGAGGGTTTCCCTAATATCAAGACATGAAACCGATTTATTTCTTTACCATATACTTCCTTAAAGGGAGCCTGGATTCCTTCAGGTACCTAACCTGATTGCAGTGAGGTGAGGTCTTTTGCCGTTTTCCAGGGAAAGGCACTGTATGTGGTGCAAATGGGGTGCTTAAAAAAGGTGAACCTGGGACTTCCCTGGTGGTGCAGTGGTTAAGAATATGACTGCCAGTGCAGGGGACATGGGTTTGAACCCTGGTCTGGGAAGATCCCACATGCCGTGGAGCAACTAAGCCCATGTGCCACAACTACTGAGCCTGCGCTCTAGAGCCCACAAGCCACAACTACTGAGCCCGCGCACCACAACTACTGAAGCCCATGTGCCTGGAGCCCATGCTCTGCAACAAGAGAAGCCACAGCAGTGAGAAGCCCGCACACTGCAACGAAGAGCAGCCTCCACTCGTCGCAAGTAGAGAAAGCCTGCGCATGATAACAAAGACCCAATGCAGCCAAAAATAAATGAATAAAACAAAAAAAATAATAAAAAAAAAGGTGAACCTGGTGGAGCATTTCCCATCAACCTGACTCAGGCAAGCTGCAGGTCTTCTCCTGGTGACAAATGAAGGTAACCGCAACACCCAATGGGGATTGTCACTAAGCATCCCTGACTTAGTGCATTATTAACTAGTGGAGATGCTGAACAGAAACCTTCATAGAGGAAACCTTCATGGCAAATTATATAGGACACATGTTCTGGAGTCAGAGAAAACTAGGTTTGAATTTGGGGTTTCTCAGATTATTAGTGTGGTGGTCCTTGAGCAATTCTGTCAGCCCGTCTCAGCCTCCCTTCACTTTGATCTAAATGGCAGATGGTATTACCTGTATCATGCGGTCATAGTAAGATGAAATGATAACTCACGTGTAGTAGACGGTATTTGGTGCCCTGTGAAGCTCTACTTTATGGGGTGGGCAGGTTCCCATCCTTCAGCTCTTGTGACATTTGGGTGCTAACAATTCATAACTACTGTGCATCCCTTTGCACTCTGCTGTTGGGAACTGTCTTGTCTGGAAATTTCTGGGATGCTGTTCTCTCTTCCTAGGTTTGGAGAAGGTTTTCAGTAGCCTGCAGTTAATGACTAACTGATTTGGGAGTTCAAAATGCCTCCTGCTTTAAGGTAGGAGAACTGTAGGATGTCATTTATACTTCAAAGCACCCTATGGAGTCAGAGAGAGACGGTACCTCCACCAAACTCACATCTTTGCCTGACTCTCCCCCTGCCTATCCTGAGAGCACTCAATCAATTATTTCCTTAATAATATTTATCTCAGACTCCCTTCTAGGGAAACTGACTGAGATGGCTTGTGAATATCTGTCATAAAGCAGGTGCTTGAAGAGGGTTAGTTTCTCTCACCTTTTATCCCTTTTTCCCAGCAACTGTTTCTGAGTACTAGATTTGTTTTGCCTGGGGGAAATTACTGTAAAATAATAGAAAGTTAAAAAAATTCTTAAGTAAATAAAAGATACTAAAAAAATGAAAAGTCAGGCAACACATTCTATCAAGTTATTTACTATACAAATAATAAAAGATTTATATCCAATACAAAAAACTACAAGAAAAAGAACAAACAAAAAAAAAACAGTGGAGAATTTGGTCCACTGATTTGCAGAAGACGAAACTACAGTGGACAATACATACGTGAAAAAAATTTAGGGCTTCCCTGTGGCGCAGTGGTTGAGAGTCCACCTGCTGATGCAGGGGACACGGGTTCGTGCCCCCGTCCGGGAAGATCCCACACGCTGCGGAGCGGCTGGGCCCGTGAGCCATGGCCGCTGAGCCTGCGCATCCGGAGCCTGTGCTCCGCAACGGGAGAGGCCACAACAGTGAGTGGCCCGCGTACCGCAAAAAAAAAAAAAAAAAAAAAAAATTTAATCTCAGTAGGGAAAGATGAGATTTTGAATCCATTCCATAGGCAAGATTAAAATGTCTGATAATATTAGTGTTGGCAAAAATGTGAAGCAAACGTAGACTTATCTTCCCTGGTGGGAGTGTTCATTAGCATCACTGTTTTGGATTGAAATTTCTCAATATCTAGTAAGTTTGAGGATATGCATATTTTATAATTCATCAGTGATACTTACAGGAATTTACCAGGCATAACTGTCACACATATATAAGAATGTTCCTGGCCAACATTATTTGTTAAAGCAAAAGCAAACAAACTAACAAAACTTGAAAACAACCTTAATATTCATTATCAGGAATAATGAATGAATTCATTATCAGGAATGAATAAAGCATTTTTAGCATATTTATAAAATGAATGCCAGAAAGCTCTAAAAATGGATGAACTAGAATGATAGATATTCGTATGAAAAATCTGGGAAACATAATGTTGGGCAAAGAGCACAAGTTGCAGTAGGTTATGATCAGGATGATGCCAGTAATTATTATTATTGTTATTATTTATTTATTTATTTATTTATTTATTTAGCGGTACATGGGCCTCTCACTGTTGTGGCCTCTCCCGTTACAGAGCGCAGGCTCAGCGGCCATGGCTCACGGGCCCAGCCGCTCTGCGGCATGTGGGGTCTTCCCGGACCGGGGCACAAACCCGTGTCCCCTGCATCGGCAGGCGGACTCTCAACCACTGCGCCACCAGGGAAGCCCCAGTAATTATTTTTTTAACTTGAAAAATTTGTATACTATTTTTCTGAATACTTAAAACTGTTGTAAAATTATACAAACATAGACTTGAGATAGATGTGAACCTTACGAGATATTAACCTGGAAAAAGAAGGATCATCAGACCAATGTTGGGAGAGACACGGGTTTCAACTATATTTGTAGTGCTTTAGTTCTTTACATTACATTTCTGAAGCAAAAATAGGAAAATGTTAAAATACTGTATCTGGGCTGCAAGAATATAAGTGGTTGTTATTTTTCTTTAAGCTTTTTCTCTATGTTTGAAATATTAAAAAAAAAATAGAATGCCATTTCCTAGGTCTGTTTGAGAATTGTAGACTTATAATAATGTGATGATATTTTAATATGCTTTCTCACACCATACACTTGATTTCAAGCTTGGCTGTGCTAAGTCCTCCAGCTATTCATGGTCCCTTCAAGTCTTATAAGACCTAGCTTAAGTCCTGCCTCTTCCAGGCAACTTTCTGGGTGACCACAGACAGCTTTGGACAGACCCCTTTATGAATTTGACCAATGACATGACTGTGATAAATTTTATATTTGCTTGTATGTTGTTGTTTTCAGTGCATCAAATGTTTAAATATTGTCTGACATACTTTTAATTCAGAGAAGTCTAGACCTTCTCCTAGGTTCCTCATGAAATTATCTCATAAATACCTGCCTATATTTATCATAAATTATGTCTAGAACACATTTAACCAAAGAAATTGATTTTCAGTAATTATAATTAGTTAATTCATCATTTTGGACTGTTTATGTACTAGTAGTTGTGAATCCAAAGAAAAAGATGTAAGGGTCTTCTCAGAGATCTCACAGCTGAATTAAATTGTAGCATAGATATCTGTTTCTTTCTATATTCATTCAGCTATGCAACCAACAAATAATTATTAAACATAACTCTGGACCAGTTACTGTATTTGAAAATAGCGATAGAATAAAAAACAAGGCAGGAATATTTTTCTTGTATGTATGATTGAGCCTGTCTTGAACTAAAAGTAGAGTTTCAGTTCTGACAAAATACTTCTAGGCTGTGTCTGGTACAAAAGGCCATTTGGAGATTTAGCTTGTAAACTGAATGTAATTTTCAGAAGATGTGAATGATGCAAAGGATTGCCATGCGTCATGAGACTGCCCTAGAAAATCCGGGAACTATGGTTGTAGTAATCATATATATTAGCTGGATCTGATTTCCTCTCCTGTTTACTTACTGTCGAGCATTTGTTTTCAGTGAATCGATTATTTAGTAACACCAGTGAACAATCATTTTTGATAACCTTTCATCAAACACACATTTTTCTTTTAAAGTATGACCCTTGAAACGACTGCATGAATGAAGTCTTGCCTTTTTTTTAATGGCCTCCCGACATCTACAGCTGATCCTTACAAGAAGCATGAGGACAGCCTGGTAAGTTTTACTATCCCTATATTATCAAGGAGGGAAGTGAGTGTCCGAAAGTATGAATGACTTGGACAAGGCCACGCATAGGAGGTGAGATGAGAACCAGAAACTTCTGACTCTTAGACAAAAACATCTTTGCATTCTGTGATACTGATCTCTACATATCAGAAATCCCCAAGATGGGAAGTTTACAGCAGGATTTCTCAACCTCAGTACTTACATTCTGGGAATGATTCTTTGTTGCAGAGGAGGGGGCTGTCTTGTACATTGTGGGATGTTTAGCAGCAGCCCTGCCCTTTACCCACTAGATGCCATTAGTACACCCCTGCCCCCCACAAGTCATGACAATCAAAAATGTCTCCAGATGTGACCAAATGTCCCCTTGAGGGTAAAATCACCTCCTGGTTGAGAACCACTGCCTTAGAGCCTTAGAACATTTCTCAATAGCATGCTAGAGTACTTTTTTTTAAATGCCCATGCAAAGATAGAGCTAAGTGCTGGCCATCCTGTGCATGGAGAAAGATTGCAGATCTCAGCCCCATTGAAGTGGATTAAGATAATGTAATGGGTTCTGACCAAAGGCGTTTGAGTAGAAGTGATGTCTACCGCTTCCAGCCTGGTCACTAACCTCTGAGGGGATCCTCTTTTGCCCTCTTTCCATTTTGCAGCAAACCTGGAGGCATGTTTTAAAGATCAAAGAGCCAAGAGACGAGAGAATCTTGGGCTCCTGGGTGACTGGGGGTTGCAGAGCACTGGCCCCTGATTATCACTGAATGAGACAGACTTGAATGAGAAATAAACCTTCACTGTGTTAAAGCAACCAAAATTTGGAGGGTGTTTATCATAGAAGTTAGAACACCCCGAGTACTAGAATGACATTTATTTATATTTTAACGTCTCAATTTAAATTTTCATCAAAGTAATGCATATACATAATAAAGGACAAATAATAATAAAGCTCTTTAGCAACAATCTCCTGTTCCACAAATGCTTCCTGGTAGTTGAGGACTGAACCCTTTGACTCCTTTCCACCATCTCTCTTTTCCCACATCCTGCTTGCATGTGTTTTCTCTGATTATCACTATGCAAATATTGTTCCCTGCTAAGCCAGGTAGTATAACCTTACCTCTGTCTTTATATGACCTTCTTTGTTTCCCTGGTCAATAACTCTCTCTGGTTCTATAAAATTTCTCCACATCGCCTTGGTTTTCCTATCATCTTACTATGATATATATATATATATATATATATTTTTTTTTTTTTTGGATATATGTGTGTATGTATGTGTGAGTATATATTTACTTTTTCCTGAAGGCCAGAATATCTCTGCTACAGGCCTACTAATAAGCTCAAAAAATCCGTTTAAAAAAAAATTTTTTTAAGACCTCTTTCCCAAAACCTTCTGTTTTTGCAGTAGAATTTGAGGTATTTCTTTTTAGGGTAGTTACACAGCTACCTTCCTTATATTTCTTTTCATTTTCCTACATGGGACCTCCTGTTTCATGGATCCCACATCTTTCTTTCCCTGTAGTCATGTAAACTTCAATTAGAGTGTATTCTCAAGTAGCTTTTTCTAGAAATAGATGTACGAAGAGTATTTTGCATACGTGAGATATCTTGCATATCTTTACTTTTCTCCCATTGAGGGATTTATTCAATCCCTCTATTGAGTTTGAATGTCTCCATTATAGATTTTTTTAAAACTTAGAATTTTGATTATTTCTCTGCCATCTTCTATTTTATAGTATAGCTATTGAGAAATTCAGTGCCATTCTAACTCTTGATGTTCTTATCTGACCTGCCTTTTTTTCTCTGGATTTTCATATTCTTCAGTTTTGGGAATTTTCTTGCATTTTAAAGAATTTCCTATGTACCATTTTTTTTTCTTTTTTCTTTTCAGAACTCATTTTCATGGAGTGTTGACCTTTGTCACCTCTATTTAAAAAAATTTTTTTTCCCATTCTTTGTCTTTTTGTTCTACAGTCATGTAAATTCATTTGAATTTTATTTTACAACTCTTCTACTCAATTATTTATTTTGATGATGATGTTGTTAACTTCTAAGACTACTTCATGTTTCTGTGAGTGTTCTGTTTCCGAGGCGGGTTGTTCTTGTTTCAAGGAGCCAGTATATTCTACACTGTTTTCTCCAGATGTTCCACTAAAATCTCACAAGTCAGTATTTAGACTTTCATTTAACACTCTGTTTAAATCATCAGATCAACCTGGCTGTGTCTGATGGTCTTGAATCCAGAGTGATCCTTCTTGGGTTCAGTTCTAAACCTCTGGCATAGAGAGGGGTCCTGTAGACCAGGACCGGCCTCTATTCTGTCTTTCCACCAGCACTGCTGTCTTTAGACCTGCACCCAACTCCTCAGGCCTTCCATCATTCTTGGTGCTTCTAAATGCTGACACTCAGGGATTCTGCAGGCCAGTTTGGCTCACTTCTTGGTAGTATTTTCATCTATAGACAGTTAGGTTGGAACTTTCTCAAATCTGCTGAGTCAGATACCAACTTTCTATCTGTTTTTACTTTTCCAGAATGTAACTGAAATCACTGATACGCTGATGTTTCCTCTCTTGATCAATTTGTCTTGTATTTCTTGCCATGCCTTTGCTTTCATTCTGGCTGGATTTTGTGTAGAATAAGTGATAAATGTCTGTGGTCTACTCACCATTTTTCACCTGAAGCCTCCCTCAGGAAAGTAACTTCTTTGGTTTACTTTGTAAAGTAAAGGAGATCATAAAAAACAATTTTTGATGGTTAGGATATGCTTTAGATTCTTCAAGTCCTCATGAATTGCTGAATTTTCCCTCTTAATCAACCTTTAGGAGACAACCGGCTTGTCCGAATCATCTTGAGTTAACAAGATATTCACACTGTGGACTCGGAAGCGAGGCCAGCTTCGTGGGCATGTGACCAGTGTGGTCACATAGGGCCTGTTCTCAGATGGGTCCCATGTTTGTTTTAATGCTCTGCTGTCCCTGTCTTGAAAATCCTAATATATATATGTATATATATATTTTGCGGTACGCGGGCCTCTCACTGTTGTGGCCTCTCCCGTTGCGGAGCACAGGCTCTGGACGCGCAGGCTCAGCGGCCATGGCTCACGGGCCCAGCCGCTCCGCAGCATGTGAGATCTTCCCGGACCGGGGCATGAACCCGTGTCCCCTGCATCGGCAGGCGGACTCTCCACGACTGTGCCACCAGGGAAGCCCGAAAATCCTAATATTTTAAGGGGACCCACATTTTTATTTTGCACTGGGCCCTGCAAATTATGAAACTGGTCCTTCTCTGAAGTGTAAATACCGTGATGGCTAAATATAATTTGTAAGTTTGCATGGTCTTGGGGCTGTCAGCTCAACCTTTCCTTTTATAAATTCTCTACCAGTCTAGCCATGCAGCTGCTTTTGGCTTCTTACCAAGATGGGTCGCTCACTGGCTTCTTAACAATTTCCTTTCCCTCTGAACCTCTCTAACAGAACGTTCTTTCTTACTCTGAAATGAAATGCATATCCTTCATCTTATCTGGGCTCATTCCTTGTTTTATATGAATAATTTGGTCATTTATATATGTTACAAAACAAATACATATTTATGTTATTATAAAAGAAATACGCATCTGGAAAATACTGGAAAATGATGAAGAGCATAAAAGATAATAACCAGTAATCCCTCTATTGGGAAATAACCATTTAATAACCTGTTACCATGGATATTTCTTTTCTATCTTTTTCTTTGCATATATAGTAATAACAACAATGATAAAGATGATAGCTGGTTTATTTAGTGCTCATAATGTTCTGGGAACTGTGCTAAGTGATTTTTTTTAAAAAAATAAATTTATTTACTTATTTGTTTTTATTTTTGGCTGTGTTGGGTCTTCGTTGCTTTGTGTGGGCTTTCTCTAGTTGTGGCGAGTGGGGGCTACTCTTCGTTGTGGTGCGCGGGCTTCTCATTGCAGTGGCTTCTCTTGTTGCAGAGCACGGGCTCTAGGCGTGCGGACTTCAGTAGTTGTGGCAGGCAGGCTCAGTAGCTGTGGCTCACGGGCTTTAGAGCACAGGCTCAGTAGTTGTGGCACACGGGTTTAGTTGCTCCGTGACATGTGGGATCCTCCCGGGCCAGGGATCGAACCCATGTCCCCTGCATTGGCACGTGGATTCTTAACCACTGCACCACCAGGGAAGCCCCTGTGCTAAGTGTTTTCAATGAATTATTGCACTCAGGAGATAGACAGATATAATTAGAGAGATATGGATATATACCACATGCATAAGTGTTAAGATTGTAATGTATATCCAGTTTTTTTCTTTGTGTCACTTAATATTATATCATGAGCACTTGTAAAAATGAGAGGATTTAAAACAAAATGTAGTTACCACATGGACAGATAATGAAGAAGGGTCACTTCATTCCTTCTGCAGAGAGTGTCAAGATGTGTGACCTTGGGTAGGTCATTTTTCCTCTTAAGTCTTCAGTTTCTGCATTTGTAAAATGTATATAATATAATATCTACCCTGCCTACTTTACAGGATTATAGGGTCAACGATAACATCAGCAATAATAAATTGCTGTCCCTGAAACTCTGCTGTGTTTCTGACTCACACACTTTTTGTCATGATTATGATTTTACCAATCCCATAAAGTGGGTGAAGCCTTGTTTTCCAGAAGGGGGACTAGAACCTTAAAGATGTTATATGGCTTTTCCAAGGTTACATGCATGGTCAGCTGGGTGATAATCACGGAGCCCACGTCCTTCCGCTGCACTGTGCTGTACCAAGCCTGTGGGATTCCGAACATGAGAGAGCTGCCCCCCCTTCACAGGGCCATAATGTCTTAGCAGCAAACGTTTGCTCCTGTCATTTTCCAGGATTAACTTTCCACAATTTTAGTTCTTCAGAAGACCCCTTCTTGTTCATGTTGTTTGGTTCTGTAGTATATGTCACCCATTGCAAGAACTCTGGAGCTCCATTGAAGCAGCATCCAGAGAGAGATGAACTCATTAAAATGGACCTGCAACCATTTAGGATTTCCAGCTTTTAAAAGGCTGAGGAAGGGAAAGAATACATTTTAACATTTGCCTGAGCTTCACTTATTTAATCTGTGCCACAACCTCAATTTCCTTGATATGTCTCGCAAAATCCATGACAAAATATGACTTGAGCAACTAATTTTGTGAGGCCATAATGGATGCAGAAAAGTTCATTCCTCAATTTTCCCTTCTGCTTTTGCCTTCAGAAAGTGTAGAGATCCATTTTCTCTTGAAAAACCGAAACTTCATTCAATCCTTTTACTTTGTCAACTCACTATTATGGCTTTGCTGTCTGAAGTTTTCCTGTGAGAGTGTTGCACTTTCTCACTCCCTAGGCTGGACCTAGCCTTACTTTGGGGCCAATGAAATGTGAGAAGACCAGCCCTGAGCAGAATCTTTAAAAACCAATGTAAGTTTTTCACAGAACTAGAACAAAAAATTTCACAATTTGTATGGAAACACAAAAGACCCTGAATAGCCAAAGCAATCTTGAGAAAGAAAAACGGAGCTGGAGGAATCAGGCTCCCTGACTTCAGACTATACTACAAAGCTACAGTAATCAAGACAGTATGGTACTGGCACAAAAACAGAAATATAGATCAATGGAACAGGATAGAAAGCCCAGTGATAAACCCACGCACATATGGTCACCTTATTTTTGATAAAGGAGGCAAGAATAAACAACGGAGAAAAGACAACCTCTTCAATAAGGGGTGCTGGGAAAACTGGAAAGCTACATGTAAAAGAATGAAATTAGAATACTCCCTAACACCATACACAAAAATAAACTCAAAATGGATTAAAGACCTAAATGTAAGGCCAGACACTATAAAATGCTTAGAGGAAAACATAAGCAGAACACTGTATGACATAAATCACAGCAAGATCCTTTTTGATCCACCTCCTAGAGAAATGGAAATAAAAACAAAAATTAAAAAATGGGACCTAATGAAACTTAAAAGCTTTTGCACAGCAAAGGAAACCATAAGCAAGACGAAAAGACAACCCTCAGAATGGGAGAAAATATTTGCAAATGAAGCAACTGACAAAGGATTAATCTCCAAAATTTACAAACAGCTCATGCAGCTCAATATCAAAAAAACAAACAACCCAATCCCAAAATGGGCAGAAGACCTAAACAGACATTTCTCCAAAGAAGATACACAGATTGCCAACAAACACATGAAAGGATGTTCAACATCACTAATCATTAGAGAAATGCAAATCAAAACTACAATGAGGTATCACTTCACACCAGTCAGAATGTCCGTCATCAAAAAGTCTACAAACAATAAATGCTGGAGAGGGTGTGGAGAAAAGGGAACCCTCTTGCACTGTTGGTGGGAATGTAAATTGATACAGACACTATGGAGAACAGTATGGAGGTTCCTTAAAAAACTAAAAATGGAACTACCATCTGACCCCACAATCCCACTACTGGGCATATACCCTGAGAAAACCATAATTCAAAAAGAGTCATGTACCACAATGTTCATTGCAGCTCTGTTTATGATAGCCAGGACATGGAAGCAACCTAAGTGTCCAGTGACAGATGAATGGGTAAAGAAGATGTGGCACATATATACAATGGAATATTACTCAGCCATAAAAAGAAACGAAATTGAGTTATTTGTAGAGAGGTGGATGGACCTAGAGTCTGTCATACAGAGTGAAGTAAGTCAGAAAGAGGAAAACAAATACTGTATGCTAACACATATATGTGGAATCTAAAACAACCTAGGTGCAGGACAGGAATAAAGACACAGACGTAGAGAATGGACTTGAGGACATGGGGAGGGGGAAGGGTAAGCTGTGACAAAGTGAGAGAGTGGCATGGACATGTATACACTACCAAATGTAAAATTGATAGGTAGTGGGAAGCAGCCGCATAGCACAGGGAGATCAGCTCGGTGCTTTGTGACCACCTAGAGGTTTGGGAGGGAGACGCAAGAGGGAGGAGATATAGCTGATTCACTTTGTTATAAAGCAGAAACTAACACACCATTGTAAAGCAATTATACTCTAATAAAGATGTTAAAAAAGAAATTAAAAAATTAAAATAAATAAATAAAATCAAGGGGAAACAGATGCCAAGATGACCCAGATGTTGAAATCAGCAAATAAGGACTTTATAACAGTTATTAGAAATGTGTTTAAGGACTTAAAATTTAAAACAATGATAAAGATTAGAATCTTAGGAGAGATATAGACACTAACACAAAAAACAAATACAAATCCTAGAATTGAAAATTACAGCATATAAATTAAAAAATTTTCTGTATCCTTAACATCATATTGAATGGTGTAAAAGAAAAAATAAAAGCAGTGAATTTGAACGCTGGTAAATAGAAATGATCAATCTCAAGAACAGAAAGACAAAGAATTGGGAGGAAAAAACAAGAAACAGAACTTCTGTGACCTGTGAGATAATATCAACGAAACTATCATATTTGTAAGAAGAGTCCCAAAAGGAGAGGAGAGAGGGAAGGAGCAATATACATTTTCTAAAGAAATGACAAGTGAAAATTTCTCACATTAGGTAAAAAATCTACAAAATCAGTAAGTGTAACAACACCAGCAAGATGAATACACACACACCCACGCTCATTCTTAGGCATATCAAAGTAAAATATATGAAAAGCAAAAATAAAGATAAAAATATTAAAAGCACTGAGAGAAGAATAAAAATGACAAATTACATGCAAAGGAACAAAAGAGACAGGCTGCCTTCCTTTCAGAAACAGTGGATTCCAGAAGACAAAGGAACAACAATCCAGATTACAGTATTTTGAGAAATACTCATCAAAAATATTGGTGAAATAAAGACATTTTCAAATATTTAAAAGTTGAGATATTTTGCACTCCATTTTTATTAGATTTTATGTATAACTGACATACAGCAAAATGCACATATTTCAACAGGTAAAAAAAAGAAAAAGAACCAATGCAAGTCTCTGCCATATTCCATTTTCTCTGCCCCTAGACCATCAGGTCTCTGGTAGGAGATATTCCTTCAGCCTTTGTTCTGGAATGAAGAAGACAGGATCAGAGCCATAGTTCTTGAGTTTCAACATGGGTGAGAAACAAACCTTTATTGTTGCAAGCCACTGAGATGATATTGGGCTTATTTGTTACTGTTGCATGTCTTATACATTGCTGACTGATACAGTGGGTTATGTCTTTTCTTTCACTCAATCATTTGCTATTATTGAAGTGCTTAGAATACTTGTGACTGTGCACTGTGTGGTGCTCTAGGCTATAGCAATGGTTTGTAACCTTGGCTACCATTAGAATAATCCGAGGAAGTTCTGTCGGTTTGGTTTATTACGAAGCCCTGGGCTACATTCTGGATTAATTGAATTAGAATCCCTGGGTGTAGGTCGAAGCATTGGTATTTTAAGAAGCTCTTTAGGAGTTTGTAAAGTGCAACCAGGGGTGACAACCACTGCTTTAGAGGGAAAGAATTTTGAATTCTTCAGGAATGAGGGTGGTCACTGAGATAGACGATCTTTTGCAGAAAAAGGGTAAAGGAAGAAATTTCCAGGGAAAAGAAAAAAGAAAAATACTGAATCACTGTGCTGTACACCTGAAACTAATATAATATTGTAAATCAACTATACTTAAATTAAGAAAATAAAAGAAAAAGACTGCCCTCACAGCTGAAGAAAGAAGAAGAGAGTCCCTGTCTTTAAGTCAGTTTCACAGCAACGAGACAGTCTGAATTTAGCTGAGGCAGTTGGCATGTAGTAAGGAAGGTGATGAATTTCAGGTAAATGGGAAGTAGAGTCCCTCAGAAAACCATCCTAATCTGATTATTAAGGATCCCCATGAGATCAAGAAAGACCAAAAGAAAAGATTTTCTGTTATGCTTAACCATTATAGTACAGCTAGGATATATCCACAGGAAACTGGTAACACAGAGGAGAAAAGTAGGTTTTCAGCTTCATATACCAGCCATTATGTCAGTGTTATTTTATGTTAAAGATTAATTATATACTTTTGGATAAAACTATATGGTGTATATTTCCGGTGTTTCCAACAGTGTTGAGGAAGAGGTGAGTGGAGTATTCCAACTTATAATTTTCTATGAATATTTTTATTTTGGGAAATGAGTATAGAAATACACTAACATTAGTATGTTAGTATTATCAGGTTTTTGAGACCAAGGAATTGTAACGTATATCGTGGCTATAAAATTCAGTCTGTCCTTACAAAGAGGATAGTAATAAAGTTGGGAAGAAAAGATGGCCCTAGCAGATAATGCCATTTCACCTTTTTCTCTTGAGTAAATTATATTCATCCACCCATCCATTCATCCATTCATCCATCCATCCATCCACAATCATTCCAACGTTTATTGAGCACTTAATATCCATTCATTTCATTCATTCAGTCAAGATTTATTGAGGGTGTACCACACTCCAGGCACTAATGCCAGGTTAAAAAGTTCCAATATGCTTGTCCCTGGAGACATTGTGAAATCAAATAAGCTAATGTAGATAGAAAGGATATATGTATACTTTGACATGCTATCAAAACATGAGGCTTATTATTATCCAATCTTTAATATCACTGCTGTGTAATCCAATGTGGTAATATTTCTCAGTCCATTGACAGGCACAAATATTTCCCAGGGCTCCACAAACTTGCAATTAAGAAACTGGAAACATTCATAAATATACAAGTTGACTAATTAGTCACTAATTAGTTAGAAGACTGGGTATTGTAATCACCCTAATATATATTGGTTAATGTCATGGAATGGAAAGAAGGTTTTGCTACATTATATTATGTCAAAATTTGCATAAAGATTTCACTAAAATACTTAATGGGACCTGCCAGTCCTGAGCCATGGCCAGCCAGCCAGTCATTTATGATATCTTATTGGTCTCTGGCAATTTGAGCATCATATTAACAAGTGATCTTTCAATTCTGTCAAAGAAAACTGGAACATTTTCAACACCTATAATATTTCAAGATTTTTATTGACCGCTCAATGGCAATATATAAACATTATTAATTTGTCTTGCATTTGAAGAGACTAAAGCACAGAGAGGCCAAGAAACGAGCCCAAGATCATTCAGATGGACCTTAGGCTGACTGGATTGTGCTTGGCTTTCAAACTTCATTTCTAACCTCTGCTTCACCCCAGCTGCCTGACAAATCCCAAGAATTAGATAGTAGTTCTACTGCCATTTTCACTTTTACTGTATTATGATAGATTTAGGTGCTCTTACATTTGTTTGTTTTAATGCAAAGTCTCTGTGGCTTCCCAACCAGTATCAGAGAAAGTCTAAAAGAGAAGTTAATGGTTTCCACATAGATACTTCTCAATTTCTTGAGAGAGACTTAGTTGTTCTTCCCTTTGAACCCACATATTTATTGGTTCATTCCTCTCTGGTAGTATCTCAAGATATTGGAATGAAACGTTGATATCCTAAGTAAGTTAAAGCCCAATGATGCTTTGTTTTTAGCTTCTATTGCTCCATGAAGCTTGAATCATCACTGGCTCAGCATAACTCCTCCCAAAGAAAAACCTTGTCCTTGTAATTTATTATGAAATGTCGATAGAGCTGCTGCCTGAGGACCCTGGCTTCCAAGGTGGCAGCACCACTGTGTTGTTTATTTCCTTGTTCAAGATTCTGGTTCCTGGGTTTTCAAATTTGGAATTTGGTTTGTTTATGATATGCACCCATGCTACCCATATTAGAAAAGAGTACTGCAAACACTGGGATACCTATTTATTAATTGAAACAATTGTCATGATGGTATAAGACTCTTGAGTCTTCTGGTGAACATGTTTCTTGCTGAAACAGCAAGCCACAACAAATCTGGGGTTCCCTTAACACGCTTAGGCATCTTAATGGCTCTTAGCATCAAGGTACATACGTTGTATATAACCCTCTTTAAAATATTAGAAAGATACCTATCAAAGGGGCTGAATATTTAACCTTCTGATCAAAAGTCCCTTCATTTGGACAGTGCTGGAAACTCTCAGTTGTTGCTATCAGCCTTTTGTGACCCTGTATTGACCCTGTTCTGGTGATGGTAAGGAAATTCAAACTAGAACAATCTTGAATTATTTGAATTACTTCTGCATCTCACTCCTTATCAGGTCTGCTTTCCTTTAGGCCCTTGCTTTTTCGCTTCCGCTTTAGTTCATTAATACTTTACTTGCTATTGGACTTTGACCTTGGATTTCTCAGATCTACTCTTGGTTCTCTCTAGGACTGTGTCTTGGACATACAATTTCATTCTATCTTTCTGGCCTTGAGGACCCAACTTCCCCCCAGTGGCCCAGTTAACTGGTGCTACTCCTGATTTGTACCAGTTAAGCACCCAGAGAGGAGGCAGACATTCATTGACTTTCCTCTCCCAAGATTCCTCTCACTCTCATACCAGACCCATTTTATTTAAGCAGTCTTCTTCATATACATTCAGAACTTTGATTTTCACTAGATTTTCTTACAATTAAGAGGACAGTAGATTAGATTACCAAGATCTTCTTCCTTCTGTCTTTTCCCTGAGAGATGAGTCAGTTGCATATAGTCTTCTGAAAATGTCTTATTCATTATATGCTGATTTTACTTAACTATATCTCAGAGTTTAGGAATGTCTTATTTTTGCCCTTATGCCATTGAATAACTAGAACATTACCTTTGGGGACATTCCTTTGCACTTTAAAGTGTTTTCATGCCCTTTTTCTCATCTCCTTCCAACAGTCCTACGAGGTGGAGGTTACCATGGAGGAAATACCTCGTTTTGGCAAATTTTTGGATTTCCCCTTACATCTGTGCTTTTCCCCTTACATCTGGCTGGAAAAATCAGAGCGACTGACAGAGGCCAGCTAATGTCTCTAGACAAGGAGATTGGGGAAAGCAAAAGAAACATAAAAACAAAGTTGACAACAACAAAAGCCTAATTTACAGAAGGATGAAAAATGGGCGGGTAGCAGGGCCCTGCACATGTTGCATCAGCCTTAGAAAGAGAGCCTCTTGGCCAAAGCACTTGGAGTCAGAACCTTTGCCAAGGGGCCACTCAAATGAGGCTTTGGATACACAAACAGCATTGCTGGTGAGCTATTGGCACATCGCTGTGTTTTCTGGGCCCACGGAAATTCTTTCTCAGACCTGTTCCTCGAAAGAAAGTTGAATTATTCTTCAACAGCCAAGGCCTGACTTTGATGTAACTGCTGTGAGCAGGCCTTGGCCTCAGGGGCTGTGCAGAAACACTCTCACCTGCCCCTACCACTCAGGTATCACACCTGGGCCCCCATCGGGCGACTGCTGTATCCTCCTCCTCTCACTGCTTCTTTCACTCCAGGTGGCATTTACTCCAATTTGTGCCCCCGGCTGAGCTGGAGCAGTTGACAGTGACTTTTGGGGATATGTGTTTAGAGAATCTTGCTGCCTCTCAAAGAGAGCCAGTACTCCATCCTTCTCTAAAGCTCTGTATGGCTGGCTGGTCTCTCTGCCTTTAGTTTTCTTTCTCCCTTATTCACAAACACACTGCTTAAAAAATTTAACAACCAACATCCTTGTTCATACCATGTCCCTGTTCATAAATCTCCCATGGCTTTCCATTATATGTAGGTGCCAGACTGAGAGCCCTGCCTGGGCATGGCATTCTCATGATCTAGCAATGAGCTCCCATAGCATGTGGCCTGAGGGTCTCTTTTGGGAAATATTATTCCTTGTTATGTGTGGTGCTACTTGTGTGTGAGCATTTCTCTCTTGCCCAACTTTAAGCCTCTTGATGATTAGGTCCACATCTGCCTGTCTAACTGAATCTGATGCCTCTCAGAGTACCAACCAGAGCACCTGACTCAGAGCAGATGCTCAGAGAATATTTGCTGCATGTGATAAAGAATGAATGAGTTTCATGAGTAACATTTTCCGTCCAAGCAAAGCAGCCAATCTGGTGTTGAATGAATGGCCTGGATGACTGCTTTTTTCTTGTATATGCTTTTATTTGGAGAATTTTTTAAAAAGAAGAAAAGTATGAAGAATAATAAAAAACAGAGTATCATGCACCCATTATCACAGTGAACCATTGGTAACATTTTTTTTCATATTTGCTTCAGAGTTTTAATGAAAGAAATAAAACATACTAGATTAATGTGACCCTTTGTCTTATATCTCATTCCCATTCTGCTTTATCTCTTCTCAGAGATGAGTACTATTATGAATCTTTTGTGAATGCCTTTTATGTTTTCTTATACTTTTACATACAAATATATGCATCAACCGATATAGAGCAGGAGTTAACAAACTGTGGTCCATGGGACAAATCCAACCCATGGCCTGTTTCTCTAAAGACTGCAAACTAAGAATGGATTTTCCATTTTAAAGAGTTGTTTAAAAAAGACAACAACAAAAGAGAATAATATGTGACAGATGGCATATATGACATGCAAACCCTAAAATATTTACTATTTGTCTTTTGCAGAAAAAGTTTGCCAACCCCTGATATACGATATTGACTTCGTTTTAAAAGGATCTTGTATCCTACAATCATTCTGAAACTTGCTTGAATATTCAGCCCTATTCTTGAATTCTATGTTTGTTGACATATGTATCTACTTTAGTCCTTTTAATGGCTGCATGGTATTCCATCCTATTAATATAGTACACTTTTCCTATTCATCCCTGTGCTAGATGGACAGTGACATTTCACTATTAAAAAAAAGTCAAGAGACATTATGTACTTTGTGTAAATGAGCGTTGCTCAAGGGTTACATTCCTGGAAGCGTACTCACTGGTTTATAGGGAATGTGCATTCTTAAGAGTTGGAACAGAACCAAACTGTTCTTGGCAGTAGTTGTAAATATCTCAACACTTACCTTTACTTTGAGATATATTCCTAATTGCTGCAAGCTTCAGCTCTCCCACTGTCCCAGCAAATGGAAAAGACAGCCCCTGCCGTAACAGCCTTCAGTGTTCTATTGCCTTCATGTAACAGACAAAACAGTGGAAGTAAAAGCCCTTTCAAAAGCTGTAGGGTGCTGTGACTTTAAAGAGGTTACCTACAAGGACATCAGGAAAGAGTCTTGGCAGACTGAATGGAAATGACACAGGCAGAAGGCGCTCTCTGGGGAGACCTTGTCAAAAGGATGCTGAATAGCATTCCACTTCAGACAACGTCTGGTGACAGGTGTTCTGCTCTGTGGCAACTTAGTCCTCCGCACACCCCCAGGTGCTGTCAGTGAACACTGTGGTCGGGACCACTTCCCTCTAGGTCTACAACTCCAGGAACAAAGACTGACAGACAGAACCCCATGAGGCCAGTTGTGATTGCCCTGAAGAAGCATGTATTGAGCACTCACTGTGCGACGCACCCTGAGCCAGAGGCTGAGACCAAGGCAAGGGAAGGGAACACACAAGAAAGATAAACAAATGAGGGAGGGTCCTTGTTTCCAGTTGCTAGTGGCCTAATGACTCCCTGGCTTGAGAACCAATAGGTGCTCAGTTCTTCAGGATCATCTTGATCCATTAAAGAGATGATTATGTATGATCTAAACACAGAGGGGACTGAACCCACACGACTCAGTCCAAGCTGTAGGACCATTGCATATATTCCTTAGGTACTCTAGACATTATTCCTCACTTGCAAAATGAAGGGATTGCACCAAATGGTTTTCCCTAGTATATAAATATATCCCTAATTTTGTACCCTCCGCCCCTGCCACTGCTGCAAATTAGGGTCCATCACCACTCACCTAGACTAATACAATAGGCAGCTAGATGTCTCTCTGGCTCCAGTCTCTCCCTGGTCTACACTGCTGCCAGAGAGAAATATCTTGTGCATGAAGTTGACCCTTTAAGAAGCCCATTATCTCCAGCTGAAGTCCAACAACATAATACAGAGAACAGGGCTTTGATCCTCTCCTTCCTGACCGTCTAGACTCAACTCCAACACTTCTCAAACTCCTGGATTGTTTGTAGCTCCTGGAAGGGACCACACTGTTTCGTATGTTCCTGAGTCTTGTCACACTCCCTCTGAAAGAAACTTTAGATCCTATCAGGGACTATCTCATGTGCATTCTTATAATCCAAGTATCGAGGACAACAGTTGACGCCTAGTGGATCCACAAAACGTGTTTTTAAAACTAATGAATGCATGAATGACGTAGCGTAACTACGCATCTTCATAGTTGGTTGCTTCTTCTTAGAGGAAAGGCTTACTGTTTCCTCAAATGAACACGGAAATGAACTTGCAAAGTGCATAGCAACAGAGTGACAAGTTCAAAGCTCAATTTCCAGTTCTAACTTCTACTAAACAGCTGTGTGGCTTGGAGGACACCATTTAACCTCTTTGAGTCTCCGTCTCTCCTCTGTAACATGGGGTTAAACACTACCTACTTCACAAGTTTATTTGGACAATCAATTCACTGTATGGGAAACATCTGGTGAGTGGCTGGCAGATAATAGACTCTCAAGTGTGCCTGAGTCTGCTAAAGTCTTGGTTGGGGGAAATCTTCTATGTCAGGGGAATTCTCTTGTGGTCCAGTGGTTAGGAGTCGGTGCTTTCACTGCTGGGGCCCGGGTGTGATCCCTTGGTCCAGCAACTAAGATCCCCTACGCTGCATGGTGTGGCCAAAAAAAAAAAAAGAAAAACGTTTTCTATGTCAGGTCAGGGTGTCAGGGTCTGCTCTTGTTTCCCGGACTTCTCCTTTACGAAACCTTGTTTCTTCCCAGCGTGTGTGTGCACGCATGCGCCCTAGGCTCACAAACACTAGTGACTGTTCATGTGAACATGAACTAATCAGCTTTCTCTCTGGACCTAAGCTCAGTCATCTGTTAGTTAAAGGAGCGGGATCAGATCAGGATGGACAAGTCTATGGCACACACGTCCTCGCTCCCTTCTCCCTTGTCCTTGACAGACATTATTAATTGATGTTGGTCCTGTTTCACTGAGAATCCTTCCAGGAAGCCACTGCCAGCTGATCAGAGATGGCTCCTGAGTTGATCTTATCCAAGATTTCTTATAGCTCTGCCACCCTGTAAATCTCAAGAAAAATAAGGGAAGTATTTGTGATGGAGAAGTTGCCCTGATTCTCTTACCTTTCTTTGCTAGCACGGTGAGTTTTCTACGACATGTTACTCAAGCCCCAGACCAGAGTGAAAGAGGAGCGGCAGCCAGCAACACCACCAGGGACTTGTGGGTGTCTTTGCCATTAGTTGAGATTCTTGATCTGGCTTCAGTTGGCACGCAACACTGATAGCTTATTCAGTAATCACCCCAATAGCCAGCAGTTGTTAAAAAAAACCAAATAACGCAACACAAACCAGCAAAACAAAAATAAAGTCAAAACAATAAAAAATGCAGAATTAATTCCCTTTAAAGAGATAATCAGCTAAAAATTTGACATTTTAACTAGAGCTAATACACGAGGGGAAAAGACACCTTGTAGATTTTATCAGCATTAATATGAAGTAATAGGGTTGCTCACCATAATTTTATTTCTCTTTGGGGCTCCTGCATCTAGCATATAGCCCACCATCTGCTCTGAGAAATGTTAATTCATCATGAAGCTGCAAAGAGTAGAGGTCACAGAGACCAGGCCAGTGTTCTAATTCAGGTTCAACTTTCGCATGGCAACAGTGCCTCCCAGGAAAGCACTAGAGTCTTTCCAGCACTTTCACAAGTAATTGACCCCCATAATTATTGAAGAATTCAGAGTGAAGAGGTGGTGTCCATGTTAGAAAAAACCAGCTCTCTATTCATTCAGGAAAATTGTTGAGGACTTAACTATGTGTGTTGGGCTTGGGGAACACACATATGAACCAGGCAAAAGCCCAATGACCACAGTCCCGTAGGGAGAAGAAGAGTTGACGATCAGTTGGCGTGCACTGGTATGATTGTGTTGGTTGCTTCCGGCCAGCATCAGTTAGGACCAGTTAGAATTTCTGCCACACCAGTTAGTTAAGTCTTTTCAATATTCCGCCTGCCTATTTGCTAGCCATAGTTGCTTAACCAAATAACAAGAACTATCAAAGAGGTAAGAACGATGTATTCTGAGAACAGGATGCTCAATTCTGGCAATTTCTAGAGGAAATGAGGCAGAGTGGGACTGTGGAGGGTGGGAAGGGATTCATCAGCCTGTAGTGATGGAAGGGTATTCTGAAAAAAGAAAATAGGATGTTTAAAGGCTGTGTGTAGGATCTCATAGCACTTTTGGTGACCTGTGTGGAATTTATCATGGCTATATTACATGGATTTTTTTGGTGTCAGCAAATAATTGTCATGAGGGAGGGACCATGCCTCTTTTGTTGCACGAGCACTTCATACTATGCCTGGAATATAGATGCCACCGACTAAATCTTTGTTGAGTGGATGATTGAATGAATGAGGGTGTGGTGGGGAGATGCAGCCAGGGAAGCTTGGGCACCAGCTAATGAAGGACTCCATTCGCCATTTTAAAGAACTTTTAAAATACTTCATCCTGCAGGTAACAGAGAGCATTTGAAAGTTATTTGTGGGTTTGTGAAACTGGAGGTAGTGAACGATGAGGGCATGGACACAGGGATTCATCAGCTTGTCAATTACGAGAAAAGACAATAGGATGCACAGCTGGTAGTGACAGTGACATAACCTCCAGCACCAGCTACCTCTTCACGTCCTTGGCTTCTGTCTTAGCTTAGTTTGAATTCCAAGGCATTCCCAGCTGGTCCTTGTCCCCATTCTATAACCGTTTACTTTCTTCTCACTGACACGTTCTCCCCATCCTCCTGTTCTCATCAATGTGAACTTCTTACTTGTCTCTCACAGCTGACTTCAAATCTCTTGTCTCCTTGTAAGGCATTTATGAACTGTTGTCTCTCTTCTCTGCCCAACATTCCTGGTAGAATTAGAATTTTCTTGAGTCCTCATGATGCCCAATACAGCTTTCTTCCCTGGCATCGACTCAAGGCCATTATTCATTTTTCTGGATTCTTTATTTCATTACCAACCTTAGAAGCCAGGCACTATGTCATACCCAAATTTGTAACCAATCTCAGTACAAAGCACAGGGCTTGGCTTTAGCAAGTACTCAGAAATAAGCAATACATTAAAAAAATTAGTTGAATTGTAAAGAAAGAACTAACAACTTGGCAAATGGGACATTTTCATGGGAGGTTGCCTGTGAAAGGGCTTACTAGCTGCTAATGGTGGAGCCAGAAAGCAGTGGATGGCTGCAATCTGTCTTAGTTAAAATTTGTAATAAACTGAGTAGACTTAGGAAAGGGCACCTCTTTCTTAATCTGGAATCTAAACTATTAGCCCGCATTATATGTGCCATCAAAAGACGCTTCTTTTGGACTGAGAGCGCCTTTTGAAAAGAAGCTGCGAGCCCAGAGATCTTGCAGAGTGTTAGAAGAGCCCAGCATGGATTTTTGTTGCTCAGTTCAAAAGACGTTAGACTGGACTGTCTGTGTCAATTCAGAATTCCTTCTCCTTGCCATATAGGAAGCAGTGACTCACAAGGACCAAGAAGAGAGATTGCACACACCTTGATTCTTTTTTATCTCATGGTCCTTCTCACACGTCCATTCTCCTTTGTATTTCTCTTGTACCCCAAAGATTGGAGGACATTTTCTAATTTTCTTCTCTTTCAAAAAGGGATGGGAGGGCAAGGCATGAGGTGTGCCTTTCCCTTGACATTGTGTAGACAGCACTAACTGATGATAGAAATCTTTCCTTTTGAATCTGAATGGAATCTAAAAATCTTTCCTGGCAACCAGTATCCATCAGAGGTTGCATAAAAACTATTTTCATTCTGTGTTCTATAGCCTATAGGCTATAAGAGATCCCTGCTAAATATTAGATCGAATCCTGGGAAATTGCCATTTTTTGTAATGACTAAAAATGGTCAAATATTGGGGATTTCATACATTTCAACCTGGAGAAATTTGATAGTTTTGACGTCATGTCCCAGAGTTCTCTGAGTTGATGTGCAGATCACATCTCTTGCAATGATTCTTTGATATACGTGAGTGTAACACTTGACTTATAGCTTCAAAAGCTGATCTGAATAACCCTCTTTCTTTATGGTGCATGTAACTTCATAAGCCAATGTTTCTCAAAGCCTGGTCTGCCATAACTTTGCAAAAGGTACCAAGTCGGGTTTATTTTCGGGGGGTCAGGCAGATAACTCTGTGGTATCATTGGAAGAGTTCCAAGGAATCCCACCATTAGAAATGCATTCCTTCATGCTAAGGCATTGTGTCTCCAAAAGAGTCCTCTCTGCCAAGCAAATATCTCTGAAGAATTGACATGTCAACATTAACTATTGACACTTAACACACATTTATGTTACATAAGATGGATCATTGTTTCTCAATGAGGGTAGTATTTCCCCCCAAGGGATATTCAACAATGACTGGAGACATTTTTGACGGGGTTGCTACTGGTATTTAGTGCTTCTATACATCTTGCAGGGCATAGGGCAGCCCTCTATAACAAAGAATTATCCAGTCCAAAATACCAGTAGTATGAAGATGGAGAAACTCTGAAATGGTTAGTGTTTAGAGTGAGCACTATGGAATTTACCATGAGACAGACAGTTGGCATTTGTTATCAGAATGAGGCAGAGACATAAATCTGGAGATTGGGACATTGTACAAGGTATGCATATCTGGGTGTATCTGGGTACCCTGGGTTAAGGGCCTGTCATAGGTTTAGCTCTCCTGCAAGC
This sequence comes from Delphinapterus leucas, assembly GCF_059928025.1. Lineage (NCBI taxonomy): Eukaryota > Metazoa > Chordata > Mammalia > Artiodactyla > Monodontidae > Delphinapterus > Delphinapterus leucas. The sequence goes on from NC_143145.1 coordinate 11,100,385, forward strand.
AAACTGTTTGATGTCAGTCAGTGGGCAGGAGGTTAATTAGTGAGTTCCCCTGGAATCATCAGCTTACCTGGGTGGAGAGAGAAGCAGAGCTTCGTTGCAGTCTCAGTAGAGGTCTAAGGTAACCGCCCAGAGAGGCCTGAAGATGGAATGACCACCTCGTCCTCCACAAGGCCTGATTAAAGGCAGAGCTGACTTCTTCATCATGTGACCCAGGGACTTTCCTGTATCTTTTGCCTTATATTTCCACAAACATTTTCAACTAGCAAATTACACTGGTTACTCTTACTGACACCACTGTTTTATGTATGAGGAAACAGCAGCGTAGGAAGTTAATTTGTCCAAAGGTCACACAGAAAGTGCAGAGCAGAACTGTTCATGGAACCCAGATCTCTGACTCTGCGTCACTTCCATCCCACCACGCTTCTTCTTAATATCTTTCTTAAAACTTTTAATTTGATATTGGCGTGTAGTTGATTAACGATGTTGTGATAGTTTCAGGTGCACAGCAAAGTCTTGTCCTTACTGTCTTAAGAAAGGTTCTTGTACTGAGGTCCACCCCTGCCCTGATTTGTATTTCATTCTTGTTTTCTTCACGTGTTCCTTTTCTCCTTTTAGAGGGCTGGGGGTCAGAAGCTGTATTATACTGGACCTTTGCCCCATGACTTGGAGCAGAGCCCCTCGCATTTCCTGTTTATGTTCTGGGTAATAGCAGTAATTCCACTCAGTTGTCCAACCCAGAGGAACTTCTGAGTCATCCTGAACCCCTTTTTCTACCTCACTCCACACACAGTCAAGGCCTCTTTCCTACTCATCTCTTGTCCTCACTATTACCACAACTTCTCATATTCGGCATTTGTAGAACCTTGTAACTGCCTTGAATGTCTCTAGATGCACCTCCCTTTGGTTCATTTTTTGTTTGTTTTGTTTTGTATTTTTGCGGTACGCAGGCCTCTCACTGTTGCGGCCTTTCCCGTTGCGAAGCACAGGCTCCGGACACGCAGGCTTAGCGGCCATGGCTCACGGGCCCAGCCGCTCCGCAGCGTGTGGGATCTTCCTGGACTGGGGCACGAACCCGTGTCCCCTGCATCGGCAGGCGGACTCTCAACCACTGTGCCACCAGGGAAGCCCCCTTTGGTTCATTTTTGCACGGTCACCGGAACATCTTCCAAAAAAGACAGAGCTGGGTTGCATCTCTGTTTCTTAAAGTTCTTCAGGCTTTCTATCAGCTATGGGATAAAGTCCAAATGCCTTATCATGGCCCCCCGAACACTTCTTCATCCTGGATTGCTTGCTTGGTCTGCCTGGTACCCCTCACTCCCCACAGTGGCAGGCTAAGCTCCAGTCTCTCCATTCATTAAGCACGAGAAACATATTTGGGGCTCTGATCTTTTGCTCTACCTATTCCTAGATTTAGAATATCCTCTCCCTTAGCTTGAAATTCTTTTCAACCTTTAAGACCCAAATGTGAATTTTTATGTGAAAGTTTCCTCAGCTTCCAATATACTTGTCATTAAACTCCTGTGTACTTTATAGTTAGTTGGAGCTGTTTCTCTCTCTCTCTCCCTCTCTGGACTTGAATAGCCCTCACTGGTAGAGGCCAGGTCTCATTTAGCTTGGTAGGTCCAGAGACCAGGACTGGAATGTGTAAGTACTTACTAAATGCTTGTTAGGAGAATGGCTTAGTGGCAAATATGACCACGTATGAGCATCCCTTCCATTTTCCTCTAGAAAGGCATCAGTGATCTGTTCTCATTCTTTTGCTGTAATGGCAAATATGAACATGCATTGAGAGGGATACCCCAGAAAACATCAAGAGACATTCCTCAGGCCTGTCACAGCTGTCTTTTCTGAATGAGGTGGCTCCACATATAATTAAAATGCCTTTTGTTGTTTCTTTGCATACCTGAGAAATACAGGTAATTTCATTACATTAAGGCAGAAGAGACCATTCAGCTTATAAAAGCTGGGCAGTCATCTAAACATCTACTACTGTATCTTCCATTTTCCATCCAGCCAGGGAAAAACTTCATAATCCTTTGAGTTGGGTTCATGTTAGAATTCCATAAGTTTTTGTGCATTTGTGTGTGTGCATATGCATGCTATATCTCAGTAAATTTCTGCTTTAGAAATTTCCAGGAGATTTCATTTAAAAATTATAATATTCAGGCGCTATCTGGGTGTTGTGGAGGTCCAGTGAAGGTGAAGACATAGACCTTGCCTCCCAAGAGGCCTCAACACCAAGACAAAGCCAGAAATGATAATAGGAACTCATAAATTGTGTTTCCTACGGAGTTTGGTCCTCCTATCCTAGCTTACAAAAGATGGCTCTCCTAAGACCGTCAAGGAAGTCGATCCATTTCCTCTGCCAAATAGAGTCCAGAGTTTGAAATGACAAGTCTTGAGTTCAAGTTTTGGACCAACTGCTTAATATCTGTATAATCTAGAGCAGCATGTATGACTCGGCTCTGCCTTACTTTACTCACTGACAGCCTGTAATAATAAAAACCTCCTTCATAAGAGGCTGATGTAAGGTTTCAATGAGAACATATGTAAAATTCGCCTAGAATGGTGATCGGCTTATGGTAGGTGTGCCCCAAGTTGTGTCCTTTACAGATACAGAGTTTTTGATAAGTTTGCAATATTTTGTGAAACTTAAAGTACTCTGCAAACACTGGTTATTATTGATACCTATTTGACGTAAAGGGACAAGGTTGACTCCTCAGGTATGCTTTAAATAAAACCAAGCGCATGAATAGGTCTTTATAGAGTTGGTACGCAGTTTAATAGTTTAACAAGAGGCAGTGCAGAATAGATCCCTGGAAATCTTTTCCTTGTTTTTGCCCAGTTATAATGTTATGTCTGATAGCTCTGTTCATTTTAGAGCTATCGAGGATGACTGCCAATACTGAAGCACAAAGAGGGAGAAACTGCAAAATGTTACCTTAAAGCATTAGGAATTTAATTAGGTGTGATTTGGTGCTTTAAAATGGCACTCATTAGTTAGGGTCAATAAATACACTAATAAGGAACGGAATCAAAGCAGGTAACTGTTTTATAGGGTAAGATATGAAATGCAGAATTCTAACCCTAAAATATAAGTAAAACAGGTCAGCTGATGTATTATAATAAGCAGGCATGTGGTTTTCGATTCTGTCATGTGTTATGGAGATGCTTTCATTTTACCACACTTAATCTTCACAGCAGTCCTATGAGGTAGGTGTTAGTATCTCAATTTGGGAAGAGCATTAGGGAGATGAATTGCTTTTTTAAAATTCATGTAATTAGTGAGAGAGAAACTACAATGTAACCTCAGTTCCTCTGAATTTGGAGGGACTTAAATCAAGATTTCAGTTAGTGATGCTCTATGTAGGAGAGGAAGTCCCTGCCTCATGCCTGTCCAGATTAACTCAGAACACAGCGAGTCCTAGAGTCAAATCTAGGGCCGCCAAGGAAATCGATCCATTTCTTCTGCCAAATAGAGTCCAGAGTTTGAAATGACAAGTCTTGGGTCACTTAACACAAAAGTGCTTTCACATCTAAACATTTCCCGGTAATTTCTTTTATGATGAATAATCAAATTTGGACTATGAAGCCCCATTTACATTTCTTCTCCTCACTTGATTCTCATCTGAAACTCTGAAGCAGCAGAGTATGTGTTGAGGGGGGAGAAGAGGGAAGTGGTGTGTACCTGTGTGTACACGTGTGTTCATGTGTACACATATGTGTGTTTTGAGGGTGATGTTAGAGTTGTGTGTGTGTGTTTCATGGCATGAGGTTGAGATGGGGGGACAAGGAGTGGGCGAGAGAGGTTTGTGTTTGCATGAGTGGCAGAAATTTTGTTCCTGATGTGGGAACTCCAAGACATTGTCTGTGCCTCACCCACCCCCACTCTACCACCTGTTCAAAAAATCTTAATGACCCCCTCATCTGAGGAGTTGTAACTGAGAACCTTTAAGTCTGAGAAATTCTAGTGAACTTATAGGGCTTCTGAGAGGTAAAATGAGTAAACATGATGTCACTTTTTGATCCCTGCAACTGAGATGTAAGACTTGGGAAACTTAGCCGTAGAAAATCTGAAAGGAGGGGAACATTCCATTTAATATTCAACAAAAGAATGCAGGACTGGCATCTCCCAACCCAAGAAGCCTTTCTTCACTGAAAATTGTGATCTTTCAGAGTCAACAGATTTGCTAAGACCAGTTGTATTAGTTTTCTCTGCTGTGTAACAAATCACTGCAAATCTGTAGGCTTCAAACAACACCCATTTATTACCCATGATTTCTGTGGGTCAGGGGTCCAGGCATCACTTAACCTGGTCCTCTGTGCAGCATCTCACAAGGCTTCAATGAAGGTGTTGTCTGGGCTATGTTCTCATCTGGATCTTGGGGTCCTCTTCTAAGCTCATACAGGTTACTGACAGATTTCCATTCCTTGTGGTAGTAGGAATGATGTTCTCAGCTCCTATCCTAGACACCGTCCACTTTCACAGGTAACTCACAACCTGGCTGTTTGCTTCTTCAAAGTCAGGAGGAGATGGTCTCTCCTGCTTTGAGTTTGTTCTTCTGGGAAGACCTGGTCCTTCTTTTAAAAAGCTCATGTGATATCCTGGTAGGGCTACCCAAGATAGTCTCCTCTTCGATTAACTCAAAGTCAGCTGATCAGAGACCTTAATTACATCTGCAAAATTCCATCTGCTTTACCACATTCTATTACTGTGAAGCGAACCATAGACTCTGCCCTCATTTGAAGGGAGGAAATTGCATATGAGTATAGATATCAGGGGATGGAGATCTTAGAATTCTGCCAGTGGACTCCAAAACAAGGTGTAAGTGTTCAAGCTGCACATGACCCATCAGGTGTAGGGGACAAATGTTAGGACCCCCATTTATAATTACTTTTTATTTCATCCATTTTAATTTAAATTTTTGTGTGATTTATGATGAATACAACCTATTAGAAAAGTAGTAGGTGTATATAATTTATAACTATATCTTTTGCAAGGTGTTTTTTTTCTGATGGAGAAAACAATGAAAAATTTTAGAGACTGCTGACTTAAGTAGATGGCCTGACAAGCCCAGTGTGACATTGTTTTTGAGTTTTGAAAACTGACAGGTCGAACCAGATATGTCTATGTTAAAGGCATCACAAATCATTAGTTGTTTCTTTTCTTGACTTTTAGTATGCCTTGTAAATTTGTGTTGCAAACCAGACATGATGTATTGGGCAACAGGTCTTCAGTGTGAAGTTCTGTGTTAATCTGGTGAGAAGCTGAGCTGTGTGTGATATTTGGTGCAGCCGCAAGTGTTAGAGACTTCCAGTTCCTAAACAAAGTCCTTGTTTTGTCACCTCTGTTGTCTTTGGGCTTCCCTAAGAACCCCTCGTCTGATAGAATCTGATTCTTGCAGCTCTTTCAGCTGTAATTTGCAGTTCTTTTGCTGGAGCCCTGTTGTTATGGGGGTGAGGTGTGTGAAGTAGAGTGCTGTGTAATCTTATGATTAAAGATCAGTCTTGTGGACAGCCTGTTCCTCCAGGCTGTGACCTTAGCTTCCTTCTCCCCACACTTAGATGACACAGGAAGTCTAGAGGAGGCTGAAGGCAGAGAAATGACTTCCTCCAGGAGGATTAAGGCTCTGGTAAAGTCTTTTTTTTTTAACATCTTTATTGGAGTATAATTGCTTTACACTGGTGTGTTAGTTTCTGCTTTATAACAAAGTGAATCAGTTATACATATACATATGTTCCCATATCTCTTCCCTCTTGCGTCTCCCTCCCTCCCACCCTCCCTATCCCACCCCTCTAGGTGGTGGTAAAGTCTTTTCCCTAGGACAGTAGGCTTTTGTTGTGGAGAAGTTTCTGAGCATACGTCACAATGTTTACTCTTCACTCTGCCAGAGATTCTTCACCATGAGAATGAACTTGGGGTGTTTCCTAGAGATAAAGCTCATAAAAATATGGGCCTCTCTAAGACTGTGGTCCCCAGGAATTTCTCACTATTGAAATAGTCCACACTGAGACTCCAGTGATTCATCAGAACTACCACTTGGATGTTCCTACCAGTTTATTGTCCTATGAGCTTCTGCTTCAGGTAAGGAGATCTTGTCTGTGACTCTAGATCCGCCTGTCTCTCCAGATTTTGGGGGTGGCAGTTTGCCCTATGACCTCAATCCCCTGATGGGTCCAAGAAAAGTCATAGATTTTCAGTTTGTTCAGCTTTTTCTTGCTGTAAAGGATGGGAGTGATGGAGTGGAAACCATTAATTTTGTTTCTTTTCTTTTATGTTTTTCTTATTGAATGTGGAAACAAATCTGGAATCATAGAGATCTAGGTTTGACTTCCATCCCCACCACTTATTTACTCTGTGAGGTTGAAAAGTAATTCCATTCTTAGGACTGTGTGAGGATTACATACAGATACATAGGTGAGCACGTGGCCTAGGATCTGGAACCGAATGCTTGCTCAGTGACTGCTGCAAGGGACCTCAAGGCTCATCAACTCCAAATCTCTACCTCATGTATTTTCCCAACTAAGAGGCTGTCTAGCCTCCGCTTGAAAAATCTTCCATGACATGGAATTCTCTAGCTTTCAGAGAATCTCTGGATAGTGCATGAGGTAGTGCACAAGGACTAGGGTGCATCATAGTGCCGTGTGAGATCTGCAGACAGTGTTCCCAGGGCTGGAAGGGCGCATGCTGGCAAATAAGATGCTTTTCACTAGGCAGGTTGGGGGAGGTTTCATAATGAATTTAAGCTGCATTTTGGGAGAGGGAGAGATAATCTTCTAACCTTTCCTCATGAGGCTAAAGGCATTTTGGGAGAAGTACCAGAATGATAGAAAAGGACCTAGAAGTGAAACCAGAGTTGAGGAAGAGGGAGGAAGAGTCCTAACTGCTGAGGGAGGAATGACTATAGGATTATGTAAATTCTTGGTTCCCAATGAGAAGACCTAAGGAGAGGTTGTTCTGACATTCTTTCCCACCCGTTAGTGTGAAATTAGAAATATTTATTCTTGGTGTGGTCTCAAAATATTCTGTGTTGCTACCACACCCTCGTGGCAGATACACTGTTAGTTGATTACTCAGTACCTGTGATCTCCTTTTTTTTTTTTTTTTTTACCAGAAAGATGATTTTATTTATTTACAGAATTATTAAATAACTTTTCAGATTCTTTTTTCAAAGAAAATCAAAGGGAAAAAGTATTGAGGAAATATAAGTGTGAATTGCACTATAACCAAGGAGGTAAGCTGATGAACCGTCTGTGATCTTCCTTCTTGCTAACAAAACTGTGGTTTTATATGGAATAGCGATTGTTCCAAGCCATCAGTGAATCATAACTGGTCTAAGGCAAAGCCAGTCATGAAGATCCTGAATTCCCAGTGTTCCCAGTGACCCTTGCAGTTAGAGATTCCACGGGAAGCAGTCTGGCAGGAGGTGGAAGGGGAAGCTGACTTCAAGAAAGCTTCCGATTTCCAGATAAATAGTATACATGTTCCTGTCATCGTTCTTCTGCCACTTCTCTCTGCCTAGGAGGATCTGATGTTTGGACCAGAAGTAATCACCTTACAACTGTCTGCTTCCCAAATGCTTATTAAGTGAGAAAGTAAGACTCTAATTAAAGTCACTCTTACTAAGGTATTTTGCTTGTATCTAAGAGCATTTCTAACTAATATCTCATAATTCATATTTAAAATTTTCCTCCTTGCCTCATTCTATACCATCTTCAATTTTTTTCCTGAAACGTTGCCCATTTAGACATTTGCCATGGGCCACTCTGACATGGAGAGCAACAGCAGGAGAGAGCGTATCTGAAGACTCTCATTTCCACATGTTGGTAGGGATACACATGGTACCTTAGAGTAAAAACAGTAAGTTTCCTTCTGTGATGTGCTAAATGGTGTTTAATATGAGGGGGGAGGAGGGCAAGCTACTGACACTCATTGGGAAGCAGGACTTCAAAGACAACAACAGCTAAGGATTCCAGCGCAGAGTTCGCAGCTAGGGTGGTACCGATTTCTAAGCCTTTCTAAAAAATCATGATATAATACTTTTGAAAGAATCACGATAAGGCTCTGCAACTCAGAAATTAGCTGGAGCCACCCGATTTCTTGCACTATATAGATAAGATTGCACAATGCTGGCTACATCACCCCTTGGATTCCTGAGGGGCAGAAGTTCTCCAGAAAGTCATTTCTGGCTCGGAATTCTTGCTGCTTCTGAAGTTGTTTACTTTAGAAATTCTGCTGCCTTCACGAAGGTGTTGTCTCTCTTTCCATTGACAAATAACTGTAGAAAGAAGCCTCTGTCCATGACTTTCAGAAATAAAACAGGAAGAAAAAAATAACAGAATTTATCCAAAGCATTGAGTATCTGGCTTTAGTGGCAGATTGGGGAGCCTGAGGTGTTTACCTGTGCAACATATATGACGTCAGATTAAGAGAAATATTTAATTGGGGGATAAGTATTCGGTGATGAGGGAAGCCTGGGATTTTGGAGGTCTTGTGGGAGCTGAGAACAATGGGATATAAAAAAGGAAGAGTTAATCTTGAGGATCTCTTAGGGGTGGTAGAAAAAAGAGTGCAGAATGCTATGGTAGCGTTAAATTAGTCTCTGAAATTCTGCTGTGAACAGTATGGGCTGCAGTTATGGGGGATTGTTCAGTCAGTTGGGGAGCCCTGTGGTCCTCCCATAAATGACGGTGAAGGGATAGTCAAGGCTGAGGATATGGAATTTCCTTAAATTTGGGAGTGGGAAAATCCTTAAATTATTGTTACCACCCATCAAATTGCTCTGTTCTCCTTTACCTCTCCTCTCTCCTCATTTTCCCCCCTTAGGTTCCTTCTAGTTCCCTTCTCTTTGGGAGAAAAAAAAAAATCCTCCCATTTTCTCTGGAACTCCTCAGCTTTGGTGTCCTTTCATATCTATGTTGACATAGGTAAGGGGCTACCAAATCAAGGTTTTGGGTTTTTTTTCCGGTAATGCCTTTATTGAGATTTCACATACCATACAACTCTCCTATTGAAAGTACACAATTCATTACGTATTTTAGTATATTTACAGAGCTGTACACCATCATTACAGTCTAATTTTTAGAACACCTATATAATGTGTCATCTTCATTCCCATTTTCTATTTGCTGTTGGGAAAAGGGATGTAGGATGTTAGGCACAATTACATATGATAAGAGTTATTGCACTATATATATGTATATATACATATTATATATATATTATATATATAGTTGTTCTTAGAACACTATTTTCTGTTAGCAAATTGGTCTTGAAGGAAGGAAGAAAAGAAGGAAGGAAAAAAGAAAAGGAAGGAAGAAAATAAATGAATCGATTGAGGTAGAATTTTTTACGTTGAAGGTTTATAATTTCTAAAAGTCTTGGAAAACATCTTGGCATTTTCTGAGGAAGGCAACGGTGTGATTTGACCTTGGACAGATTGCACAATATGTTTTTGTTTGATGACAATTTACATAAAAACGTTGAATGGCGATTAGGTTGGTAGTCGGTTTTACATAAATCATAATTTTCCTTTCCCATGTCACCCTGGTAAAATATTTTTCAATGGTGACTGGAGCGCATTCTTTAGCTCCCATGAGCTAAATTTCACAAGTGAAATGAATAGGTTAGTGAATTGTGCATGGTATTTAGCTGTTTGAGGCCTACAGCGCCCTAGTGCAGAAAGTACTGCTCAGGTTTTGCACGCAGCAGATGCAGAAGACAAGGCTGCTTTTGACTTCATTTTGAGCAAATGTACAAGTACTCAGGATGCCATGAAGCTGAATAGGCTTTTTGTCACCTTTCAGAAACAGGGGAGGATGAAAGGAAAATAGAACTCATATCAAGTGTCCCGAGGACAAGAGTTTCAGAGCCACTGCCAAGTTCAGATCTTCAAACGTATTATACAAGTCCTGGACCTCAGCAACAGTTGCCCAGAGAGCAGCCCGCCAGAACCTCTGATCCTGCTTCCTCTCACCTCTTTCTCTTTCCTAATATTCTGATAGAAAGAACCAATCTTGTTAGCCAGATTCTGGCTCCATCACCAACAAGCTTTGCAATCCTGCACAACCTATGAGCGTGAGAGCTTGTTTATGCAACAGAAAATGGGAATAATAATTAGATATCTAAGAGCATTACTGCAAAGATTGTAGGTACTATACCTGGAGTATCTGTATATCACACACAATACACAATAGCCTTAGATCTTGTTTCATTTCGACAGTAAGCCAATACGTAATAACCAGTTTGTTCACTAGTCAAAACTAGCTGGTGTTCAGACAAGTTAAATTGTGGCTTTTTGTACAGCAAAAAGGGACATTTTATGTGTTTTTTAAGAATTATGTCCATTAAGGTATAAAAGAAATCTATAACTTGGCGCTCAGGACTGGTTCATTTGCCCAAAGGTCGGAATAATAAAACTTTTTTGGGGGGGTGGGGGGAGGAGGCAGAAGGATGGGGACCAAAGATTAAAAACTGAGGGAAAAAACCAGCATGTTTAACAACCTAATTAATGGCCAGTTTCCAGTTCAGTGAATTCCATCATTTAAGTAAAGCACTCTAATTACTTCATGTTGAAAGTCATATTTTCTCACATGGGTTGAGGTTTTGAAAGTGTTTATTTACAATTGGTCATGAATTTTTATTTTTTCCAGTTATTCTGTGCAGCTCTTTAGTGAGCACCTGCCTCGTACCTCTACCTCTACCTAGAGTTTATGATTCTTTTGGGAAAAAAAAATCTACTAAGTAAGAGACGTGCCTAAAACAAAGACATCAGAAAACTTGACTTGATGCTATCTCATTCAGTAATCCAAGCCTCGGTGCACCTTCTGATATGGTGACAAGACAGTATCCTTTGATGGTAACATCAGCGAGTTCTCCTGCATGTGTGGAATGAAAAGCTCTTGAAAACAAAGAACTGAGCCTGATGTGTTGCTTGGTCCCTGTCATGTAACTTCTCAGAGTCTAATCAAAGGTGGTATCTGATCGTTACAGAAATAGCAAGAATGGGGGAACCTAAGCCAGATGGGATATGCAGAGCTTCTGTGAGTGTGTGTATATGTCTGTGATCTCGCACCTGTTAGGTAAGCCACCACCTACCCCAGCCAGATGGAACCTCCTGTTAACAGACTTCATTAGCCACAGAGAGATGCCAGGGTCTCCCTTGGGTTGTTTCTCATTCTGTGTCTCCATTCTTGAACACTTAAAAAATATTAGGGTATTTTTGGCCTGTAAGACACCTGCTACAATTGCATAAATGAGTAGTTATGGGACTTTTACTGGAAGGTGGAGGAGGAAAGTGAGTGTACTTAATTTTGGAGCACGGAACACAATGTTATTTTTTGTTCTATTTTGTTTAAGCAAGGCCTGAGGAGAAAAGACATAGTCATGCCGATGGAACCAGACCATCCAGAAATTCCAGATAGAAAGGTAAAGCCAGTCACCCACCAAAGCTGTAAAAATATTTATTCACTTCTCAATTGCTCCTCCAACTTTCTGAATCAGGACTCACCATTCTGTAACTCACGCCCCACCTAAATTAAATTTAAATGAATCTCTTGAAAAGAAGAGGAGGGGAGGGGGAGGGGAAGGAGGAAAAGGAGTAGAATCCAGTTTCTTATTTGAGGACGCTGGTGATTGTTGCCAGTTGTCATGGTAACTTTCCTCACCATGATCAGTCAGCCAGCATCACTTATTTATTTATTTTTAAATTTTATTCCAACAAAAACAGGTCTCCTTCAGTCAAGCACAAGCCGGATAAATGCTTTTTTTCTCAGTGTAAATGGATGGCCAGTTGTTTCCATCATTCAGAGGCTTCCTCTGTTTAAACATTGTCCTCTGCATTTGTTTGTTCACTGTAAGAACCATGGCGACCACATCTAGAATTTATTTTCCTATTTTCAGAGTGATGTTGAACTGTTAAAAGACCAGGAATCACTAGAAATAAAGGATCAGTTTAGAGCCAAGTCTTAACTCCATGTCAAGAAGATGAAGTCCGACCACGCAGTTGAATAGTAAGTTGTAGAGAACACAGCAGAGCAGGATCGTTCCTCTCTTCCTAGCACTGTTCCCGGTTGTGTGTTATTGGGCCAGGCCACGTCCCTTCCTGGGGCTCAGTTTGCTAATCAGTAAAATAGGAAGGCTGGACTAGATGGGTTCAAGGGCCTTCTGGTGTTTCAGAAGAAGGAGGCAGTGATGAAGGTGTATACACAGGTTCTGGAAGGCAGCTGAGAAAAACAGGGTTGGGTAGCAGACCTCTGAACATCATCTTGGGAGAACATAAGACAGTGAGCATAGGTTTTGTTTTAAGTGTTATCTTCTTGCAAATTATGGTACTCATGGCCATACAAAGAGATGGTGGATTTTAACATCTATTATGTTTTAGAGAGTTTGTCTCCTACCTATTCACTGAAGAGTGAGATATTAATTTAGACTATCAAGATGTTTAGACACAGCAACGCTCCCTCCATGTTAACTTTTTCCTTCTCTTTTTTTAAATCCCTCCTTCTCAGTATTATGGGAGCATAGAGGGCACATAAATAATGGCCCTGGCCTCCCTGGAGGAACCTGCTAAACAGAACGCTGCTCTTGGAGAATTTGGATTGGGCCATCTTGTAGGAATCTAATTAGAATCAAGGCCTATTCATTCAAACTGTATTTTATTTCATCATGGCTTCAGCCTCCTCTTGGTCCTATTCTGTTTTTTTTTAACATCTTTATTGGAGTATAATTGCTTTACAATTGTGTGTTAGTTTCTGCTTTATAACAAAGTGAATCAATTATACCTATACATATGTTCCCATATCTCTTCCCTCTTGCGTCTCCCTCCCTCCCACCCTCCCCATCCCACCCCTCTAGGTGGTCACAAAGCACCGAGCTGATCTCCCTGTGCTATGCGGCTGCTTCCCACTAGCTATCTATTTTACGTTTGGTAGTGTATATATGTCCACGCCACTCTCTCACTCTGTCACAGCTTACCCTTCCCCCTCCCCGTGTCCTCAAGTCCATTCTCTAGTAGGTCTGTGTCTTTATTCCTGTCTTACCCCTAGGTTCTTCATGACCTTTTTTTTTTTTTCTTAGATTCCATATATATGTGTTAGCATACGGTATTTCTTTTTCTCTTTCTGACTTACTTCACTCTGTATGACAGACTCTAGGTCCATCCACCTCATTACAAATAGCTCAATTTCATTTCTTTTTATGGCTGAGTGATATTCCATTGTATATATGTGCCACATCTTCTTTATCCATTCATCTGTTTATGGACACTTAGGTTACTTCCATGTCCTGGCTATTGTAAATAGAGCTGCAATGAACATTTTGGAACATGACTCTTTTTGAATTATGGTTTTCTCAGGGTATATGCCCAATAGTGGGATTGCTGGGTCGTATGGTAGTTCTATTCGTAGTGTTTTAAGGAACCTCCATACTGTTCTCCACAGTGGCTGTACCAATTCACATTCCCACCAGCAGTGCAGGAGTGTTCCCTTTTCTCCACACCCTCTCCAGCATTTATTGTTTCTAGATTTTTTGATGATGGCCATTCTGACTGGTGTGAGATGATATCTCATTGTAGTTTTGATTTGCATTTCTCTAATGATTAATGATGTTGAGCATTCTTTCATGTGTTTGTTGGCAGTCTGCATGTCTTCTTTGGAGAAATGTCTATTTAGGTCTTCTGCCCATTTTGGGATTGGGTTGTTTGTTTTTCTGTTATTGAGCTGCATGAGCTGTTTGTAAATTTTGGAGATTAATCCTTTGTCAGTTGCTTCATTTGCAAATATTTTCTCCCATTCTCAGGGTTGTCCTTTGGTCTTGTTTATGTTTTCCTTTGCTGTGCAAAAGTTTTGAAGTTTCATTAGGTCCCATTTTTTTATTTTTGTTTTTATTTCCATTTCTCTAGGAGGTGGGTCAGAAAGGATCTTGCTGTGATTTATGTCATAGGGTGTTTTGCCTATGTTTTCCTCTACCTATTCTGTTCTTGCTTGGGGCTTCCTTTCAAAATGAACTAAGGATATACAAACTCTTTAAGAAAACAAATTGTTTTTTTAGGTAATACACTTAGGACATTTTACTATCCTCAGTCTTTAGGGAGTCTTTGAGTGATGTAACTTGCTGTGTTAAAGGTTCACATTTATTCTTGTTTTACCCAACCACTTACCCTGTTTCTATGAGGCAGAAGCTGGACTTTGCAAGAAGTGAATTGTATTCAAACTAGTCTAGAGCAAAGCCAGATACCATAGTGATGAACTCAGAGAGACCCAAGAACTGAAATGTTAAAGCCTGGTGACATTTTTCCAGTCATACCCCAGTTGAGCTGCAATTTCTCCGTCTGTAACATGAGCAGACTGCGCTGTATGCTCTGTCAGCTCCCACCTAGCTCTGACCTTCTGTGGATTTTTTTTTTAAGTAAGATACATTAAGAAAATCAACATAATTTAAGATTATATTTAGTTTTGTTGTCTTTTAAATGATCAGTCTAGTTATTTCTAGCATGTTTTGAATCTCCAAATACATCGTCTCAGTGTTATCTTTTTCTTAGTTCACCAAGACTAGGGAGTGTACTTGGAGTGTTCTGAACATTGACAGGTTATAAAATTACAGGGTGATCATCAAAGGTGTTTGTTGGATATTTGCGGTATCCTTACTTACTACTGTATTCCTGGATTCTGGTAGAGAATACATAGTCCCACAAAGGCAAAAGGGAACGAAACAATCTGCTTAGTGAAGGTAGCAACAATCACTCTGAATGTTCAAGCCTTTTCAGTAAAGCTTGTGACCGACGACCAAACCCAAAGCTGGCTTTCCTATTTTGTTGTCTAAATATAAACTTTAGAATCTGACTTCAGAACACATGGATCTGAAAAATAGAGTCTGTGTGTTAGTCAGTCAGCCCTCATGGAGGAACTGTGGCATGGCTTGTACTCACAGTCTTTGACAGAATGAAGTATATAAGAGCAAGAGCTACATGATCTTTTCAGTAAAGTTACCCTACCTTCCTTTAAAGAATGGTTCAATGGATTTTAGACTTTCCCCATGTAAATTAGCTGCTCCTTTTCCTGTAATGAATAATGAATGTGGGGCAGGGGGAAAGACTAGGGTGAAACAGGAATAATGCACCCTTCTCTATGGCAATGGGCCAAGGAGGGATAGGAGTCCCCCCACCCCCAAATTATAGGCTTGGAATTTGACAAACCTGGGCTTGAGTCCCTGTTCCATCATGTATTAGTTGTGCACATGGAAAAATGTCCTCTTTTTGTGTTATTTTAATTCCCAAGGTCTAATTTTTCCACATCTGTAATTTGAAGAAAATATTGCCTATCTTGTAAAGTTCTGGTGAAAATTAAATAAGATCATGTGTATGAACTGCTCAGTTAAGCAACAGGCATAAGGTATTTTCTCAACACACAATAACACAATAGTGTTTTTATCACTATTTAGCAAGGCACGTCACTGCTCAGGGTCTCGATAATCTCACCTAAAAATGAGATGATTCAGTATTCACTCAGGTCCTTCCTAAATCTGTGGTAGAATTTCCCACATTTATTTGGCCACAGAAACTTTAAAAAACATAAAGTACTAATAGAACCAACAGTCATCCTTGAGGACATAAATGGTGAATAATAAGCACTGAATCGTGTTCAAGCATGTTCATACCTGTGATCTTCACACATGTGGTGCATATTCATTCACCCATCGTCGCCTCTGGTGGTTTCCCATGTCACCCAGCCAAGGATCTCTGGCAGCTTCTTTTTATTCCCCGAGAGAGCAAACCATTTCTTATAGTATGTTGTCAGTTTTAATTACATACATGTATTTAGGTGTTTGCATTCTTGAAAATACAGTTAAGTTATATTTTAGAAGGTAAACTTAACTTCAGTCGTTTTTGGTGTGAAACATCTATTAACAGTGTTCATCAGTGACTAGCTGGCCAAGCTCCACATCCTGTTTCAGCTAAAGCAGTGTTTTTCAAACTTTTGTGGCAGAGACTCACAGCAAGAAATACATTGTACCTTGCCAGTGCACACACGCGTACAAATGTATATAACTGGAATAAAGTATTTGATGATATAATGACCTCTTCTACAGCTAAACACTCTATTTTTGCATTCCATTCTATTCTATTTTTTCTATATCATATTTAAAGCACTGCTGGTCAAAGCCCACTGCTTTGATTTCCAGACCCACTAATGGGCAGCGCTCTCCATTTGAAAAAGACCTAGGGATTAATCTAGGAAATGCATGGTGTATGTGGCTCTCCTTTACCCAGGCGGGGGTACTTCTTATGTTACACTTCAAGTGTATTTGAAATGGAACCTCCTCTAACCTCCAAAAAGCCTATGGAGGGGGCATTACCTAGGACGGGTCATATTGCCCAGCTGATGAGAGGCAGCTGCAGACTCCCAGGCTTAGAGAAGAGGGGACTATAAGGGAGCCCACAGTTGCCTTGGAGAAAAGCCCAAGGGTAATACTGGGAAGAGGGTGTGGAGGTTCTGCCCATGCCCTTGGGGCTCAGGAGGACCGCTGGGGGATGTCCCCTTCCTCACGACTCATAAGACTGCCACAGTTTGCATCCCTGCCACCCAGGCTCGTCCCACCCGCTCTGCTCCCGGCAATCAGCCTGCAGCTTTCCTTTGCCCCAAATTTCCACATGCTCATGCCTGAGCTTGAAAACCTTCCTCTGTCTGTTCCTTCCCCTTCTAATGTCAAAGGCCTGCTTCCTATTGATCTGTCATATCTGCCCTTGAAACTTTCCTTACCAGTCCCCAATACCAACCTCACCCCCCATCCCCAGGACTGAAATAGAGACTTCATTTTTACCCAAGGCATCCTTTTTTTAAACCCTCCCCATTATAACTCATGTTGCATTGTATATAATTATTTTTCTTTTCCACTAAGCTGTAGACTCCTCCCAGAGGGCAGGGACCTATCTCTTTGTTTATTGTTTTATCACCACGTCCTAGAACACGTCCTTCGCCTATTATCATGTCCAAAATATTTGCTGAAGAAGTGACGTCATGAGTAAAACATACTCATTTTATAAACTGCTTACCATGGGCCATGTTGCTTACTAGGGGCCATCTGCGTTCAAGTACATCACCTCATTCAATCATTGTAACAAAACTGTGAGGTGCGGAGGGAAGATAGAACGATTCGCTGCTTGTAGGTTAAAAAGCTGAGGTTCAGAGAGGTGAGGAGGTTTTCTGAGGTTGCACAGCTGGCTAGTGGAGAAGGGCAAGCATTGAGGCTTTGGATTCTATGCACAGCACAGTTCACACACACAGATCCATTCTCACACATGACCTTCAAAGTTGCAAACAAAAGTCTCACTGACCTGTCCTCATTGTCTGAGTTTTCTGTGAGATGAATGAGCAAAAGGGTGGATACAGACACAAAAGCTTGGGTTCAAGATTGGGCCCATTTTACTGATAATGGAAATTACATCCCCTGAGGATTCTAGAAGACGTTGACCATAGCAGAGAATAGAATTTCTCCTTCCAATTTGGTTAACCCTGACACCTGATTGCATAGAATTTGGAGCAAGAGTTACCTGCAAACATTAAGGAGACGAAGTGTGTCTGTGTTGACACGCATCCTGCATCTGAAAAGTTCAGATACATAAAGAGATGCTTTTGTATAATTCATGTTATTTACTAGAACAATTTTACTGGCCCTCTGAATATCATTGTGCTCTCTGCTATAAATATGCATTTAGACCCTTTCCAAACCACTAGTCATTTGCCCAGCAGGCCATAAAAGCAATGTATCATGTAACCACGTATTGGGATGAAATTTCAAAAGCTCTCCATTTAGGCAGCAGGCCTTAGTGGGTTTGGGGAGCTGTAACGTTATCCATTTAATTATACATTTGAACTCACTGAAAAAAAAAAACCCTGTATTATTTACACAATTGCCTATAATATTCTCTCCCAGCTGTTAGACCTGAGTCAGAAACCATTAGAATGCTAATCGAGAGAAGACTATGAAATATATTTCCTTGGTGCGACTGCAGCAAATTTTGTAGACCCTTTTATTTGAGCCACAGGGGTTTTTTTTTTTCCCCTCAGACCTCTGTCTGAAGGGGGCTCCCATAGCCATGGTTGGGGTACTACCTACACAGCTAATTTGGGAACATAACGTAATCTGCCAATATTGACTGTATTTCTCAAAGACAATGTCTTGCACAAGGCATGGTGCCTTATACTTGAGAAGAAGCAAATTGTTGGAATGGGCAAGTTGCTTTCTTTGGGGGGAAAAAGTTGCTCAAGGAGATGGTCCTGCCAGGGATAGACATTGCATTCACTATTCTCATTTAGATGAACTACTTGAGAGACACAGAGAATGTCTCTTCCTGGATCCCAGGCATTCTAGAGTGTGGTGGAGCAGACACAGGTGTGTGGAAGGAAGCCCAAAGGTCTGTATTTCTTTCCCAATATTTTCGAGCAGCTACACAGTTCCCTGTCCTCTACGCATGCTGGCAACACAGAGGCAAACAGAAATAGTTCTTGTCTTAGGGGACTACAGCCTTCAGACAGGAGGCAGATAGCAAAGCAGAAAATTATGCTCGTTGATGAAGGCTCTGACAGAAGAACCAAGACACTTTTGGCATTGCGCAAGCCCAGAGGTTTTCAGATGCCCCAGGTTCTGGTTTTCTTTTTGCCCCAGGATGTGCTCAGGGCCTCGCAAGTAAGCTTCCTGTCTCTCTTGTCTTCATCCTGCCCACCCCAGCTGGTCATTATCTTGCATTCATCCCTCAGACCTTGGTCACGGGCCTCCCCTTTGCTCAGGTATGTATTGTTACACGGATGTGCACATAGCTTCAGTTTTTCCCTGACTCTTCCTTCGCTATGAGTACTCAATTTTGACTTTTCTATACTCCCCCTGTAAAAGATTCTTAAGCTTGTAGGGGCTTGATGCTTCCAGACACATATATGGTTTAATATCATGTGAGACCAGAGAACTCAGAAACCTCCACGTCTAGCATCTGATATATCTCCTCTAAGCAATGATAACTTTGAATGACTTTGTATCCATTTGCGTCGTGGATAGACTATCCTCTTCTTTATTTTGTTGTCCCTGCTCACTGCTTTATGTTGTTATACAATATAGCTGATGGTTCCCATATTCTCCTGATACAAAACAGTTCCACTGATGTGTAACATTTAGGTAGCTTGCTTCATCAAAGCACAATGACTTTCTGTGGAAATCCTTGGAAAACAAAAGGAGACCTGGGCCATCACCATGATGATATCAGAAACCCTTCTTCCCACCTCTACTCATACTTGAATTGTCATGGGGCTGAGAGACACAGCAATAGTCCTTTCAGCAAAAATGCACTGAACTTACCAAAATGGCAAACGTTGGCTCACGATGGGTTAGAAAGAGGTCATAGGATTT
This sequence comes from Delphinapterus leucas, assembly GCF_059928025.1. Taxonomy (NCBI): domain Eukaryota; kingdom Metazoa; phylum Chordata; class Mammalia; order Artiodactyla; family Monodontidae; genus Delphinapterus; species Delphinapterus leucas. The sequence continues at coordinate 11,119,781 of NC_143145.1, forward strand.
GGTGCGGGGTGCGCGGGGATATGCTATACATTTTATTCAGTTTAACATAAGTAAAGAGATTTGCTGTATTATGTCAAATGTAGGAGAGATCTGGATAGATCATGGATCTGTCCTTCCTGGAAACTGCTTTGAACTTAAGTAGTTTCTTGCCAATGCTGAAATTTACATTTGTGGGTATTTTAGGGCTCTGAAAATCAATCCATGGACCATTAAATGAATCCTTCATTTCTACTACAAAATAGATCCCACCATTCGATAACCGTATGATATAACGGAAATAATTTAAGAACTTCTCGAAGATTCAGTTTATTCCTTTGCATCATAGGAATAGTAATAACCACCTTGTGAGGTAGAATTAATTGAGATGACTTCTGTGAAGTGCCAAGTCCAGTTCTTGTATAAAGTAGGCATTATATATATGGCATTTATTTATTTATTTAAATTGATTTATTTTTGGCTGGGTTGGATCTTCATTGCTGTGCGTGGGCTTTCTCTAGTTGCAGTGAGTGGGGGCTACTCTTCGTTGCGGCAAGCGGGCTTCTCATTGCGGTGGCTTCTCATTGCAAAGCACGGGCTCTAGGCGTGCGGGCTTCAGTAGTTGTGGTGCGCGGGTTCAGTAGTTGTGGCTCATGGACTCTAGAGCGCAGGCTCAGTAGTTGTGGCGCACGGGCTTAGTTGCTCTGCGGCATGTGGGATCTTCCGGGACCAGGGCTCAAACCCGTGTCCCCTGCACTGGCAGGTGGATTCTTAAACACTGCGCCACCAGGGAAGCCCCTATGGCTTTGTTATAATATGCTTAGCTCATCAGGTAGAGTGCTAGGCTCACGAAATTTCATTGCCAACTGTAGAAGATGATTTTGCTTTCCAGTATTTTTCTTTTAACTCTGCTCCAAAGAAAAGAAGGGAGGAAGGGAGGAGGGGAAAAAAAGATGTTAGACAACAATAATAACAGAGAGAGTATTTCAAAGTGTGTGAAAGGTCACATTTCTTTGGGCAGAAACCTGTTCCTCCTATCTCTTGGGCTTGCAGGCCGGGCTGGCTATGCTGCAGAGATCAGAACCCCAGTGTTTATTTGTGCAATCCTCACTTTTGCTGGCAGCTGCTCCAGTCCAGGAATTTTATGGCAGGAAATGTAAAGTGCTGTTGGATTCGGGTGCTCTAGAGTCCTGGGTAGCACTGTCCTTTCTTAAGAAAAAAAAAAGAGAAAGAAAAAAGCAAGAGGGTGACAATCAGCTAAGGTCTATTAAGCTTCACGGCCTTGATCTTATCGTATTGCATCTACTCTTACCAGTTCTTAATGACTACAATGTAATAACATCTTTAAAATTTATTGAGACAATTAGAAGCAAACAGTTCTTTTGACCCCCAGCTCTTTCGAAGTCACACGATGCTACAAGAGAAAGTGGAGCCATGAGACAAAAGTCCTTTTCAAGGTGTTCGTAGTTTAATGTGCATTTTAGATTCCAAAGTGCCATGAGGAAAAGGGAGCTGGACTGTACGACGAAGACACCAGAATTCTGGTCTCAGCTTTTCCTTTAATTTGTGAGCTGATCTTGGGTTGAGGCCGCAGATTGTCTTCCCTGACCTTAATATACTCATATGTAAAATGGGAATGGATCCAAGGTCACTTCCATCTCTAAAATCCTTTTTTGTGAAAAAAAAAAAAAAAAAAAAGAAGGAACTCTATCGGGTGATTGAAAACCAGTGCTGTACTTCAGGTCACCGCCTACACTGTCAACCTCATCATTTACAGGACACTGCTGTGTCCACAGCACTGGTTAGATTGGCAGTGGAACATGTGACTTCTCTCTTACGTCCAAGCCACAGCCTACCGGACAACAAGGCTGAGCATCCCGTTGGAAAGTAGATCAGGAGGCCAGTGACCTTGAGCCTTCATGAGGGAGCCCATGATCAGGAAAATGATAGGCAGGACTGACTCACTTGGAAGCTGAACCCAAAAGGCATGAGGTCAATTCAGGATTGAGGCATAGAGTGCGGTTCCCAAATACACAGCAGTTATGGCAGAGCTGGCTGTAGTGAGGGTCTAACAGAGCAGACAGGAAAAAGCCAGGAGAGGTGTTACGATTGGGACTTTGTGAGAACCTTGAGACACATGCATGTGCGAGTATATGAGTGCACACACACGCATGTGCACACACACACACACACACACACACACAGAATAATTATTTTAGGGCCCAGTTCCAGGCCATTTAGTGCACAGAGTTTAGGCATGAGGGCTCTGAAGTCATGCTAACTGAATTTAAATTCTAGCTGTGTGACCTTGGGTAAGTCATTTAATCTCTCTGGGCCTCAGTTTTCCCACAAGTGATATGTAGTGGGAGCTAATAGTACCACTGATTTTGTGGGATTGTAGATAAAGTTCTTAGCATAATTCATGAATCGTAATAATAGCTTGATAATTTTGTGCCTATTATTATTATTGTTTTATTCATTACATTTATATATACCCCTACAATAAACACCTTTTCCTTGAGGTAATACAAGTAGGTCTTTCCTTCCTTGCAACTAGCAAGTCTTAACTAAGGTAAACTCCCATTCTGCCAGTGTAAAGAATTTTATGGGAGGAAATACAATCTTTGTCTCTGTCTGTCTGTCTGTCTCTGTCTGTCTCTCTCTCTAACTTCGAAACTGTTTAGTCTCCAGTCAAGAGAAATGATCCTTATACTTCAAGGCTGATCTCTATCTCTCGTTCTCCATGAGACTTGCATTGATTATCATAATCTGGTTTTCATCTCTGTTGAATTTTGTCGGCATCCACATAACACTTTGTAGAACTGTATCTGAGAACTTTTCCCACCACCATAGCACATAATTGTATGCTGTTTTGATTGTGGTGTTCATGATATTTCATGCTTAAATCCTCTCTCTCCCAACACAGTATAAGCTTTTTGAGGGTAAGAGCTATGCTTGGCATTTATTTATTTCCCAAAGTGTCTAATATAATGCTGGAATTACCAAAGGAATTTAAGACATTTACATTATTGGATAAATGTGGGTAAACCATGAAGACTTCCTCCACAGAGCTGTCCTTCCATTCCTGATTTCACCTTTGGCTAGCCCATTTGGCAATTTTGCAGTATTTATTTAATAGTGGAAGACTTGAAACTAAACAAGTTTAAAGAAGTCTAGTGCATCCGGTTCTCCTGTTATATGTGCAGCTAATAAACTGGGCAATCATATCTACTTTCTGAATCTCAATTTCAACATGGGCTAATTGAAGCTGATAAATGTTTTGACCTCGAATTTTTCCACCATATTGTTCTAGTATCCATGAAAGATTATGACTGATTTCCTTGTATTTATTCTTTTGTAAACCTCTTTAACGGGGTTTATTTGTGCTTGGAACCTTAGAGTGGTCCCAGAGGCAATGTAGCATGGTGGTTAAGATGAGGGCTTTAGAGTCTCAGACCTGAGTTTGAATTCCAGCTCTGCTTACCTACGAGGTGATTTTCAGCAAGTCACTGAACCTCTGATTCTCAGGAATAAGACCTATCTCTGATTGCTGGTATGAGGACCTGGGATGAAGATGTATATTAAGCAAAATCATTTAGAATATGATGGTAAAGGACAGAGCTTGGACTCTAACTATTTATCTCTAAAACCCACATGGCTGAGCATCAGCTGTCCCTCACTGGGCACTGTGTATTAGGGAAGATTTTTCTTTTCGTCTGGTTGCACTGGTGGAGGAGAGATATAGCTGATCCTTAGAATGGTTTTGCTTGTTGACTCTGAGGAATAGGAGATGCAGTGGATGCACTAGTCGGGGGAGGGGGAAGCTCTGGCTGAGACTTAGATACAGACAAATGGTAAGACATCACCAACAGCCTTGATCTTTGTATTCAGCCTTTACTGCATGTACTGCCTCCATTGTATTACCATCTAAGACCTTGGAAATGACTCTCAAAGGATCTTTCCTCTTTCGGAACTTAGCTTATGCAAACGAATGGGCTATCGACCAACTCTGCGACCTTAGTAGATTTTTCCCCACATCTACAATCCTCTATTTCCTTTCATATAGAATGAGGATGATAATAATTACCTGCCTCTTAGGAGCTGAAGTAATACAATGCATGTGGCTCCTAGTAAGAGCTCAGAAAATATTATCTTTTCGTCTTATCATTATCCATGTAGGATGACAGCTGTGAATGAAGAGGGCTGACTAACACCAGTGGAGTCACAGGGAGGAGCTGGCTAGATGGGCTGGAGGCCAGATGCCTGTGAAAAGCCTTCCTGGGTAGGGATAACAGCACGTGCAGAGTTTGGAGTGATGGAAGAGCAGAGTATGTCAAGGGATCTCTAAGTATGTCAAATGCTGGAGCTTAGGCTGGGCATGTGCTGACGACACGGGGGGAAAAAGAGACAGAAAACGTAGGGCAGGATCACACCAGGCTTTGGTTGACAAATTTTCAGGACACATCTGTTCCTTCTGTTTATTGGCTAAACCAGGAGGCGTTTCCAGCCTTCAAGTTCTCAAGCCTCCCCTGACCTGTGCTCCAGTGTTCCATGGGTCACTTAATCTCTCTGAGGCTCAGTCCACTCTATGGTAACACATTCTGCTTCTTTTTTTTTTTCTCATTAAAAAATTTTAATTTTATTATTACACATTTAACTTTACAGAAAAACAATATCACATACTTTAATTTACAGAAGGATAGAGTGGCATAGAGGAAAGAGCCTTAGAGCTTTAATCTCGGCTCTTCCACTGCAGTGGTTCTATCATTTAACCCACTCTGCTTCCCCTTAATGTGGAGGATTATAATTCTCCATGCTGTTCAGTCTGGGTTTACGTTCTGCTTCTTTATGGGGTTGTTGGCCCCAAACTGCATGGTAAGAGTATACATGTGGATTGTAGATGCTATGCAAGTACAAATTTTTTTTTTTTTTTCTTTTGGCCGCACCGTGTGGCATGTGGGATCTTAATTCCCCGACCAGGGATGGAACCTTCGCCCCTGCAGTAGAAGCGCGGAGTCTTAACCATTGGACTGCCAGCGAATTCCCTAAATATTTTAAATTAAATGTTGCTTCATGACATCACATATTATATTAAAAACAAAATGCATCCTATCGGGCTTCCCTGGTGGCGCAGTGGTTGAGAGTCCGCCTGCCGAAGCAGGGGACGCGGGTTCGTGCCCCGGTCCGGGAAGATCCCACATGCCGCGGAGCGGCTGGGCCCGTGAGCCATGGCCGCTGGGCCTGCACGTCTGGAGCCTGTGCCCTGCAACGGGAGAGGCCACAACAGTGAGAGGCCCACGTACCGCAAAAAAAAAAAAAATGCATCCTATCATCTAGATATTTGATCAGTATAATAGATACAGATATTTGAAATGTAGCAGTAATAATAATGCTACTCTAATAGCAATCATCTTTTTTAGCATTTGCCACTGAAATAAGCCCTCTATAAATATGGCCCCATTTAATTTTCACAATAACTCTATTAGATAAATAATAGTATTCCCACTTTACAGATGAGGTAATTGAGCCTCAGAATAGTTAAGAAAACTGCCTACAGTCCCGCAATTCACAACTTCACAAATAATGCAGTTGGGATTTGAATCTGGGTCAACCCGAGTCTCTTGGTTGAGTCATGCAAAGGAAGCAACAAGATTGGGAACCTGGATGTGCTGAAAAAAAGATGTGGAAAATATCTATGTAAATATAAGGAGAGGCATAATGCCAGAGGGGCAGGTACATTCAGTCCAACAACCAGATACTTGTAAAATGAGTGATTAATAGCTGCTAGCTTGCTTAAATTCCACCTTGTTTATTTTTCTCTTATCCTTCACCCCTTCATAGCTTCATATTGGCTTTAATGTATAACCATAGAAATAAGAAAAGAGAGATATACTGTTGTATTCCCAGTAACCGTTTAAGTAGATGCACATGTTACCAAGGAGAAAATGGAATTTAGAATAGGAACTTCTCAAGGTCACCTGGTTGGCCAGTGACTGACCTAGGATTTGAACCCTGATTCCGAGCCTCTTTCCACTACAGCGTGCAATTTCCTCAAGTCATCTTTATCACAAACAGCCCCATTCTCGTGGCTAAGCACCTCTGTTTCTCCAATTCCCAAAGTTTCATTTGAAAACAATACTGTCTCCACTAAACCGAAGGCTGAAACCACCATTTACCAAATGGGAGAGTTAAATTCATTACTAATGCTTAAAACTCAATTCAGGTATGCTCAGCTACCAACCCAGGTGCTGGCGTGAGACACCTATAATCATCTCTTTATTGTTTGCTCATTTTATGGGGCCCTAGCCCCCCCTCCCCCTCCCTGCCTACCATCAGGAATTCACATCCCGGAGGCTCCTTTGTGGCAGCATGGGCAAGCATCTCAATTTCCAAACATCTGGCTGGCTTCAATCAATGAGGCTCTAAGCTCACCACTCCTGGGGCTGCAGGGGTACTGGTGGGGATAGCTGGATTCAGGATGCACAGCCAGCAATAAGCAACCAGAGGGCCTCTGCATTCTTTTGTTCATGAAAACCTTGGTTTACGCTACCAAAGCTGGGCTGGACAGAGGGAAACATGAAAACAAAGCCTTACTCGGCAACAGGGCCAACAAGCAAGCTTAGTATAGGGCAGGAAAGTCTGCTACTTCCCTCAAAACCAAAATTCTAGTTAGCCACTGCAAGAGAACAGAATCCAAACAGATTTGCAGACCAATCAGGGCAAGAATTGGATGTCCAAAGCAGGGGAGGAAATATCTTTTCTAAAAAGAGAGGATAACGATAAGAAGTTTTTTGCTTTGAATAGTGCTTTATCATCAACAAAATGTAATCTCACGGACTCTCTGGCCAAACTGCTGTGTTCCAATCCAGCTCTTCCCAGTTATAAGCTGAGTGAGCCTGGGCAAGACAAACTTTTGGTGTCTTACTTTCCTGGGGTTCCTAAACCCTACTACTACCTTCCTATTAGGACTTTTGTGAGGATTAAATAAGATCATGCATATGAAGTATTGAGAGCATGCCTGCTACATGGAAATGCTACATACATGTGTTTGCTATTATTTCATTTGTTCTTTACAAACGGCCTGCAAAGAAAATAGAATAGATATCACTGAAACTGTGGGTAATTAGCCAAATCCATTTCACCTGCCTTCACTCATCAAGGTCGTCTACAAAAGACATACATACCTTTCAAGCAGCACGTAGCCTAAACAATAAGATGTTTGCCCCAGTTTTCCAGGAACTTGGAGTCAGCTGTGTCTAGTTCGAGCTGAGCTCGTTAAGACCGGGCATGCGCAATTGTCAGCTGCTGACCTTTTGACGTCAGAGGGCGTCAGGTCACGCTAAGGGCCTCCATTCCTTAAAGGTGCAGACGCCGGTAGCTTAGTTAGAGAACAACAATTACCGCACCTTTTCCCAACTGCATTTCCCCGTGCTCCCCACGCCTTGGGCCGTCCTGCTTCATGATTCCTTATCCCATAAATACCCCAAGCCGCTTGCCTTCAGGTAAGTGGATCTGAGACTAGTTTTCCCGTCTTCCTGATTGGCTGCCTCGCGAATAAAACCTGTCTCTGCTGCAAACCTCGGCATCTCAGCATTTTGGCTTGCTGTGGTTCGGGCAAAAGGAACCTGGTTCAGTAATATTATCTCCGTCGGAAGAATGGAAGCTACGAGTGGTTAAGAAGTTTAAAAGTGTACCAGTAGTAAGTTGTAGAGGTAAGGTTAAAACCTAGCTCCAGTGCTTTTCTTTTTTCTTTCCTATTTTCTTTCGGTCCGCCATGCGGCTTGCGGTATTTTAGTTCCCCAACCAGCGATTGAACCTGGGCCACAGCAGTGAAAGCACCGAGTCCTAGCCACTGGACTGCCAGGGAATTCCCCAGTGCTTTTCTTTTTTCTTTCTTTTTTTTCTTTTTGCGGTACGCGGGCCTCTCACTGTTGCGGCCTCTCCCGTTGCGGAGCACAGGCTCCGGACGCGCAGGCCCAGCGGCCATGGCTCACGGGCCCAGCCGCTCCGCGGCTTGTGGGGTCTTACCGGACCGGGGCACGAACCCGCGTCCCCTGCTTCGGCAGGCGGGCTCTCAACCACTGCGCCACCAAGGAAGCCCCCCAGTGCTTTTTTTTTAGTAATTCATTAATCCATTTTTTAAAAAAAATAATTAATTTATTTTTGGCTGTGCTGGGTCTTCGTTTCTGTGCGAGGGCTTTCTCTAGTCGCGGTGAGCGGGGGCCACTGTTCATTGCAGTCCGCGGGCCTTTCACTGCCGCGGCCTCGCTTGTTGCGGGGCACAGGCTCCAGACGCGCAGGTTCAGTAGTCGTGGCTCACGGGCCCAGTTGCTCCGCGGCATGGAGGGATCCTCCCAGACGGGGTCTCGAACCCGTGTACCCTGCATTGGCAGGCAGATTCTCAACCACTGCGCCACCAGGGAAGCCCAAATCCATTTTTTAAAATTCCTTCATTCGATGTGAATTGAGCCCTTGCTATGTACGAGCCACACTGTTAGGGCCACAGAGATGTATCTTGACATAGGTGTTTCCTGAAAGATATCAGAAGGTCATGGTTAGTGCCTGATAAAAGCATTGGTTTGAGGAAAGCTGGAAGTGATTTGGTGGTGTGGATGAGGTAAGTTTTCCTTTAATACCAGGCTTTCATTACTAAGCCAAGGTTTCTCAAGGTTTAAGTGGTGGAACGAGTAGAAGTCATGAAGTTTTGCTGTTCTTTGGGAAACATCATGAACTACTGATCTGCTCCGTTAACGAAAGAGACACTATCCAATTCGTATTATACTTGGAAAGTTTAGCGGTAAAATTTCAGGCTCAGGAGGAGTTGAACTCTCCTGATTCAAAGCCCATTTCATCTCTTACTGGCTGTGTGACTTGGAGTCGATTAATGAACCTCTCTGAGTCTCTATTTGCTGCTCTTTGAAATGGGGATATCAGTCAGACCTCCCACTGAAGGAAAACAAGGTGATGCAGCACTTCCCAGTCTTATTTGAGCATTGTATACTTTTTCCTATCCTGACTGACGTCCTGCAGGTAGCCTGCAAGACACCAACATAGAAAATGACCCTGTTTTATTGATTTTTTTTTTTTAAATTGCATTAGTTTTTTCTTCATGGCTGTGCCTGAGGAAGGAGGGTAGACAATGATGTAGTGCATGATTGGGGCTGCAACTCTACCCTGCTCAGTCATGGGTAAAAACAATCTGGTGTTTATCAATCTTTGAGGCCTTTTACTGTGAGTGTATTCTAAAATCAGCTATCTGATGAACTTTTTTTTTTTTTTGCGGTACGCGGGCCTCTCACTGTTGTGGCCTCTCCCGTTGCGGAGCGCAGGCTCCGGATGCGCAGGCTCAGCGGCCATGGCTCACGGGCCCAGCCGCTCCGCGGCATGTGGGATCTTCCCAGACCGGGGCACGAACCCATGTCCCCTGCTTCGGCAGGCGGACTCTCAACCACTGCGCCACCAGGGAAGCCCTATCTGATGAAATTTTAAAAAGTGTTTATCTAATGCTTACTGTGTGTTAAATACTGTTCTAGTCATTGAGGAAACGAGATTAAGCCACATAAGGCTCACCCTCTCATAGAACTTATATTTTAGTGCAGTGACAGATAACAAACCCCAAAACAAACAATAATTTAAAGCAGTAATATATACTAGGAATGTTGGCAAGTAATGGCACTGCTACAGTTCCTACTACTAAAATGGTAATAATAGTGATAATTATAGCCAGCAGGAGAGAGCTAAGTATATCATAGGCAGCAGTCTGATCTCTATTCATTCACTTATCACCAGTCTTTTTTTTTTTAATGGAGCAACTTTTAGCATCTCTTAGACTAGTTTTATGGGGTTATGGTTTGGAAAACATAGCTATTCATTTCAAGCAAACAATCTTCAAGTAGAGCTTTCAGCATGCCCGCCCCGAACATTTGCAGGGCCCAGGACAAGAGTACAAATAGCGGCCCACATACCATGTGTCTAAATATTTAAGGGTTACAAATCAAGCGAATAAACTTTCAAATCTATCCTCCTGGCTTGACAAATATAATGTCATAACAACGGGGAAGGCCAGGTTTGGATTTAGAACTCTCAGAGCCTTGGATTTTTGTGCTGGAAGGTGGTGGCCTGGGAAGAACTGGCTCCTGGGAACCACATTCCTTCTTGACCCACCATCAGTAAGAGGCTTTGCTCGAAACACGTGGACCCCAGTCCAGTCCCACAAACAGCCATCACTTGGCTACCTCTTGGAATGGATCTTAGAAAGTATGGACCAGAGATTCCAGAGTTCTGGGTATCCAGCAAACAAAGAAACATAAAGTACAGATAGAATGACTAAGTTACTTCCAACCCTGACATTTCATGATTCGGGTTTTAGTGCTGGAATTTGCATGATCTTAAACCTGCAAAATATTGATGCTATGCTCTGTGTGTACAAGATGTTTTGTCTGGCAAGAAGTGTGCCTTGTGGAAAATTCTAAACAATGGCCTAGGAAACACAGAATTGGGAATTATTGTATAGACGTGTCTTGACAATAATATTATTAATTGATCACACAAGGCCCTAGAATCCAAAGAAATGTCACATCTCAGAGCAGGTAAGAGTAACTTAAGTTCAGAATTATGGGCAAAACATTTCCCTTTCTTGGACTTCAGTTTCCCATGTGAAAACACCAAGTTTTGGATTCTGAGTTCCTTCTAGCACATTTTTATGATTTTTATGACGTGATCTGCAAGAGCTTTTCCCTTGAATAGAAAGCAAGGGTATTTAGTAAGGGGAAGGGTCTAAAGAGTGAGATGTTTAACAAGAGCAATAATTACATATTATGTTCCAGTCTTTTATAGCTTATGTAAAAGGTTTTTGAATGCATTATCTCACTGGATTTTCATCCCCTGCCTGTGATGCTGGTATCTTTTCCTCCATTTGCCACTAAAGAAAATGAAGCCTAGAAGAGATGAGTGAATCACCCACAATCTCTCAACCTCTGAGTGACAATAGAGCCAGCTCTCAAATCCATATATACAGCCTTTAAAGTGGGTGAGCAGGTTTCCAAACCTTTGCATTTGGGAAAGATGGTCTTGCAGGTGTGAAATCCATTCTTTCTGAAGGAAGAGGGGGGTAAACAGCAGCAAGCATAAGCATGTCTCTTATGACTCATTAGTCAACTTAAGGCAGACCTTTATTTCAGACGGGAAATCATTATTGCAGCTGCTACTAGGCCGACACATACGGACGTACACACCCTCCTCGCAGCAGCATTGTCTCACTTTGCCCTGGACACCCAGGCTCCGGAATAATGCAGCCAGCGGGACACTTTCCTGGCACATATGTTGTAAAATGCATAATGGCTGAGGGCATGTTTCGGAGCACTGCATCTCTTTCCATCCCTTCAACAGATTGTGTGTGCAGCCTGGCCGGTTGCCCGCAGCATTCTACCTGCCGCATCGGGAAAGGCTGAACCTCGATGGAGAAGAAAAGGAGGCTCCACTGTACGGAACGCTCTCCCGTGCGCATGCTCCGAGAGATTTCATGCCAGGCAGAGGGCACAAGATACTCCGATAATTAAGTATCAAAGGTGAGTGGTAAAAATGAAAGAGGGGAGGCGGTGTATGAAAAAGTAAACATGCAAAGCCTTACAAAAAAGCACACACCTAAATGTAGTCACTGGAACGAATCAAATGAAAGTAAGTCAAAACAAGAGATGAGTGCTAAATTCACCAAATGGAAACACATTTTAGGGACGAAATCTTGCTTGTGTTAACACACAAACCATGGTGGGCAATGATGTATCTGGCCCCCAACACTCTGTTCCTGGGTGGTCAACTCACGTGGACTCGGATTTCAGTCTCTGCTCCTTTCCTTAATATCTGTATGACTGTGGGTCGGTTAATTAAATTTTTGAGTCTTAGTTTCTTTGTTTGGAAAGTGGGGATGAATTATACCTACCACTCAGTTTTTGTGTGTGTGTGTGTGTGACAAATGTGTTATATATTCTATCCAAACTGGCTTAGGTCAGCATTTGGAAAATAGATGTTTATCTGGCCTGTGGTAGCTGCCGGATAACCAGAATCGCCATCTTCATTAATTTATATTTCCATCTTCCATGCTTAACACTGGATCTTCATTAAATGTTGAATGCACTTGTTAAAAAATTTTAAATCAAATTTAATGGGGCAGAATTTACATACAATAAAACACTCAGTTCAAGTGTAAAGTTCAATGACTTCTGATAATTCTACACCTTCATGTAATCACCACTACCATCAAAATAGGGAAGAATTCTCGTAGCCTAAACTGCTCTCTGCTCTCCCTTTCAACGACCCTCAACTTCCAGCCCAAGCAACTACTGATCTGCTTTTTGTCACTACGCGTATTGCACACTATTTATTTCCTTCCTTTTCACGTACTTTGGGTTTAATTTGCTCCTCTATATCCAGCTTTTCAATGTGTGAATTTAGATAATTGACTTTAGTGCTTTCTTTTCCTGCTTTAGCCACATCTCAGAAATTGATACGTTTTAATTTTCTTCCAGTTTAAAATATCTTATAATTTCCCATCTTATTTCTTCTTCAATCCATGGTTTATTTAGTAATGCACTGTTGATTTCATAAACATGTAGGGAATTTTGAGTTATCTTTCAATCTGCTGGTAATTTCAATTTTAATTCTGTTATGGTCAGAGAGCATGCTCAGCTTTATTTCAGTTGTTTAAAATTTGAGACTTCTTTTATGGCTAAGAACATCATGGTGAAAGTGTATATTCTTTTAAAAAATTTTGTTGAGATGGTAGATTTCATGTTAATTATTCTCACCACAATAAACTTAAAAAATTTAGAAAATTGTCATTTATATTTACCCATATATTTACCACATTTAGCACTCTACATTCTTATGTGTTGATTCAGCTTTCCTTTTGGTATCATTTCCATTCTTCCTTTAATTCCTTTAGTTTTTATTTTTTGTAGGCCATATCTGTTAGCAATAAACTCTTGCAGGCTTTGTTTGTCTAAAAATGTCTTTATTTTTACCTAAGTTTTCAAAAGTGTTTTTTCTGGTTATAGAACTACTGGTTGCCTGTGTTTTTCTTTCAGCACTTTAAAGGCTGTAAACCATTTTCTGTGGTTTACATAGTGTTAACCATTCTCATCTCTTATTCTTATCTCTGTTCCTCTGTAAATAATAACTTTTCTATAGAAGATTTTGAGATTATATTACTGGTTTTTACAATTTGATTATGGTTTGTCATGGTGTCATTTTCCTTTTATTGTCTGTCTTGGCAATTGCAGACCTCCTTTATATTTATTTATTTTTGGCTGCGTTGGGTCTTCATTGCTGCATGCAGGCTTTCTCTAGTTGTGTTGAGCGGGGACTACTCTTCGTTGCGGTGCGCAGGCTTCTCATCGCAGTGGCTTCTCTTGTTGTGGAGCACGGGCTCTAGGTGCGCGGGCTTCAGTAGTTGCAGCACGCGGGCTCAGTAGTTGCGGCACGTGGGCCCTAGAGCGTGCAGGCTTCAGTAGTCGTGGCTCATGGGCTCTAGAGTGCATGCTCGGTAGTTGTGGCGCATGGGCTTAGTTGCTCCACGGCATGTGGGATCTTCCCGGGCCAGGGCTTGAACGCATGTCCCCTGCATTAGCAGGCAGATTCTTAACCACTGCAACACCAGGGAAGTCCCATTGCAGACCTTCTTAAATCTGGTTTTAGATTTTTCAACAAATTTGAAAAAAGTTCAGCCATTTTTTCCTCAAGTGCTTTATCTGTTCCATACCCTCATGCTCTTGTATATTATGCTATGGTGTTTTGTATTCTCCCACAAATCGCTGAAGCCCTGTTGATTTTTTTTCAATAATTTTTTTCTCTGTATTACATTATGAATAGTATGTGGCTGTATCGTCAATTTCACTGACATTTTGTTCTTCAGTGTCTAATCTGCCATCTCATTCAGTGAAATTTGCTTTCCAAATGTAACCTTTTTCATTTTCCAAAGTTTCACTTTCTTTTTTTATATCTTCCATTTTTTCTTCATTGTGTTTATATTTTTCAAATCCTTGTGCATATTGAGTGTATTTGTAGTGGTTACTTAAGGTTCTTTGTTGTTCATTCCATCATCTGTCTTTTCTGAGTCTGTCTCTACTGATTTTTTTTTTTAATATGGGTCCGTTTTCTTCTTGGCATGTCTGACAGTTTTTGTATACTGAATATCATATTTTTTGTGGTCTTCAGCACTGAATTTTTTGTTGTCTTCTCTTAAAGAGTGTTTAATTTTGTTCTGCCAGGTGTGGCTAAGTTACTTGGGGATCAGCTTGATCCTTTTATACCTTGTTTTTAAGTTTCATTATAAACTGCCCTTTATTCAGTGCTACTAAATAGATCCTTCTGTGATACTTCCTAATGCCCCTGGTTTTCCTGGAGAACTCTCCATTATGACTGGTTAGAACCTGAGCATATCCTATCCTTGTGTGATATTATTCAGCTCACAGTTTCCTAGTCATTCTTTGCCTGGCTTCTTGGAACCTTACTGGACGCACACATGCTTTTGTGCTTACTAATAGACTTGAAAGAGCCTTTACAGACATGTCTGATGCTTAAGAAATTCTTTTCCACCTCTCTAGCTACCTGTTTTACTAATTTCAGCCATGCTACCCTCTTTGAACTCCAATATCAGTCTCTTCAATTCAGTGGGAATGCCATATTCTCTTTGGGTGCCCTTCCTTACACTGCAGTCTGGAAAGTACATCCAAGTAGAAATTTAGGGCAATTGTAGGGCTCATATATTTTGTTTCCCTCCTCATAGGGATCACAGTCCAGTGTAAAATGTTGGAAGATATTTGCTTCACATATTTTTGTGGGTTTTGTTTGTTTGTTTGTTATTTAGGGTAGGAGGGTAAGTTTGGTCCCAGTTATCCATCATGGCTGGGTGAGAAAGTTGATGTATTTCTTTTTTACAAAGGTTGATAGCATTATTAAAACCAAATGATTCAATTAGGGGCTAAAATGACAGCATCAGCTAATGGTCAAGGGCTTTCTATTTCTGCCTCCGTCACAAGTCAAAGTTTCATGCCACACCAGGGCTTTATAGTGGTGTTCTCCTTTAGTTCCTGTAATGAGGTCAAGCCTGTGGACAGTTGTCAATTGAATTGATACTACTTTTCTTTCAAGATTGGTCAATTTTAAGTTTTTTGTCCTTTGGACTCATGCCTACTTCCTCCATCAGCAAGTGAATTTAAGGAAAGTTTCTTCCCCAAACATTCTTTTATCACTAGCTCAATATTAGAGTTTTCTGCCTGTTTTGTTATTTCTGCGGCTAAGCTGTAATTTCATTGAGAACAGTCCAAAAGTTTGTATTTATAGCATTTGGCATAGTACCTGACTCATAATATGTCTTCTAATATCAGTTGGATAAAAAAGAGTAATTCAAGTTATGTCAAATCATCTCCCTTAAACTTTGCTTTAATTCTTCCAGCTAACTGTGGAAAGTGCAGATCTTTTTAGCTATCGCCATATATTAATCTGCGTATGTTACCAACTCTGTTTGCTCCAAAATTATAGAATTACAATATAAGTTTTAGGTATTTAAAATTCAAATTTCATTCTGTACACTATCTTTGGGAAATCTTTTCCAAGCCTACACTGTACAATGATGAATTCTAAATATCCTATCCATCTTTCCTCTCTCTCTTGAACTCCAAACTGGGTGTTTGCACTTGAATATCCCACAGGGCTCTTAATCTTAATTATGTCCAAAATAGAACTCCTCATTTTTCCTTAATTCTGTCCTCTTTTTCTGTGTTTTCTCTCATGGCTTTTGGATAAACAAAGTCCAAAATCCTTCGCATAGCATACAAAATCTTTCCACATCGAGTCCCTGGTGACTTCAACTGTTTTGCTCATAACTCCTCTGCCCTGAATGTGCTCTTATACCTCCCAACTCTCCATAACATTTTACAATGTTATTTATTCTATTAATTCACTTTTTTCACTTACTTATCCTTTCAACCTACTGCAGTGGAAGTTTTCTGGCTTCTCCAGATATATTCTCCACCCTTTTCACCTGCTCTGGGCCTGAGCATTCTTCTGTATGGGCTATGTGAATGGGGTTCTTTGCCTCTGATATCTGGTGGGGTTTGGTCTAAGAAAATCCAGGGAAGAGATCAAGAATAGGAGATCTATGGACTAAATGTGTCTCCCCAAATTTATACTTTGAAGCCCAAACTCTTAATGTGATTGTATTTGAAGATAGGACTTTTAGAGAGTAATTAAGGCTAAATGATGTCGTAAGGGTGGGGTCCTAATTAGACGGAAATAGTGGCCATATAAGAAGAAGAGAGTTTGCTCTCTCCATGAGCATGCACAAAGAAAAGCCTTTGTGGGGACACAGTAAGAAGAAGGTGGCCATCTGCAAACTAGGGAGAGAGCTCTCACCAGACAGTAACGCTGCTGACACCTTGATCTTGGACTTGCAGTATCCAGAACTTTGAGAAAATAGATTGTTACTGGTCTACCCCCTAAGCAACCACCATTCTACCCTCTGTTTAAATTCAGCTTTTTTATGATTCCACATGTAAATGAGATCATGCATTATATGTCCTTCTCTCTCTGGCTTATTTCACTTAGCATAATGCCCTCAAGGTCCATCCATGTTGCTGCAAATGACATGATGTCTTTCTGTCTCATGTCTGAATAATATTCCATTGTATATAAAATATACTACATTTTCTTTATCCATTCAGCTATTGATGGACACTTAGGTTGTTTCCATGTCTTGTCTGTTGGGAAGAATACTGCTATGAACATGGGAGTGCAGCCAGCAATCCCACTTCTGAGTATATATCCAAAGGAAATAAAATCACTATTTTGAAGAACTGTCTGCACCTGCGTGTTTATTTCAGCATTATTCACATCTATTGCATCTTGAATTTCACTAGAAAAGTGGTGCTTTATCCGAGTGAATAGATAAAAGCAGTGGGTCCTAATGAACATGAATTTGAGGCCAGAAAATCCTGTTAGCATCATCAGCACCTACTTCATCCAGAGCAGACTCCCAAAGCTTGCTTGAAACTGTACAGCAAGGATTTGTCCTTCTCTCTAAGCATTTAATGTTTGTTTGCGGTCTTATTCCTATGTGTGGCTGTGTCTACCCTCATTTTGTCCCATCTCCCTATTATATCCTTGTTAGTTTCTCCCTCTACCATTCCCAGTCAGTATCTCAATTTGCCCTGATGTGCTTTGCATTTGGCATGAGTCTAGGTCCTGAACCCTGCTTGGAGTAACACTGATTCGACATGCCCTTCAAATATGTAGGCAAAGGCATATCATAAAACTCTCAGGAAATCAAAAACTTTCTGAAGTCAGTGGGATTTTGTTCAGCTTTGTTCAGGTTTGAGGGTTGAAACGTGTGTAAGCAAAAGAAGGTATATTAGCAGGGAGGCATTAAAAAAAATCCCTTAGTGGAGAAATCTGGTAAAAATTAAGTGATGGTATCGTACCCTTTCAGGCATTTAAGGAACTTGTCTTATAAAAAATGATGCTTTTTGGAGATGACATTAAATACACTTTGTTCCCTGGTTAATGCTGCTCTGTTTTGAAATTTTCTTCTCAGAGTTTGACACCAAGACAACTACTTAGGTAAGGGTGAGGTATGACAAATCACCCCTAGCTTGTGATTCCACTGTTCCCACCAATGGCTGTTAGAGCCCAGGGGCAATACACCCTATTGGGAAGCAGTTCAAAGGCAAGATACTCATGACCAATATGAAGAAGATGATGATATGATGAAAGGAAAGGAGCAGAAGGGAGAGGAGCGGAAGGCAGGGCAGAGGAGAGGGGAGGAGGTGAAAGAATGGGAGGTGAGGGAGGGAGAAGAGAGAGGAAGAGAGGGGGATGGAAATGCCTTAGTTAGGTTGTTGCAGGGAATTTCGATGGAAGCTATTAAAACATTATAAGCCTGAATACTTCACGTTATAGAAAGTGTTCCTCCTTTCTTTCTCTAAAAAGAAAATGGCTTCATTTTTGATATGGAAGTGTTCAAAAGAAAAGAGAAAGAATTTTCAAAAATTTAAAAGTTGTTTTTAAAATAAAAAACAGAAGAAAAGGAATGAACTAGGCCTCCTAGTTCTGCTGACCTGAGACAGCCATTGCTCAGTCTTCTGGTGCCCTGTGCATCTCTTCAGATTGTGTTCACCGAGCTGTAGGCACCATGAGTCCGGGACCATGTTTTAGCGTCAGTGGTTAGAATAGTGTCTTGCACAAAATAGATGATACAATTTTTGCTGTTGAATGAGAGAATGAAAATATGCATATGTAAATGGTATTTTAAAAAATGAGATCATGTTATACCTAGAATATTGCAGCCTAACGTTTTTCACTTAATAATCTATTGTATACGTTTTTGCCATATCAACATATGAGTATTTACCTCATTTTATAGGTACTCCAGAGTAGTCTACATTTTGCCTCCATGGATAATACTGCATTAAAACAATTCATAGATATACAATAAAGTTTCCACTGTTCATTATTATAAACAATATTGCAAGAAATATTAAAAAAAATTTTTGCTACTATCTGATTATTTTTCTTGGGGTAAATTCCTAGAAGTGGAATTGCAGGATATAAATCACATATTCTTACGGTGTTTAATTCATATTGCCAAATAGCCTTTCAAAAAGATTTGACCAATTTACCTTTCTACCAGCTGTATATGAAAATACATTTCAACAGTTTTGATAAAAAATTAGGCATTGCCAATCTTTTAAAATATGCATTTCTATGACTACTGTTAATACTGAACTTTCTAATCTGTTGTCCTTTAGTCTTTTCTTCCTTCTTGCTATTTGCATTTCTTCCTTTTGTGATTATTTTTGTATCCTTTGACCTTTTAAAATCTACCCCTATGTCTTTCCTTACTGATTTTTAAGAGCTCTCTGTATACTGGGAACATTAATCTTCATGGTATCTTATACATTGCAAATATTTCCCCTTCTTTCTGCCATTTGCTTTTTAGTTCTGTTTATAATGGTGGTAACGGTGATAGTGATGCTGTTAGTGGTGTTAGTTTTGTTGTTTGATGGTGGTGGTGGTTTTGAGTAGTGATGATGGTGTTGTGTCATTTTACCTTACAGAAGTTTACATTCTACCTGTATTTACTGTTATAGTTTCTGCCCTTGGTGCCATTCCAGAAAAAAGTAATAATAAAAGACCATTGCTATGGCAAAACTATATATTTTTTAAAGTGTATATTTTGTCCTAAGGCTCTTATGATCATATACATACAATGCACTCACATGCATTTTAATCTTAATCTATCTGGAATTAACTTGAGGTAAAGTGCGTAGCAGAGTCAAAGGATGAGGGGCCCGTCACTCATTATCTCAGATTAAAAGACAAAACTGATGATACTCTTCCCAATGAGGGAGAGCTATGCTGCTGAGACATGGTGCCCTGCAGTGAGATCAGAGCAGGTGGCAGATCTCACAGGGGGCTGGGGAAGTGTGGAAGTCGGAGATGGGGGGTTTAGGGGTAAAAGTGATCTGGCATCTGCATAAGGGAGGTTCTTTGGGGGAAACTGCTGTTGATTGACTCTCAGAGGTGTGTTTCCTAGAGTGAATCAGTTCCTGGTCAGCTGTCTTTCCAGAGCCAGGGACTGTCACTGTTTGAATGGCTTGAATAAGGAAGTTCACTGAGGGGAGTTGTTGTTGATCAATTCAACAGGTTTAAAGGCAGTTCTGGTGCTTACCTGTTACCATGGCTACAGACAAATCAGCCTTTTCCTACAATTGCAGGAACTTTTACAATTCTCAGTGGGGATCTATTTTTTTTTCCCTAAGTGATGTGAAGGGAAGGGGAGATTTTGATTTTGTTTTCATGCGTATTTCTTTGTACAATGTGCTTTCCTTGAGGTTAGGAAGTGTGCTTCCTTTTCCCTTTACCCCTAGTCCCAAACAGAGGGCTACAACGTGAAAACGTTCAGTACGTTGAATTCTGGGAGCCAGGCTGTCGAGCACCAGCCCAGGCTATGGCCATAAACAACCATTTAAATGATCATGAATTCATGGATTTGAATTTTGGCACTGGGAAGGTCCTTCAAAAAGCAACCACTGCTTCATATTCCCAGTAACACTCATGTTTATATTTGAGAAGGCAGGCATAAATGATAAGAATGAGAAACATTCATAATAATACTTTCTATCATGATAACACCCAATATTATTTAGTACTTAGCACATCAGTCAGTGTTAAGTCCTTTATACGGACTGCTTCATGAGAGCTTCACAGTAATCCTTTGAAGTACTTCCTGTTGCCTCCATTTTATAGACAAGGGAGTCGAGGTTCAGAGAAATAATCAATGAATTACATGGGGGCTGGGGTGAGGGATGGGTGGAACTAGTATTCATTTAGTGAACATTATATTACACAGTTTTTCAAAATATGCAGACCGATTTTTCAACCTGGATTATCTCCTATTGACCGATAAGTGAGAAGGGTTTAATTTTAGAGAAGGCCAGGGAACTAATGCTAACTGGCACTATGTTCCATTCATAACATAATTTAGTCTTCACCATAGCCCTGTGAAGTGGCTGTTATCACCTTCTACCTTCTATAAATATGGAACTTGAGACCCAGAGAAGTCAAGTACATTGCCAAAGTCACACAGTTGGTAAGTGGCTGAACCAGGATTTTAAACACAAAAATGCTGTTTATTTATTTCCAGTGACTAGAATACGTTGTCCATCCCTCCTATTCCCGTGTCTGAAACAAAGTGATTCAGCATACTCTGATTTTTGATGAGCTGACTTAATTATGAGCTTAGTTAAGGGAATTACAGGAATGGGTCCTAAAATCTTATTCTCTTTCTTTTCAGAAATTTAACCTGTATTCTGAATTTGGCTATTTCAGCAAGTTTTGTGACTAATCTGAAATCCATTTCTGTGCAACCCAATCCCTCATGTTGTTGCTTTGATTCCTAAAAGGAGAGAGATGGCTTTCCCAATTCAATGTTATATTATTTTCTGATTCATTCACAGTCTTGGGGGTAATTAATCACTGAATGTTAAAGTAGAAAGAAGGTGTGATGAGTCTTCATGATTAAGCTAAGGAGGATGGGACCAATGCCATTAACAGAGTTCTTCCCATGAGAAGAAGCGGAGAGCCTTGTGGCTCTGGGAGTTGTCCATGTTCTCGTTTCAGTCCTCTAAGTAATCTCCAATTGACTCTTGATGACCGTAGAGCTTATTCCAATAAATGCAGTATTTGCCAGATGGCATATTGCAATCAAGAAAGTGACACTAAAAAGTAGTTCAATAATATCATGGTGGTCACTAATTTCAGCTAGAAAGTTTTTACTAAGGAGCACCTATGCTTTGTGGGATTTCAGTCACTCTTTTGGCAAAATTAAGTCTTATTCTCTTGACGTCTTTTAGAAGAAGGGTGATAGTTAAGTTCAAGGGGACAAAAAGTGAAAATATCATTAGTGGTAAGTATAGTCTCTCTATCTCAAAGTGATTACAGATGGCTTTGATTCTCCACTGAGACTACATCACCTAGAATGAGGAAACTCAAATATTTGTTGAATGAAAGAATTAGGGTAAAGTGGTCTGAGTCCTGCGTAGTAAGGTCTCTTCATCTGTGTAGGTACTTGGCATTTTCATCTGGAAAAAGAAGAGGTTGGTTAACACTTATTCAATATTTATTAAGGGCTACCATCTTTTTTTCTTCCAGATATTGCAAGGTGAAGGGAAACAAAGATGAAAAGAACAGATTTCTTTTTTTTTTAACATCTATATTGGAGTATAATTGCTTTACAATGGTGTGTTAGTTTCTGCTGTATAACAAAGTGAATCAGCTATACATATACATACATCCCCACATCTCCTCCCTCTTGCGTCTCCCTCCCACCCTCCCTATCCCACCCCTCTAGGTGGTCACAAAGCACCGAGCTGATCTCCCTGTGCTATGTGGCTGCTGCCCACTAGCTGTCTGTTTTACATTTGGTAGTGTATATATGTCCGTGCCACTCTCTCACTTCGTCTCAGCTTACCCTTCCCACACCCCATGTCCTCAAGTCCATTCTCTATGTCTGCGTCTTTATTCCAGTCCTGCACCTAGGTTCTTAAGAACCTTTTTTTTTTTTTTTTTTTTAGATTCCATATATATGTGTTAGCATACGGTATTTGTTTTTCTCTTTCTGACTTACTTCACTCTGTATGACAGACTCTAGGTCCATCCACCTCACTACAAATAACTCAGTTTCATTTCTTTTTATGGCTGAGTAATATTCCATTGTACATATGTGCCACATCTTCTTTTCCATTCATCTGTCGATGGACATTTAGATTGCTTCCATGTCCTGGCTATTATAAATAGAGCTACAATGAACATTGTGGTACATGACTCTTTTTGAATTATGGTTTTCTCAGGGTATATGCCCAGTAGTGGGATTGCTGGGTCAGATGGTAGTTCTATTTTTAGTTTTTTAAGGAACCTCCATACTCTTCTCCATAGTGTCTGTATCAATTTACATTCCCACCAACAGTGCAAGAGGGTTCCCTTTTCTCCACACCCTCTCCAGCATTTATTGTTTGTAGATTTTTTGATGATGGCCATTCTGACCAGTGAAAAGAACAGGTTTCTGTACTCGCAGGCCTCAGCGTTTAGTTGAGACAGACATGTAGACAAGCAAATAAAGCAGTATAGTAATTCCTTTGGTAGGCATATAAACAAGTTGTAGGGTGCAGGAAGTACCTCACTGTCTGAGAACTAGGTCAGAGAACCTTCTTGCAGGAGGTGATGTTTAACTATTATAAGAAGAACTGAAATGCGATGTTTCTTCAAGCCAAGGATGGGTACTGGAAATAAGGATAAGAATTAGGAGAACGTATAAAGAAGCAAAAAGCAAAGAGAATACAAATATGGTTTTGGTGGAGGGAGAAAGGCTTTATAGAAAGTCAATAAATGGTGTCATATATCTTTAACATGCAAGTCATTCATATTTATTGAATGCCAGTATATGTGAGTCATTCTGCTAAGCACCAAGGATGTTGAAAATTAAAGAGATATATCTGGTCTCTGCAATTACAAAGATTCCTAATAGTCCAGGGTGAATAGACAACAAATTAAATAATTAATTCCAATTGACTGTGGTGTGGATCATCGTGGAGAAGTACAGGGGGCTTTGTGAACACAGAGCCTAGGAAACCTAACCAGTTTGTAGGGGAAAAAGGGTTAAAAAGGTAAAAAGCTGGGACTTGAAGGACGATTAGGAACCAGCTGAGCAGGAGGGACAGCATGGAGTGAGAGAAAATGCTTAGGAATGTTCAAGATACTGGAAGATAGGTCAACTAGATCTTAGAATTTAAAGCAGGGTGTGTGAGAGAGCAAGCTGAGGAGGTGAGATGGTCAGATAACAAAAGGTATTACTAGCCACATACTAACAGTGAGCATTACCACAAAGAGCTCTAGATATCCAGGAAGCTATTTGAGGGCATTGATCGGGGAAAGGCAAAAAATTGCACCCTCGTATTTTAGAGTGGCTGAAGATTTATATCTAGCTTCAAGAACTAAGAAATAGAACAGGTTACGGGGCACAAATTCTGGCCTTGGAGGGGCAGGAACCCTAGTGTCACTAACCACATTGCAACAGATGTCATCTTACCTGCTTTCATAATGCTGTCATATTCGTGATCTTTTGCAGTTCTTTGAGGAAGTGAAGGGAGAGCATTATTATCCCATTGAGCTGACAAAGAGGCTGCATCTCTGGCTGGTTCAGACATTTGGCCAGGGTTACTTAAGTGCTGTGTTGCTTTTATAGCCGAGGCGGCCCCAGACCTCTGGCCTTCTATTGTGGTACATTGCCTTTTCCACTACATTTACTGTGTGGGTTTTCAAAGGCCCATGCAAAGCCAAGTATTTCCATGAAAAATTGATTCCTTTCTCTATTGCAGTCCTCAAAATGACACAATCCCTCATCCCCAACTGCCCAGGCTGTTCTTAATAATACTTCCACCATGTTACCAATTACAGCAACTTGTGGATGAGAAGCCTTGCCTACATGGTGTGATGTAAAGGGACTCTGAAAAGACACTACTGTCCTTCGAAGTCTTCCCAAATTTGCCTCCCATAATTACAAAGCGTTTTGCCTTAACATTTTCATTTGTTTGAATGAAAAAGCAGTATCTACAAGATGAGTCAGATCTCAGCTTTCATCACCTACCATCCAAACTGGGGATGCTTGTTCTACCCATGGCAGGAGCTCAATGATCCAAGACTTGCAGACAATCACAGTTTGCAGGAGGTGATGTTTAACTATTATAAGAAGAACTGAAATGCAATGGTTCTTCAAGCCAAGGATGGGTACTGGAAATAAGGATAAGAATTAGGAGAACGTATAAAGAAGCAAAAAGGAAAGAGAATACAAATATGGTCTTGGTGGAGGGAGAAAGGCTTTATAGAAAGTCAATAAACGGTGTCATATATCTTTAACGTGCAAGTCATTCATATTTATTGAATGGCAGTATATGTGAGTCATTCTGCTAAGTCATTCTGGGAGGGCTGGAAAGAACCTTAGGTATCTTGTTAGATTTCCCCATTTTATGGGTAGAGAAATTGAAAGTCTGAAAGAGATTGTGACAGGTCTAAGGTGACATTGGTTGCTGGAGCCTCTGGGTGATGACTACACTCCTGGTGTCCTGTCCCCCAATCCTGATTATCCCGAACACCATGCTAAGCTTATAGCACAGCTAGCACCCAATATGTGCCAGGCACTGTCCTGAGTGTTTAGAAACAGTAAATACTCATAAGAACACAATGAGGGAGGTACTATTATTATTTTATGGATGAGGCACAAAAATATTGAATTTCAGAAACCTACAGAGCTGGCAAATGTCAGAGCTTGGATATGACCCTGGGCAGGCCAAGCTCTCAACTACCATAGCATACTGTCTTTGAGGAGAAGCTCGGCAGCTATGTTAAGGTAGAAGAGATGCAGAAGGTCCAAAAGCAGCAAAAGGGAAAGGAGTGTCCGAAATACAATCTAGGATGATTTTCTGATTTTGTAAAAAGGCTCTATTCTTTCCAAACGCTTGAGTGACCACGAGCCCTTTGGTTCTCAGTATAGCCCAGCTTATGCCTTGGAGAAAGAGCAAAGCTCACAGATTGACCACAGGACTAAACACAAGCCAAATGAGTACCACAGGTGCTGAAAAAACAATTAAAGCATATGCTTAGGCAAGATTAATAGAGATGAAGCGTACAGGTCAAGGGAGGTGATAACTCCAGGCATTTTCTCTGACACAGCCCACGTTAGAGGTGCTGTTTCAAGTGTAGGTGGCTTATTTTAAAGTGTGCATTGGCCAAGTGGTACCACTTTGGGATGCAGAAGCAAGATGGGGGAATGACCTGAGATTTATGTCCAGCCAGGAATGGGGGAGGAATTATCTATGCTTAACATGGGGAAAAGAAGGCTAAGAAGATGTGTGAGGCTCCTTAAAGAACAGCTGTACAAAGAACAAATCCTTCTTGCCTTGCTCCAGCTGGGCTAAGGCAGCATGTTTCATGCCAGTAACTGCAACCGTTACACAAAATAGAACGGGACGAATCATAGAACAATCAAGTAGTAAAGTTCCGTGTGTATTGGTGTAGTCAGCAGAAGTTAGGTAAAAATGTAACAAGAATTATTTTAAGGGTGGGGGCTGGTGAGATGGGGGAGATAAAAGAGTAACTTTGGCTAACACGATCACCTCGTTTCCTTGAAATTTTAAGGATTTGGGAAATCTTTTGCAAATGTGATATATTCAAAATGGCTTCCCAGTTATTGAATATATATTACTGTGAACCAAAGATACCTAAGAAAGGGGAGCTTTGCTTTCCAGGATGGAAAGCGTGATGCCTAGCTTCATATGATTCAGTTAATTAACCACCACTAATCCCTAGACATAGCACAGCTTCTGCGGATGGTTGCGTTTCACTTTTGTGGGTGGCAAGAAAAGGAAAAGAAAAAGGAAAACTAGCACAAAGCAAAATACATGTGGTGGCAACTAATGGAGTTATTCTTTTTTGCTGCACTGGTGTCTTGGGAGTGGAAGTATCTCTTGTCTATGCTGGTGAATAGAAGCAGACATGAGTTATTATTATGGTCTCTGCCTCATAATTTCTGTGTCACCAAGATGTGCTCTGTTTATTACTGCACTTCGAAAGCTTTGGAATAGTAGCCACATAAAGTCTCTCTCCATGGATTCTATTACCACACCCTTCAGTTGCTCCAGGAAACTGAAGCTGTAGAATCACACTTCTGGGGAGACCTAGCTCTTAGCCTTGTTTCTTCCTGGTTGTGCAGTCCATGGGGAAAATTTTGTGATCGATCATTAAAGCGGCAATAATCCCCAGAATCTTCTGGTTTCTCCCTGTGCCTCCTTGCACATTTGAGGAATTGAGACCCAGGGAGCTGAGAGGGCTAGTATAAAATCATAGAAGATATTAAAGATTTGGACTTCTAATCTCATTTATTCCCAGATGAGTGGATATACTCTTCTGGAATCCAACTGACCTCCTTTAGAAGTTCTAAACACGTATAAGATGGGTGAAGGAAATAGGTGGTGACCAGTTTACCTGCTGTGCCAATCTCTTGATGCATGGAATGCCCCAGTTTCCACAGGGTGGAGATAGTGAAGGTTCCTTGGGGATTTAAAAATGAAAGACAGGGTAAGAATAGTTCTAATTCTATCAAAGCTCCTTGAGGATGCTCTGGCTTCTAAACTGTCCCTTAGTAAGGAAGACAAACAGAAGGTCTTCAAGCACATCAAACCTCAGTTTCCGCACTGTAAGAATGGCACTGGCCTTAGGGACTGTTGTTAAGGGTAAAATGAGACCAGATGTGTCGAGCACCCAGCACTGCTCCCAGTACAGGGGGGCCCTTTGTACCCTCCCTTCTTCCTGTCTTACTTAAAGATGGGAAGATGTATCTCCAAGCATTGGTTGTGGTACTCTGGTCTCTGCACAGTGGTGGGGCTGGAGTTAGGGACAGGCTTTTGGAATATGGGGAACATACCCTGATTCTAATCTCTTCATTAAGATTTTTAAAAAGCTCCCGAAGGACAGGGATCAAATGAAATCCCTTATTTCCCTTACAGTGGATTTGCACAGCACCGAAATTAAAGTCAAAATCCTATCTAGGGCCCAGAGGCCTTATGTGTCCAGAGCCCTGGTTCCCCCTCTCATCATGCTTCTCTTTCTCTACTTCTTTTGCTGCATGGAGTGAGAACAAAAAGTTATCTCCACACTCCCTATGTGGGCTTAATTAGTACTAGCGGAGTAGTTCATTAAAGTTAAAATTCTCCTGATTATTTGTGTACCTGCTAAATAATTCAACAGTTAAAAAAATGGTAGCATCCAATGCTGGCAAGCCTCCGTGAAATTAATACACTGATATAATACTGGTTGGTGTACGACTGGTAATTGTTTTGTGATTGCAATTGCCAGTATGCGTCAAGAACCACAGTAAAGGGGCTTCCCTGGTGGTGCAGTGGTTAAGAATCCGCCTGCCAATGTAGGGGACATGGGTTCGAGCCCTGGTCTGGGAAGATCCCACATGCCACGGAGCAACTAAGCCGGTGCACCACAACTACTGAGCCTTCACTCTAGAGCCTGCGAGCCACAACTACTGAGCCCACGTGCCACAACTACTGAAGCCCGTGCGCCTAGAGCCCGTGCTCTGCAACAAGAGAAGCTACCACAACGAGAAGCCCGCGTGCCGCAACAAAGAGTAGCTTCCACTAGCCGCAACTTGAGAAAGCCTGTGCGCAGCAACAAAGACCCAATGCAGCCAAAAATAAATAAATAAATAAATAAATAAATAAACACAGTAAAGATCATGTCCTTTGATCTAGTTATGTCACTCATGAGAATTTATCCTGAAGAAAGAAGCTAACTGAAATAAAAAGGCCATGTTAATAGAGATTATCTTTGTAAATTTATGTATCTTTGTAAATTTACATCTTCAAAAACATTGAAACACTTGAGTGGCCCTACTCAGTAAGTTATGATTTCTCCGTTCAATAAAGTGTTATGGATAATTAAATATAATAATTATAAAGATAATGATAAAACATTTGCAAAATAATGTTAAAATATCAAATAGTACATACACTATGACAATAATTGTATAAATGTGAATTTGTGTGGACAAGAATAGTAGGGACATATGGAAAACAAAAACTCTTGTATTAGGTTATGGAATTTTCCTAGTTGAAAATCAAGTGTATGCTCATAACTTTTATCCAAGGTAAATATAGTTTTTAAAAAGAAATGAGCCATAAATTAATAAGAAAATGTTATTAATTAGAAACACATTTTTAAAGTATTTTTAAAAATTTTCTGATTTCTATTTGGAAAATATCTTGCTTTTTCCTATTGACATGTGAAAGTGAGAGACACTTTTACTGTTCTTTATATGGGAGATAAAGTTTCATTTATTTTAGTTTTCTCTGTACCTTTCTCTATACTTTCCTTTCAATCAAAAATATCCTCTCCCCAAACTTCACTTCTAATTACTCATCCTTTATTGTTTTCTTCAAATGCCTGTCCTCCAAGAAGCATCCTGAAGGCCTTCTCAGTTACTATTCCATTGATTTATTCACAGGAGATAAATTTTTAAAAAATCTTGACTACTCGTCTATCCATCCATCCAGTCAACAAAGAGACTAGGCTTCCCTAATCTCTCAATTGTCATTTGGAATTTAAGGTATTAATTTTGAGACCAAGTCTGTTTTTCAGAGACATTGGCAGGAAGGAAAATGACAGAAATCTGTTTTTTCTTTATATATTTTTCTTTTTTGGGAATGATAATTTGTGTCGGCCACAGTTCTGGTGGAGCATTTGTCTAATTTAACTATATTTCTCATAATACTCTAAGTCAATGGCTAAATGAGTTGCCTTAATTGCACTGGAGTTGAGCTTTAGCATTTTTCCAATATCTGGTGAAAATATCCATTCACATAAACAAAAACTCCATAATAGCTACATGTGGAAGTTCTGAGGTAATGTCTCCTTTTCTCAAAAAAGCTTCATTTTGGAATTTTCCAGAGTGACCCATGAAGCAGTTTGAGATTCTCCATTCCCATTGGGTCAGATGAACTTAGTGAGAACAGACAGGGGAGATGTTGAATGACTGCCATATTACAATCAAGGTTTCTAGTCTCCGGTTCACAAAAGGATTCCTAGTCACACATGGAAAATAACAAGTGCCCTAGGATAAGTGGGTAGGGAAGAAAAAAGTGGAATAGCATTTCTTGAGTGTCTACAGTGTGCCAGTTCTATGCACGTGCTTTTTAATATCATATTTCGTTCTCAAAAGAGCTAGGTGATTTCTCATGGGCTATTAGCCCGTTTTATAGGAGAGCCCTGGGACCAGGAAGGGTACTTATCCAGGGAGTGTTAACCTGAAGGGTATAAGCAAGCCATGATGTGTCCTGTCCTGAAAACATGGCCATATTATCATCAGTTGTCCTCTCTTTGGAATTTGAAATAGGCAACAAGGAGGGGATAAGAGAGAGAGCAGGAACAGCTAAAGTTTTGAAAATGATGTGTAGAGAGAGGCCATGAAGTAGAATCATGTTGGAGATATATTGGGATGGAGGATAGGGTGTGGGTACAGAATTATGAGAGGATGAGAAGTTATGAGTAAGCTGAAGCCTTGAAACTATGAGTGAGTATAAGCTTTGAGACAGAGAATAGATGTAAAAAAAATTGCAACCCAAAGACCTTACTAAAACAACAAGACTGTCTCCGTGGCAAACCGAGACTGCCCTGAGGACACTTGTGTCTTATTCTTTGTTGTAACACTACAGCTAAATGCTGTTCAATGTTATCCAGTAAAACTTGATTAACACTTATTAATTAAATCAGCGCATTTGCTTTTTCATCCCATTGGAACATCTTTCCACTGACTTTGGTTGCTATGCAATTCCTATATTGTTATATAGTTCTTCATGAGTTTGTGCCTCAACTCCACAGTTGTATTAGAAGATCTACATGCCAGAAACAGCGATGGAAGTATCTCTGTACGCCTCTTTTCACCAAGTCCAATGTCGTCATTAAGTGCCAAATGAATATTTGCTGATTGACGCATCAGTACATTAAAAAATACTGATTTGCAAGAGGGCCTTCTAATATTTATGTTAGCACAGTATCTTCAGTAGAGTATAGGACCCTTTATCCATCCCTATCTAACTTCTTACCTCCACTGGACCTTCCCTAAAGATGTTATCCTTGTACAGTATTTTGTGACTTTGCTCATCCTTTTTCATCTCCCTGGTGAATTATTTTCATCTTTTAAGTTCCATAAATTGTCCCTGGACACAGTCTTGGACAATTACATTCACTTTGACTCTCAGCACTAGTATTACAAAAAGATCTCTAAAAACATTGCATCATTCCATGAAATAATAGGTCATTTGTCAGGCAGAAGTGAAATGTTTGCTCTTAGGAATCAATACATACAACAATGATTTTCAACATGATGGACACTTTTATTATTTGACATGTACCTTCTAAAAATGATTTACCGTTAGGCAGTACCATTCTCGACTGTTTCAGTATTATGGTCCAACAGTATTCTTAGGGCAAAATGGTGTGATAGAAGATCTGTGAGATGCTCTCGGATGGCAGAGTCAATCCACGAGAAGACTCACATTTATATCTTTGAGCTATTTTGACCACAGTTTGGGAGTGTGAGGACTTTTCTGGTAGCCATCTCTTTTGTAAGTTCCTGCAGAACTTGGTTTTGCAAGTGCCAGGGAATGCCACTGCTGCCTTCTGCTTGATCTCATTGTTTCCAGCTAATACAGTCAGATGGCGTTTGGGCACATCCAGTAAAAAGCCAACCACAAAAATGAACAGTTGCTGCTTATAAAACCCCCACGTTGTTATATAATCCAGATGACAGCACAAGTGTGAAATGCTGTTAATATTCAGCTTCAACCACAGTTTTAACACTTGTAGACAGCAAATGTGTTGCTGAGGTATCCAGTTTTACATTAGGAAAAGTCCTGGTAGAAATGGAAACTTTATGAGCTGGGTCTATTGCACTGAAATTTTACTGTGCCTGTTACATGCTGAGGTACCAAGGGGCAGTGAACTAGATACACATAAAGAACCAGAGTGAATTTCCCACAAAGCCTCTGGTTGGTTCTGCCATCCTTCAGTGCTCTGAGGTATGTAGCTGTGTGCTTATTATGGTGCAGTTTTAGCCTGAAAATATGAAGCTGAATAGATGTGTTATTGGGTCGTTTATAGAACTGACTTTGTCTCGCAAGGAACGTATCACTATACTTAGAAATGCCATTTAAATATGGCAGGAAAAACAAATAATAACATGCATTAAACAGCAAAATAACCATAAATCCTTTGCTTTTGTTTACTTACGAAGTCTCGTAATACTAATACCTCTACCTCTGTGTTTATCCATGGCTTATATAGTTTTATCAGGTAGCAATGTCTTTGGATCCAAGTAGCAGGAAATTTAACTAAGAGTGGGTGTCTCCTGTAACAAGAAACTTAGAGGTAGTGCTGGTTCAATGGCTCAGTTATGTTGAGGTTCAACTATGATTTACTTGGCTTTTCTCTAATGGGCTCAGGTGGTTACTGTACCTCCAGACATCATTCCCATATTCAAGTTAAGATGGTGGGAAGGAGTAATCATGACTTTCTTTTTTTAAATCAGGAAAACACAGTCTTCTTTTGGAAGCCCCAGAAAGCTTCTTAAGTTTCACAGGCTAAAATTTGAACCACAGCTACCCTGATGTCAAGAAAAATAGAGCATAAGATGATAATGATTGGCTTTAACCAATGACGGTTAATCACCCAGGAATGAGTACATCATGATTCAGAACAAAATCTAGGTCCTTTTGGCAAAGAAGGAAGGTGTTCTGGGCATAGGGTAGACATGTGACAGTGTTTGCCAAAATACCCTGCAGGTCCCGCTCAAGTCTCTCTTCCTCTATCCCGTTGGTTTTCCCCATCTTTGCTTCTCCTCCTTGCTCTTTCCTATCTGACCTGGGCCAATCAGTTTCTCAGTGAATCTGGAAGTGGTGTCCAAGCCATAAAGTTAATACTGAATTATTTATAAAAATTATACACATTTAAGGATGGGAGAGGAAGGCAGTAAAACGAAGTGAATTTAAAAGCAGGGGCTTTGGAGTTAGGTAGAATAATTTTTGAGTCCTGGTGTGGGAGATTTAGCTTCCTTAAATGTCAATTTTACCATGAAAGCATGAATAATAATGTTCAATTAAGAAAGTGGTATTGAAGATTAAATGCATGTAAAATACTTGTAAAACTGCCCGGCCCGTGGTAAAGCACTCAGTAAATGTTAGCTCTAGTGGAATTGTCATTGTTTAAGACTTGAAGACTATTTTGATGTCATATGATTTTATACAAATTTTAAGAAATATTTAGAGCTGTGTGTGTTAGTTTAGAGTAACTAAACATCTAGTAAATGTGTTGCTGTGCTTCAGATAGATGTATTAGTTTATTGACAACATACATGCTGGGCATCACAGAAGCCTAAGGTCAGGTGTTGGAGATTCAAAGATGAAATGGTTGATAAGTTTAACAGTTTGAAAAAATACATATAAATAACTCTTACATACATAGAAACATACATATTGATACCTAAGGTGGCTCATTTGGATGTTCATCACATTAGAGTGGTTCAACGTGATTTGAGGTAGAAAGATTAGTCCTGTTTAAAACCCAGTTGTTGTATAGATAAATATAAAAGAACCATTTGGAATATATGCCTGACCAATTAAAAATGTTACCTAATATTATTTGTTTTCTACTTTATTTTCTATTTGTATAGACTGCAAATGTTTAATCTCCATGTATATATGTTTGGTGCGATAGAATTACAGAATATTAATTCCAGAGGATAATAACAGATGTCAGAAACCCTTCATATAAGGAACTAATACAAGTGAGATGATAAAAATGATAAGTGGCCAACGTTTATTAAGCGAATATGCTACTTTCAAAAGTTCTTTATATGTGCAAAGATCTTTACATGCATTATTTCATTGAATGCTGATGTCAGCTGTATGAGTTCTAGTATTCTCCCATTTCAGATGTGAGAAAAAACAATATTTAGAAAGAATATATAATTTGTTCAAGGTTACACATCTAGTAAATACTGTAACTAAAATGCAAACCCAGGTCTATGTCAAGTGAGCATTCAAGGTCTTATCTCCAATGATATTCTGACTACACTTGTCATTGTTTACTAATTACTTC
Source organism: Delphinapterus leucas (assembly GCF_059928025.1). Lineage (NCBI taxonomy): Eukaryota > Metazoa > Chordata > Mammalia > Artiodactyla > Monodontidae > Delphinapterus > Delphinapterus leucas. The sequence goes on from NC_143145.1 coordinate 11,153,024, forward strand.
AAGTATTAATATTTGTTCAGTAAATAAATACATAAAATAAAACCTAGTTAGAGACTTTCTAATGGAAGATGTTCCCTACTGGTCACTATTTTATTAAAGCCATGGTACCATGTTGCTTTTATTTTTATAAGATTCAAGAGGGCTGACATAAATGAGCACTTCTCTAATGAGATCATTTATTTTCTAGAGTGGACTTGATTCTCCCACTGACCTTTAATCTCCCCCATTTAAATTTCACAATATAAGTAACAGGTGTTCTTATTAATATTATGAAAAAATTAGGTTTAAAAAAAGGAAACTGTGTCCTACACATTGATCAGCTCTCTCTGGGACTTTTTGATTTTTGAATGCTTCCTTGTTCACCTCACTTAAAATGTCCATTCATCCACCTTAAGGGAAAGGAGAGGACTAATCATGACGGCAAGACAAATGATATTCCAGTTTTTATCAGCTGCGCTTTCTCAGAAGTGTAACCAACTTCAGTTAACTGAAGGAAGAATTAAGAAACAAATGTTAAGAAATTTGTGATGCTGGTAAGGCATCCATGTTTTGGCCTTTATGATCCATAAAAATCAGGTTGTAGAGTCACACCTGGTTCTACCAAATAAAACAGCTCCCTCCTCTGTATATCTATTTCATTTTCCCATGAATACCTAAAACCCAACATGTCCCAAACCAAACCCATCACCTTCTACCTCCTCCCCACACCACCCACAAGCAAATGATCTCCTTCTCCAGGGTACTCTGCTCATTGATTGGCATTTCTACCCAACCCATTTCCCAAGCCAGATATCTGAAGGTTGCCCTTGACTCCATTTTCCCTCGCTTCCTACATCTAACCAAGTCGTGAAAAATCTAAAATTAATAATTTGCAAATCTCTGTTCTTGCCATCCACCTGGCACTGCCTTAGTTCAGACCACCATCCTTTGTCAACTTCACTGGAATTATTGCAATGGGGTATTGTCTCCAGTGGCGAGTGGCTCCCTTCAAGCCATTCTGTAAACTCTAGCGTGGCGATCTTTGGTTTAAGCAAGGCTGATAGTGTTGCTTTTCTGCTTGTCAATCCTCAAGGATTTCCCTTGACTTCGGGAAGAATTCCAAATGCATTAGGAGGATTTCACTCTATCAGTGGTCTCTGCTTATCTCTTCAGTTCCTCTTCTCACCACCTCCCCCGAGCTGCCCCACCCCCACTCCCCCTTCCCCGCTGCCCCAGGCATGCTTCCATCAAGATGAATGCTGTTTGGTTTTTCCAGAGGATTCTGGCCTCCATCACTCCCTGTAGTCTGCACAGGTATTCTTGCTTCCTGGAAACATTTGCTTCTCTTTACATCCATTTGAGTGAGTAATTTTTCAGATTTCAGCTTAAAAACGACTTGCTTTTAGAAGCCTTTTCCTGATTTCTAGGACTGGACTTTCCCTTATCTCAGGGCTTACCCTACTATTCAATGACCTTGTTGAAGAACTGTGTTTTTTTTTTTGTTTGATTTTTTGCGGTGGCCTCTCCCGTTGCAGAGCACAGGCTCCGAATGCGCAGGCTCAGCGGCCATGGCTCACGGGCCCAGCCGCTCCGCGGCATGTGGGATCTTCCCGGACCGGGGCACGAACCCGCGTTCCCTGCATCGGCAGGCGGACTCTCAACCACTGCGCCACCAGGGAAGCCCAGAACTGTGTTTTTGTTACGAAGATTACATCCTGCAGTCTGTCCTAGAGCCCAGCATACAGTAAATGTTCAATAAATACTTACTGAAGATACGGCATGCTGATTGGAAAAAGGAAATTGGGGGTATTTGCTGAATTACTTCAGCAAAGTACTTTGCCTCAATTATTCGATATTTTGAGATAAAGCCTGGGGGTAGGGAGAGAGAGTGTGTGTGTGCATGTGCATATATGTTTAACTTGAGTGTTAGAGTTATTACTGTCAATCTTTCCTTATCTAAGCTTGGATGGATAAACAAGTCTTGCTCAGAGGCCAGAGGACTTAGAGCAACTTCTGGCTTTTGAGGTACTCAGTTTTCTATTGCTATGTGACAGATTACCACAAAATCAGCAGCTTAACACAATACCCATTAATTAGCTCACAGTTCTGTAGGTCAGAAGTCCAGCATGACATGACTGGGTTCTCTGCCCAGGGTACTGCAAGTTTGAAATTAAGATGTCAGCTAGATTGAATTTTCATCTTCAGGCTCTAGGAAAAGAAAAAAATCCCTCTTCCAATCTTATTCTTGTTGTTGGCAGAATTCAGTTCTTTATGATTGTAGAACTCATGTTCTTATTTCCTTGATGGCTGTCAGCTCTCAGCTTGGAGAAGCCATTCGCATTCTTTGCTCTGTAGCTCCTTCCATCTTCAAGCCAGTAATGGTGTGTCAAGTTATTTGCATGCTTTGAATCGCTGGCTTTTCTACTACCAGCTGGAGAAAACTCTCTGCTTTTAAAGGGCTCATGTGTTGAGGCCAGGCTCACCCTCATACTCTTTTTTTTTTTAATTTTTATTGCAGTATAGTTGATTTACAATGTTGTGTTAGCTTCTGCTGTACAGCAAAGTGAATCAGTTATACACATACATATGTTCACTCTTTTTTAGATTCTTTTCCCATATAGGTCATTACAGTGTATTGAGTAGAGTTCCTTGTGCTCTACAGTAGGTCCTTATTAGTTATCTATTTTATATGTAGTAGTGTGTATATGTCAATCCCAATCTCCCAATTTATACCCCCCCCTTTTCCCTCTTGGCAACCATAAGTTTGTTTTCTATTTGTCTTAAGGTCAGTTGATATGGGATCTTTATTACCTCTGCAAAACCCTTTCACAGCAGTACCTGTGTTAGTGTTTGATTGAATAAATAAGAAGTATGAGCACACCAGGGTCCAAGAGTCTTGTGGGCCATTTCAGAATTCTGCCTGCCACATCAACAAATTGTACAAAAAGTGAAAACCAAATAGAAAAACGACAACAAAATTTGGTGCTGAGAATTAGGTTTGGGTGGAGGGAGACATGTCCTAATTTTGAAGGGAAATTTGGTTTCCTGATATCACTCTTCATATTATATAATGAGAAACTTGTCCAATGCAAACATCAGTTGACGTAAATTAGAGGCTGTGTTTTAGGTTCAGCTCCATGTTTCATGGCTTTCTCACTCTCCCTGATTGACCCTGGACACATGTTTTCCCAAATTCTTCATCTTTTTTCATTCATCATTATTATCATTGTTATCATCATTTTTATTGCTACTATGCATTGAGTATTTATTCTGTACCAATGTGCTATGTATCTTATGTTATTTAATTCCTTCGACAGCTGTTACCTAGTTATTACTGTGCCCGTTTCATAAATTCACTTAAGACCATTCAGCATGTAAGTAGCTGAGGCTCTAGCTGCCTGACTCTAAAGTCCAGTATTCTAAGTATTTGTACCTGTGTCTTTTGAGACTGTGATAAACCAGATTCACTCAGGAGCATGTATTGGAAACATAAGGATCAGAACTCAGCATCTCAGAACTTCTAAACATATCCTCCAGACCCTTCATATGTAGTCAGTAGCTGAAGAGACATCCCACCTGCCTTCTGAGAAAGTCGCCCTTGTGGGCATATAACACATTCCACATTTATTTCCTCTGTCATGATCAGTTAATTGTGAACTAAGTGACCAAATCATCTTAATAAAATTGGCCTCTAAATGCTGAATTGTAAACTTGCATGAATCAGGATCATGTGTCCTGTAAGATTTTTTCTTTCTTTTTAAATTGAGTTTCACTTTAATATTCTCAGTAAAATGCAACAATAGGATGTTCTGTTTCAAGAGTTAGACCCAGCTGCTATGAAAATAATATGTTTGAGAAAATTGACTTGACATTTGATGGTCTTACGATTCTTCTGACAGGATATAATCAACTCATTAGGGAGAAACAGAAGCCTTCCTTGTATTGCTATGTAATTCTGGGCATGACCACATTCACTCAAATTTGGGTGGGTGAGCTTTTAGGGCAAACTAGGGCTCTATTGCCTTGGGGCCAGCAGTCAAAGTGACTGAATTTACTTTCTTTTCCTCTGTCCACTGCCCTTGATCTGATGAATGGGAAACTTTACTCTCTTAAGCCAACAGTTTTCTTTTTCTTCTGCTTCTTTTCCTCCCCTGAAGTCTAAATTTATAACAGGGGCTTGGATTTTAAAAGATTCTCTCAGCCTTCCTTCTACTCGGGAACAGCTGGGACAGCTCTCTTGGGAAAGTGATTAGAAGCAGGAAGTGACAATTGGGATGCTTCATTTCAGTTCCCAGGCCTATCCTGAGTCCTCTGTGGGACTCTGAAGGACTCATCTTAACCTCTTTGCTTAGTTCCCTGCTATAAAATTCCAGCTTCCAACTCCCTGCTGCTTTGCCCGTGCTATTCCCCAAACAGGCAGCAGGGAGGAAGGGCAAGACAACCATCTTTAGAGTCTAAATCTCAACTCCCTAAGACCTAGGAAGAGATGAAATGTCTTTAGGCCACATTTTCACATTTGTAAAATGGAACCAGTAATAACCACCTTGAAGAGCTACTGTGTCAGACGAGGTCACTTGTAGAAAATACCTAGCAGAGTTCTTGGCATGTGTCTTAAATTCTACACTAGATTTGTTTTCCTGGAACTTTCAGCCATTTAAGTCTTTCTGTTCAGTCAGTCAGTAAATATGTGCTTGACATTATGTTAAAAAATGCCTTATAATAAAATAATCATACTGAATATGAAATTGAATCATCACAATGATGGTGATTTATATGGATTTCATGATTTTCAGCTTAGAAAGCTTATTATTATGGCTATTCTCAATTATACAGTGTTCTGATTCACTGTATTATAATATCCACCAGAAGAGGAACTATGTCTTTCTTGTCATCACTGTATCTTGAGTATCTAGAAGAGTTCCCAGCACATAGAAGGCATTCCTTGGAGATGTGCTGAGTGAATTGACAAATTAATTAAATGTACTTCAAATATTTTCCAATCTCTATGCCTGACTTCCTCCTGTATACTTTATACCAGGGATCAGCAAACTACAGCCTCTGGACCAGATACTGCCTGCTCTCTGTTTTTGTAAATAAAGCTTTATTTAAGCACAGCCATGCCTATCCATTACGTATTGTCTATGGCTGATTTTGCACTACAACAGAGGATTAAATAGCTGTGATAGAGACTGTATGGATTGCAAAATGCAAAATATTTACTATCCAACACTTTGAAAAAATGTTTTCAGAACTCTGCATTTACCAGACAGAGTGACATTTCCAAAGTGCAAATCTAATTATTTCACTACCCTTGCTTAAAACTCTCAATGACTCCCAGTTGCCCTTATGAAGAAGTCTAAGATTCTTCTGTAATCAGATTCATGACCTGAATCCTGTCAAACTCCACGGACTCGTCACTTGCTGCTCTCCTCTCAAACCATGCGTTCCCTCGTCTGTCAAAGGTACCAGACTTTTGTATAAGCTACTGCCTGTGTTTAGAACATTGTTTCTTTCAAGTTTTGCTTGGTAACCTCTACTCATCCTTCTTGAATTTGTTTATATGACATCCTTTCCGGAAGGCCTTCTCTGAAGTTTCCTAGCTAGGAGCTCCTTGTCCATGGGTCTAGTTGCTTCTTGTACTTTTCTTGTTATGGCACTGATCAGCACTTTGCAAATGATGAAAGCCAAATTCTTAGGGATTATTTGATTTGTCCACAGTCACAGTAGTAAGTAGAGAGATTGGATTTGCACTGAGATAAGTCTGAATCCAATGGTTACTTTCTTTCTATTATACCTTGCTTCTGATTAATTATATACAAAATAATACAGCACTTGGGGCCTCTGCAGGATGGTGTGTAGAGACTACAATGAAGCATGACCTTGGGACTTTTCTATAAATTCACAGTTCCAGCCACAGACAATAGTGAAATTGGTAGCAGCAAAAGGCATATAACAGTTGATTTAGGTGGAAAGTACTGAGAGTTATAAATGTATAAGTTATCTACACTATAAGTTATGAGTATATAAGTTAAGAACAAACTATCTACTGTGTAAGTTATCTACTGCTTCATAACAAATTACCCCAATTTGTAGTGACTTAAAACAGCAAACATTTGTCATTTCAAAGTTTTGTGGATCAGAAATCTGGACATCGTTTATTTGGGCATCTCTGGCTCAGTCTAAGTTAAGTTGCAGTCAAGTTGTTGCCTGTGGTCTCATGTAAAAGCCCGACTGGGGAGAGATCTGCTTCCAAGCTCACTCCATGCTGGCAGACCCCATTCCCTCGGCATGTGGTCCTCTCCTCAAAGCTCCCTCACATCATGGCATCTGGGCTTTCACCAACACAAGTGATCTAAGAGAGGGATAGAGAGTCCCCAACATGGAAGTAACAATCTTTTTATAATCTAATCTCAAAAGTGACATCGCATCATTTTTGCCATCCTCTGTTCATTAGAGGTGAGTCAGTAAGCCTGGCCCAAACCCAAGGGGAAGGAATTATACAAGGGTATAAATACTGGGAAGGGGAGGTCATCGGTGGCCATCTTAGATCCTGCTTACCGTGCTGCCACTGCTCTGCATTCCACAGTTTAACTTTTACATTGTAAATATTCCTTCTAGTTTGATTCAAATTATAGTTTGATTCCTTTCTTTAAAGGAAGCTATAATGTATTTGTATATTGACATTTTAAACTGAATAATTCTTTGTTTTTGTGGGCTATTTTGTGTATTATAGTATATTCAAAAGCGTCCCTGGCCCACTAGATGCCAGTAGCACCCCCTCTTCCCAGTTTTAACAATCAAAAAAGTCTCTAGACGCTAACATTGACTTAAATTAATCAGGCATCACCCTTAGGACTGAGACTGACATAGTGAAGAATGTTGAAAACCACAACAAAATCAGGCTTCTGCTAGGAGTAATAGATATTGGGAGAGTAACTTGTAGTGTCTCTTAAAGCAATCTAAATCCTAACTTATATAGTTCAGGTAACTGGATAATAGAGTAAGGATGTGAAATAGCACTCTATAATGCTAGAAGGGCTCAGGTGATCTAAAAAGTAATGGAGAAGGCACAAAGTTATGAGATATTTTGAGTCCATATAATAAATATGTCCAAATCTTTCAACAATAGAAAGAAGTTCAGACTTAGGAAAACTAAGGTTATCAATGTTTAAAACTTAATTTTCTCTATTTATATCCATTACATGTTGATGTTCCTTAAGAATTTTGAATTCGAGTTTTTTTTTTTTTTCCAGCAGGTAGCCCACCACCTCATTACACATTCTATGAATGAATAAGTGACTCTTTTCCACTCCCTTGGCTTTTACTTTCTATATGCAAACAGAAGATAGTGGAACATAAATATCCCACCCAGAGAGCTTTCTCATGCTCCAGACTGATTCATCTTCTAATTATCTACTCAGTCTACATATGGAGTTTCCATACACCTTTCAAACTGATTAATTTTTAAAAGTAAACTGATCATCTCTTCCTTAGAATCTTCTCATATTTCTGAATTTCCTCTCAGTGATTTCCAAAGTAGAAACATCAAAGTCATCTTTGATTCACCTTTTTCCTCACCTCACTTCCCAAAATGTCCTACAAATTCAATTACCTAAATATTCATTGAATAAGGGCATTTATTCACTCTGCAGTTATTCATTGAACCCCTGGTATGTATTAGGTACTGTGGCACTTCTCTCCACTACCTCTGACACTGTCTTCATTTATGCTCTCATTACATTTTACCTGGATTAGTAGTAGTATTTTTGAGTGACTGGAGCTATTTAAAGGTGAGAGAATGGCATGGACATATATACACTACCAAACATAAAATAGATAGCTAGTGGGAAACAGCCACATAGCACAGGGAGATCAGCTCGGTGCTTTGTGACCACCTAGAGGGGTGGGATAGGGAGGGTGGGAGGGAGGGAGACGCAAGAGGGAAGAGATGGGGACGTATTTATATGTATAACTGATTCACTTTGTTATAAAGCAGAAACTAACACACCATTGTAAAGCAATTATACTCCAATAAAGATCTTTAAAAAAAAAAAAAAAAGGGCTCAGACTGGATAACTAAGGATTATTTGACAAGAAAACCAATCAGAGTAGATCAAACTGTTCATCCTTTTATCATAAGTTGACATCTTTGATTTATAATTAGAACCACATTTGATTCTAGTCTTTTTATATGGAATCCACGGTGAGGAAAAAATATCACACAAACGATGAGCTAAAGAAAAAGTTAGAATACAGCCAGTTGCTTTACAGTAATTGGAATGAGACAGTTACCCCAAGTATTTTCTACTAGTTACAAGCACCAAAACAGCCAGAAGAATTGGTAGAGATTTCCATCTATCCAGTCCTAAAACATCCATTCTGTTGATTGCAGTAGATCAATGCTGGGGTCATTCTTTCCTTTAAACTGTGAAGGAAACTCATATCTATTCTTTCCAGGCATATGTTACTGTCTAAAAATAAGGTAGGTGCTCAGGGACCTTATGTCAACAGTAATAGTGACTTGAAATAGCCCACTCTTGTGAATTAGGAGTATGATATAGTAGTAGGTTGCCTCCCTCTGAGTAACAAGACCCATTACCATCTTTTGGTGGTTAGTGCATGACCAGCAGCAAGTCACTTAAGCTCTCTGAGCCTCAGTTCTGCCCTCTGTTAACTGAGAATAACTGCCTGACTTCTTTTTAATATGATTCCTAGGATTATATAAAAATATTCTATGTGAAAACATTTGAAGGTTATAAGCACTTTACATGAAAAGTTATGTCTTTTCTTATTGCTCTAATTAAGTGTAAATTCAAGCCTCTGGTTACTCAGCCTCTCAAATGATGTTTCCCCATTCTATTTAACGGTAATAATAATATATCAAAAATCTGCAATGACGATTATATGTGAAGCTCAATAATTGTTAGTCCCTCAATATTCTCTACTTCTCTTATAAGATGTATCCTTATGAATGTGACTGATCAAAATATCAAGTGCAATTTTTAGTATTGCTTCTATTCTGTTAGCCCACATAATCTAAATCTGAATTTAAACAAAGCTAGCATTATTAGAAGGAATTGTAGTTCTGGTTGCTGTATTGGCTCTGCAAGATGTGTATAACTGAAGAGGTCATTAATTAATAACTATTTTCCATTTGATTTTGGAGTCAATTGAGAGGTGGACACAAGAGTTAAGATATAGAAAATGAACTGTCAGCTTTATTATTGATAGATCTATTGACTTAGGTACATGAGCAAGTAACTTTGATATTCCACCCTTGAAATGGGATTACTCAGTCAGATTCTACATCTAAAGACTCCCATATGTAGGAACTTCCCAAGTAAACTTAGGGTACAAAGAGTGATGCAAAACATGTTTTTCCTTGTGCACAGATGGCTTCCGATAAAAGAGAGATGAGATCAAGTGTGTGAAACGTATATAACCAATCATTTATCTCAAAATTTTTCTAGATTAAATGTCTTATAGTAAAAATCCCATCACACATTCTTGTAGAAATTGACAAGATGATTCTAAAGTGTACAGAGAACTCTAAAGACTTAAAATTGCCAAGAAAACTTTGGAAAAGAATAAAGTTTGAGGACTTACACTACCTGATTTCAAGATTCACTATAAAGCTACAATAATTCTGAGACTGTGGTGCTGGTGACATAAGGATAGACTTTTACATGAATAGTCAATAAACTTATGACAGAGATATGAATGCAATTCCGTTGAGAAAGGAAAGCCGTATGGAACCATGAGAGACCCCGAATTTCCAAAACAATCTTGAGAAAAAAGAACAAAGCTGGCAGTATCATCCTCCCAGACTTCACACTGTACTACAAACCTATAATAGTCAAAACAGCGTGGTACTGGCACAAAAACAGACATATAGATCAATGGAACAGAATAGAGAGTCCAGAAATAAAACCATGCATCTTTGTTCAATTAAGCCATGACAAAGGAGGCAAGAGTATACAATGGAGAAAAGACAGTCTCTTTAATAAGTGGTGCTGGGAAAACTGGACAGCTACAGGTGAAACAACTTAGAACATTTTCTCACATCATATACAAAAATAAACTCGAAATGAATAAAGACCTAAATGTAACTTTTATGTCTTACATAAAACTCCTAGAAGAGAACATAGGTGGAACACTCTTTGACATAAATTGTAGCAATTTTTTTTTTTGATCTGTCTCCTAAGGCAAAAGAAATAAAAGCAAAAATGAACAAATTGGATCTAACTAAACTCAAAAGATGTTGCACAGCAAAGGAAACCGTGGACAAAACGAAAAGAAAACCCATGAAATGGGAGAAAATATTTGCAAATGATAAAACCAACAAGGGGTTAATATTGAAAAAATATAAACAGCTCATGCAACTCAATATTGGAAAAAAAAAATCAACCCAATCAAAAAATGGGCAGAAGACTGAGTAGGCATTTTTCCAAAGAAGACACACAGATGGCTAGCAGGCATATGAAAAGATGACCAACACTGCTAATCCTCAGAGAAATGCAGATCAAAACCACAATGAGATATCACCTCACACCTGTCAGAATGGCCATCATCATAAAGTCTACAAATAACAAATGTTGGTGAGGAAGTGGAGAAAAGGAAACCCCGGTACAATGTTGATGGGAATGTAAATTGGTACAGCCGCTATGGAAAACAGTATGGAGTTTCCTCAGGAAACTAAAAACAGAACCACTATATGATTCAGCAATTCCACTCCTGGGTATATATCTGGAAAAAATGAAAACACTGATTTGAAAAGATATATGTACCCCAGTGTTTATTTAACAATAGTAAAGATATGGAAGCAACCCATGGCCATCAACAGATGAATGGATAAAGAATATATATATATTCTTATATATATATATACACATATATAAGAATATATATGTATATACATAAGAATATATGTGTATTCTTATATATATACACATATATAAGAATATATATATGTATATATAGACACATATACATACAATGGAATATTAGCCATAAAAAAGGATGAAATTCTGCCATTTGTAGCAGTTTGGATGGATCTAGAGAAGATTATGCTTAGTGAAATAAGACAGACAGAGAAAGACAAATACTGTATGATATCACCTATTTGTGGAATCTAAAAAAAAGATCTTGTTTATTTTTTAAGGTGTGAAATATTTCACATGGCACCATGGGCCCATTACTTGATTTTTATCAAGTTTAACATTATGCTATATTTGTTCCTCATATTTTAAAATAAATTTAAAATTTAGGTGTATCTTTCTATAATTTGTTTCATTCAGTTTTTTTGATAGTTATCTATGTTGACAGATATTCCTCCATTTCATTGATTTTATCTGCTGTATAGTGATCCATTTGTATCACAATTTATGTATTCATTCTGCCATTGATGAACATTGAGTTTTTTCTTTTTTATCTCATTCCTATTCCTTTTGCAAATATATAAGGTTTTTCCCTTGAGTATATATCTAGAAATGGAATTGTTGGGTTATAAGGTATAAATATCCTCAATTTACTTGATGGTACATTTTCCTTCTGTCTGTATCAGTGAGAAAATATGAACTGCAGTAATGACCTCAGAAATGCAGTGATTTAACACATAACGTGCTTCTCCTCCTTTTGCTGAGCATCTTCTTCTGTATCTCGGTTCTCAAAGGAGAAGATAGCTGTCCCTCAGCACTTTGAAAGAAGCCACCCACAAAGGACCACATATTGCATGTTCTCATTTATGTGAAATAGCAAGAATAAACAAGTCTATAAAGACAGAAAGTAGATTAGTTGTTTCCTAGTGATAGGGACCAGGGTTCTTGGCCTTCCCCAATCAATAGAAATCGGCTAGAGGCCAGACAAAAATTCAGGTAAGGCTTTACTGGGGCCCCTGCTACCCCAGGAGGGAATGAAAAGAAGTAACAAGTTCCCCTCCTCGCTCCCTGAGGTGGAGCGAGCTTGTTCCTTGTGTGAGGTGAGGGTAGGGCTATGTCCAGGGGTTGGGCCAGAGGGGGTGGCTTAGGTGTTTTGCCCACCCCTTTGTGGTATTGAATGCAGGGTGCATGCTCAGTACCCTACTTTTGCTTCTGACACCGGTTTTTGCTCCTGGCTCTTCAGAAGTGACAGTTGGAATTTTTGGTCTTTTTGTATCTTTTTTGTTCATAATTTGCCCCAATTGTGTTATTTTGGATCCCATATAGCTTCTTTGTATTTTGTTGCTGGAGGAGACGTGTGTCCAGGTGCCAGCACTGCAGCAGTGCAGCAAAGGGTCCCAAGTCCCAGCTTGTCTCACTAGGGCTGAGAGGAGGGGTAATGGGGAATGACTACTGATGATCATAGTGTTTCTTATTGGGGTGACAAAATGTTACAAAATTAGTTTGTAGTGATGGCTGTACAACTTGGTGAATATACTAAGAAATCATTGAATTTTACACTTTAAATGAATTTAATGTATGGTGTGTAAATTATATCTCAACAAAGCTCCTAAAAATCAACACCGAGGAAGAGATTACTCTTCATATCATTTGACAGATAAGGAAAGTAAGTCCACATAAAGTTCAGTTTCTTGAGCCAGGATTCCAATCAGCCCCTAGCTGATTTCAGATCCCATGTTTGCCACCATACATCCCATCTCAGGTGATGGATCTCATGCATAGCCCATCGCTTAATGTCGACAAAGAAGCACAGCAGAATCCAGAATGGTGAGCGCTGCCCTGCAAGGCAACCACAGTGTATGTCTCGGCGCACTGAATTTTCAGCACTTTCATGAGAAACGACGGAATGGAAGAAGGAAGTTCAGAAAGGGAATAATAACGTTTACAGCCTTCTTCTTAAGGAGGTGTGAGGATAATGAGCCTGCATTATATCCCCAGTTGAGAAATAAGGAACCAGAATCTCAGAGAGGTTTTCTTCCAGTCGCAGAGTTAGCCAGTGGATGGACATCATCCATTGAAAACTATAGTTTGGGAGTTTTCTCATTTTCTCTCTGCAACAAATTGTATGGAAAAGCATGCTTTTTACCGTGGCAAGGTTTACTCATATTTCTTACGATTAACTACTTAACTGAAAAAAATAACTCTCAGCCTTTTTGCATCTAGTTGTTTCTTGGACTAAGACACGATACATCATGTTTTGTTTTCTCAGAGAAGGTCGGCCTTCAAATGTTGCAAGTGACTATCTAAATACGTGAATATTATAAGGACAGTAAACACAGGTGCAGTGTTTCATGCCACAGACCCTGTAACAACTCTTCTTCATCAGGAATGTTTTCCACATTCACAGCCTTACTGTCCTCTAGTTTTGAGTATGTATGTTTAAAAATAGATCCTCATTAAGTCTGTAAAGACTCGCCCTTCAAGTATTCAGGTCTCAGATGTTCTTGGCACATTCTGTCCTGGTGATGTAGACAAGAGAGTTATGTGTTGCAGGCAGGGCAGCCAGTGGACGGTTCTGGCAGGCTGGTTGCCCCCAGTCAATGAGCTGAGAGAAAGGGATTGGTGTCAGGAGCCTGCAGATAGGATTTATGATTTTAGGGCAATTGCTGTGCCTGCTGAAGCCTTCAGAAGAGGAGCCAGTGCTTAGAGAGGCCATTTTCACTTCTCAGGCTCACTTGAGCCTGGTAAATTTGGAGAGGCATATTTCTATCTTCGCTTTAAAGACAAATAAACTGAAAGCCAGTGAGGTTACAGAGCCTGGGCAATCTCACAGAGATATCAGCGGCAGAACTGGCATTTGAACCCAAGTCTGTCTAAAGCTGAAGACAGTGTCCTTAACGGCTCCAACCCAGGGCCTCCCCACTGCTGTGACCTCAGCTGTGTCCTGGGTACTAACCCTCTGAACAGCATCACCAGTTTGAAATGGAAAAAACTGTATCAGTATCTAGACATCTCTCTTCTTGATGTCTCAGACAACATGTCTTCAAAAGGAAACAGCCTTGAGAAGGAAGGAAACAGATGAGGTCCCGTCACTGCCGCTAACCTCATGTGACCTTGGGAAAGAAAGTCACTCCAGATCTCTGAGCTTTGATCATTTCATCTTCTGACGTGGATCTACTAGTCTTCCCATGCTAATGTCACAGGGTTATTGTGAGTACTAAATAGAGTCTCAGATCTGGAAGGATGGTAAAAACACGGGATATCCTTGATTCATTCAGGACCATGACTTGGCAGTGACTCAGAAAAATCTAGGGGGTGGTGAAGATCATCTCTCTGATCCCCTCTCTGTGCTTTATTTCCACTCTGATCACACTTCCTGCCCTATGACCACCACGTGGCAAGTGCTTTCAACCGTATCCCCAGTTGCTACATCAGGGTACAGATATCCAACTAGCAGCATCAGAAGCTGACAGATAAATTCTAGGACATTAGTAATTGACAATCCAAACCTTACTGGTGCTTTTGCATTTAAATGTCTTTTATAAAACAGTAGAACTACCATATGACCCAGCAATCCCACTACTGGGCATATACCCTGAGAAAACCATAATTCAAAAAGAGTCATGTACCAAAATGTTCATTGCAGCACTATTTACCGTAGCCTGGAGATGGAAACAACCTACGTGTCCATCATTGGATGAATGGATAAAGAAGATGTGGCACATATATACAATGGAATATTACTCAGCCATAAAAAGAAACGAAATTGAGCTATTTGTAATGAGGTGGATGGACCTAGAGTCTGTCATACAGAGTGAAGGAAGTCAGAAAGAGAAAGACAAATACCATATGCTAACACGTATATATGGCATTTAAGAAAAAAAAATGTCATGAAGAACCTAGGGGTAAGACAGGAATAAAGACACAGACCTACTAGAGAATGGACTTGAGGATATGGGGAGGGGGAAGGGTAAGCTGTGACAAAGCGAGAGAGAGGCATGGACATATATACACTACCAAACGTAAGGTAGATAGCTAGTGGGAAGCATCCGCATAGCACAGGGAGATCAGCTCGGTGCTTTGTGACCGCCTGGAGGGGTGGGATAGGGAGGGTGGGAGGGAGGGAGACGCAAGAGGGAAGAGATATGGGAACATATGTATATGTATAACTGATTCACTTTGTTATAAAGCAGAAACTAACACACTATTGTAAAGCAATTATACTCCAATAAAGATGTAAAAAAAAAACAAAAAACCCCAAAAACCAGGGGTTCATAATCTGGAGTCCCATTCATTTGTAGGCTTCGGGGAGCTCGTAAAGCATCTGAAATTGTATAAACAATTGTATATGTCCATCTGTGACTTTTTCTGAGTAGAGGCTTAAGTTTCTGACAGATTTTTAAAAGATGCAGTGAATCTCAATAGTTAAGCATTTGTTCTAGGAGATACAGTTTCATGACCACGTGGCAGCCACCTAAATTAGAATCTCCATCACCTTCAGCTGTTGCTGTTCTGTCATAACCAATATCCAATGTATCATTGAGTCCTACCTTCTGATATGTCCTAAAGTCTAATTTTCCTTCAAGCCTGCTTTCATCGTTGAGACTTTCATCGTCTATTGTCAGGAGTATTGAATTCTTTGAAATGGTCTTCTTGTCTCTACTCTTGCTACCTCTGAGCTATCTTCTTCAGTCCTGTCACAGGGACCTTTCCAAAACACCCACATAACCTGTTGCTACCCTGCTTCAACTGACTTCCTAGCATCTTCAGTGCAAAGCCCAACCTCCTTACGCTTCATCATGGCCTTCAAGACCCCTGACTGCCTCGCTCCATTCCTGCTTTTTAGCCATATCTCTCCCCAACTCCCTTCTGTGAGCCCTATGCACTCTGTGCCAGGCGATCACACACTGTTATACTTTGATTTTGCTCCTTCCTCTGTCTGGAATACTATCTTTACCTTATACAGCTAATAAACTCATTCTCAAGCTTCAGGGCCCAACATCACAATGTCATGTCCATCATGAAGCCTTCTCCTTATCCCCATAACTTCCCCCCTAGAAGAGTGAGTCACTCCTTCCTTTACATTCCAAATCTTACCTCTTACATGATTGTTTCTGCCAAGTTGTGTTTTCTTAATTCTGTAGATATCTCCTTTCCCGACAGTACTCTGACCTTCATATTGTCGGAGGTGACCAGTCATTGGCAATAAAAAGCTCACAGTGTAATAGTTTATAAATAAAAGTTTGTCACCTAAAAAGATCAATAGTTTAATAATTAATGCTGAAGAAGTAGGCAACACTACAGACAACAGGGTGTGGGGCCTGGGGTCAGTGTGAAGTTTTCACCATGCTTGACAAATCACACCTCGCGTTGGTGTCAACTGAAAAATTATTCACAACCTAAAAGTTGAGAGTTATGTTTTACTCGGTGGATATTTTTAGGCCTTCAAGCCCGGGAGGCAGTAACCCTGCGAGAACTCAGAGGAGGCTAGGGAGGGAGCCAGCATATACAGGCGTTTTGCAACAAAGGGCAGGTAGTCTGAACATCAAAAGATTACTGTTAATTAGAGAAAATCAGATATCTCAAGTTAAGAAATGTAGTGCTCTTCTGTGTATGAGAAGATGCAAGAGTCTGGGCTCACTGAAATCATTCTTTTGATATGCACCTTAGCTATCTGGCGCCAGTATCCTGTGTTTTCACATCCTGAGTTTCTTCAGGGCTCACCTAGGGAATGGCTGCAGTCTGATGGCTGCTAGGTGGCAGGTATTCTCTTTCCTTCCTGAGTTCCCTCAGGGTTCACCAGCTCACCAGTGGCTGAAGTAGGCAGGTGGCTGCCATCACTGATGACTGTGACATCTTTTGTTTACTGATATGACAGGCAATATTCCATTTCTCATTGCTTGCTGCTTTGATCTATAAAATGGGAGCAGAAGGTCAATAATTGTATATTGGAAATGATTGGGTCAATGGATACAGGCTAGCGTATTGGAAAGAGCATTGAATTAGGAGTTAGGAGCCCTAGATCTTAATATTAGCCCTGCTATCAATTCCTTAGATGGCATTGGCCAAATTGGTTCTTTCTAAGGGTCTGTGTTCTTAGCAAGATAATGTTGACCCAGATTATGCCTCAGATCGCTTCTAGCACTAACATTTTATGAGCCTAAGAAAACAAACTATAACCCCACATTCTGGGCTGGTTTCCTGACCCTGTTTGTCAGAGAGAAATGGAGATATGAAAACTACCACAACTCAATAAAAAATATATCTTTTAATTCTAGGGCCTTTAGTCAGGAGGCAGTGGGGAAGTAACATTTTGGTGGTATTGATCTGGGATTCTGTAAAGATACCTCAATTGTGTAAAACTCTGGCATTACTGTCTGATTTCCCAGAAGAGCCTTTATGAGGCTGTCCTGAGTCAAAGATCTCCTGGAAGACCATCCAGAATTATGACTCAAGCTTGGTAAGTGAATAGGAGGGTCAAGAAGCTCAAAGGCCATGGCAAGAATCAAGATCTTAAATCTAGACCACACTCCAAATCTGGCTGGGGTCCTTGGAACATATAAGCATGAATCAAATGTCCTCTTAAAAAGAATGGGCAGAGTGAAATATTTACCTATGTGTGCTGGATTATTTCTTTCACGATGATAAAACATTTTAATACTAATGGTTTAGTAAGAGGATACTAGACCTGTTTCAACTAGCTGTGTCAGTTCTCTTTGGATAGTCATGTCATCTCCCTGGGCCTTAGTTTCCCCATCTGTGTAATGGGAACAGCTTTCCTTCTTTATGTTGTTGGGAGAAACAGATGAGGCTTTGTACGTGAAAGCACTTTGTAGATTGTGAGGTGAGAGTACCTTTGGAAGGGCTGGTGAGAGTAGGAAAAACATAAAAGAAAATCATATCCTTTCCCTAACTCATGGTTTATTATATTCCGAAACGGGACTGGCTTTTCTCCTGGAGGTGACCAATTTAGAACTTACACTTGAGTTGTTTGGTCTCCGAAGAAGGAGGCACAGAGTGCTAGAACCCAGAATTTTTGGACCCGAAGTTATAGTGACTACTAAACATCAACACGTAACAGGAGAAAGGAGAAGTGGTAAAGTCGATTAGCCAGTACATTTTACTTCCCATCAGACACTGACTCCAGAGGAATGTAAAAATAAATATTTCTCCACCTTTGGTTTGAGTTGTGTTTCAGTCCATCTCAAGTCACCGGTCAAAGGGACTTGGGACTGGCCCCTCTAGTCGCTTCAGCTTCCGTCCCAAATCCTCACCTGGCATTACTACTTTTCTTCTAGTATGTGCCTGTATTAGTTTTCTAGGGCTGCTGTAAAAGCGTTACACAGACTAAGGACTTAAACAACAGAACTTTCTTATCTCACAGTTCTGGAGGCCAGAAGTCCAAGATCAGGCGTTGGCAGGGCCAGACTCCCTCTGAAGGTTCTAGGGAATGGTATGCACAGGCCTGTCTCCTGGCTTTTGGTAGTTCCTTGGTTTGGGGCAGCATAACTCGAATCTTCATGTGGTGTTCTTCTCCCAAGATGCGTGTCTACGTTCAGATTTCCCCTTTGGTAAGGACAGTAGTCTTTTTGGGGTAGAGGCCCATCCTACTTCAATATGTCCTCATCTTAACTAATTACATCTGTAATAACCCTATTACCAAGTAAGGTTACATTCTGAAGTGCTGGGGATTAGGACTTTAACATATGAAATATTCTTTGGAGCGGGGGACACAATTCAACCCATAATGCCACCCTTCTCTGTCAAAAGAGAAACATTTTTTCTTTGGACTCTCTCATCTCCACCTCCCACCAACTTGGTTGTGTGGTCCCTTTTACCCATTTGATCTCTCTCCTGCTTTCCCTTCTCCACTCCGGCTTTGGGCTTGGAGTATTAGTTCATTGGAGTTTATGTTAAATAGGATGGGCAATGTGTCATGGATCCTATAAATGGAGAGATGAAGAGAATGAAGAGTTATTTGAGGTGGACAGGCATCAGGATGGAGGACATGCAGTTGCAGTATTGACTTTCTACCAGGGCATTTCCAATGATTTAATATGATAAAGTGTCTTTATTCTTTCTCTTTCTTGATTTACATGGCTCCCTTCTATAAATCTCCTTTAGGCAGGGGGAGAGGGGTAGACAACTTTTCTTACAACATTCCCGCTGTACCTTGGTACTTCTCCAACTTCATCATGGGGCTGACCTGCCTTTGGATGAAGCTGGACCCACAGAGATGAGAGGAGAACAATGCATATGCACATGCATGCACAGACACATAGATAAACATACAACACAAACAAGTCCTTGGTGATATTGTTAAATCTCTCAATCAAACCCACCCCGAATCTACCTTCTTTCCGGACTTTTAACTATGTAAGTAAAATACAATTTCCTGTATCTTATAAGATTTGGGTTTTCTCTTATTTGAAACAAAATGAGTCCAGCACAATACAATTAGAAAGTTGGAAGCACGAAACACAGGCCAAGAAACAAGCCTCACTTTAGGTGTTTTATAAATGAACCCCACCTCTACAATATTGTTAATGCTATCATTTCCAGAATACCACATTGAGACAGTATCTAAGTTGGTAACCTGGATATTCAGTAAGATGAAATAATAGTCATGACCTTGACACAAAGTCCACTTTCAATATCTTGTTTCCATTTTTCTGCCTTCTCTATAATTTGAAATATTTGAGAGATAGACCTAGTTGAGTAAAGGCAGGAGAGAGAATATTTCTTAGGCATCTACATGTCCATAAAAGGTACTTTAATCCCATCTTATTTTATTCTACAATAATCCTCTATAGTGGTGATTAAAACCTCTGTTTCATAGATATGAAAACAGTGGCTCAAATAAATTATATAATTTGTTCAAAATCCAAGATTGGACTCGAGTTCCTCCTTGTACCATAATCAGCGTTTCCTTGTTTCTCATATTGTTTCAATTAAGAGGGAAACATTTAAAGTATCAGTAGCGTTGCGAGAAAGTAATTATATTCCTTTTGTGTTTGTATATTATCCAGAATATGACTGCAAGAAGGATGCTAGGAATATCAAGTGAATCTACCTGCGTAATTAGCCTGAAGTAATTTCTAATCCCTGTATAATTTGCTCCTCTTTAAATTGTTACTTTTGGTATTTTTAAAAGCAGTTTGGTCTTTTAAACAGAATACAAACACTTAAAATGAACTCATGTAGACCTATATTATAATTCCAGCTCTGACACTTACTAGTTGGTTATTTTAGCCAAGTCACCTACCCTCACTGGGTTTCCAATTTCCCTACATTGTAAAAGTCAGAATAATAATACAAACCTTATTGTGAAAGGTAATAAAAATCATTTGAATGTACCTAGCACAGGGCTTGACATATGGAAAGTTATCAGTGAATATGTAAATGAGCTATAAAAATAGTAGTGGAGAATAAAATAATGAATTTTTATTGTGTAAAAGAGGTGAGCCTCAATCTCCTCATCGTATATTTTAATCTAACTACTTTACATGATCGTTATGGCATGAGGTAATTTGAGATTCTGTAGGAAACAAAGGTTCCATGGAAACTTCCAGTGTCCTAATAACTTCATAATATTGCAACTTAAACTATAAAACCAGTTGGAATGGATGGAAAGTTCCTTGGAAATCTAGTATCTTTTTTTCATTTTTGAGTTCATTTGCTTTAAACAAAGCAGGAACCGTATGCCTGAAATACTATTTCTGTCTTCCTCTATTTATCTGAAGCATGATATTCTTTAGAAACTTTTTGAATTTTAGTAGCTTTTTGAATATATAATTTCTTTCTTTGATCTATCGTTTGTGGTGTCTAAAATGCTCATTTAATCATGCCTACCATGTATTATTATATAACTGTCTCATGCTTTTATCCAATCACTTTGCTATCTAAGAGATATTAATTGAATACTCAATTCTGCAGAGTACTCTGAAGGGGAAAAAAAAAAAGGTGAACCATGAATGATACCTGCTTGTATCGATATTATTTTTGCTTACTCCATTTGAGATAGCTGCAGCCACTCTGTAACCACAACAGGTATTAGCCTGAAGCCAGCATGCGGGGGATTCCAAGCCAAGAGAATTGTTGAGAAGTGCAATCAAAGCCATTGTATTACACCAACTCTGAAACCTACCTTATCTCTGGATTTCTATTCCCGAGAGCTTTATGAACTATTTCCATGTTATGTAGGCTAAGCTCAGTTTGACTTTCTGTTGTTTACAGCCCATGATATTTTAGTTGGTATACCTACTCTTTTATCTCTTGTGTGAGACCCTAAGTTCCTGAAGAGTGGGGAATGGTTTATGAGTTCCTTCATTGATTGATACAGTTTTGAACCTAGGGTGGGTACCCAGAATTTGAATTCAGATATTTATGATTCCATAGACCATGATAACACATATTAAAAATAATGATTCTTAGTGTTTTTAGGGTCATGTTCCTTTCAACAGCTGATAAAAAGGTATTGGCTATATCCACGAGAAATATAAATATATACACTGCTGTGTGCAACAAACAAAATATTTACATGCAATTTCAGGGTTTTATAAGCCTCTAAAGCCATTCATGCGCTCAAGGACCACTGCTAAGAATTCCATTCTAGGTGATGACTTTTGTCTAGAAATTTACATTTCCCCATCCTCCACACTCTTCTTCGAAACCCACCTAAAATGAAATGTGACCTTCCAAACCTACGTAAAAAGGGCACTTGTTTTTTTACTTACCAGTTAATGTCAACGTTATCTACACACTTTCCCTGCTATTAATTTGAGAGACATTAATTTAGTGCCCCATACTAATGGAATAATTTCTGTAGTAAAGGAAGGAAATCTTCAAAATTTGAAATGACCATGATTTTAAAGTACTTTATTTTTTCATAAATCCTGATATTAATAACAGCAGTAATGAGTATTTGTATAGTGGGTTTCAGTCTTCAGAGTTTTTGTCTGTAACTTATTCCACTCTCAACAACCTTGTGAGGTAGTAAGAGTGGACATTTGTTGATTTATGACTGTCCAGCATCCATTAATTTGAGGGACCTGGGTGGCCCCCACTTTGTACAATCTCAGTGGGACTATAAATCAATGTCCACTGCCCTCCTAGTAGAGGACTAGAGGCCCCTGGAGGCGGTGCGTACCTTTCCCTCCGGACTTTCACTCACTGCTTCAAAGAAGCCGATGGGTTTGTAATCTACACTTAGTTGATTAGACTCTTTTCCCCACTACTTTGTATGTTGTGTCAAGTGACTCACAGCGGGGAAAAAAATGGCCCAAATCCTTCATTCCAGGTGTGGCACTCTGCTGAGATGGTAGGATGCTCTTGTTACCTTGATCTTATTCTGATTTTTCATTCTGGTTTTTGCCTTATTTCTCAGCCTGGACACCAGCCTATCGATTTACTTTGTGACACCTTTGACAACATTCCAATACATTCCCTTTTCAAGTTAACTAGATTTAGACTGAGCTGCTGCCAGGAAAGAACTTTAACGATGAAGAAAACATAGTAGACGTTTAAATCTCGGTATTATGTACGAGAATGTAGAGTTGCAATTAGACAGTAAGAAGTGAAGCCAGACCTTTAATTTAAGACTCAGAGGGTTCTGCTCTTTCTGCTGCTCTTTTAGGTAACTCCTTGTTTGTTTGTTTATATATATATATATATAATCATTTGGGTGTGTGTATATAAGGTATATATATAATATATATAGTCATTTCTGTGTTCTTTGTGTGGGAGCAAGGATTGAACAGAATTCCACCTTGAAGTTTGTATGAGTTAAAATGAACTTCAGCTGAATTAACAAAAAAAATCCAAAATAAGAATGTTTTAAACAAGACCATTTCCCCCCCACCCCTCTTTCTCAGGTAAACTGAATCTAGAGGAAAGGGCTAGTTTAGCAGTTGTGAAAAGTTGTCAGGCAGAGTCAAAGCTTCTTCTAGCTAACCTCTCAAATATCCCTAGGAATGTGGCTCTTGTCCTCATGATCAAAGATAGCCTATATATCATCTGTGTTCCCAGATCTAGGGTTGAAGAGGGGAGGAACAGGTCCATATCCCTTTAAGAGACTTATTGGCAATATCTCTCCACATATGTGTTTATACTTCATTGGCCAGAACTCAGTAATATCACTCCCTAGCTGCACAGGAGTCCTAGAACATATTTTTTAGCTGGACAAAAATAGGCCCAGATAGGGCTTCCCTGGTGGCGCAGTGGTTGAGAGTCCGCCTGCCGATGCAGGGGACACAGGTTCGTGCCCAGGTCGGGGAAGATCCCACATGCCGCGGAGCGGCTAGGCCCGTGAGCCATGGCCGCTGAGCCTGCGCGTCCGGAGCCTGTGCTCAGCAACGGGAGAGGCCACAACAGTGAGAGGCCCGCGTACCGCAAAAAAAAAAAAAAAAAAAAATAGGCCCAGATAAATTAAAATTTTTAAAGTTTAATTTTCGTTGATGATTTTATATATATAATATGTATTTCATATTTATATATATTTTTATGATAAATATATCATAAACATATATCCTGATAAATTTTCTCAAACTAAATATATTTCTGTAAGCAACATCCAAATAATTAAACAGAACATTATCAGCACCTAAAATGAGAATTCTTTTCATAAAGAAAAGGAGGGAATAGGTACTTCGGGGCAACTAGTAGTCTCTGGCATAAACCCCAAACCACACTGAACCACAGTAATTTGCTGGATATTTGATGTAAGCAACCATTTCTTCTTCTAACTGAATCACCATCCAATCAATATTTTCATCACAGCATCCCCAGTGGCAAGCTCGGTGACCAGCACAGAAAAGTTGCTCAGTAAGTTAAGCGTATGTTGAACCACCGACTGAGCAAATGAACTTCTCAGACTCCCCCCAAAGCTGAATTATTGAATTAACTAATTTGTACCTGAATTTACAGAGAATGTTTCATAAAATGTTTGAACTTGTCCAGGAAGGGGAGGTTGAAAGTTACATCAAATGTGCTAATGGCTATTTCCTTGTGGCTACTGCTGAGTAATTAGTTACTAAGTTTCGGGCACTAGGCATCTTATATGAATTGTCTTGTTTAATTTGCACAGCAAGTTAGATAGTATTATCCATGTTAAAAACTAAGGCTCAGAGGGATTAAGTCGTTGGCCCAAAGCTACCTGATTAGTAACATTTTCCTAAAATTCCTGTTCCTGTGTCACTTTTCTATGTAAAAAAATTAAATCTCTTTCCTTTGCCTTCTTCCTACAAGGACTCTCTCTCCAGGTCCATTTCATTTTTCTCTGATCCCCCAAATACTCTCTATATCCTGGGTCTTTTAATCAACTCTTTCTAATCTCATTTTACCTTTCCACACAGGCACACAGTATTTCAATTTGCTAATTTACTTGGCCTTCGGGCCTTAGTTTAGATGTTACTTCCTCTAGGAATTCTGGCCTGACCCTCTGTGTTAATTTTCTCCCTTTTGTAGTCCCACCTGATGTCACCTCTCATCAGAGCACATCTCAGCTTTATTGTGATGCTAGCTTTCTTGTTCCATGACCCCTGGGTGATAAGCTTGAGAAGAGGACCATATCGCGTCCACTGCTTTATACTCAAGCACACAGTAGTCACTTAGAAGTAACTGTTGGATGATTGAACGAATCAATGAATGAATGAAGTAGTGGAGCCATGGTTCAAAGCCACTTCTAGGCAGTCCCACATCTTGTGTGTCTATCTAACCCTATGATGTGCAGCATCACTTTAGAGTTCCTTGTCAGCAAGAGAAAGACCTGTCATCGCATATAGCATCCAAGATGGGCTTTATCTTCTCCAGAACAGCACTCACCCATAGAACGTGGCTTTCCTCTGTGCTATAGAACACTTTCCTGCATACTGCATCTCTCATCTTGACGCGAACGGCCATAAAACGTTTCTTTGTGTAACTTTTACCATGATGCTTGCTTTCCATTGCATTCCACTTAAAAGTGTTCCTTTTTGAGGCACCAGAACTCTAATTGGTGAGACCCAATCAGCCCTAGTGGGGCATGTCACCACAGAATACCGATTGCCTCATCACTCCACGTGTTGGAGATCTGGACATTGATGCATGTACTGTGGGGGAAGGTCCAGGACTAGCTCCCGGGAGAGGATCACTCGTCCACTGAAGCATCTCCATCTTTAGCTCTTTGGATTCTGTGAGCTGCATCGGCTGGGGTTTGATTTGCCGTTAAGGGTAGGTGAACTCAACAAATAAGGATGATTTTCCACTCTTACTGTCTCGTTTCCAGCGCAGCCCCGGTCCAGACATGGCAGAAGCCATTTATTGTGGACGCAGAGCTATGGCTAGGGCAGCCTGAACCGCCTGATACACATGCTCTGTCTGGGCTTTTATAGGGCAGCTGTTTCTCTGAGGATCAAGCTCAGGTATCAGGAGTGTGAATTATGAGCCCTAATCAACTCGGTCATGCTTTGTGGCCTGGGAAAAGCCAGAGTGTTTCCCTTTTATGATTTGAGGGTGCACTTTTTTGCAGCCTGTGGAGCAATTAGCCAATCTTTGAAATGGATACCCTGTAAATGCGGTGTGTCCTTGGAGAGCCGCCACGACAGGTTACTCTGGGAGGGGAAGCCGTGTGGTGGTCCCACAACTGCTTTAGTGCTCCGTAAATGGCCTGCAAGTCAGGGGAAACACTGATTGTAAGAGAAAGAAGATAAAACTTCCAGACAGACAGGAACGTCAACACGTCCATGGCTATCCCTCCCCCCACAGGATCATCAAAGTGTTGAAGAGTTTCCACGAAAGGTTCAAAAGGATCATGCTATTTACTTGATTGTGAAAGTTCACCTATTTCTCTGATTGTAACATTGATTTTGTCAGGGCCCAACATCACGTGTGTGTAAAGGAAGAGAGGATCTCCTGAAACGGTTGAGAAAGACCAGGAATCAAATATCCCCCAAGTTTAAGTGAGAATCTGAACCAAGGTGAAGTGGGACCTCTGTCCTTGGTGTGATTATTTCTCCCCTGTACATTTTATAAAAAGTTATTGAGATGAAATTCATTTAACATAAAATTAACCATTGTAAAGTGAACAACTCATTGCTCTTTAGTACATTTACATTGTTGTGCAGCCACCACTACCTAGTTGCAAAATGCTTTCATCACTTCCAGGTAAAACTCTAAAGCCATCAAGCAGTTTCCCCCCGTCTTCCCCTCCCCCCAGCTCCTGGCAACCAACAGTCCGCTTTCTGTTTTTTTATGGACTTACCTATTCTGAATATTTCATACATAAATGGAATCACACAATGTGACCTTTTGTGCCTGACTTCCTGCCTTGTACATATTTAAGGAACCAGTATTAAATTAGATGACTTCATGTCAGGCAAAAAGATAACTTAGTTCCAGAGCTCTGGTTCTAGTAAGCTGCAAATGATCATTTATTTGATATGGGTACTGAAAATATGAAAAAAACAAAAATCATGAAAAATGAATTTTTACTGTCCTCAATAAATAGGACCGTTATCTACCCAATTTCCAAGCTTCCAACTTAAATATCAGCCTTGATTCCTCCCTTTCCTTACGCATCAAGCTTCAATCAGCTAGCAATTCTTCTTTCCAAGTACTCAGAGATTCTTTAATGTACTAATGTTTCTCTAATACACTGCCATTTTTTAAAAAAATTCAAGCCTCTTATCATTTCCTTTCTGGACTACCAAAAGAGCTTTCTAGTTGGTTTCTAACTTCAGTCTTCACTCCCTCTAACCCATTTTCCAAGCAGTAGCTTTTGGGGTACTCTTTATTATTATTTTTACCCTATTAAAAACCTTCAAAGTTTTTGCTGCCTTCAAAATAAATCTGAACTGTGTAACGTAGCCAGCATATAACTAGATTTAGCCTCTCTGTTCTCAATCTTCCGTCTTCCCTGCTATGTTCCACCTATTCTGAACTCCCTTAAGATCCTGACTGCACCCCTTTTTTTGGTCCTCCATAGGCCTTTGTTTTTACTACTTCCTTTCCTGGAATGGCCCCTTCCTTCACCCTTCTTCACCTGCATATCCCCTGCGTTTCATTTCAGGACTTAGCTTAGATGCTTCTTCTAGGAAGTATTCCCTCCACCGCCCACCTCCCCAGCACCTGCAACTTGTCACCCTCCTCAGCTCACATCAGTCCCCTGGAATCAGACTTTTAATTGCTTAGTTTGGTACTTTTCTCTTCCCTAAACTGTACAACGTTTGAAGACAAGGATCATGGCTCATTTATTATTGATTCCCCAGTGCCTAATGTAAGACCTGGTACTAATTTATTGATGGATCATGGAATATTGGGAAAGCTTAACTGACTGGTCCCGAGAGACCAGAGACCAAAGGTTCACTATATAAGGCCATGTCATATTATATTATTTTTGATGAGTTGGATGAAATGATGCCCATCTAGAGTTAAAAGACTAAATG
Source organism: Delphinapterus leucas (assembly GCF_059928025.1). NCBI lineage: Eukaryota > Metazoa > Chordata > Mammalia > Artiodactyla > Monodontidae > Delphinapterus > Delphinapterus leucas. The sequence continues at coordinate 11,180,301 of NC_143145.1, forward strand.
TCAGAAATCCCTTGCTCAGCTGCAAGGGAAGAAGCAGTCTGAGTAGTAAAGTTTCTGTCATTGTCTCCCTGAACCCTGAAATCTGGCCCTATATACAAACAATGATCTTTCCTCCTTGTGAAGAATCTGTAAGTCTTAAGAGTTGACTTAGTCACATTCTGGACTTGCTTCCTGACCTCAGTTTATGAAATGGAGGAAGAAAACTGAATGCAATAGCCCTGAAGGAAACTTACCCAGTGAAACCAAGCTTGAGCCAGAACGGGCTGGCAGTTAAATATGTCTGTGTGTCTGTGTGGTCACTGAATCAACCACTGGTCATTGAGTCGGGGTTTGGAAGACCATCTTACAGGACTGAGGCTGATTGATTTTACTGACCATCCAAGCAGCCTCAAACGTTTGCTGGGTTTGTTTTCACAATTTTTGCCCCCCATGCAGAACTGGTCACTCCCACATTTGTCCTAACATAGCACATAGTGCAGGCAACTGCTATGGCGTTACCAAGGTCTGTAATTATTTAGGGACATATCTGTCTCTCTTTGAGGATAGGGATTGCTTCTCAAATTCTTCTCTTTTTTTTTGCGGTACGCGGGCCTCTCACTGTTGTGGCCTCTCCCGTTGCGGAGCACAGGCTCCAGACGCGCAGGCTCAGCGGCCATGGCTCACAGGCCCAGCTGCTCCGCGGCATGTGGGATCTTCCCGGACCGGGGCACGAACCCGTGTACCCTGCATCGACAGGCAGACTCTCAACCACTGCGCCACCAGGGAAGCCCCTTTCTATCTCTTGTATGTATCACAGAACCTGTACAGATGAAGTACTTAAATTGATAAATTTAATAGCTCTGAATAGTCAGTTATTTCGTAAGAGTGAAATTGTGTCTGATTCTTTTCTCTAGTACTACTATAGTTTCATAAAACCCTCTCAATTATTCTTGGTATTATTGATATTATATAAATTAATAAATTCACCTTAATCGAGAAGCATAATTGTATTACTGATTATACACTGTCTTCCAGACTCTGAGAGTTTAATGGTGCTCCTGTATCAGAGATGGTCCTGGGACCAACGGGCACGGTTCTACTTGTTAGTATTCTGTGTTCTCAAAACCGCACTAGGGAATATATGTTATTAGGAACAACTCAATATAAAACACAAATTTATTGTGAAATTATATGTGTCTCATATATCAAATTTTAGTTGAGGCTGATAAAAATGGTTTGAAGTGAAATTAAGGGCTGTCTACCCTAGTAATGACCAGAATGCAATGTGTCTGGTCTACTTGACCACAGCCAGACCTGGAATCTGTGGGCCTCCTTTGCAGGTGACATTGTCTTGACTCAGTCGTGCCTGTCGGTAAAGACCACTTTTTGGTTTTGGTGATTACATTTTCTTGGAAAAGATAAAGATGCCTCCCAGCTCAGAGTTCAATAGTTGAGACACAAGGAGCTTTATTCTCCTTGTGGGAATCTGAGAATGTCAATCAGAGAACCGCCCAGTCAGTTCGGAGGAAGGGGAAGATCTTCCCACATTCTTTTCTCTGACTCAGTTTCCCAGAGGATGTGTCCAGTTATTTTAGTGAGTCATGAAAAATCCCTAGAGGTGTCATACTTTTCTGAGTTTTGTGCTTTTTTGTTCCCCTCCGGAGAAAATTAAGGTGGAGGGTGGAGAAATAGTGATGATGATTTAAAAAGAGGAGAGGGTTCTAAGACAAAAGTGGCAAAAGACTTAGTCATACAGTCATGAAACTTTGTGTAACTCTGTGGCCTTGGGCAAATCATCTAACCTCTACCCACCTTAGTTTCTTCAGTAAACTCAGAAAAATAGTGTGTGATTTTTTTCTCCTGAAGGCTCAGAATGAGAAATAGGGATGCTGTTTACTAAAAGATGCATTATTAATAATGTATTTTGTATTTATTTTAAATGATACAATTTTGTAAGATCGCTTGCACAGAAACTAGTTCACCTCTGCAGTGTTCTTATCTTAATGGGACCATTGAACCTGTGCAGACAGGGAGAACTTTTTAGGGGCTATCAGTTTAGCTGAGCTTCTTGGTTCTGATTTTGATGGGTGGTCTTACTAAAGAAGTGCTTGAGGAGGAGTGTGATGGACTGAATGCTTGGGTCTCCCCCAAATTCATACGTTGAGGTCCTAACTCCCAATGTGGTGGTATCAGGGGGTAGATTAGGTCATGAGGGTGGGGCCTCTGTGAGTGGATTCGTACCCTTATGAAAGAGACCTCAGAGAGCTCCCAATCTCTTCTGCCATGTGAGGACATAGCAAAAAGAAGGCTATCTGTGAACGAGGAAGCAGGGGTCTTCACCAGACATGAGATCTGCCAGAATCTTCTGGCACATTGATCTTGGATGTTCTCCCCTCCAGAACTATGGGGAAAAATTTCCGTTGTTAATAAGCTACTCAGTCTATGATATTTTGTTATAGCAGCCTGAATGGGCGAAAACAAGGAGCTAGTCCTGCTATCTTCTGCCTCCTTGATTCCAGATGGGCAATTACAAAAAAATACCCATGCCATTTTAATGGGTTTCATCATATATCTTGTTGTCAATTTTATACAGGCCATGACTTCACTTTTATATTAGTGAGAGAACTCTTCAATTTTGGAAGATAGAGACTCTACATGTGTCTCTGTGCCTTAGTTTCTTTACTTATCAGGTTGGGTCCAAAATTCTCATCCTCCTTACCTTAAAGGGAAGCTGTGATGTCACATAGTAAGGATGCTTTGAGAAATGGGAAGGAGTAATTCAATGTGAATTGTTTCTCTTTTAACTTCTCTTTTGGCATATAGCACTGTGCTGGGCAACTATGAGACATGCAGTAAGTAATCACGGAATGACTTAAATGATTCAGATTTCAAATGTTAGATTTGAATGGCCATTGTGACTCTCTACAGATAAACAGTGCTGATTTGTTTATTTATTGCAAAGTTTAGAGAAGGAAAGCTGCATAGGTGCATATGTCTTACCCTTGGATGAGACCAGTGCTTTCTCTTAAATTAGTAACAGTCTTCTGGATTACACAGGCTAATGGCCACCATTTTAGTTTCAATAGATGTATAGCAGGTTTCTCACCCTGGCACTACTGACATTTTGGGCTATATACATCTTTGCTGTGGGGCTGTCTTGTAGGTTGCTTAGCAACATCTCTGGCCTCCACCCACTAGATGCCAGTAGCAATTTGCCCAAGTTTTAAAAACCAAAAATGTCTCTGGACATTGGCAAATCTCTGCTAGGGACAAAATTGTTCTTGCTAGCCAATCTTACATAGTTCTTTAATTGGAAGAGTGAGTAAATGAATGAATGGATAAATGAATGAATGAGTGTAAAGAAAGGAAACAGAAAACAGACTTAGAAGGGTTGTTATACTTCATCAAACTAACAGTCCCTTATTGTCTCTGTTTTTCTCATACTCTAACAATAGAAATAGAAAAAATACAGATATGTATGGGTGCGTCTATGTGCATTCCTCAGCCAGACACAACATACTTAGTAGAGCTGTAAGTTTTAGTATGCCTAATTTCAGGCCTGGGAATATAGGTTGAGATGCTAAAGTAGTAGAGAAATCAGCTGCTGGCTATTTGCTGGTTGATTGAGTCACTCATGTAACAGCTATCTGTGGATCACGTACTAGGTATCAAGGCCTGTACTAGGTATAGTCTAGTGGATTTAAACACATGAATAGCTATCTATAATATCAGGCAATGCAGTACACACTGCCGTGGTAGAATTAAGAACATACTGCTATGAGAACACAGACTATCTGTGTCTTAGGGTGTGGGTAGTTTCAGAAGGATTCTCTGAGGAGCATGGGAAGTATCCTACGATTAATAATTTGCACAAGTTTTGCCAGCTGTGTGTACCCCTAAACAATCAATCAGTTGTTTATGTTTTTCTATAAATTTTTAAGTGCTGAGCCTCTTCCGTTTAGGTAGCTCTCTTTGTGGATAGGAAGGAGCTTGGTGTGTTTGAGAAGTGGCAGGAGGGCTGTTTGAAAGGCGTTGTGCTTGGTGTGCCATATGCTACGACAATGAACAAAACAGACACTTGTGGCCTTCCACAACCTAGTAAAGCAAAATTCCACGCTTTTGTCCTTCACTCACTTCATGTACATCCTTAGGTAAGTAACCTTATCCCTCTAAACCTCTGTTTCCCAAGGTGTAAAATTAGGAGGTAGGATGAGATGATTTCAGCGTTTGACCTTCTAGTATTCCACATTATTATATCTCTCACAGCCATTAAGTTCTCAACAAAAGTCAATTGCTGTTTGGTTTAAGGGAATAAAATGGATGGAAAATGCATCTTGTTAGAGGCTCAGGGTTTTTTGTTTTTGTTTTTTTTCCCACTTTTTTTTTCACGTCTTTATTGGAGTATAATTGCTTTACAAAGGTGTGTTAGTTTCTGCTTTATAACAAAGTGAATCAGTTATACATATACATATATCCCCATATCTCTTCCCTCTTGCATCTCCCTCCCTCCCACCCTCCCTATCCCACCCCTCTAGGTGGCCACAAAGCACCGAGCTGATCTCCCTGTGCTGTGCGGCTGCTTCCCACTAGCTATCTACCTTACGTTTGGTAGTGTATATATGTCCATGCCACTCTCTCACTTTGTCACAGCTTACCCTTCCCCCTCCCCATATCCCCAAGTCCATTCTCTCGTAGGTCTGCGTCTTTATTCCCGTCTTGCCCCTAGGTTCTTCCTGACCATTTTGTTTGTTTGGTTTTTTAGATTCCATATATGTGTGTTAGCATACGGTATTTATTTTTCTCTTTCTGACTTACTTCACTCTGTATGACAGATTCTAGGTCCATCCACCTCACTACAAATAACTCAATTTCGTTTCTTTTTATGGCTGAGTAATATTCCATTGTATATATGTGCCACATCATCTTCTTTATCCATTCATCTGTCGATGGACACTTAGGTTGCTTCCATGTCCTGGCTATTGTAAATAGAGCTGCAATGAACATCGTCGTACATGACCCTGAGGCTCAGGTTTTTGAGAAGTGGCACCACCTTCTTGGGGAAGACATCTTTGCCTCATTGGATATATTCACTAGAAAAGCAAGGGAACTGAGAGGAAATGAGAAATAAGGAATGTCAACGTCAAGTTCTGAAAATACCTGTATGAGTGCGGAGGCTCACATCTGGGAACATTATTTCGGTCTTACAAGACTTCCTTTTTTTGTGTAGCATGTGTAACTAAAAGTTCTTTATCTCACGGATGTGAACTAAAGATATCACGCTCATAGGTGATTTATTCCTAACCTGTTTTTCTACCCAGCGTATATTACACTTATATAAGTTATCTATAATAGTTATAAACCATAGTTACAATTCTTGACCTGGATGCTGTATGAATTCTCAAGCTTCTGCCTATGTAGTATCTAATTTGTTCCTCCCAACAACAATATGATATAGGTTGGGTGAGGGTCATTATTCCCATTTTATAGATAGGGAATTCAGGTTCAGAGAGCTTATTAACTCACCTGAACTCTCACAGGTAAGAAACTTCAGAGGCATGATTCCACTTCATTTGTTTCCAGAGCAATATTCAGAAATGAATAAGACTCAAACCAATGGCAAGCTGCAGGGCAAGAGAAGATATTTGCACCACATATGCTAACCAAAGGACTCTGCAAAATATATAAAGAACTTTACAAGTCAATAAGTAAAAGATAGACAATTCAACAGTAAACCATGGGCAAAAAACTTGAACAGGAATTTCATTAAAAGAGTGTATCGAAGCGACGAATAAACTTCTGAAAGGCTGTTCACCTTTATTAGTCATCAGGGAAGTGAAAATTACAATCACAAAGCGATACCACTGTACATTAACCAGAATGGTTCAAATGTAAAAGATGGAACATATCAGAACATGTTGAACGATAGGTACATTAGTTAATAGGAACCAACCGATAGGGAACAATGATAATAATTAATAGCAAGAATAGCTAGTGAATGTATTGAGTAATGGGAACTCTATACCCTGTTGGTGGGAGTATACATTGTCGCAGCCACTTTGGAAAAGTGGCCATATTGACTTGGATAAAGTTGGATATTTTCATACTCTGTGACCCAGTAATTCTAGTCCTAGGCATCCAAAAGAAAAGTGTACCTCTGTTGACAAAAAATCATGTGCAAGAAGGTTTATAGCAGCACTCTTTGTCAATGTCCAGAACTGAAGTAATCTAAATATTCATCCACAGAGAGATGAATAAACAATTGTGATATATTCACATAATGGAATAGTATACAGCAATGACAATGAAAGGTAACACTGAAGCTAACAACATTAATTTATCTTATAAACATGGAGTTTAATGAAAGAAGTCCTAAGCAAAAGAGTCCCTACAATACCCTTATTGGTATTAGAAATAAGGATAGTAGTTAGCTTTTGGTTCTGGAAGAGGATGCAGGGGATTTTGGGATGTGGAAGGTGTTCAGTTTCATGATATAAATATTGGTTACACAGGGCTGTCAGTTTGTGAAAATCCATTAAGCTATCCATTTATGGTGTTATTCCTCAATAACATTTTACTAAGTCAAACAAGTAAAGAACTGGAGTTATTAGGACACAGTGAGTATCTCTGTATGCCAAGAAGAAAGATGACTCCATGGAAAAATTAACAACAAATCTAGAGGTAGGTTATTTAAGAAAGTATAAGCGAGGAAATGAAGAAGAATGAAAATTAGGATATTAGTGTGTGAATAGACCACTGGCCACCTGCTCAGATGAAGAAAAACAGCTTCATGTGCATTAAGTAAATTGCTGAAGGTCCAACAGGTCGTGCGTAGTTCAGCTGGAATTCTAATCAAAGTCTTTTTACTCCATAGCTCATGCTCCTTCAACTGTACCATCTCAGCAGGCAATATTTTACTTCAACCCTGAAACAATAAAGAATAGGAAAAACAGAAGGAGGTAAAAGCGTAGACGTCATCAAGAAACAATTTAAAATATTGCTTTAAAGTCTGCCTTTCACCATAGGCTCTAGATCCTTATCTACCCTGTTAGCTACTCTTTATCCGAAAAAAGTTCTTTAATTGAAAGAATGAGTGAATGAATGAATGGAGAGGAAAAAGAAAACAGCCTTGGGATGGATGCCACACTCCATCAAACTAATACAGTCTCTAATGGCCTTTGGTTTTCGTATTCTAAGTGAAGAAGCAAATAGAAAAAAAATACACACACACACACACACACACACACACACACACAGACAACACACTTACTTGGCCTACAGCATCAGGGATCTCAATATCCTTAATTACAGCTTATATTGCAGGCTACACAGAAGCACTGCTGATTCCAGTCCTGGCATGACTCCTGTTCAAACATACTTCCCAGAAATCTTAGGCAGCTTGCCATGGTAAGGAAACAATTTACGTCAGATTTTGAGCAGGGGACTCCGTTGAGGGTGGGGAGGAAGGTGGGGGCGAGTCGTTAAAGGTGGTAAGAGTAAAGCTTTTCATGGAGGCTACAGCTGATCAGTATTTCCCTGGTCCAGGATGAGGACAAAGCCCTCATTATTCCTCTTTGGCTCACCATTGCCCCAGCAGCTCTGTTCTGAAAGTCAATGGCTGCCTGAAGATTCCTTTGGGGATACAGAATGAGTCTGGCTATGATGCTAAAGAATTTTCCTCTCTTTTGCTGGCTCTCTTGATGTTTTGCCATAGTTACAAGATTTCTTTTTATTAATTATAGACAGTTTTTAATGTTCCCTTTAGTTCATGGACTGGTATTGAAATGACCTCAGAAATTATTTTGTCAAACTTCTTCCCATTGTAGGAATTATTTGTGTAGCAAAAATATCATTCTCCATTCGATAACTATTTATTCATTGTGACAGTTATTTTTAATATTCTACCTAGTGTTCAACTACTCTTCCCTTCTTGCTAACAGCACTCTCGTGGAGGTTTTTTTTTTTTTTTTTTTTTTGAGTGGAAGCATTATGTCCACACCCAAGCAATAAATTTTTTTGGTGTAAGTCAATCATGATAATCTCATTCTCATTCTTTCAGCATTCTTGGAAGCCTTCGTATACCTTACTTTTGTCCAAGGAGACCTAGGAAAATGAAGTTTTCCTGCAGAATTCTTAAAGAGGTTTTGATTTTCTGATAAAAAGGGACAGACACACTGCCATGTCCTTTCTCATTCTGGCCTTGACTGTGAATATGACAGTTGCTACCTTGTGACCATGAGGGTAATGGCAAGCAAACCACAGACTTTATTGATCTATTGAACCCACATAAGTTACTCTTCTTATATACCTGTTGGTAGGAATGTAAACTGGTACAGTCACTGTGGAAAACAGCATGGAGGTTCCTCATAAAATTAAAATAGAACTAACATATGATCCAGCAATTCCACATTCCACTCCTTGGTGTTTATCCAAAGAAAATGAAAACATCAATCTGAAAGGATATATTACCTTCAATGTTCATAGCAGCATTATTTATTACAGCCAAGATATGGAAGCAACCTAAGTGTCCAGGGACAGGTGAATGGATAAAGAAGCTCTCTCTCTCTCTCTCTCTCTATCTATCTAATCTATCTATCTATCTGTCTCACAAACACTGTATGTTTTCATTTGTATTAGAATCTAAAAAAACAAAGCAAACAAACAAATATAACAAAACAGATACAGATTCACAGATACAGAGAACAAACTAGTGGTTATCAGAAAGGATGTGGGGTGACGGATGGGTGGAATAGGTGAAAAGGATTAAGAATTACCAACTACCAGTTATAAATCACAGGGATGTAATGTTCAGCATAGGCAATATAGTCAATAACAGTAATAACGTTGTATGGTGTGCATAATCTATAAAAATATCAAATTGCTATATTGGAAACCTGAAACAAATATAAGTCAACTATACTTCAATTAAAATTTAAAAAAAAACGATGTCACTAAGGTCAGGTTTTCTGTTTCTTGCAAATACATGTATTATACATGTACTATATTCGAGGCACTGTGTGTGTGACAGCCTTCAGCCATCGGATCCATTCGATCTTCAGTGTCGACCTCAGCTGCCCAGAGCTTCCTAACTTGGGGTCTCACCCTTCCCTGGAAGCCTATATCTTGTGCCTAAGTGAGATGGGGGTGTAGAGACTCAGTCATTTGGGGCCAATGTGGGATGCTCTGACAGGCAATACTTAGTCCAGAGCTCCCCACTGGGTTGACTGACGGTTTGTTGAGCTAGCATTGCATTAATGTCCTTGAAAGGCAGTAGCAAGGAAAAATACTCCTAATGGGTAGAGTTTGGGGCATTGCATCTGGTTATCCATTTTGTGTGAAAAGATAATTGGCCAAGGAAGAGAGAAGGGGTGATATAGGGGTAGAGGACTAAGAAGTACAAACTATGTATAAAATAAGCTACAAGTATATATTGTACACCATGGGGAATATAGCCAGTATTTTATAATAACTATAAATGGAGTAGAACCTTTAAAATTTATGAATCACTATATCGTACACCTGTAACTTACATAATATTGTACATCAACTATACTTCAATAAAAAAATTCACCATGAGAAAAAGATAAGGGTCAAAAAGGGAGGGGCAATAAAGAGATGAATGCGAGAAAGAATGAAGCCGAAGAAAAATGGGGCAAGACAGAAAGAGAGTGCGGACGAGAGAGAGATACGAGTAAAAGAGAAAATAGCTCTCTATGGTAAAAAAAAAAAATTACACATTTTAAGGTGCAAATGAAAGATGAAGTAAACACTGGCAGTACACATTAAAAAGTTTCAAAATCCATAACACAGAGAGTTCCAACACATAAATAAAGGAAATAGATTGGGTTGACCTTTCTATTTCTTATGAAAGTAGTAGGTAAGTTGTTTAATTAATGATTTAAAAGAAGACATCAAGGAGAGAGAGGCATTCTGGATGTGCTGTTCACGCTGGCAGAATGGCACATCGAGGGGCCAGGTTTGGGCCTTTGGGTGCCCTGTCTTCCCGGTCAGTCCTTCAAGAAGCAATTCCAATCTTGGTGAGTAACCAGTATCATCAGGTACTGGTTATTAGTCCAGACTCCATTTTATGAACGAAATATGGAGAATATCGCTCTAATGAGGACTCAGGAGTTCTTGTTTGTCATCACATTTTTCCCCAGTGGGGAAGTTCCCAAGGAAAGTCAAGTCAGTATCAGTAGCTTATTGAACAAAGGCAGTAGACCCGCAGCATCTTTTAAAAGCTGTTTTGGGAACCCGTAGAGAACAGTTGAAAGAGCCCAGGTTTGGGGGGATAGAAAGATCAGGATCTGATTCTCAGTTCTAGCAGTAATTAGAGCAATTTTCTTATTCTCTCTGGACCTCAGTGTTTTATCTCATTTCAAAGAGGTAATGATTTTAAAGGATTGTTGTGGGAGATTAAGTGGGAATTCCTGGCACTCTAAATGCAGGCGTCCCCATTTCCAGGACATCAAAGCCTGAGACTGGGTAATCAGAGCTGCTGCTTCTTCCTTGTACTGTGCCACTGACCTTGACCCAATTTCCATCACCATGCAAACCACGTGGATCTATTAACATATCTTCCCTCAGAATGTCCAGTTGTAATTCAGCAGATGAACTAACAACTGTTCTGGGTCACATCTGAGATCTGAGGATGTACACAGTTACTCTGGTTGAATTTGGGTGATGTCCAAGTTTCCTGCGGACCACGTTTACAATGTCATGTCTTAGGAAGGGCTACTCTGGAAAGTACTGTTTATTACTCACAGATTGTTTTTAGTCTCTGCCAGCGGCCTTTTCTCACCTTTTTCCAATTTTTATTTATTCAACACATTCTTTTAGAATATCTATGACGTGCCAAGCACTGTGTGAAGCGTTGGGATACACGTCTTAGTAAGATCTGGTTCTGGAGATGAAGTGTGAGGAATAGAGACATTTCACTAAAATAAAAATGTGATCAGTGCTAAGACAGAATTATATCTAACATTTTTATGTCATTCTCTGAATCATAGTATCTTCTTGAGATACTGTTAGGGGAAAGTCCAATTTCCTAGTAGCATGTTTCCAGGAAGAAACTTCCACTCCCAGGAGAGAAATGAATTAGGACAGGAACATTTTTGCCTTTTTGAGCCACTGAACCGACAAGACAAGTGCCAGATCTGGGTGTGAAGTTTGTACACAGGTTTAGCTTTCTTTTCTTCCTCCTTGTTGGAACAGGCCTAAAATTGTCCGGTTTCTACAGGGAGAAAAGTTTAATATGATGAAAGCAGTGGTGGTGGAAGGAGTAGTTGGAGGCCTTATTCTGACAAAAGGTTAAAGCACATCCTCTAATTCACCTTCAGCAGTCATGAAACTTTGTTTTGTATTCATTCTTCTGATCCTCCTGTTGGTCATTCTTTTCTGCAGTTAACGTGTGCATTGTTCTCTACGTGTCAGGTTGTGTTTGTTTTTCATGTTAGTCAAATATCCTACATCCTTGCTAATTTTGTATCTGCTTATTTGATCAGAACTTGAGCGAGGGATGCATGAATGTCTGCCAAACGACTGTGACTTTGTTTATTTCTCTTTTTAGTCCTATTAGTACTTGCTTTATATACTTTAAAGCTATGTTATTAGATGTAAATTTAGATTTGGTACATTTTCTCATAGGTTGATCCTTTTGTTATAAAAAAAATTGCACCCTTTAATCTGTAGTAATGTTTCTTGCTTTAAAATAACTGTCAAATATTAGTATATATCAAACTTCTTTTATTAATGTTTGCATTGTATAAATATTCCCAACCTTTTTTTTTTTTTTTTTTTTTTTTTTTTTGCTGTACGCGGGCCTCTCACTGTTGTGGCCTCTCCCGTTGTGGAGCACAGGCTCCGGACGCGCAGGCTCAGCGGCCATGGCTCACGGGCCCAGCCGCTCCGCGGCATGTGGGATCTTCCCGGACCGGGGCACGAACCCGCGTCCCCCGCATCGGCAGGCGGACTCTCAACCACTGAGCCACCAGGGAAGCCCGTCACTTATTTTTGAAGGATATTTTCACCGAGTATAGAAGTCTAGGGTGGTCATTATTTTCTTCAACACTTTGAATATGTCATTTCAGTTTTTTCTGGCTCCTGTCTTTTCTCTTATGTAGTCAACGATCACTACTGCTGGTGCTGATGTCCATTTGAAATATCCGTCTCCCCACCTATCTATTTATCTGTCTATCCTTCTCCCACTGCACTTGAGCTGAGGGACAAACACATGCCTCCCACCCTAGGGTAGGCGAAGGGTGATGGCTCAACACCCTATGACTGTGCAATTAAACTCTCATTCTGCCATTTTCACCTCAACCCTTTAACATCCTCAAGTGAGACCTCCCGCCCTCTTTATTTGGTCTCTCCTGACTATATGTAGATTTACAATATGCCAACAAAAGAAATTTTGGAGAAACTACATAATTAATGTTAAAATACAGCCTATGGGTTTAGACTTATTGAGTAATTGTTATTTAATTTTCTGTAGTTTTCTCTTTTTTCCCAAAAGTTGTACGATGAACATTTGTTACGTTTACAACAGAATTTTGAGTTTTTTTTTTAAAGTGGAGTTAAAGTTATTACCTTGAAATGTATCCTGAAAGACTGTTTAATGATGGAGTGCCTGAATTGTAGTTAAATACCCAAATTATTTTGTTTTAAAAAAAATAACTAATCAGTCCTCTTCCTCGTCACTTCTTAGTTTTCTTAAGCATCTCAATTGAAATGTTATGGTTTCTATGTATTTAAATCAGATGTGAAGTCTTTTAAGGACCCACTGAATTAATCACAAAATGTATCACTTTAGGCATCCTTAGGATATACAGAACTTGTTTATTTTAAGTGAGGTCACTGAATAATGCCCATCTGTTTTTGCCTTTCTTCTCCTCCTTCAGGTTGATGGAGCGCCATGGAAATTCACCGAAGGCTGCTAGCCAGGAGGCTCAAGAAGGAATTGTCAAAAAGGAGAACTATCCAGACATTGTCTTTGCAGCCTAAACAGGAAAGAAAACTCATAGGTAAGTAATAATAGGTGCTCTGTGTGCTTGAGCACTCTAAGAAGGGTATTGTCTGGACCGGGGAGCTGCGGCTTTGGCTACACATTCAATGAACCAAGGTCTATGAGGTTCAAGTTCAGAGAAATGGATTTCTGCCACTGCAGACTCATTAGGGCTGATGCTATCACAGTGCTAAAAGGAAAACCTTATGTTCACCTCAGGGCTGCCAACTGTCCAGCTGCCATCTGCTTCAGCAATGGCAAGGAATGCTCTGAATTTGGACTAGAGAAAACATAGCCAGAGCCAGGCTAGCCAATGAGCCTAATTATAATAATGCTAATAATAGCAAACCTTTATTGAGCCCTTACCCTGAGCCAGCACTGCTGAGAGCAGTCTGTGTGCGTTACCCCGTTTAATCCTCACTACTCCAGTCATGAAGCTGGAGCTCTTATGAGGACAGTTTTGCATCTAAGAAATGAGGCTCAGACAGGTTAAGTAATTTGTCTGTGATCACTCAGCTGGAGCGGAGTAGAGCTGGGTTTTGCACTCTGGTCTGTCTAATGCTGTTGCTCAGAATCCCACCACTTGGTTTTTCTAACTCTGAAGTCCAGTCTCTCGGCAGGGCACTCTGGTCCTCCAGGATGTGACTCAGAGCATCCTGCCCCTTTCCCCACCCCCAGACCCCAGGGTCTCCCCTCCCTACCACCCAATGCCTCTTTTCTCTGGCCCTATCGCAGACTCCACGCCCTGCGCACATCTCGCGTTTCTAAGATCCTTTGCTTTTGCTCATTACTTGTGCCTTAAAGGTACATTCCCTTTTCCCTGCCAAACCAACTCTATCATCCATTAATTCTCTGTGCAAAGGTCACTTCCTCTGTGAATCCTGTCTCAGCATACGCCTCCCAACTCTTGGCCTCCTTAACTGCTCCTTTAGTACCAAGTTCATATTTAAGCACAGAGGTCAGCAAACTATGGCCTGAGGGCCAAATCTGGCCTGCTGCCTGGTTGTGTACGGCCCACGAGCTAAAGATAGTATTGTGTTTTTATATATTCGGAGGAAGAAATCAAAAGGAAGATATATTGTGGCACATGAAAATTATATGGAGCACAAATTTCAGTGGACATGAAGCAAGTTTTATTGGGACATAGCCATACTCACTTGTGGACATATCGTCTGTAGCTGCTTGTGTCCTACAATGGAAGACTTGAGTAGCTGCAACAAATACATAGGGCCCAGTGTCTAAAATATTTGTTGTTTGGCTCTTTATACAGAAACAATTTGCTAACTCCTGCATTGGAGTGCTATCAAGTGGTGTTTTGGAATAATGAGCACCCATGTGTTACTGATTATTATATTGCCTGTGCCCAGCACGGGGCCTTTCTCTTAGTAGACAATAATTTAATGAGCATATGATTGAAAGTTAAGTGAGTATGAAGGACAGATTCTACACCAAGAACCAGCAGTCTTGGACTCCAGTATCATTTCTGTCACTTACCGTTATCTGGCAGAACACTCAAAGTAGGGTAATTTGATAAACATTTTTCACAAAGGGACAGTGCAGTAATTCAGAGCTGGTAGCAGCAAACACGTTACCATCTGTCAACTGGAAGGGTCCAGAGGTGGGAGCAGTTTCAGGATTCCGGAAAGATAAAGTCACGTAGAGTTAGCCTACGTGAGCACCTATAGCTTCTGTAGAGATACACGGCAGCAGAGAGGGTCCTCTCGGGGAAGAAGCCAAGAAAAGAAATGCCCTGACCCCATTCTCCTCTCTCTTCCCACCTTCTACTGGGTCTCCCTATTGGGCAACTCATGCAGGCACGGGAGCCTTGTCAGTGTCATGCATGAAGATTGGCTCCTGGAACGCAGAGGAGGATGGAGAAGATAGCAATCTGGAAGGGCAAGGGAAGACATCCCACGCACAAACTTAGTGACAATCACATCTATTCCTCAGGCTTTAATTTCTTTACCTATAAAATGGGGGAGTTGGATTATCAGATATTTACAATAATAGTAACTGAAACAACAACACTGATAGAGGTTATTTGTTGAGACCTTATTCTGAACCATACATTCATTTTGTCAAATAGCCTTCAGAATAAATATTATCCCCATCATACAAATGAGAAAACTGAGGCTCAGAGAGATAATGCAGGATACTCATTCACATCGTTGTTAAATTGACCCCTCCCCCTTGAAAATATACTTTCCTGAAGTCCCTCCCTCATTTTTACTTACCCTAACCCCAATCTGGTTGCACTGTTTGGGGCAGTAGCTGTTTGGGGTTTCTACTGTCTTTGTTTTATTTATGATTATTATTATTTTTTTTAACATCTTTATTGGAGTATAACTGCTTTACAATGGTATGTTAGTTTCTGCTTTATAACAAAGTATCCCCATATCTCCTCCTTCTTGCATCTCCCTCCCTCCCACCCTCCCTATCCCACCCCTCTAGGTGGTCACAAAGCACCGAGCTGATCTCCCTGTGCTATGCGGCTGCTTCCCACTAGCTATCTATTTTACGTTTGGTAGTGTATATATGCCCATGCCACTCTCTCACTTTGTCCCAGCTTACCCTTTCCCCTCCCTGTGTCCTCAAGTCCATTCTCTACATCTGCTTCTTTATTCCTGTCCTGCTCCTAGGTTTGTCAGAACCATTTTTTTTTTTTGGATTCCATATATATGTGTTAGCATATGGTATTTGTTTTTCTCTTTCTGACTTACTTCACTCTGTATGACAGTCTCTAGGTCCATCCACCTCACTACAAATAACTCAATTTCGTTTCTTTTTATGGCTGAGTAATATTCCATTGTATATATGTGCCACATCTTCTTTATCCATTCATCTGTCAATGGACACTTAGGTTGACTTCCATGTCCTGGCTATTGTAAATAGTGATGCAATGAACATTGTGGTACTTGACTCTTTGAATTATGGTTTTCTGCCATCTTTAAAATTAAGCTCAACACTAACTAGTCAGCCTTGGGGTTACTTGATCAGCCCTTCTGGATTCACTAAGTTCACACAGCCCCCTCTGATCTCACACCTGGTTTCCCATGGACACCAGTTTCAGCCAGGGTCCTCCCTGAAAGATCAGAACTTCCAAAGAAACATGCACCCACCCCCACTCCATCCCCTGACCTCTTTCTTGTTACTATCATAACATAAAACTTGGGCAGGAGTCCTGGTAACAGAGATCTCATCAATAGAATTAGCCTGATGACAGATGTACCAAGTTTTTCCAAGAAACATGTTTGAAGGCTGAATGTTATAGGTCTGAACCCTGGTATGTTTCTTTATTTATTCTGGGCAATTTGCTCAACATTGGAACCCTTGTATATCATAGCATGGATGTGACCTCTTAATTATTCATGCCATTAATAATTGACACCATTAATAACACCGAAATACCATTAATAATTGAGTACATAAAATGGAATTCTCTGGAATTAATTTATTATTATTAATTTTCTGTGCCAGCTAGCAGGCCTCATTAAAATGGTGGTCAGGGTCTGTGCATCAAATTATTTTAACTAGTAATCTCCAGGTTTAAAAGGCCAAGGAATTGTGGAATTCACTTAAGCCACTTCCTTTCCTTGCCATTAACAGTGCCTCCTTTCTCCCTCTAGGAATGGGGGAAAGCTTCTTGTGAACAATTCTATAGAATTCAGCACATCTCACTGCTGGCTTATAAAATGGGGCCTAACAAAAGGGGAAAGAAAGCTACCGTTGGGAGTACAAATCCTTGCATCAAACCTGCCCTCAGGGCTACCGGTCCTCCCAGGCCAGGTCCAGGCATCAGCCCCTTTCCTGCCGCAGACCCCAAGGGCTGTGACCACTCCCCTTCCCTAATTAAAGCTTTGGCCCCTATTCTCTCCTCCAGGATCCCTCTTTCTTAAACTGACCAGAGAAAAATATCCCTGACTCCCCCCATCTCCCCTTGATGCTATCCCCGGAGACAAGCCCCTTGTCCCTTCTAGTAGTTTCAGAGCCAACTTTAATAGAGACACTGAAAGGAGAGAACAAGAATGATCTACATGAGTCGTGTACACAGGCTCAATTCTTTGATTTTACAGAGGTCCAATTCTCATGCAAGCCACTGGAATTCACCCAGCCTAATTTCCTTATCTACAGAATGGTGGAGTGCTTACAGCAAAGTAAGAGTGGTAACCATGGAGAAGCACCGCTCCAGATGCTCATTCTAGGAAGGAGCTGATACCCAGGTGAAGAGGGGCTTCAGCAGACAGACTCCAGCTGTCAGTGCCTTCAGGGTCTGCTCAGGTGTGGAGAACTGCCTTGCCCGGTATCACAGCCTTCTCAGGTAGGACGACCAGCTCACTTGGTTTCTTGGCACTAAAAGGTCTGGCACCATAGGATGGGTCTCTGGGCTGGAGTCTGACCCCATGGGCACATCCTTACAAGCAGAGGCATTTGCCCTCAGCGTTGGACGAGGACCATGGTTTGTGAAGTTTTGGGTGCATTGTCTGGAACAATGGACCACAGTGATTCCACTCTTCCACCCCTCCCCCATGCCAGCTGAGCTGAGTACAGCTGCCACTAAGCCCACTGGGATCTTTGACAGGAAAATTAATGTGATATGTTCCTCCCATGAAGTCCCATAACACTCCGTAACTTTCTAATGGTGCTCTCCACAAGCCAGCTTTTATTATAGCTATTGCTGGAACCTGTCTTCCTCTCTCTCCTGGGCCTGTGAGCCTCAGACCCCTTGCCAGGGACTGGCATGTTTGTGTGTGAAGAAATGAGCAAATGGGTGGTACATTGCAACCTATACTTCCCTCTCTTATATGCCTATTAAAGTTTAAGAGGGCTCCCAACTGGTAGGGGTTCAACGTATATGAAAACCTGTGACATCAAAAATCGACATTCTTCTCCCACCTCCACCTGAATTCCTAAGACTCATTTTGCTTAGCTCTTAGGTTTGTCTGTGCATGAATAAATATGTTAAATAATAGATGCAAGGTCATTTTAGGAATTATTTATATGAGAGATTAAGCCTAGAAATACTCTGTGTCTCTGTTTAAACATAGTTTAATCCAGTCTTTGATATAAAGCAAAATGTGTCAAATTGCTATTCTAAATTGTACTGAGGTTTTCTGATAAAAAGAAATAACCTAATACTGTCTAGTAGCAGGTTCTTATTACTAATCTTCTCTTAGTGGATTGAATGGTTCAGTTAGTTTTTTAGGATCTTTGAAAATCTTATCTGTGCATTCCGGAGTCTTTTCTCTTGTGTCCCTGGAGGTATGTATAAATAGATTCCATCATGTGCTCTAGAATGCAAATTGTGGCGGTTTTTCCATCTCTCTGACCTTGTTTAACCCTCCTTCTGGATTTAGTCTTCCTGATTAACCAGAGGGGGAAAAATTCATAGTATCACTTGGACACTTTGATGAAGGATACTGAACCCCTGTGATAGAAATCGTCTTCTCCCTGATGAAACTTATCAACTATTAATTAGTCCCCTCAGCTGACCAGGGATCCATCTGCATCAGATGGTATTAAATGTTATAGGAAAAGGAAACATCTGGGACTCAGAGGCCCATGAATTTGAAACGCTTTGCCTTCCTGCCACTGGGGTTTGAAATTGAGTACTGCTCTAAGTTAAGTTTAAAACTCAGCTCCAGCAAAAAATGTTAGGTCTTATGTTAGCAGGTATCATCATCTGGCATATTAAGTGTTGATTCATTTATGTGTTTATTGTCTATCTCTCTCCGATATACAGAAGTTCTTCGTGGGTAGGGATTTTTGTGATCGGGACCTAGGACAGAAATTTTTTATTTGTTGGGTGAATGAATCATGAATTTCTGAATGTTCAAACTCATAAGATCTCAAGTGGAAGGGACTGTCAAAGCCATCTAGTCTAACGCGCATTCCATACCCATCTTAACAGTCATCACCTTGAACATATGCCATTCCAGGAAAAGGGGCTTGTCATCTCCCAGAAAGGCAACCCAATTATTTTGCTTTGCGGCATAGAATAAATTTACTCACAGGGAACTTTATCCATAAAGTCATAGCTGTTTTTGTACTTGTTACAATGGAATGAGCCTTACAACTCCCCCATAGAGTTAGTACTTTTCATAAAGTCAAATGCGATTTTTTACAAACATTTATTAAATCCCTTCTTTACTCTAGGTGCTTTGCTTACAGTAATTCACATAATAGGGCAACGAGGTAATCTTTAGTGTACCCATTATCCAGATGAGCCAAGTGAGCTTCAGAGAGGGTCTTATGAAGGCATTCAGCTAAAAAGTGTCGGAGAGTTCAGTTCTGAATTCAGGTCTTAGTGTTATCATGCCCATTGCTCAAATAATGAGTAGTACTTGCAGAACACCTGCACAGCTCACCAAATGCTCCAAGATATCTGTATTACTTGAAATTTATTAGCATCCCATAAGTAAGGAAGGCATTAATCACTCTGAAACTAGAGGTCGAGAGGCCATAAATAGTGGAGTTGAGTTAAAAACAAGTCAACTAAGAGCAAATTTCATAGTTTTTACACTAATACCATATTACTACAAAAAAGTATCTGATCCTCACACTGCTTCAAAAAATTGATATTTATTTCAATCACCTAATAAACACATTATTAATAAACACATTTATTTTTTTTTTGCGGTACGCGAGCCTCTCACTGTTGCGGCCTCTCTCGTTGCGGAGCACAGGCTCCGGACGCGCAGGCTCAGCGGCCATGGCTCACGGGCCCAGCTGCTCCGCGGCATGTGGGATCCTCCCAGACCGGGGCATGAACCCGTGTCCCCTGCATCGGCAGGTGGACTCTCAACCACTGCGCCACCAGGGAAGCCCTAATAAACACATTATTAATAAACACAAATGTATTCCAATTATAAGCCATGGCTGGAACTGAAGGGGAAAAGATGAACCAAGCATAGACCCTGTATCGTATGGGTTCACAATCTTGTTGGAGAGATAGGGACAGTCATAGAAAGGTTTAGGAACATCATGGAAGGAAGTAAGAGTTAGGTGTCAAGCTTGCTTTGGGAAACCAGGGCAGGGCAGGTGTTTCATCCTGCTAGTCTTTGCAGT
The DNA here is from genome assembly GCF_059928025.1 of Delphinapterus leucas. Taxonomy (NCBI): domain Eukaryota; kingdom Metazoa; phylum Chordata; class Mammalia; order Artiodactyla; family Monodontidae; genus Delphinapterus; species Delphinapterus leucas. Next base: position 11,200,345 of record NC_143145.1, read on the forward strand.
TCGTTGTGAACACATCATTTTCCCCTAGAAGATTGTTAATATCTGGAGGGCAAGAGATGGTGTCTGGGACATTTTGACGTCCTCTTAGCATATGGCACAGAACTTTGCCCAAAGTCTGTGCCAGTGATAGTGTATGATACAAGCAGCTTTTAGACCATGGCATAACCACTCAGATGCTCAAATAAATCAATAACCCTACATGTAATAGGTTGGGCTGTTTTGGAAGTGTCTCCCCATGAGAGGACTGTTGGAAGTGGCTAAGTGACTCAGCAGAGAGGTGGACCACCAAATCAGGGGCTGGAACTTGGAGGGAAAACGTGTGGTGAGAGACAGGCCAGGTAATTGGAGCTCCCGTGGAATTTCTGATGAACTTAGGGAAGCTCTTCAAGGAGAGGTTATCCATATTGGGAATCTGCCACCCCAGAGGGCACAATGATCAGATGATGTCCAAGCCTGTCTCAGCTCTGGGGCAGCCTGAGATAGCCTGTGAGGGAGAAAAAGAGAGGAAAAGAAGGGAGAGAAAAGAAGCTGGCTGGGTATATGTGCCTTATTGAAGGCCCTGAGGCATGAAGCAGGACCCCAAGTTGGCATAGAAGTGAAATCTTAAATTGTATTAGTGGGTGGTGTTATATACTGATGGATAATTTATTATTGAAATGAGACTGTTTTCACACCTGAAGGTCACTAGAGGGTATTTTATGTGTGTGTGTGTGTGTGTGTGTGTGTGTGTGTGTGTGTGTATAAAAATCAGAGATGGCCTGGAAAAGTTAAAGGCCTATCTCTATAAGTCTGTTGTATAGATTTAAAGGGACAGCTGAAAGAAAGAAGAAAGCTACTTGCTGTTTGTGCACTGTGGAGTCCATCATGATCAACGAAACTTGCTTATGTTGATGTATAGACTGTTCAGGGTGCCCACTGCCTCTATAAAGGCTCGCTGTAAAGCAAGTACTGAACGCTATTTTTGCTTTTCACCTTTTTTTGTAAAAGTGAAAATCCTCTTCTAATTTCTTGTGGTTAGGTACTAAAGTAGGTCTTTAGTAAAAGTGAAGTGGTGTAAAGCTGATTTCCGAACAGTGGGGATACCTGTAATGCGGGTTCCAGGATTTCGAATCTTGCACTGTTATTTAAAGTTATAACGTGAGCACTTCTTCATACTCAAAAAAATTTACATAACTATTTCATGGCTGCATAATGATCCATTCAATGCATGTGCTTCCCCAGTGATTTTGGGGATGTTTGGGTTGTTTCAAGTAATTTACATCTTACACTCAGATTACACTTACATTTTACATTTACATTTTACACATTTTACACTTATTACTCCATGTATAACCATGTAAGGCAGCTGGAACAAGTGAAGTTGAGTTCTAATTCTTTTTTCATAAAGCATTGAATTAAGTGAATTACTACTGCTCACCCAGGGGAATGGACCTGAAAATTAGATTTTCAGGAAGTTTGGGCTTCTTTCAAACAATGGGCTGATTGTCCCACTTGAATTAACTTCTTGGGAATGATGCTAGACAGCAAACAGGAGGAGGCAGTGTCCTGCTCAGAGCAGGGCTCTCAGCTCTCCAGTTAGGTCTGCTACAGCTCCCGTAGAAGATATTATAGAGTCTGAGGATTTAACAGTGAACAGATCCTCTGATTATTTTGACACTGGGATTGATAGTGCATGCGACCTAAGAAAATCCCTTTCCCCCAGAAGTCATTGGACATATCCTGCATCATTAAGCCCCAGCACCCTCATTATTTCATTAGGGCTAAAAAATAACCTTGACTTGTGAGCAAGACAGACTCATTAACTCATTTAGTATATGAGGAAATTGAGGCTCAGAACTTTTCCAAACTCAATCTGCTATTGGGTAGCAACACCTGAGGACCAGAACCTAGGCCTTCTCTCTCCTAGTTCCCTCTGTATATTCATATATATGATTTCATATATATATAATTCATATGTATTTTATGTATATATAATCTTAACACTATTTGCAATAATCTGATATTTATATATACAGATATAAAACCTTGACACTATTAGTGATAATCTGGGATTGGAATACTTTGCTTGGATAATGAAGGCCTTGGAATGTGATGTGGTCTGATTTCACTGGTGCAGTGCGTGTTTGACAATTCTTCAAATTCTTGAATTGCAAGCCAGAGCCATGCATTTAGCAATTAGGAAAACTCAGTGAAGTATGGCCTCACAGAGGGAGAAAGCTTTATTCAAAGTGCTTTTCAGAAAATATAGCATTTCCTTCCCTTGATGAATACAGTGATCTAAGCGTTCCATTATTCAAACACGGGGTGAATAATAATAAGGCGCTGGTTGAAACTATTAAGGAGGGAAAAATACTTGGAGGGATTTATAAGTCTTTGTATTTAAACTTATTCGACCTCTTCTCTTGGAGAAAACATTCCCATGACTCAGTTTGACTCCTTTGCTGAATGTTATTTTATTTTCTGTTCAGGTCAGAGTTGCTAAGAAATCCTGGCTGTTTCCAGTGTAAGAGGCAATGGGTTATAGAATCATCAGAAGTAGAGTTGGGGAATAGCTGCAAAGCTATTGCCTTCGTCCTGTGGGGACGAATGCTGGATTCCACCCTATAATATGTTCCTCGTGTGGTGTAGCTGAATCTGATTTCAGTGGTGGGTGTAACCAGAGACCTTTGCCCCCAAATTCATTGCAAGCGGCTGTGGACAACAAAGGCCACTAGAGGACTGACAAGGGGTCCTCTTGGAATGAACGTCATCCAAAACCCAGCACAGAGTTTTATTAGAACCAGGGAAGGCGACAGAACTACTGGTCGTGACTCCAAAGAAGCTAAAGAAAACCCACACGATTCAGAGACTAATGCAAAGTTATTTCCAGAGCCAAAGGTTTATATCAAATAGTTTTCCTCTTTGACTGAGGGCAGAAGAAAGTACTCATATTGTTGAATTTGGGCCACTTATTTTGGCTTTTTCTTTTTCAACTTTTCTGGAAAATGTGACCATAAACCTCTCTAAAACAGCATCTTCTGTTGGTTAAAATTGGACACACATCACCCGATATAACCAAGGTGCTTATGAGTGCTCAGTAGAACTTAGCCTTAGCTTAACTTGTTTCTTTCTTGGCAATATCCACTTATTTTTTTATTTTATTTTATTTTTTCGCGGTACGCGGGCCTCTCACTGTTGTGGCCTCTCCCGTTGCGGAGCACAGGCTCTGGACGCGCAGGCTCAGCGACCATGGCTCACGGGCCCAGCCGCTCCGCGGCATGTGGGATCTTCCGGGACCGGGGCACGAACCCGTGTCCCCTGCATCGGCAGGCGGACTCTCAACCACTGCGCCACCAGGGAAGCCCTATCCACTTATTTTTATGATTTTTGTAAGGGAGAAGGCATTCCTTTAAGAATTAATGGAAAGAGTTGTAGACAGAAAAGTAGCTTTTATCAGTTATTAGTATGTTACTCCAGGAAAAATTCTAAACTTCCCTGAGCCTTAGAGATAGCTAGCATTTTCATAAATAGTCCGATGACTTGGGGCGCATCATTGCCATTTTACAGACGAGAAAAATGTTACCGAGAGAAATTCCATACTCACACCGAAAACAGAGTTAGTAGGTACAGAGCTAGACTCCGAAAGCTCATTGCTAAAACTCAGTGACTATGCTGAGTCCACTTTACAGTGTATTTTCTCTAGATGGTACTATTCATCGGGCATCTGTCTGTCAGGCCTTCTCTAATCATGTACTTCATCAAATTTTGGACCACCATGGACATAAACTTTTTCTTGATAGAAAAACAACCCGGTTTAATTCTGAACTCCAGTTTGCTTTCAGTCTTCTCCCCTGTATTTCTTGATCTGGTCTGGCATTACATAGTCTCTGTGAACCGTGGATGGAGCAATTGTTTGATGTTTAGAATATGAGAGCACTCATAATATTGTTTCCAGAAACATGCTACTTTCTGACCCATCCCAAATAACCCGTCACCCACCCATGGAGGCTTAGAATCATTCTGTTATGCATGCATGACACTCTAATATAGTTTTTACTTTACAAAAGAAGGTTTTTATTTTATAGTCAAATCAACTAGATTTTGAACTCAAAAGAGGTCAGATGCTGGGTTTTCTAAACTTGTTGGTTGAATTCAGTTAGGCACATAGATTGATTGTAGGGCTTTCTTTCCAGACCCAAGTAAATAAAAATTCACATGGATACATACACACAAAGCCACCTAAACAGACTCATTCTCACACTTAAAAAAATTTAATGAGCCCCTCTTGCATACAAGCCACTATACTAGACAGAGAACCATACATATGCAGTCCCTGCCCTCATGAAGCTTTCTGGCTAGCTGGGAAGACATGTTTGTACAAACAATGGCAAGTGCACTGAGGTTAACGAAGTATAGTGTGCGCTATGTGGGCATGTCCTTAATTAGCGTGGGCAGAGATTGCTAAGAAGGCTTTCTGAGGAGTGTAGCATTTGAGCTGAAATATAAAGGGTGATGAGAATTAATTAGGTAAACTTGGGGTGGGGAGAAAGATCAGTGTAAACAGAAGTAGCCAGCATGATGAGACAGCCTATGACACCTTTATGAAGACAACAGAAGCCCAGCATGGCTAAAGTCTGGAGATGAAGTCATTGTGGTGGGTTGTGATGAGAGGCTTAAGTGATGGATCAAGAATTTGGATTTACCAAAGGCTGAGGGTATGAAGGGTATTAATACACTTTAAATTTTGGAATGACCATATCAGATTTGAGCTTAAAAAGAACATTACAACTCTATGTGAAGAATGCTTTTGAAGGGCAGAAGAATGGATTTGAAAAGACTAGTAAGGATGCAATTATAATACAGCCACATATGCTGATGGCCTTGACTAGGATGAGGAGGGAAGAGCAAAAGAGGATGGAGACAAGTGGATGGATTTGAAAAATATTTAAGGAATATAATTTATCAGCTATTGGGAATTTGTTCCATGTGGGACGATGAAAAAAAGAAAAGGTTCAGGATTAGGCTGCAAGTTTCTGGTTTTAACAGCTGTTGGATGATGGGGAAACTACCTGTTGTCCATAGGAAAACCTAGGGTGAGATGGTCATAAATACTATACTACCTGGTATTTATTGCGCATTTACTATGGACCAGTGCAGTGACCATTCTGAGTGTTTCACATACATCTACTCATTTAATTTTTTGGCAACTCTGAAGTATATGCAGTTATGAATAGTTTGGTCCTATAGCTGGTACATGGTAGTACTGGTACTTCAACACAAATGGTCTGATCTCAGAAGCCTTGAGTTTACTTATTACCCTATTTGAGGGTCCTTGTAGAAAGGCTGAATAGAAAACCAAATGAACAGTTCTGAAGCTCAGAAGCAACGTCTGAGCAAGAGATAAATTAGGGAGTCACTGTAGTAGTCATGATAGGCTATAAAATCTCAGAAGTTTAACACAATAAATGTTTATTTTTGTTCACACAAAGCCCAGTGTGGATGGTGGTCTGTTGGTTCTCGTAGGCAGTTCCACTCTTAAGTGTTAACTCAGGGATCTAAGGCTTCTTCCAGCGTGTGGCTCCACCACTGCCCGGGGCCTTCTTGGAGTCCTTGGCCTGTTCCTGTGCCTTTAACCAGCTGATGAGCTAATGGGAAGAGAGTGGAGGATTTCTCAGGATGATTTTAGAGGCCAGATCTGGAAGTAGTGCTCATCATTTCTATCCAGATTATAGTGGCCAGAGCAATCCATGTGGCCACAACTAGCCACTTACATTTAGCTGTGTGCTCTGAGGAGCATGAAGAGATTTTTCAGAAAATATATAGACGGCGATTGAGCCCAAAGGAGTGAATAGGCTCACCTGGTGAATGACTATAGAATTAGAAAGATGGCCTATGTCAGGTATCTGACAAGCTCTCTCTGATAATGATGATGAATAACAATAGCTAAAACTTTTAAAGCACTTTACTGTGATCTAAGAACATTTACATATATTAATTCATGCACTCCTTACAAAAGTCCTTTTATGTAATGCCATTATATGTATATACACACACACACACATATAGACACACACACACACACACAAAGCTGCAAAGATAGTAAATAACTCACTCAAGGTCACAGAGCTCATAAGTGACAGAACGAGAATTCGAATGCAGGCAGTCTGCTTCCAGAGTCTGTGAGTTTAACCTGTGTCACATGCTACATAATTACTATCTTCAAATACTTGAAAAATGTCACATTAATATGTAAGTATCTTTGCTGTGGATTCCCGAGGGATAGGACTATAACTAACAAACGGAATTTAAATGATGATAGATTCAGCCCAGAAGAAGCCAGCTGTCTCTAACAGAGCTGTCTGGAAGGAAGGAAACTGCACCCTGAGGTAGTGGGACCAGTGGAGGTACTCAGGCACAAGAAGAACAAACCCCTGGCAAGGACGTCACAGAGAGGACTCGGGCATCAAATGAGTGCTTGGGAAAGGTAACATTTATGTTCTCCTCCCACCAACGAAACTTATAAGAATTTGTAAGTATACATTTGACAGTTCCTCCTTGTGAATGTATAACCCTTGCACCCCTCTAAGTTCTGAGTTAACTACTTAAAGTAAATTTCAGTGCCTGGCTCTCCTAAGTATTGGACTGAACTCTGAAAGTAGGAGGAGAAAGGAAAGAGCACATAAAAGAAGAATCAGCCCTTAAAATTCTTACAATTTACTTAGATAAGACATACACATGGATATCATTCTTGTGAATTACCAGCAAGCAATCTACTTAAAATCTAGCCTGGAAGGGACCGGGAAGTGACTTACAGATGACAGAGCCTCTCAGGATTGGCTCAGGTGTATGCATCTCTGCTCCAAAGTCCCTTTTGCTTTTCACTATCAAGGTAGTTGATACTTTAGCATGTATCTGAATCACCTGGAGAGCTTGTTAAACCAACCTCAGCTTTCTGATTCAGTCTGTTGGGTTGGGCCCGCGCATTTGCATTTCTAACACGTTCCCAGGTGATGCTGATGTTGGTCAGGTGATCACACTTTGGGAATCACTGCTCTAATGTAAGACTTATTGCTCAAAACCATGATCCTCTATTTATGTGTCTAGTTCTCCTTCAGACTGTGAACTCCTGAAACGGGACTGTCTTGTTTGTCTTTGTATTTCCAGGGTCTAACCCACTGTTTGTCTCTCAATTAACTCGTGTTGACTAAATAATTGGAAAGAAATGTGTGGTTTTCTAGAAATACAAAGAGGGAAAGAAACTATCTATGGGAGTCAGTTGGGGGAGGAATCCAAGGGCCTCTCCTCCCACAGATTCGGAAACATGATTCATGCAACGAGGTGCCTGAACTGAAAAGCAGCTATCCATACACAAACTACCCCGTTTCACAGTTATGCACACTAGGACTCCCGTCCTCAGATGAGCATCAGAATCTTTTTTTGTCACCTCTCTTCCTTGTCATGTTTCTTCCTCTTCTCTCAAGCTACTTCATGGAAGGAAAATATTCTTTCTCGTACATTGAATTTAATTTTCCTCCTCCTCAAGTCCATTCCCTTTGGACTGGCTTTGGCTGAACTTTGCAATCTTCACTGAAGAGGGAACCCTTTCCCACTGTTCTCCGGGAGAGCAGCCCCTTTGAAGTCACAGCTGGCTTGACTAAACTCATTTCCTCTCTGCACGATGTGCGTCTGATGCAATGCTGGCTGACGCTCCCTCTTGCCGGCTCCCGCTGTTGAACCCTACCCAAGTGCAATGTTTAATGTGAGTGTTTGGCTTGGCTTAAATTTGGCCAAATCATCTGTACTTTGTTTCATTTGAAAGCCCTACTTCTCTCTCTCTCAGTCTCTCTCCCTCTCCCTCAACTAGTTCATTCCAGATGTTTTTGATTTGTCCTTTTGTGGTCTGCTCCACCCAGTTCCTAAATCAGTAAATCATTTTCATGCTTCTTCCAAAATCTAAGGAAAGAAAGTGCTCAATTAGAGAGAGAAACTGATTATAGGTTTCCTAGAGCTTACACTTAGGGATGGCTGCTCCCCTCAGGAAATACCTTTGAAAGGTAAGAGAAAAAGCCTCATAATTGGGAACACTTGAATTTGGCTTTTTTAACTCTAGCATCTCGAATAAGAGTAGACATTGTTGATGTGCTAATATTATAAATATTAATATTTATAATATTAAACTAATCCCTTGTTTTGAGACCTGATGTAATTGCTATTCTTGTTTGAAGTCCTTCCGTTACTTAAGTAAAATAGAGATTCCCATTCTGTGAACCTATATGTGAGCAATAAAACACAGTAATATATTGAATATAATAGTTATGGCCTTTTCCCCTCTCCTGTCATCTCTTATACTTCTCAGCATGTTGATTGTAGTGATGAGGGTCAGGGTAGACAGGATGCAAGAAGGGAGAAATGTTTGCCTTATTATCATTATGAAGAGTAAAGAACTTCCCCCTGGCGGGAACCATAGATCTGGTAGGCTAGCAAGGGAACTTAGAAAAGTCAGTAAACTCCTTGAGTTTGGAGAGAGAGTTTTGGATGTTTTTGAGAGTAGAGATAAAATATTGAGGACATCTGACTATATGAGATATTAGAAGAAAAATGAAAGATTTTAAGAAATTTTATGTGTGTTAAGAATGTAATTTCTCTTTGGTGTCTTTTAAAGTGGTGTTAGTTTAGTCAGCACTTACAGTTCTTCCCAAGACTTTTTTGGAGGGGATATGGATTTTCTGTTGGATTTGACACTAATATGAGACCTACCTTTCAGGTGACACCTATTAAAAATTGTGCTACTGGGCTTCCGTGGTGGCGCAGTGGTTGGGAGTCCGCCTGCCAATGCAGGGGACGTGGGTTCGTGCCCCGGTCCGGGAGGATCCCACGTGCCGCGGAGCGGCTGGGTCCGTGGGCCATGGCCGCTGAGCCTGCGCGTCCGGAGCCTGTGCTCCGCGGCGGGAGGGGCCGCGGCAGTGAGAGGCCCGCGTACCGCAAAAAAAAAAAAAAATTGTGCTACTTATTTTGTTATTTCATCCTGCCATTCGTCTGTATTATCTGACACCATGATACAGCAGAAGGAGAATGACCTTTGGAGCCACACAGACGCTCTTGTTTTTTTTGGGGGGGGGTGGGGGGGAGTAGGAGGGTTCTTTTTTAGTTACTCAGGGTATAATGTATGTAGTTAGGTTAGTGACTTCTCCGAACCATTTCTGAAAAGTGAGTGTATTACTATCCAACTTGTGCGGCCATGATAAGAATTAAATGAGATCCTTTAAACTGCCTGTCACTTAGTAAAATTTGTAACCGGTGTGTTTAACAACCAGGACTCACGGACTGTAATCAAAGCACAGCTTCAATTTTGTATTCAACTCTATTCTTTAATTATTGGGGGCATTTACACAGGCCAGTGGTTGAAAATTTTGGCAGATTACATCATTTTTTGGACATTTTTGGATAATAGAAAATCAATCATGTTCTATATCAAAAACAGACGAGTCAGAAATGTTCAATGAATAATTGACATGATAATCTCCAAATTAATACCTAAGTTTTCATTCAAAAATAAGACCTCGCCCCTTAATCCACTAAAGTGGGGCAGCTCCAATAGGCCAGTCTATGCGGAAGGAAGGGAAGTCCCTTTCGGTAAGATTCCTGTATTTAAATGGCTGATCTTTCCAATGAGATTCCATATCAGGAGATTGCAAGAAAATGGTTTTAATTAAATTGAATTCGTCAGGTTTGCCTAATTAACATATATATAGAGATGTGGTATGGTTGAGTGTTCTATAAATATTTGTTGAATTAAAGAGAATGAGTTACCATGAACTCTGACTTTGCTACTAATTGGCCGTGTTATCTCAGGTGAAGCATCACCTCAAAAGTCAATTTCTTATTTATCAAAGGGTTATTTTGCTGATATCACCTCTAAGCCCTTTTAGCGTTCAAAGCCCCACAATTTTGTAATTCTACACAAGGATTTTTCTCATTATAATAGCTTTACATGTGTACCTTCTCTGGTCAAGCAGATGGCAAGGGGAATGTGGGTCTGGACTGTGTTATCTGTGTGTTTATAGGTGTTAGAGTTAATAAAATTGGTTTCACTTCCAACTTCTGTAAAGAACCCAAGTGTTCTGAATAAGAGAGGCTATGATGGATCAACGGCAATGGCAAGGATGCTACTATTGGGTAACCTTTCTAATTGTTGGTGTTTTGGGGGATTAGGAATCAGTTAAAGGACATAATGTCCCTACAGTGTGGTTTTTCAGAGTCTGTTCTTCGGTTTTTCTTCTAGAGATTATAGTCTTTGTGTAATTTTTGTAGCTGTATAGACAGGGTTAGGTAATTGACAAGTCTCATATGGAAGTGCCATCCGTGAAAGCTCAAATGAGGGAGTGACCACACCACCTGTGGGGTTCAGGGAAGCTTTCACAGAAGAGAGGAACTTAGCAGAGTCTCAGGAAATGATTACGTATTTATGAGGCTGAAAGAGGAGAAAGAGCGATTACCTTAGGTAGAGAGAGGAGGAATCATTAATCATCTCCCCTGTCCTATGGGATCTACCGTAACTAAGAATCAGAGGTCCAAATATCAGCTTTAGCAGTACCGAGGAACGGTAAAGATGCACTTACCTTAGGACGCAGCAATTCTCCTCTGAGATACATACCCTAGAGAAGCTCTCACATATGTTTATAAGGAAACATATCACAGAATATTCGTAGTAGTGCATCTGTAATAATGAAATATGGGAAACTACCTACATATCCATCACCATATATATATATATATATATATATATATACGGTATACTAATCTTTGGGAATACTACAATCAGTTAGGGTGAATGTGCTAGCAATACTTCTATTAACGTGAGTAAACCCTGACAACATAATATTGAGTAAAATATTTTACTCAGGTAAAAAAAAAAGAAGAACTTTTTATATGAACATGTTAATATTGACACTATTCATATATAAAGTACACAAATAAGCAGAATGAAATTTGATATTGTTAAGGAGCACATAAGTAGTATAAATATAAAAACACTCAGGGAAATGATAAACGCAACGTTCAGTAGTGGTTCTCTCTGCAATAGGAAACATGTGGAAGAAGAAAGGGAACAAGAAAGGATATACAAAGAATTGAAATTGTATGGACAGTGTTTAGCTCTTAAGCCAAGTGGTAGGAGTATTTATTCTTTGTTCTCTAGCATTATCTGAACTTGTTGGATATCTGGAATATATGTCCAATATACATACACACACATAATACTTTTTCTCATAAACTTTATGGTTGGCAAATGTACGTTGGGATGTATGCCTCGGGCCCAAGACCCAAATGGGCTTCCAGTGTTTCCTCCTGAACTGACTTCGTCCACCTGGCACAGAGCAAAGAATCCCTGCTCCAGTGACCTTATCACAAGCCAGCAGCCACAGAGAAAAGAGGCAGAGCTACTTGTTCACCTGGCCATTAATCTTCCCTGGACAGAGGCATGTGTGAGAGGGGGAGAGGTCACAAGCTTTTTGTCAACATTTCTAAGTGGGCAGGAGTTCCTATTATATGGCCCAGCCCTTTCCATTTTAATAACTAGAACCTTCAGTTTCTACTTATGCTATTTAGTAAAAAGAGTTTTGTTAATATCAAAATGCATCCAGATTATCTACAGCTACCCTACGTCTGTAAACTATGGCTTTGGTTAACGTACTCAGACTTATAAAGAGTTCCATGATTCTTATTTGGACAGATAAAGGCAGCAAATACCCTTTGAGTGCCCATGATGTGCAGTCTTTTGCAACCTCAGGAACTTATGATGCTCTGAAGAAGCATCTCCAATTGCAAACAGACCGTGAGACAACAGAACCTGATTAGACTGTCCCAGGTCTGTCTGGGTAACCAGTGCACCGTAGCTTTCTTGAGAAAGACTGATGGAGAGTCAAGAAAAACCGGGCAAGGCTAGCAATTTGCTAGTTCTTTCAGGCATTGTTTCCCTCTAAGACTTTCAACACACAACATATTTCCCCTAAATTCCGATACCTGTAGAAAACATTGGGAGGCTATATGTGAAAAAATGGCAAGTTTGGCTGGAGAGTAGAGTCTGAAGGGGAGTGGGCATTGGGAGGTGGAAGCTGGTTTCCAGAAAGTAGTTCTGTTAGGTTCTGATGTCAAGAGCACAGAGCCAGTTAACAGGGACAGGCTTTTGGTTGAAATCAGGCGTGAACTGCCTGGTTACCAGGATGTACCTTGAACAGGTACCTGAGGGCAGTAAGTACGGTTGAAGCCAGAGATCATGACCATTAACTGACCTCCGAGATTTTCAGGAGGGACAAATTAGGGCAGCAAGATAAATGATAAAACGGTGTGTGAAATATAATGGATCACTTTTAGTTCCATCTGATTTATGATAGGATAAAGTCGCAATTTTTTTCATCAAGATAGACTACAAAAAAAGAGAAGCTCACACACGCTTTATTTGGGAAAAGCCTGCCATGACTAATTTAAGTAATCTATAAGCCCCTTCCCAAGTATTTTAGTCTAGAAGCAACATGAAGAAAGCCAACCAGTCAGATTAGAAGAGGCATGCCACAGAAGCTGGGCGTTAGACAGTGAGGACTCTAATTGGCCCCAACCAAAAAGCTCTTTGCCTTTAGGGGGGAAGTTGCTTAGTGTCTGTAAGCCTTATTTTGTAATGCTGCTGATAGTAAAGGTGTTAATGAAATAAGACATGTGTATAAGAAAGGATATAATGGGTCACCCCCAATTGGGCTTCATCTTTTCCCCACAAGTGGTACCTCTAGACTTCAAAGCTGAGTCAAATTTCCGCAGTCACCCAGCACCGTCTGAGAATTCTAGTCATGTGTACCCAGAGAGCATTTTCTCATGGCATTTCTGTATTCCTGTTGCCAGTCTTGACTAGGAGCCAGGGGGAGAAACCATTACAATATTTCAGAAATCCGTATTCAGTTTTACTTTTCTTCTAGTGGTGGGTGGACTTGGGTTATTCCTCTGAACACATCTGCCCTGAATTTGCATGTATGATGAAAATGATTCTTAGTTAAAATGTTTTTGTTGTGTTTAAATTTTTATTTCAAAATATTTTGTTGTAGTTGTGTTTAAATTTTTATTTCAGAATATTTTGTTGTGGTCAGGATACACGCTTTCCTAAAAGGAACTCCCCTATGAAAAAAATGTGGATAACCCAAAGTGGGTGGTTGCTAAGGGAAACCAGCAGTAGACTAGAAACACTACTGTATACATAATTCTAGAAATTTCCCGCTGTTGGGAGGAAAGGGCCAATTATCATTTAAACAGAATGTTTATTGAGGTGTAGATACATACACAAATCTTAAGTGTACAAATCAAGGATTTTTACACGTATATGTAAATATAGATACATGTATATACATACTATATATATAATATTTTCAACACTCCAGAGGGATCTCTCATGCCGTTTTCTAGGTTCATACCTACACTGTTCCTCTCTCACCCCAAGATCAGGTAACCAAACATCTGACGTTTATCATCACATTTTAGTTTCTCCTGTTAGTGAATTTCATATTAAATCATATGGTGTTTACTCATTTGTGGCTAGCTTCTTTCACTCATGCATTGCTATGTCTGTGAGATTCAACTGTGACATTGCTGGTAGCAGATGTTCTCTTATTGTTGCATAATATTCCACTTTATTAATACTCTACAGTTTATCCACTCTAGATAGACATTTGTGTTGTGCTAGGTTTCAGCAATTATGAATAAAACTGCTGTGAAATTCTTGTCCTTCTCATTTGGTAGACAAATATATTCATTTATCTGTCCCAAGGAATGGAATTGCAGGGTCATAGGGTAGACATGTACTTAGCTTTAAAAGTTGATAGCTTTAAAAGTTGATGGTTTCAAAAGTCTTTCCAAAGTCATCACTTTGATGACTAAGAGAAAAAAGTAGCCTTTTCTTTTTTCTGAGAAGGGCGGAGGGAGATAGAGATAGATACTGGACCATACCTTTCTAGGATGCACGTGAAACTGTTTCTCAGATTTTCTTCTTTGTAAGGTGAAAAAGATGGAGGGAATTTTTGTTCTTAAGGAAAAGCAGTTGGGGGAGAAATACTAAGTCCTTCTCTTCCCTTTGCTGCACAGATCACATCCTACAGATGGAAGATTAAAATGAAGATGTCAGGTGAAATCACAGAGGCAAGCTGAAAGTAACCCTGAATCAAACGGCAAAAAGAGTCAGTGTTACTTTTTCTTAGATATACTGTGGAAGAGAAGGAAAAGAACAATACTAATAACAGAAATTAGTGAATACACTGCATAATTATGCCTTTGTGTCACTTTCTCTAAAAGCTTAGAATGTATTATGTTAAATACAGCTCTAGCAGTAATGAGTAACTACTTTAGAAGAAAAACTGTTTCTTGAGGATTCAACTTCCAAAACTATATTACTAAAGTGATAACAAACTCTACAATTTACTGTCTTGAATTTCTTGTTGCCTTGTAAAAGGAACAACAGCTTCAGTTAGCCTCTTATTAGGAGCCAGGTTATCTATTACCATGATACTACAAATCACCACCTTGTTAATTATTCACATATGTTCTTGTTCAAGGCTTGATGAGTTTGTATCATGAATATTTATATGTGGCGGTCCGTCCCAGTCATTCCAAATTGCTCTCAGGATCAGCAATATGAGTACATTGTCAGCTGCAAGCTTTAGAAGGCATCTAACTATTATATGGGGGCTTTGGGGTATTTTTAAATTATTTGATTCTACGCCCAAGTTAAGTGGGGATCTGTCAACAACCTGGCTTGTGATCAGTGCGAGCATATCAGACAGATAATTCAGGTCCCTACAGGAAAAGCTACATAAAACATTTTGTAATGTGAAGTCAGGCACGTCACTCTTCCTCTCTGATGCGCAGCCTCTTCATCTGCCAGAAGTGCGGGTTAGAGGAGGTAATCTCTGAAGGCATCTGCCAGCTCTAATGTTCGATGACTTTATAGTTTTCAGTTAGCAGTGTGGTTATTTTATCAGTGGATCTCAGAGACCCAAATCGTCACTATTGATCAAAGGAAGCTAATCAGTTCAGTTAAACAAATATTGAGGGACTTCCCTGGTGGTCCAGTGGGTAAGACTCCACGCTCCCAATGCAGGAGGCCTGTGTTCGATCCCTGGTCGGGGAACTAGATCCCACATGCATGCTGCAACTAGGAGTGCGCATGCCGCAACTAAGAGGTCTGCGTCGCCGCAGCTAAAGATCCCGCATGCCGTAATGAAGACCCGGCACAGCCAAAACAAACAAACAGTTAAAATCAGACAAACAAAAAACAAACAAAACCCAAATATTGAATGATCACTCTTGGGCTGGCACTGTCCAGAGAAGTCAATGACAAGTTGTCGGATAAATGAATGATTGAATAAATAAATGAATGCCTAGCTGAAGAAGGCACTTCCTGCAAACCAAACAGATGCATTTCTTTTAAATAATGACAGTATGCATAGCTGGATGAAATAGTTATAACAAAGACATAAACTAAAACCATGTCTCAGCAAATATCTGAGTAACTTTCCTGAAAGAGCAGATTCCATCTGATTACAATAGTCAGGGTAGCAGAGTGGGAGAGAGCACAGGACCAGAAGACCTAAGACACATCCAGACCCTCTCACCGAGCAGCTTTGTGACATTGGGAAAATCACACACACTTTTTGAATCTGACTCTTTAACTATCAAGGTGTTAGTGGAACTTCACAGCTTAAGTATCAAGAACACTATTTCTTTGTGTCAATCTAAGAATTAATGAAATGGTGAAGATAAAGTTACTTTACAGACTGAGAAGAACTATTCAAGTGTTTATTGCTGTTATTATTAATAAGCAACAAGATGTAAAGACACAGGGAAATTGGCACTTAATCAGGACAGGAAGACGTCAGAGAAGGCTTGACAAATGTGCCATTTAACACAACGGGCGCTTTCAGTCCATTCCATTTTCTGGGATGCATCAGGCACATATTCAGGAGATCAACACAAATTGAGCATTTATTATATGCCAGAACGTTGTAGGTTTTAAAGGTGCACAAATACTTATAATGTGGTTCTTGACCTTGAGAAGCTCACACTCCTGTGGGATTCCTAAATATTTACTGAAACTTTCTGTGCCAGGCATTGTTAGGTGCCAACAATCGTAGTGGTGAGCATGGAAGGCACTGATTTTGTCTTGATAGAGCTTACATCTAGGCAAGAAAGGGAGATCTTTAATCATACGGTTTCAACACAGTGCCCTACACGTGTGATGAGGGGCTTGTGAATTGCTGTGGGAATACATACGAGGGATGCTCACTTGAGACTAATGGGGAGGGATGGGGGAGTATTTAGGTGTAGTGTGGACCACTACACACTACAAGCCCTTTTGAGGACTTCTCAAAAGCCGAAATGTTTAAGAATCCCCTGTGGATCTGGTTAAAACGCAAGCTCTGCACCAATAGGAAGGGGTGGGGTCTGAGAGTCTGCAATTCTAACAAGCTCCAGCTGTTGCAGCTCACCAATGGCCCTCACTTTGAGTAGGACAGGGTGTAATAGTATTAGATACAGCATTATGTATAGGAAATACAGTGAGTGGAATGAGTTTAAAAGTAGATCATTCATTTCATTTCTGTGATATGATTTAACCCGGTTGATCTTTCTTCTCAGGGAGACAACAACAGTGACATCAACAATAAAACAAAATGATAAAACAACCTTCTTACTTCCCTTTCAGTGATTCTCAAAGGCTGTCAAGAGGCAGGCCCCTTAGGGAGGCATATGTAAATCACCAAAGACTTTAAGAAAATGTCATCCCGTTGGTGATCTCTTTTCCTGAGGATCAGTGCCACAGCAAAGCCCCTTTAAGTAATAGATTTAATAATAATTTAGATAGTAGTTGGCACTTCGTGTCTTTTTTATAGACATGTTGGGATTGAAAGCCACCACTCGCCTCTATAACCTGGCACAGATATGTAGTATTGGACAATCTCCCTGAAATCTGTTGATGGTCTTCTCTCTAATTCCTCTGACTTTCAAATCTCATTACGGAAATAATTTAAAGCATACCTCTTGCCTGCCTTCTCAGGGTGTAGTGTGGGTAAGTGAGTTGGGTGTCAGGTTGAATAACACACATTGATACCAATCACATTGGATCCAGCAAACATCATAGGTGGGCAAGGTTCCAGGCAGACCTGGATTCAGATGCTGGGCACCCTACTCTCTCTTTGTCTGACTTTAATAAAATTCTCAATTTCTCTGAGTCCTAATGGCTCCCCTTTCAAATGGAGCCAATAGTATGTGGCTCAAGAGTAGTTCAGAATTCAGTGAGGTGAGGGGGTACAGCAGCTGGCATATAATAGGTGTTCCCTCAGTGTTAGTGTTCTTTATCTTCCCTGCTGTATATGGAATAAGAGGAGTGTTGATTTTGTGTTCTCCTCCCACTACTTTCTAAGAAACTCTTCTTTCTCAAATAGTAGGTCTGACCGGAAAACACCTGCATATTTTCCTCCCCCTCGCCACCAAATATGTGTGTGCAAAGGTCAAGGCCAAGGCAATAAGGAAGGTCAGCTAGTGTGCTCACAATTCAAATGTTATCAAGTTAAAACATAACTAACATAAGTTAGTTTTGTTAGTTAGTTAACTAACGTAAGTTAACATAACATAGTTAAACAATGTTATCTCTATGTTTCCTGAGTTAGGACTCATGATTGAGTTCCATGCTTTGTAATGATATCTGTCCATAAAATAGACCAGAATATGTCCATGACTGGGAGAGTCAAGAAGACCAATAGGTATTTAATTTTTAGAAGATTTTAGCAATCAGAGTTGTGCTACAATAATACGGGCTATAACAGGAACTGGTGGATATTCCTTTTTTTTAAAAAAAAGCACTTATTTATTTGTCTGCGCCGGGTCTTCGTTGTGGGATGTGAGATCTTTTTTTTATAGTTTTGGCATGCAAACTCTTAGTTGCGGCATGTGGGATCTAGTTCCCAGACCAGGGATCGAACCCCTGCAGTGGGAGCGCAGAGTCTTAGCCACTGTACCACCAGGGAAGTCCTGCTAGTGGATATTCTAACACTGAAGGGTGAACAGATACTGAATATTGATTGTTTTATTAACTCATTCATCAAATCCCTCTCGGATACCTTCTAGGTATCAGGCACTGTGCTCAGTGTTAGGAGTGAAGGTTAGGACCGCACACGTGGTCTCACATATGGCTAGACTGAGAAGTGGAAAGGACTCATGTAGGCAATAACTTGAACCTCCTTCAAAAGACATTTTTAAATTTTTAAAAATGTTTACTTAGTAGGGTGGGGAGAAACTTACTTTCTATAGACAAAACTTTTATAACATTTTATGTTAATATAAGAGACTTAAATGTCTGGATGTAAAATATTTTTACTTATGTGAAATGTTTTTGGGATTGTAATTTTCTGGGCCAGGCAACTTCTTGGTTGTCA
The DNA here is from genome assembly GCF_059928025.1 of Delphinapterus leucas. Lineage (NCBI taxonomy): Eukaryota > Metazoa > Chordata > Mammalia > Artiodactyla > Monodontidae > Delphinapterus > Delphinapterus leucas. Next base: position 11,218,788 of record NC_143145.1, read on the forward strand.
TATTTAAAGTGTTTACATGGTAGACACTCTGATAAAGACACGAGTCTTAGTCAATAGAATGAAGCTGTGCATTGCTTGGTTTGGGGATTGTAGTTGATTTTGCTGACACCAGATAGTGCTCACCTGGCTGGCCATGGGGTTAGTGGTGAGGCCAGAGCTGCACACTGCAATTTACACATGTCTGCAATAAACTGTGCAAGAGACAGAGACTGAGGCTGCTGAGGCATCAGTCTCAGGTATTTCTGCTCAGGTGTGTCATCTCCCTCCAAGGCAGTGGGCCAGTTTCCCTTTTGCTTGTTATATAAGAATTGAGTGAACAAATATAATCCATTGGGTTCCATATTTCTGATTTGTTCCAGCTTTGTTTTAAAATTCCTTATAGTTTACAGATCCCAAGTAGCTGCCTGGTTGGTCAGCCCCTTAATCCAGCATTGCCTCTTGTTCCCGAGTAGTCTAATGATTCATTAAAAATGGATAACTGGACTTCCCTGGTAGTCCAGTGGTTAAGAATCTGCCTGCCAAAGCAGGGGACACGGGTTCGATCCCTGGTCCGGGAAGATCCCACATGCCGCGGAGCAACTAAGCCCATGTGCCACAACTACTGAGCCGACGCACCGCAACTGCTGAGCCCACACTCTAGAGCCCGCAAGCCGCAACTACTGAGCCCGCGTGCCACAACTACTGAGCCCATGCGCTGCCACTACTGAAGCCTGTGTGCTGCAACTACTGAAGTCCGCGTGCCTAGAGTCCGTGCTCTGCAACAAGAGAAGCCACCGCAATGAGAAGCCCGCACACCACAACGAAGAATAGCCCTGCTTGCCACAACTAGAGAAAGCCCGCACGCAGCAACGAAGACCCGACGTGGCCAAAAATAAATAAATAAATAAGCAAACAAATAAAAACAAAAAAAATGGATAACCAACAAGGGCCTACTGTATAGCACAGGGAACTCTGCTCAATATTATGTGACCACCTAAATGGGAAAAGGATTTGAAAAAGAATTGACATATGTACATGTATAACTGAATTACTCTGCTGTACACCTGAAACCGACACAACACTGTTAATCAACTACACTCCAGTATAAAATAAAAAGTTAAAAAAAGGGCATGAAAGCAAATAATTACAACCTGTTATGATAAATGTCGTGTTAATTATTTCTGGTTGGCACCTAGCAGTGGATAAAGAGAAACAAGGTGAGGCCCAAGGGAGAGGTCATTTTGGTCACTGAGGCTCTATGGCAGCTGGGTTTGATTTGAAGGGAGTTCTAACAACAGATGGCAAATGTCTCAAACGTGTCAAGTATGAGAAAAGCTGTTGTTCTGTATTACTGTTGACTTCGTTTTTAGCCATATTATCTTCGGCTATGGTTTTATAGACTGTGCCTGTATAGCGGGAAAGCTACTGATAAAATTCTGAAAAGGAAGTCCTGTACTGCTTTCCTCCAGAGAATCTATTGATTTTTTAAAAAGGGGAGCCATATTCTGCCACTTGAAATGTAATAGCTGTGTTCTCCTGGGTGTTGTTAAAGTTCAGAATAAGATTCACTTGGAACCTTTTGTCTGTATATCTGTGTTAGATTATGTGAGAATGCTTCCCCTGTTCTTATTTACCTAGTTGACTTGGCCTGTGATGAGTACATAGACCGAATATTCCCAAATACCTAGAAAGAAGGAGGATGTGGGTGGTTTTTGAAGTAGCAAGTCTTAGTGAGTGTCTGTAACGTACGTCACATTATGACCAGTACCATAGAAGATTCTCATCACTTCAAGCTCACTTCACCTCCTCCAATCCTCTCTCAGTGAATGGTACCTCCTCCTGTATACTCACCTGAACCAGAAATGCAGGACACACAATCTCACTGCTCCCTCTCTCTTGCCTTCTGTGTTAAGGTCAGTATGGCCGGTTGGCTGGCCATTCCTGTCCGCTTTTCGATTAATGTTGCACTACCCCACGCCACCTTCCTCTCTCACTGGAGTACTAAAATTACTTTTTAATTATAAAAGATTTGAATATACAGAAAATTATAGTGTCTATGACAAATATTTGTGTACTTCTCATCCCATTATTAACAAATCTTAACATTTTTATACATGCTTCAGACTTTGACAAAGAAGAATATAAATTTAGTTGAAATTCCATTCAAATTCTCTTTGTTTCCTTTCCTTTTCTTCCTTCCTTCATCAGAGGCAAGAAGCCACGCAGTTGTTCATTCTTCCACTTTATGCTTTTAAAACTATTTATTATACATGCAGGTATTTACACACGGCATTTGAAATTCTATGTATTAAAAATATACACATATGACACATATGACATATACACCACTTGTATTCTTTTATCTTTTATTGTTTCTGCTGTTACATACAGATCCATGGTTCCCTTTGTAATAGCTATTGTATTCTATCTGAAAAGCCACAGTGTATATGTTCCTTTGTTGATGGACTTTTAGGTTGTCTTTTTTTCCTCTCCTTTTTTCTTTTTGTTGGTACAAACGGTGCTACAGTGAACAATTTTCTGTGTATCTCCTTTAGTTGCTGTCTTAGAATTTCTCTAGATTATATCCCTAAATGTGGAATGCCTGAATTATCAACATATACATTTCTAGCCTGACCAAATTGTTTATCTTTATAGAAATATATATGTATACCCTTACATATATAAATATATATTATAATATATGTGTATCATAACATTATAATATATATAATGTAGGAATATACATATGTTCTATTGATTGATGGATCAAGGTAGATATTTTAAGGAATTGGCTCGTGTGATTGTAGGGACTGACAAATCTGAAATCCATACAGCAAGCTGGCAGGCTGGAGAGTCAGGTACGAAATGATCTTTCAGTCTTAAATTCAAAGGTTAGAAACTGAGGGAGAATTTCTATGTAGCAATCTGGAGGCAGAATTCTTTCTTCCTTGATAAAACTCAGTCTTTGCTGTTAAACCTTCAGTTGATTGGATGAGGCCCACCCACACCATGGAGGGTCATCTGCTTTACTCAAGGTTTACTGATTTAAACATTAATCACATCTAAAAAATGCCTTCACAACAGCAGTTAGACTGGCATTTAACTGGGAACTATAATCTAGCCAAGTTAAGACATAAAATTAAACCATTACAACATTCTTTGCTATTTTTCTGTTGATTTGTTTGTTCTTGTCTTTCTTTTTCAAAAAAATAATTTTATTTAAAAGAAAAACAGAATTGTAGAATAAATTGTAGAATAAAGTTTGTAACAGGATTATTTTTGTTAAAAATAAGGGTCGAATTTGAATATGACTTTCCTGAGGGGAATAATACTAGGGACTTTATAATCTTTTATTTATTAAACAAACACTTTATCCTAATTTATTGAAAAAGTGAACATTTTTGTTCATTTCTAGTGGGCTTAAGGGGATTCTTTAAATATTTTGAAACCTAATCCTTTATTTGTTTTATAGGTTTCAAATATTATCAGTCAGTGTTTAGCTTGTGTTAACATTTGTTTATGGTGATTTCTCATTCAAAATTTTAAAATTTTGATGTAGTAATTTTATCAGTGTTTTCTTTTATGACTTGTATTTTAAATGTCTTGTTCAGGAAATCCTTTCCTCTCCCAATTTCATATAGGAATTATCCTGTGTTTTCTTACAAAATTTTAAAAGTATACTTTTCACATTTGGGTCTTTAATTACATCTTCCATTAGTATGATACATTTGTTATAATTAAGAAGCCAGTACTGACCCATTATTATTTAGGTAAAGTCCATACTTTATACAGTTTTTCCTTACTTTTTACCTAATGTTCTTTGTCTACAAGTCATTTATAAAGTAGATGTTGTGCAAATGCTTTTTGTCACTCTATGGCTTGTCTTTTCGCATTCCCCCTCTCTTACCTCTGTGTCTTTACACCTGCTTGTGCTTCTGTCTGGAATGGTATCTTAGTAGTTCTGGCTGCTATAACAGAATACCATAAACTGAGTGGCTTTATTAACAATCATTTATTTCTCATAGTCAGGAGGCTGGAATACTCACGTTCAGGTGACAGCATGATTGGGTTCTTGGTGAGGGCCCTCTTCCTGGTTTACAGAAGGCACCTTTCTTGCTGTGTCCTCACATGGCAGAGAGAGAGAACTAAGAAGCCCACTCTCCTATCTCTGGGCACTAATCCCATTCATAAGAGTTCCATCCTTGTGACCTTATGACCTCTCAAAGGCCCTGCCTCCTAATTCTATCACATTGAGGTCTAGGATTTCAAGATAAGAATTGGGGGGTGGGCACAAGTATGAAGTCCATAACAAATGGCTTTGCCTCACTAAATTCTTACCTGCAACCATAGGTTTTGTGCCTAGATGTTGCTTTCTCCATAAAGTCTTTCCAGGCCTCCCTAGATGATAATAGTTTCCCCTCCTTTCTGCCACTGATTCTTCCTCCCGAAGCCTCTATCGGTCTGTATTATTACTGTCTATTTACTGACTCTTCTTCTACTCCGCTTGATCTTCAGATGCTTTGACTGTGCCTCTTCTCCTTGTAGCTCTGGTCTTAGTATAGTGTCTGGCACATAATATGTGCTCATCAGATGTTGGCTGAAACAATCGTCATATGAGTGGTTCTTGGCCTGAGAAAACAAACGTAATTCATTTGGATCATTCAAAGCACAATTGAACTTGAGTTTATGCGATGCTGACTATCTAGGCAAAGGGACTTAGAGTAGGTTGACGTTAACTCTGAAGTTATATAGTAACAGCATCGATATGAGGGGGGTACACTTGAGTGAGAGATTTTGGCATATTCGTATGTGTAAAATAATTGAGAATCTGGTTTAGGACAGCAACTTGAAAATCGAAAGGAAGGGGAGAAATGTAGCAGCATTTTACAATAAGAAACAGCTGGGACTAGTGACAGATTTGTTTCAGTGAAAAAGGAAAGAGAAGATAAAGATAATTTAATAATAATGCTGGTATTATCGAGTGCTTGCCAAGATGCTATCGAACATAAACCTCTCACATTGCTGGTGGGAGCATAAATTGCTACCAACTTTCTATGAAATACTTGGGCATTATTTCTCAAAAGCCTTCACATTCTAACACCATTTTACCCACTATTTCTATTTCTAGGAATGCATCTCAAGGAGATAATCAGAAATGGTAATAAATATTTATGAACAAATATGTGCATTATTTATGAGAGCAAGAAACTGGAAACCACCTAAAAATCCAGTACTATGAAAATGAGTATGTAAATCATGGTATATATGTATGTGAAGGAATAGAATGCAATCATTAGTAATTATATTTATAATGCTTGTTGATGAAAATACTTACGATATAGCATTAAGTAAGGAAAGTAGATTATAAAATTATAGTATCTCAATTATAAAGAGAAAAGTGCTTAGTAAAAGGCTAAAAGAAAACATGTCTAAAATATTAATGATGGTTGCTTCTGCGTAGAGAGAAGAGTTGATTTTCTTCCCAGCTTCACTGAATATGTCTGTAATTTCTGAATTTTTTTACCGTAAGTATTAGTTTGATGACCCAGAGGGGATTTCGGAATCATTTTTAATGGCATATTTTGGAAGTTAAGACAGTTTTACACTCAAATCCAAATGCTCCCTCCTCCAGAAAATCTGATGTCCTCTAAATCAAAAAATAATAACCCCCTCTTCTTATACTTTCACTCATTGATTAATTTATCCATCAGCAATCTGTATATTATGCTCAGTGCTTCAAATAGGCAACATAACACACACTCTCTGCCTTAAAAGAGCCCTGTTTATGAGACAGGTGAGCACATAATTAACAGAGTGATTTAAAAAATGCACAACACCCAGTGGATGTGTCTATATAGTGGCTTGGGACCACAGAGGAAGGAGTGATTAACTTTGTTTTCCTGAGAAGATAATATTTGAGCTGGCTTGTAAAAGTTTCAGTGGCATTCATTTGTTAAGGAATAAGTCATGGGAACGTAGGGATTTGTAATCACAGGTAATAGGAGGTACAAAGATAGAATATGACTGGGGAGAAATTAGTCTAATTAGATTGGGGTAGGTGATTTATGGACTTGTGCTTGGGTTTTACAGTTGTGTACTGTGTTTAGGGGCCATTGAAGGTTTGATTTAGTAGGACTTGACATGACCGCTTTCGTATTGTTTAATGTTATTTTTCCTCTCAGCACAATCCAGGGTCTGACACATAACTGTTGAGACACTTGCTGCTCAATAAATATTGGTGGTAGAAGAGGATTCTGACTTTGGTCATGGCCAAGTATCTGAAGTGGGCAGAGATCTCTTGTAAATATTTTGGAGCTGGAAACTGGAACATGGATGATAGCTTAGTGGAGAGTTTCTCAATATTTTTTCATTATTGGCCCCCAAAGGAGCCTTGTTAGACACTTTTTACTTCTAATCATCCCCATAGGATTTTTTTGCTTTTTAATTTTACTTATTTATTTGTTTTATTGTTTACATCTTTATTGGAGTATAATTGCTTTACAATGGTGTGTTAGTTTCTGCTTTATAACAAAGTGAATCAGTTATACATATACATATGTTCCCATATCTCTTCCCTCTTGCGTCTCCCTCCCTCCCACCCTCCCTATCCCACCCCTCTAGGTGGTCACAAAGCACCGAGCTGATCTCCCTGTGCTGTGCGGCTGCTTCCCACTAGCTATCTATTTTATGTTTGGTAGTGTATATATGTCCATGCCACTCTCTCACTTTGTCACAGCTAACCCTTCCCCCTCCCCATATCCTCAAGTCCATTCTCTAGTAGGTCTGTGTCTTTATTCCTGTCTTACGCCTAGGTTCTTCATGACATTTTTTTTCCTTAAATTCCATATATATGTGTTAGCATACGGTATTTGTCTTTCTCTTTTTGACTTCCTTCACTCTGTATGACAGACTCTGGGTCCATCCACCTCATTACAAATAGCTCAATTTCGTTTCTTTTTATGGCTGAGTGATATTCCATTGTATATATGTGCCACATCTTCTTTATCCATTCATCCGATGATGGACACTTAGGTTGTTTCCATCTCCGGGCTATTGTAAATAGAGCTGCAACGAACATTTTGGTACATGACTCTTTTTGAATTATGGTTTTCTCAGGGTATATGCCCAGTAGTGGGATTGCTGGGTCATATGGTAGTTCTATTTGTAGTTTTTTAAAGAACCTCCATGCTGTTCTCCATAGTGGCTGTACCAATTCACATTCCCACCAGCAGTGCAAGATGTTCCCTTTTCTCCACACCCTCTCCAGCATTTATTGTTTCTAGATTTTTTGATGATGGCCATTCTGACTGGTGTGAGATGATATCTCATTGTAGTTTTGGTTTGCATTTCTCTAATGATTAGTGATGTTGAGCATTCTTTCATGTGTTTGTTGGCAGTCTGTATATCTTCTTTGGAGAAATGTTTATTTAGGTCTCCTGCCCTTTGGATTGGGTTGTTTGTTTTTTTGTTATTGAGCTGCATGAGCTGCTTATAAATTTTGGAGATTAATCCTTTGTCAGTTGCTTCATTTGCAAATATTTTCTCCCATTCTGAGGATTGTCTTTTGGTCTTGTTTATGGTTTCCTTTGCTGTGCAAAAGCTTTGAAGTTTCATTTGGTCCCATTTGTTTATTTTTGTTTTTATTTCCATTTCTCTAGGAGGTGGGTCAAAAAGGATCTTGCTGCGATTTATGTCATAGGGTGTTCTGCCTGTGTTTTCCTCTAAGAGTTTGATAGTTTCTGGCCTTACATTTAGGTCTTTAATCCATTTTGAGCTTATTTTTGTGTATGGTGTTAGGGAGTGATCTAATCTCATACATTTACATGTACCTGTCCAGTTTTCCCAGCACCACTTATTGAAGAGACTGTCCTTTCTCCACTATACGTTCCTGCCTCCTTTGTCAAAGATAAGGTGACCATATGTGCGTGGGTTTATCTTTGGACTTTCTATCCTGTTCCATTGGTCTATATTTCTGTTTTTGTGCCAGTACCATACTGTCTTGATTACTGTAGCTTTGTAATATAGTCTGAAGTCAGGGAGTCTGATTCCTCCAGCTCCGTTTTTCGTTCTCAAGATTGCTTTGGCTCTTCGGGGTCTTTTGTGTTTCCATACAAACTGTGAAATTTTTTGTTCTAGTTCTGTGAAAAATGCCAGTGGTAGTATGGTAGGGATTGCATTGAATCTGTAGATTGCTTTGGGTAGTAGAGTCATTTTCACAGTGTTGATTCTTCCCATCCAAGAACATGGTATATCTCTCCATCTATTTGTATCATCTTTAATTTCTTTCATCAGTGTCTTATAATTTTTTGCATGCAGGTCTTTTGTCTCCTTAGGTAGGTTTATTCCTAGATATTTTATTCTTTTTGTTGCAGTGGTAAATGGGAGTGTTTTCTTGATTTCACTGTCAGATTTTTCATCATTAGTGTATAGGAATGCCAGAGATTTCTGTGCATTAATTTTGTATCCTGCTACTTTACCAAATTCATTGATTAGCTCTAGTAGTTTTCTGGTAGCATCTTTAGGATTCTCTATGTATAGTATCATGTCATCTGCAAACAGTGACAGCTTTACTTCTTCTTTTCCGATTTGGATTCCTTTTATTTCTTTCTCTGATTGCTGTGGCTAAAACTTCCAAAACTATGTTGAATAAGAGTGGTGAGAGTGGGCAACCTTGTCTTGTTCCTGATCTTAGTGGAAATGCTTTCAGTTTTTCACCATTGAGGATGATGTTGGCTGTGGGTTTGTCATATATGGCCTTTATTATGTTGAGGAAACTTATCTCTATGTCTACTTTCTGCAGGGTTTTTATCATAAATGGGTGTTGAATTTTGTCGAAAGCTTTCTCTGCATCTATTGAGATGATCATGTGGTTTTTCTCCTTCAGTTTGTTAATATGGTGTATCACATTGATTGATTTGCGTATATTGAAGAAATCTTGCATTCCTGGAATAAACCCGACTTGCTCTTGGTGTATGATCCTCATAATGTGCTGTTGTATTCTGTTTGCTAGTATTTTGTTGAGGGTGTTTACATCTATGTTCATCAGTGATACTGGCCTGTAGTTTTCTTTCTTTGTGACATCCTTGTCTGGTTTTGGAATCGGGGTGATGGTGGCCTCGTAGAATGAGTTTGGGAGTGTTCCTCCCTCTGTTATATTTTGGAAGAGTTTGAGAAGGATAGGTGTTAGCTCTTCTCTAAATGTTTGATAGAATTTGCCTGTGAAGCCATCTGGTCCTGGGCTTTTGTTTGTTGGAAGATTTTTAATCACAGTTTCAATTTCAGTGCTTGTGATTGGTCTGTTCATATTTTCCATTTCTTCCTGATTCAGTCTCGGCAGGTTGTGCATTTCTAAGAATTTGTCCATTTCTTGCAGGTTGTCCAATTTATTGGCATAGAGTTGCTTGTAGTCATCTCTCATGATCTTTTGTATTTCTGCAGTGTCAGTTGTTACTTCTCCTTTTTCATTTCTAATTCTATTGATTTGAGTCTTCTCCTTTTTTTTCTTGATGAGTTTGGCTAATGGTTTATCACTTTTGATTATCTTCTCAAGGAACCAGCTTTTAGTTTTATTGATCTTTGCTATCGTTTCCTTCATTTCTTTTTCATTTATTTCTGATCTGATGTTTATGATTTCTTTCCTTCTGCTAACTTTGGAGTTTTTTTGTTCTTCTTTCTCTAATTGCTTTAGGTGCAAGGTAAGGTTGTTTATTCGAGATGTTTCCTGTTTCTTAAGGTAGGATTGTATTGCTATAAACTTCCCTCTTAGAACTGCTTTTGCTGGATCCCATAGGTTTTGGGTCATCGTGTCTCCATTGTCATTTGTTTCTAGGTATTTTTTAATTTCCTCTTTGATTCTTTCAGTGATCACTTCGTTCTTAAGTAGTGTGTTGTTTAGCCTCCATGTGTTTGTATTTTTTACAGATCTTTTCCTGTAATTGATATCTAGTCTCATAGCGTTGTGGTTGGAAGAGATACTTGATACAATTTCAATTTTCTTAAATTTACCAAGGCTTGATTTGTGACCCAAGGTATGATCTATCATGGAGAATGTTCTATGAGCACTTAAGAAAAATGTGCATTCTGTTGTTTTTGGATTGAATGTCCTATAAATATCAATTAAGTCCATCTTGTTTAATGTATCATGTAAAGCTTGTGTTTCCTTATTTATTTTCATTTTGGATGATCTGTCCATTGGTGAAAGTGGGGTGTTAAAGTCCCCTACTATGAATGTATTACTGTCGATTTCCCCTTTTATGGCTGTTAGTATTTGCCTTATGTATTGAGTTGCTCCTAGGTTGGGTGCATAAATATTTACAATTGTTATATCTTCTTCTTGGTTCGATCCCTTGATCATTATGTAGTGTCCTTCTTTGTCTCTTCTAATAGTCTTTATTTTAAAGTCAATTTTGTCTGATATGAGAATTGCTACTCCAGCTTTCTTTTGGTTTCCATTTTCATGGAATATCTTTTTCCATCCCCTCACACTCAGCCTGTATGTGTCTCTAGGTCTGAAGTGGGTCTCTTGTAGACAGCATATATATGGGTCTTGATTTTGTGTCCATTCAGCCAGTCTGTGTCTTTTGTTGGGAGCATTTAGTCCATTTACATTTAAGGTAATTATAGATATGTATGTTCCTATTCCCATTTTCTTAATTGTTTTGGGTTTGTTGTTGTAGGTCTTTTCCTTCTCTTGTGTTTCTTGCCTAGAGAAGATCCTTTAGCGTTTGTTGTAAAGCTGGTTTGGTGGTGCTGAACTCTCTCAGCTTTTGCTTGTCTGTAAAGGTTTTAATTTCTCCATCAAATCTGAATGAGATCCTTGCTGGGTAGAGTAATCTTGGTTGCAGGTTTTTCTCCTTCATCACTTTAAATATGTCCTGCCACTCCCTTCTGGCTTGTAGGGTTTCTGCTGAGAGATCAGCTGTTAACCTTTTGGGGATTCCCTTGTGTGTTATTTGTTGTTTTTCCCTTGCTGCTTTTAATATGTTTCCTTTGTATTTAATTTTTGACAGTTTGATTAATATGTGTCTTGGCGTGTTTCTCCTTGGATATATCCTGTATGGGACTCTCTGCGCTTCGTGGACTTGATTAACTATTTTCTTTCCCATATTAGGGAAGTTTTCAACTATAATCTTTTCAAATATTTTCTCAGTCCTTTTTTTTTTTCTCTTCTTCTTCTGGAACCCCTATAATTCGAATGTTGGTGCGTTTAATGTTGTCCCAGAGGTCCTTGAGACAGTCCTCAGTTCTTTTCTTTCTTTTTTCCACTCTGCTGTAGTTATTTTCACTATTTTATCTTCCAGGTCACTTATCCGTTCTTCTGCCTCTGTCGTTCTGCTGTTGATCCCTTCTAGAGTATTTTTAATTTCATTTATTGTGTTGTTCATAGTTGCTTGTTTCATCTTTAGTTCTTCTAGGTCCTTGTTAAATGTTTCTTGCATTTTGTCTATTCTATTTCCAAGATTTTGGATCATCTTTACTATCATTTTTCTGAATTCTTTTTCATGTAGACTGACTATTTCCTCTTCATTTGTTAGGTCTGGTGGGTTTTTATCTTGCTGCTTCATCTGCTGTGTGTTTTTCTGTCTTCTCATTTTGATTATCTTACTGTGTTTGGGGTCTCCTTTTTGCAGGCTGCAGGTTCGTAGTTCCCATTGTTTTTGGTGTCTGTCCCCAGTGGTAAAGTTGGTTCAGTGTGTGTAGGCTTCCTGGTGGAGGGGACTAGTGCCTGTGTTCTGGTGGATGAGGCTGGATCTTGCCTTTCTGTTCGGCAGGTCTACATCTGGTGGTGTGTTTGGGGTGTCTGCGGCCTTATTATGATTTTAGGCACCCTCTCTGCTAATGGGTGGGGTTGTGTTCCTGTCTTGCTAGTTGTTTGGCATAGGGTGTCCAGCACTGTAGCTTTCTGGTCGTTAAGTGAAGCTGGGTGTTGGTGTTGAGATGGAGACCTCTGGGAGATTTTCGCCGTTTGATATTATGTCGAGCTGGGAGGTCTCTTGTGGACCAGTGTCCTGAAGTTGGCTCTCCCACATCAGAGGCACAGCACTGACTCCTGACTGCAGCACCAAGAGCCTTTCATCCACACAGCTCAGAATAAAAGGGAGAAAAAGTAGAAAGAAAGAAAGAAAGAGGATAAAAGAAAATAAAATAAAGGTAAAATAAAATAAAGAAAAAAAAATTTTTTTAAAGTAAAACAACAAACAAAAAAAAACCCGGACGGATAGAACCCTAGGACAAATGGTGAAAGCAAAGCTATACAGACAAAATCTCACACAGAAGCATACACATACACACTCACAAAAAGAGGAAAAGGGGAAAAAATAATAAATCTTGCTCTCAAAGTCCACCTGCTCAATTTGGGATGATTCATTGTCTATTCATGTATTCCACAGATGTAGGGTACATCAGGTTGATTGTGGTGCTTTAATCCACTCCTTCTGAGGCTGCTGGGAGGGATTTCCCTTTCTCTTCTTTGTTCTCACAGCTCCTGTGGTTCAGCTTTGGATTTGGCCCCGCCTCTGCGTGTAGGTCCCCGGGGGGCGTCTGTTCTTCGCTCAGACAGTACGGGGTTAAAGGAGCTGCTGATTCCTGGGGCTCTGGCTCACTCAGGCCGGGGCGGGGGGTGGGGGTGGGGAGGGAGGAGCACGGAGTGCGGGGCGGGACTGTGGTGGCAGAGGCCGGCGTGACGTTGCACCAGCCTGAGGCGTGCCGTGCGTTCTTCCGGGTAAGTTGCCCTTGGGTCCCGGGACCCTGGCAGTGGCGGGCTTCACAGGCTCCCAGGAGGGGAGGTTTGGATAGTGACCTGTGCTCGCACACAGGCTTTTTGGCGGTGGCAGCAGCAGCCTTAGCGTCTTATGCCGGTGTCTGGGGTCTGCGCTGTTAGCCGCGGCTGGCGCCCGTCTCTGGAGTTCCTTTAAGCAGCGCTCTTAATCCCCTCTCCTCACGCACCGGGAAACAAAGAGGGAAGAAAAAGTCTCTTGCCTCTTCGGCAGGTCCAGACTTTTCCCCGGCCTCCCTCCCGGCTAGCCGTGGCGCACTAACGCCCTGCAGGCTGTGTTCACGTCGCCGACCCCCAGTCCTCTCCCTTTGCTCCGACCGAAGCCCGAGCCTCGGCTCCCAGCCCCGCCCGCCCCAGCGTGTGAGCAGACAAGCCTCTCGGGCTGGTGAGTGCCGGTCGGCACCGATCCTCTGTGCGGGAATCTCTCTGCTTTGCCCTCCGCACCCCTGTTGCTGTGCTCTCCTCCGCGGCCCCGAAGCTCCCCCCGTCTGCCACCCACGGTCTCCACCCGCAAAGGGGCTTCTGGTGTGTGAATACCCTTCCTCCTTCACGTCTGCCTCCCAGTGGTGCAGGTGCCATCCCTATTCTTTTGTCTGTTTATTCTTTTTTCTTCTGCGCTACCCAGGGACGTGGGGAGTTTCTTGCCTTTTGGGAGGTCTGAGGTCTTCTGTCAGCGTTCAGTAGGTGTTCTGTAGGAGTTGTTCCACGTGTAGATGTATTTCTGATGTATCTGTGGGGAGGAAGGTGATCTCCGCGTCTTACTCTTCCGCCATCTTCCCCCTCTCCTCCCCATAGGATTTTAAAACCACAGATATACTGTGTATTTGTCTATGAACTTTATGTTTATCTACACTTTATACATAGAAAGGTGAGAATCTTTTTTCGCTTCCCTTCCTTAAGACCAGTTTTTGTACCCTTGGTGGTGGTATCGCCCCTGCGGAGGGTGCATGAGTTAGAGCCTTTCTAAAACATGCTTAAGTAACTGTGGTAAAATACACACAACATAAATGTTACCATCTTAACCATTTTTAAGTATCCAAGCCTGAGAACTCTTTTCAGCTTGCAAAACTGAAACTCTGTATCCATTAAACAACTCCCCATTCCCCACTCCCCTGGTAACAACCATTCTCCTTTTTTCTCTCTATGAATTTGAGAACTGTGGGTACCTCATATAAGTGGAATCACGTAGTATTTTGTGTGTGTGTGTGTGACTGGCTTATTTCACTTAGTATAATGTCCTTAAGTTTCATACATGTTAGAGCATATGTCAAAATTTCCATCTTTTTAAGGCTAAATTATATTCCATTGTATGTATATACAACATTTTGTTTATTCATCCATTAATGGACCCTTGGTTTGCTTTCCACCTTTTTGGCTATTGTGAATAATGCTGCTATGAACATGGGTGTGCAGATATCTCTTTGAGACCCTTCTTTCAATTATTTGGGGATATACCTAGAAGTGGAATTGCTGGATCATATGATAATTCAGTGTTTAAATTTTTGAGGAACTACCATACTGTTTTAAACAGTGATTTTATAATTTTACATTCCCACCAACAGTGCACAGGAGTTCCAATTTCTCCACATTTTGCCAACATTTGTTATTTTCTGTTTTTTGATAGTAGCCATCATATTGAGTGTGAAATTATATCTCATTGTGGTTTTGATTTGCATTTTCGTAATAATTAGTGATTACTATTGGCCATTTGTGTATCTCCTTTGGAGAAATGTCTGTTCAGGTCCTTTGTGCATTTTTAAATCAGGTTATTTGTCTTTGGTTGTAAAGTTTTAGGATTTCCTTATATATTCTAGATAATAACTGCTCTGCTTATCAGATATATGATTTGCAAATATTTTCTTCCATTCCATAAGTTACCTTTTCATTCTGTTGATTTTGTGCTTCGATGGGATTAGAGCTTTTAAAAATTCATTTGATATTAAGATTTTTGATAGCCTTTTACATTCTTTCACTATTTCTTCTTCCCATGGTAATTAGGAGGTTGTAGTCTAGATGGTATTATCCTAGGCCTGGGCAGACATTGAGATGCAACCTGGTATTTTGGGTTTGGGCCATGATGCCTTAGGAAAATCTTAAATGGAGGAACCTATGGATTTATGCATTATTCAGGGAAAGGTGGGCCATGTCTGGTAATTCAACTCAAACAGGGCCTGATGGGAAGGGCGAATCACACTGCTAAACAGGGAGAGTTTAAACAACAAGAAAGGAAAAGAGGCATGAGAAGATTAGACATTCTAAATATTCCTGTACCCCATTCGTTAATGTAACTGTTAGCATGAGTTTGTTTCTTTCTTGTCTGTATAATTTTGTCAACCTGTCTCATTGGTGTTTTTTAGGTGGATATCCAGGCAATTTACCTGAGGTTTCCTTTTCACCTGGAGATTTGGTCAGGACCAGTATTTGGAGGTGTGGTCTCTGGTAGACACAACTCCAGACAAAATCCAGCTAGAAACCTAATACCTCTCAGGAAGTGAGGGAGGCTTGACTTCAGTCTCAATTTATGTATCAACCCATCACCTTGTATAAAGATTAAACTTCTTGCAGTAGGAGGGTAAAAAATCTTCTCTGTTATTCCTGTGGGAGAGAGGTAATGCAGTTAAAACTCTTTCTGATGCCATGACCATAAGATTAATGCTGTAATCCAGTTTGTTATCTGTCTGCTATGTCTCCTTGTGTCTAGCATAAGTCAATAGAGCTTCATTTCTCTAATTGAAATCAGTGTGATGATGGCGTCTGTTTGTGGAAATGAAAGGTGGCTGCCATAACCTGTTGGGAGCTGAGTTAATCCTCTGGGAGCGAGACCAACCTAATTACTCAGAAATACTGGGCTTGCTTTGACTTCTTTGGTATACAGCCATGAGAAAGAGGCCAAGGTGCCATTTAGCAAATCTTTTCTTGAACTGCTTTAAACTCACCTAACATTGCATTGTGAGACCTTTTCATTGGAAAGTGCTATTTCTTGTGTGTTTCACCTTTTTATTTGCAGGTATTCTTAAATGAAAAGGCCAATTTGCCAGTCACATACTAAACTGTTCCTGCCCTATATTGTCACACTCAGTTGTTATTTATAGAAGTTATGCCTTTGTTACTCAAATGTAATGCTTCTCAGAGATACTATTGGGAGAAACACAAGGTTTAACACCTCTCAGAAACCATCTAGTTTCCCCCAATTATTACAACAACAGCATCAATAACAGCAACAATTTGTTGAGTGCATATCATGACTCAGGCACTGCCCTAAACATTTTGTAAATATCTTCTCATTTTGCACTTATAATCCTTTGAAGTAGATGCTGTTAATATTTCCTCCACATATTTGCTTTTAAAAGGAAGCACTGAGATTTTAAGGATCTGTCTAATGTCACACAGCCAATAAGCCTCAGAACCATGTTTGAAACAGGCAGTCCAACTGCACAACTAGATTGCCATGAAAGGTACAGGACCCTCATTAGATCTGAATTTCAGATGAGCAATAAAATTTTTTTTTAGTAAACATACATCCCAGATATTGCAGGAGACAGTCAAATACTAAAAAATATTATATGTTGTTTATCTGAAATTCAAATTTAACTGAGTGTACTATGTGAGTTGTTAGGCTTGTTTTGTCTTTGTTAAAGCTGGCAGCCCTATTTATTTTTATTTTTTGTAAGTTTTCCCCTTTTTATTCTTTTGAATCTTTCCAGTTAAAAGGAGGAAGTCTCACTTGGTGAAAGTATATTTTCAGCACCTCTCTATCCCTTACTTGTTACCTTTACTTCCTCCCTTCCTTTCTTTCTTTCCTTCCTCCTTCCTTCCTTTCTTCCTTCCCTCCTCTTTCTCTCTTTAGCCCTATTTAGATCTTATGTTCGTGAGCACTCTGCTATATAGCTACTACGTCTGAGCAGTGAGGAAACATGTATTACTCAAAGTCCTACAGCCAATGAGTGGCAGAGCTAGCTTCTCTCCTCTCCTTCCTACCCCACCCTAGGCAGAGTGAGTTCTTTCCTTCTCTTGTCATTTCAGATCCTAGGTTATGATTCTTAGTTGAATGCTTCTTTTAGTATATCACAAAACACATTACAAAGACTTTGGGGTCTTTGTCTGGGGGTAGGTATACATTTGCACTATCCACGCTAAATCTCGGTAGCTATAATATTATTGGCACACATTTGGAACATAGTGGTCCTAACATTTAGGGGGAGGAGTGGACATTTTCATCATTCAATAAATATAGTATTTACATATTCATGTATATAGATAAATTTATTATTTTTGTGGTCCTTTGAAGTGTTAAAAGTTTTGCTAAAATATTTAAGTAATAATGATAACATCACATCTAGCATACAGAATCCGACACAGAATGTTGCTTCATAAAGACTTTGGCTTCATTTAATTCTTTTCTCTATTCATAAGGTTTACCTTACAGGGATTAAGACATCTGCATTCTGATCCCAGCTGGGCCATTAGAATTTTTGAGACCTCAGGCAAGCTTCTCTCTGCATTTTAATTCTATCCTCTATAAAGTGAAAAATGGGATTTGGTGTTTCTTTCCTAATGTTCCTTTTGTCCTTGATATTCTGTGGTTCCAGGACTTGAGAAAGATTGGCTCAGGTGTTTCATTATTGATTTTTTTTTTTTTTTTTACATCTTCATTGGAGTATAATTGCTTTACAACGGTGTGTCAGCGTCTGCTCTATAACAAAGTGAATCAGCTATACATACACATATGTTCCCATATCTCTTCCCTCTTGCGTCTCCCTCCTTCCTAACCTCCCTATCCCACCCCGCTAGGCGGTCACAAAGCACCGAGCTGATCTCCCTGTGCTATGCAGCTGCCCCCCACCAGCTATCTATTTTACGTTTGGTAGTGTATATATGTCCATGCCACTCTCTCGCTTTGTCACAGCTTACCTTTCCCCCTCCCCATATCCTCAAGTCCATTCTCTAGTAGGTCTGTGTCTTTATTCCTGTCTTAACCCTAGGTTCTTCATGACATTTTTTTTTCTTAGATTCCATATATATGTGTTAGCATACGGTATTTGTCTCTCTTTCTGACTTAACTTCACTCTGTATGACAGACTCTGGGTCCATCCACGTCATTACAAATAGCTCAATTTCGTTTCTTTTTGTGGCTGAGTAATATTGCATTGTATATATGTGCCACATCTTCTTTATCCATTCATCCAATGATGGACCCTTAGGTTGTTTCCATCTCCGGGCTATAGAGCTGCAATGAACATTTTGGTACATGACTCTTTTTGAATTATGGTTTTCTCAGAGTATATGCCCAGTAGTGGGATTGCTGGGTCATATGGTAGTTCTATTTGTAGTTTTTTAAGGAACCTCCATACTGTTCTCCATAGTGGCTGTATCAATTTACATTCCCACCAAGAGTGCAAGAGGGTTCCCTTTTCTCCACACCCTCTCCAGCATTTATTGTTTGTAGATTTTTTGATGATGGCCATTCTGACTGGTGTGAGATGATATCTCATTGTAGTTTTGATTTGCATTTCTCTAATGATTAGTGATGTTGAGCATTCTTTCATGTGTTTGTTGGCAGTCTGTATGTCTTCTTTGGAGAAATGTCTATTTAGGTCTTCTGCCCATTTTTGGATTGGGTTGTTTGTTTTTTGTTATTGAGCTGCATGAGCTGTTTATAAATTTTGGAGATTAATCCTTTGTCAGTTGCTTCATTTGCAAATATTTTCTCCCATTCTGAGGGTTGTCTTTTGGTCTTGTTTATGGTTTCCTTTGCTGTGCAAAAGCTTTGAAGTTTCATTAGGTCCCATTTGTTTATTTTTGTTTTTATTTCCATTTCTCTAGGAGGTGGGTCAAAAAGGATCTTGCTGGGATTTATATCATAGAGTGTTCTGCCTATGTTTTCCTCTAAGAGTTTTATAGTGTCTGGCCTTACATTTAGGTCTTTAATCCATTTGGGCTTATTTTTGTGTATGCTGTTAGGGAATGATCAAATCTCATACTTTACATGTACCTGTCCAGTTTTCCCAGCACCACTTATTGAAGAGGCTGTCCTTTCTCCACTGTACATTCCTGCCTCCTTTATCAAAGATAAGGTGACCATATGTGCATGGGTTTATCTCTGGGCTTTCTATCCTGTTCCTTTGATCTATCTTTCTGTATTTGTGCCAGTACCATACTGTCTTGATTACTGTAGCTTTGTAGTATAGGCTGAAGTCAGGGAGTCTGATTCCTCCAGCTCCGTTTTTCGTTCTCAAGATTGCTTTGGCTCTTCGGGGTCTTTTGTGTTTCCATACAAATTGCGAAATTTTTTGTTCTAGTTCTGTGAAAAATGCCAGTGGTAGTATGGTAGGGATTGCATTGAATCTGTAGATTGCTTTGGGTAGTAGAGTCATTTTCACAGTGTTGATTCTTCCCATCCAAGAACATGGTATATCTCTCCATCTATTTGTATCATCTTTAATTTCTTTCATCAGTGTCTTATAATTTTTTTGCATGCAGGTCTTTTGTCTCCTTAGGTAGGTTTATTCCTAGATATTTTATTCTTTTTGTTGCAGTGGTAAATGGGAGTGTTTTCTTGATTTCACTTTCAGATTTTTCATCATTAGTGTATAGGAATGCCAGAGATTTCTGTGCATTAATATTGTATCCTGCTACTTTACCAAATTCATTGATTAGCTCTAGTAGTTTTCTGGTAGCATCTTTAGGATTCTCTATGTATAGTATCATGTCATCTGCAAACAGTGACAGCTTTACTTCTTCTTTTCCAATTTGGATTCCTTTTATTTCTTTCTCTGATTGCTGTGGCTAAAACTTCCAAAACTATGTTGAATAAGAGTGGTGAGAGTGGGCAACCTTGTCTTGTTCCTGATCTTAGTGGAAATGCTTTCAGTTTTTCACCATTGAGGATGATGTTGGCTGTGGGTTTGTCATATATGGCCTTTATTATGTTGAGGAAACTTATCTCTATGTCTACTTTCTGCAGGGTTTTTATCATAAATGGGTGTTGAATTTTGTCGAAAGCTTTCTCTGCATCTATTGAGATGATCATGTGGTTTTTCTCTTTCAGTTTGTTAATATGGTGTATCACATTGATTGCTTTGCGTATATTGAAGAATGCTTGCATTCCTGGGATAAACCCCACTTGATCATGGTGTATGTTCCTTTCAATGTGCTGTTGTATTCTGTTTGCTAGTATTTTGTTGAGGATTTTTGCATCTATGTTCATCAGTGATGTTGGCCTGTAGTTTTCTTTCTTTGTGACATCCTTGTCTGGTTTTGATATCAGGGTGATGGTGGCCTTGTAGAATGAGCTTGAGAGTGTTCCTCCCTCTGCTATATTTTGGAAGAGTTTGAGGAGGATAGGTGTTAGCTCTTCTCTAAATGTTTGATAGAATTCACCTGTGAAGCCATCTGGTCCTGGGCTTTTGTTTGTTGGAAGATTTTTAATCACAGTTTCAATTTCAGTGCTTGTGATTGGTCTGTTCATATTTTCCGTTTCTTCCTGATTCAGTCTCGGCACGTTGTGCATTTCTACAAGTTTGTCCATTTCTTGCAGGTTGTCCAATTTATTGGCATAGAGTTGCTTGTAGTAATCTCTCGTGATCTTTTGTATTTCTGCAGTGTCAGTTGTTACTTCTCCTTTTTCATTTCTAATTCTATTGATTTGAGTCTTCTCTCTTTTTTTCTTGATGAGTTTGGCTAATGGTTTATCAATTTTGATTATCTTCTCAAAGAACCAGCTTTTAGTTTTATTGATCTTTGCTATCGTTTCCTTCATTTCTTTTTCATTTATTTCTGATCTGATGTTTATGATTTCTTTCCTTCTGCTAACTTTGGGGTTTTTTTGTTCTTCTTCCTCTAATTGCTTTAGGTGCAAGGTTAGGTTGTTTATTCAAGATGTTTCCTGTTTCTTACGGTAGGATTGAATTGCTATAAACTTCCCTGTTAGAAGTGCTTTTGCTGCATCCCATAGGTTTTGGGTCATTGTGTCTCCATTGTCATTTGTTTCTAGGTATTTTTTTATTTCCTCTTTGATTTCTTCAGTGATCACTTTGTTATTAAGTAGTGTATTGTTTAGACTCCATGTGTTTGTATTTTTTACAGATCTTTTCCTGTATTTGATATCTAGTCTCATAGCGTTGTGGTCGGAAAAGATACTTGATACAATTTCAGTTTTCTTCAATTTACCAAGGCTTGATTTGTGACCGAAGATATGATCTATCCTGGAGAATGTTCCAAGAGCACTTGAGAAAAATGTGTATTCTGTTGTTTTTGGATGGAATGTCCTATAAATATCAATTAAGTCCATCTTGTTTAGTGTATCATTTAAAGCTTGTGTTTCCTTATTTTCATTTTGGATGATTTGTCCATGGGTGAAAGTGGGATGTTAGAATCCCCTACTATGAATGTACTACTGTCGATTTCCCCTTTTATGGCTGTTAGTATTTGCCTTATGTATTGAGGTGCTCCTATGTTGGGTGCATAAATATTTACAATTGTTATAACTTTTCTTGGATTGATTCCTTGGTCATTATGTAGTGTCCTTCTTTGTCTCTTCTAATAGTCTTTATCTTAAAGTCTATTTTGTCTGATATGAGTGTTGCTTCTCCAGCTTTCTTTTGGTTTCCATTTTCATGGAATATCTTTTTCCATCCCCTTACTTTCAGTCTGTATGTGTCTCTAGGTCTGAAGTGGGTCTCTTGTAGACAGCATATATATGGGTCTTGTTTTTGTATCCATTCAGCCAACCTGTGCCTTTTGGTGGGAGCATTTCATCCATTTATATTTAAGGTAATTATCGATATGTATGTTCCTATTCCCATTTTCTATATTGTTTTGGGTTTGTTGTTGTAGGTCTTTTCCTTCTCTTGTGTTTCCTGCCTAGAGAAGATCCTTTAGCGTTTGTTGTAAAGCTGGTTTGGTGGTGCTGAACTCTCTCAGCTTTTGCTTGTCTGTAAAGGTTTTAATTTCTTCATCGAATCTGAATGAGATCCTTGCTGGGTAGAGTAATCTTGGTTGTAGGTTTTTCTCCTTCATCACTCTAAATATGCCCTGCCAGTCCCTTCTGGCTTGCAGAGTTTCTGCTGAAAGATCAGCTGTTAACCTTTTGGGGATTCCCTTGTATGTTATTTGTTGTTTTTCCCTTGCTGCTTTTAATATGTTTTCGTTGTATTTAATTTTTGACAGTTTGATTAATATGTGTCTTGGCGTGTTTCTCCTTGGATTTATCCTGTATGGGACTCTCTGTGCTTCCTGGACTTGATTAACTATTTCCTTTCCCATATTAGGGAAGTTTTCAGCTATAATCTCTTCAAATATTTTCTCAGTCCCTTTTTTTTTTTCTTCTTCTTCTTCTGGAACCCCTATAATTCGAATGTTGGTGCGTTTAATGTTGTCCCAGAGGTCTCTGAGCCTGTCCTCAGCTCTTTGCAATCTTTTTTCTTTATTCTGCTCTGCAGTCGTTATTTCCACTATTTTATCTTCCAGGTCACTTATCCGTTTCTTGCCTTTTGGGAGGTCTGAGGTCTTCTGCCAGCATTCAGTAGGTGCTCTGTAGGAGTTGTTCCACATGTATATGTATTTCTGGTGTATCTGTGGGGAGGAAGGTGATCTTACTCTTACTCTTCTGCCATCTTCCCCTCATCCCCATTATTGATTTTTGTAACTAGTATTGTGATGACATTCTAGGATTTGTCTTTGTTTCATTTATATAAGTCATTTCTTGAATCATACACTCATTCCTAGGTTGGCTGCTTACATCAGACAGTTTGGCCAACTTGTCCTCTATATTAATATGAGAATTGTGTCTAATAATTCTATCATTTTTCTACAGAATTCTGCACAATTCTGGGCAATTGAAGGTGAACACAATCTCTTTCATTGCTTGATTGATTATTTAATATCCTGTGGGCACCAACCAGCTGAAGACTCTATGCGGTCTGGCCCAAATCCACTTTTCTTTTCATGCTCTTTTGTCACCTCTCGACATAGGGATCCAGTCACATCAAGTGACTTCTTCTTACTTGAGTATGTCATGCAGTTCCTTGCCTTTGTATAGTTGTATTTGTAGTGCTCTATTTTCCTTAGCAGTGAAAGCTAACTTGTTTAAGGTTCTTACTACATGCGAGGCACTGTTATACATTAACTCATCCAATTATCTCAACAGCTCAGTGATGTAGGTGGTGTTCTTATCCCCATTTTTCAGAAGTGGAAACTGAGGTATGGAGAGATTAAGCAACTTTTCCAAAGTTGTATGGACAGGGTCCAAGGATCACATTGAGAGCAGCTCAGAACTATAGCACAGAGAACAACAGCTTTGGGGGCAGACAGACCTGGGTCACTTACCAGCTGTATGACATAGGAAAAATGTCCTTATTCCTCTGAGCATCAGATATGGGACTATAATACCTACTTTACATTGTGGTTGTTATAAAAAATTAGGTAAGAAAATAAATAAATATAGAAGCACCTGTTAAGCTAGTCATTTAATAATTACCTTATCTTCCTCTGAGTGAGGAGAAGCTTGATTCAGAGCCTTGGTGTGTTGTAACATCGGGCAGTTTCCCTCATTACTATGTCAGCTCATGCCCGCAGCAGTAGTATGGTATCAGGCACTTTAGAGGTTCTCACTGAAAGCTGAATGCATGCTGGAGAGAGTGACAATCACTGCTCTTAGAAAACACATACTGTGAGTGGCTAGTGCATGGCTTGACTTTTCCTTCACTTTGGTCTCTTTGGCAAGCAAGGACCAGAGTCATAATTTAAAGCCTGATGGTAATGCTGCCTTTGGAAAAATAGAACTAAGACTTGTTACCGGACTGTGTAAGTAGAAGGGTTTGTTTCAGCTTGAGGGACAAGCTAGAAAAAGCTGATGGCATTTCTGTGCCTATGGTTCTTTTGGCCCCAACAGACTTCAGGAATGTCCATTGGTCAAAGGCATGGCAGACCTGTGGTTATGGACTATCTCTACTGCCTTTCCTAGTCTCTGCTCCACATCTTACTTGTCTCTTTAGAAATGCAGGAATGTTTCTTAGTGTGTAGACAAGAGCTGCCTGTCATTGCTCTGTGCCCTTTCCCAGGCTACCTTGGGAGAACAGAGATATCAAGAAACAGTGAGGGGCTTCCCTGGTGGTGCAGTGGTTAAGAGTCCACCTGCCAATGCAGGGCACACAGGTTTGGGCCCTGGTCCGGCAAGATCCCACATGCCATGGAGCAGCTAAGCCCGTGTGCCATAACTACTGAGCTTGCGCTCTAGAGCCCGTGAGCCACAACTACTGAGCCCATGTGCCACAACTACTGAGCCTGTGCGCCACAAGTACTGAGCCTGCATGCCACAACTACTGAAGCCCACACACCTAGAGCCCGTGCTCCTCAACAAGAGAAGCCACCGCGATGAGAAGCCCGCGCACCGCAACGAAGAGTAGCCCCTGCTCACTGCAGCTAGAGAAAGCCCACACGCAGCAATGAAGACCCAACGCAGCCAAAAATAATAAAAAAAAAAGAAAGAAAATAAGAGGACAAAAAATAAGAACAGTGAGGACAAGAGGAAGTAGTAACTTTTTCAGAATAAAAAGGAGAAGGTACAAGTTGGTCAGAAAGGAGAAACAGCAAAGGGGAAGAAGAAGGCAAGAGGCTGGGGTTTCCTTTTGAATGGACCCAGGAGGCTGTGGCTGCTCCAGTCTCTGTTCCTCCTAGGTGTCTACACTCTTACCTCTGCCTTCCTGGTGCCACCACCCAGGCACCTCAACAGAGTAACTGCTATTCTTTCCTCAGGAATCAGCTCAGGACTTGGCCTCCCCTGATCACAAAAATGGGTTTAGGGGTCCCTCCACAGTGTTCCCTTATGACCCTGTGCTACCTCAGCTCACTGCTTCACAGTTTAGTGCACTTTGTAGACAAGCCTATCTTCAATGAACCATGGACAACTTGGGGAGAAGAGTTATTATCACCTTCAATATTCAATAACTCTGTAATTCTAACACACCTGGTAGAATGAATCACTGGGAGATTTCTGTCAACATCACCAATGTATGTACTCCTATCTTGGAAATACTACTTAGCATAGATTATGGGATTAATTGCTGGAGATCTAGTGTACCAGGCTCTGAGTAGAATAAAATATCAATACCAGTCTATCAACATTTATTTCTTGGAATAGGTCATTCATTCACTTATCCATAAACCAACTCATGTTTTCAATAAACATTTATTAAAAACCCCATAGTTTGGGATTCCCTGGTGGTCCAGGGGTTAGGACTCTGTGCTTTCACTGCCGAGGGCATGGGTTCAATCCCTGGTCGGGGAGCTAAGATCCCACAAGCCGCACAGTGCAGCCCAACAAAACAAAACCAAATCCCCAAAACCATAGTTTATCACTCATTCTGTCCATTCATTCATTTACTCAACACACATTTATTGAGTGTCTGTTAAGTGTTCAGACTGTGGATGTATTGGTGAATGTAACAGGAATATTTCTCCAATGGGAATCATACAGGATATTGGAGAAAAGAGACAATGCAAATGTAAAGGCATGGATGTAAAATTATGAATTGCATTAAGTGCTTTGGAGGAAACTAAAAAGGTGCAGTTATAGAGAATAAAAATGAAAGGGTGGTCAGAGGAGGTTTCTCAGAGGAAGTGACAATTAAACCAAACATTGTGCCAGACACTGAACTCAGGAGGAACTGAAAGACTGGTGGGCAATATGCATAGAAATCTACAGTGGGATACCTCCTGCCAAGGACAGTTGCAGAAAATAGCAGTGGATGGAGAACAAAGAATGGATTACCAACTCTAATTAGGCCCACCAGGAAAGCTTTCCCAGAGGAGGTGATGTTTCCACTGACTCCTGGAGAATGAGAAGGCGTATTTGAAACCTTCCAGGCAAGGAAATCAACATTGGGTCTTAACGTCTCTCAACTCCTGCATTTCTGCCCTCCAGTTCATGATGTAAGAAGGATCTTTCTAAACCTCATGTCTGAATATATAAATCCCCAAATTTATAGCTCAAGTAGCTTCCCATCCTCTCTCCAGGAAATACAGACTAAACTCTATGGCATATTTCATAACATGATCTCAGCATTAACAACTGCCCCCTCCTTGCCTATGACCTTTAGCAGTGGATTCTCAGCTGGGCTCCTTCACACATTGACGGGTATCCCAAGGGATTCCCTCTGCTTTGGGAAACTCCAGCTTCCAGACTTCTACTTTAAGGTCCAGATCAGCTGTCACCTGGGTGACACCTGCCCTCATCACTCCCCTACGCCCCCTCACACCTGGAGAGAATGAGTCCTTGCTTTTTGTCCTTCCACAGCATCTTGAACCTAGCTCTATTTTGGAAGTTATCTCGCTAGACTATGATTACCTTGTGGTCTGTCTTTCTTACTAGACTGTGTACTTCATGAAGACAAGAATACTGTCTTAGTAATCTTTGTACTCCTGGGCCTAGAAAGCACAGTGCTTATACTATAGGTGAACAGTCAATAGTTTCTTATTAAGTGCATGAATGGAGAGAAGGAAATGACTTACTGGGTAGATTCTCATGGTAACAGTTTAGTTTAAAGAATATAGGCTGGCACAGGAAGAGAAGGAAATTAAGGAAAACAAAAGAGACTATACTTAACCCTATGAGGAATGTACGAGACAGTAGGAAACATTGGTTCCAAATTTCCGATTTTCTGAATTCATTAAGTCATTGAGGTGAAACAGAATTAAGTATTAGCCATGTATATCCATGGATAAATCTGGGAACTAGCTATAGCAGCCACATCTAATGGTTATATAGTGAGAGCCAACTGGGTAATTTTGAATTTTCTAGTAGCCACATTAAAAAGGTAAAAACAAACAGATGGAATTCATTTTAATTATATATTTTACTTAACCTAATATATTCAAAATATTATCATTTCCACATATAATCAATATAAAATGTTGAGATATTTTAATTTTTGTTTTTGTTTTTTTGCAGTGAGTCATCAAAATCTGGTGTGTATTTTATATTGGGTTGGCCTAAAAGTTCCTTCGTGTTTTTCCTTAACACTTTGCGGAAAAACCTGAACGAACTTTTGGCCAGGCCAATACAGCACATCTCACTTTGGACCAGCCACATTTCCAGTGAACAGTGTAGCTAGTGACTCCCACATCAGAAAGCTCAGAGCTAGAGCATTTGGGTATTTCTGAAAAGATAAACTATTTTTTTCTTTTAAGTTATTATTTGCCTCCTTACTTCCGTTGCATAGGCAGGAAAATGAATGTATACTTAAGTAGAGGGTTTAATTATAATTTTACACAATTTCACCAAGTTGGTTTGTATATGCAATTCAATGTCTTTGGAACTTGTTTTGCCAGGAGGTGGGGTTGGGAAAAGCAGGAAGAAAATGGAAAGAAGGAATTAAAACTCCTTTTCATTTTCACAGACATTTCTGAAAAAAGTATACATTTATAAACCCTTTCTAAAAAGTTACCAAGAACTTTAAGAATGTTCATACCTACTGTTTGACATAGAATCTTACTTCCAGGAATCAGCCATCAGGAAACATTTGGAAATGCATTCTGAGATTTAGGCATCAAGATGTTCATTACTATTTTGGTACACAAATTAATAACTGGTAATATCTTGAAGTCCAGAATTATTGGACAGGCAAACTATGGTATATATTTATAATGAAATATTATGTTGCCACTAAAATTTATGCATGGGAAAATTTTTGATGATGTGGGAAATTGTTTGATACAATGTTAAGCAAAAAGCATAGGAAACAAAATTGTATATTCAGTATTAAACTATGAAAGGTGCAATGATAGACTGGAAGGAAATATGATAAAGTGTAGCAGTATCTCAATAGCAGAATCTTAAGTGATTCATTTTTTCCTTCTGTTTTGATGAGTTTTACAATTTTTCCCACAAGGAGTGTACACTAGGTCTATAAGCAAGCAAACAGAAACATAGAAAATATTTAACCTTGTTCACTTTCTCACAAGCGCTATACCTCTAGCTAGGAACCCTTCCCCATACCTTCTTTTTCCTCCAAACACATATGATCTCCCTCTCTGGCTTTGGGCGAGAATGGCGAGAGAAATGGCTAAAGAGAGGGGCATCTGAAGGCAGCTAAGTGATGGGGTAGCTTACTGGAAGAGAAGCTGGGAGAACAGCCTTCTTGTGTTGGATTTCTAAGCTGACTGGGAAAATCTCATCATCCCCCTGGGTTCCAGTTCCTCATCTATAAAAGGTGATGAAAATCGTTGGAATGAATTTCCCTTAGCCACTTCTAATTCTCTATGATGAGCCCTCTGACAAAGAAAACTTAAGCTTAGCACTTTTTCTCTCCTCCCTACAACACATCTTTTCAGTTCTGGTTTCTCTCATTCTATGTGTTTATTTTACAAATGGTAACCAGCTGTAAGACTGAACCCCTCTACCCCCCAAATATCTAAGTCTTTCTACTACGAAATCCCCATAGTGCCCCAAATGTCATGCCCTTAAGTTCAGGAAGCTTCTCTTATTTAACATATTTTTGGGACACCACCTGTCTCCGAGGTCAGTAGCAGGAAAGAGAATCTTGGATCCATTTTAGAAACTGTTTCAAGTAACAACATTACTTTGAAAAATGAACAGCCCTGTTTTGGAGATACTAAGTTCAAAATCAGAAAATCGGGCTTCCCTGGTGGTGCAGTGGTTGAGAGTCCGCCTGCCAATGCAGGGGACACGGGTTCGTGCCCCGGTCCGGGAGGATCCCACATGCCGCGGAGTGGCTGGGCCCGTGAGCCGTGGCCGCTGAGCCTGCGCGTCCAGAGCCTGTGCTCCGCAACAGCAGAAGCCACAACAGTGAGAGGCCCACGTACCACAAAAAAAAAAAAAAAAAAAAAACAATCAGAAAATCTTTCCCAGTATCTCCTCTCCAAGAGTCCCTTTCTGGTACCAGTATGGAAGGTAGCAGTGTTGATGAATAGTGCCCTGTAGATACCCTAGTGATCTCTACAGCATGACCCATCTGCCTCTCCGAAGGATTATACAAAAGCAGTATCTGCAAAAATAGCTCCAGAATGGGACTTTGTCTCATTCTTATTAGGCATCATTCTGTAATGCCTCTCTTAAGAGATAGATTTTGCCTTTACATTATAGGCTTAATGTCTACATTTTCTCTATGCAAATTAAATCCAAACACATGATTTGACAAACTAGTCTCTGAAATCCTCAGAGCCTTATGATAGCTCTGTTACCTAAAATGGTACCTGGTATGTGGTAGGCTCTTCATATATGTTTATTGACCAGAACTGTTCTTAGATTGATAAATCTCAACAAATGATTGAACTTCTGGTCTTTCCTAGAAATTGTGGGATGTAAGATTATGAAACCTCTGTGCCACCATAGTATTATCAGCTTCCTGAGCTTTTGCTCAGTGGACTTTCATTAAATTATTTACTCACTTATATTCATTCTTTCACCACATATTTTGGAGGTATTATACCAGTTACTACTTTTTGACACCCATCAATTAGCAGCAGACTACAGAAAAAATTTTGGGCTTAGAACATTTGGGATTCAAAGTCAAGTTCTGCTTCTTACCAGTTGCATGAACTTGAGCTATTTAATCTCTCTCAGACTCAGTTCACTTTTTTCTAAAATGGGGATAACACACCTGTGTCACAGGCTTACTATGAGTATCCCATGAAATCATTTGTGTAAATCACTAATTGAGTTTCTGGGATGGACTTGAAATTATTTTTTAAAAGTATCTATATTTAAAGTATGTGGAGACTGTAAAACAATTTTCACAAATGTTACCTCTTGCAATGCTTGCATCTCCCTGGAGAGAAGATGCATTATTTTTAGGTTTTGCATCTGGGGAATTGCATGAATGGTCTGGGGGAAGAAATTTGGGAGCATGGGGACCAGGAGAACATTGGTGTCATGAAACACACTCTTGACCCAATGATGATGTGAATGGCTATTAGTGAGGAGTGCCTGGGGTAACAGGTGCCGAGGCCTTTTGCAAAGTGAAATTTCAGAAACAGCAATAATCTAAATATGGCCTGGTGAAGCAGGGAGTTGACATTTGAACATTTACTTTGCGCTATAGCCTTCATTATCGCCACCATAGTCCTCCACCACTAGACACATTTACAAATGAGGAAACCTAGGGTCAGAGATGTCTATTTGTACAAGATTTCCCCAGCTCCCAAGTAGCAAAGGTGGGCTTTAAATTCAGGTGTGTGTGTGGCTGAGAAATTCAGCTCAAGCAGCAAATCTGAAATTGCTAGTCACAGACGTTTTAAATAACGCAGATAACATCTACTGAGCACCTACTATCTGCCAGGAAATTTCTAAGACTTGTACATGTTAACTCATTTAATTCTCATCAAACTCCATGAAATATATATATTTTTTTAAACATCTTTATTGGGGTATAATTGCTTTACAATGGTGTGTTAGTTTCTGCTTTATGACAAAGTGAATCAGTTATACATATACATATGTTCCCATATGTCTTCCCTCTTGCGTCTCCCTCCCTCCCACTCTCCCTATCCCACCCCTCCAGGCTGTCACAAAGCACCGAGCTAATATCCCTGTGCCTTGCGGCTGATTCCCCCTAGCTATCTACCTTACTACGTTTGTTAGTGTGTATATGTCCATGACTCTCTCTCGCCCTGTCAAAGCTCACCCTTCCCCCTCCCCATATCCTCAGGTCCATTCTCCAGTAGGTCTACGTCTTTATTCCTGTCTTACCCCTAGGTTCTTCATGACATTTTTTTTCCCTTAAATTCCATATATATGTGTTAGCATACGGTATTTGTCTTTTT
Source organism: Delphinapterus leucas (assembly GCF_059928025.1). Classification (NCBI taxonomy): domain Eukaryota; kingdom Metazoa; phylum Chordata; class Mammalia; order Artiodactyla; family Monodontidae; genus Delphinapterus; species Delphinapterus leucas. The sequence continues at coordinate 11,249,323 of NC_143145.1, forward strand.
CTTTCTGACTTACTTCACTCTGTATGACAGACTCTAGGTCTATCCATCTCATTACAAATAGCTCAATTTCATTTCTTTTTAAGGCTGAGTAATATTCCATTGTATATATGTGCCACATCTTCTTTATCCATTCATCCGATGATGGGCGCTTAGGTTGTTTCCATCTCCGGGCTATTGTAAAAAGAGCTGCAATGAACATTTTGGTACATGACTCTTTTTGAATTTTGGTTTTCTCAGGGTATATGCCCAGTAGTGGGATTGCTGGGTCATATGGTAATTCTATTTGTAGTTTTTTAAGGAACCTCCATACTGTTCTCCATAGTGGCTGAACCAATTCACATTCCCACCAGCAGTGCAAGAGTGTTCCCTTTTCTCCACACCCTCTCCAGCATTTATTGTTTGTAGATTTTTTGATGATGGCCATTCTGACTGGTGTGAGATGATATCTCATTGTAGTTTTGATTTGCATTTCTCTAATGATTAATGATGTTGAGCATTCTTTCATGTGTTTGTTGGCATTCTGTATATCTCCTTTGGAGAAATGTCTATTTAGGTCTTCTGCCCATTTTTGGATTGGGTTGTTTGTTTTTTTGTTATTGAGCTGCATGAGCTGTTTGTAAATTTTGGAGATTAATCCTTTGTCAGTTGCTTCATTTGCAAATATTTTCTCCCATTCTGAGGGTTGTCTTTTGGTCTTGATTATGGTTTCCTTTGCTGTGCAAAAGCTTTGAAGTTTCATTAGGTCCCATTTGTTTATTTTTGGTTTTATTTCCATTACTCTAGGAGGTGGGTCAGAAAGGATCTTGCTGTGATTTATGTCATAGAGTGTTCTGCCTATGTTTTCCTCTAAGAGTTTGATAGTTTCTGGCCTTACATTTAGGTCTTTAATCCATTTTGAGCTTATTTTTGTGTATGGTGTTAGGGAGTGATCTAATCTCATACATTTACATGTACCTGTCCAGTTTTCCCAGCACCATTTATTGACGAGGCTGTCCTTTCTCCACTGTACATTCCTGCCACCTTTATCAAAGATAAGGTGTCCATATGTGCGTGGGTTTATCTCTGGGCTTTCTATCCTGTTCCATTGATCTATCTTTCTGTTTTTGTGCCAGTACCATACTGTCTTGATTACTGTAGCTTTGTAGTATAGTCGGAAGTCAGGGAGCCTGATTCCTCCAGCTCCTTTTTTCGTTCTCAAGATTGCTTTGGCTCTTCGGGGTCTTTTGTGTTTCCATACAAATTGCGAAATTTTTTGTTCTAGTTCTGTGAAAAATGCCAGTGGTAGTATGGTAGGGATTGCATTGAATCTGTAGATTGCTTTGGGTAGTAGAGTCATTTTCACAATGTTGATTCTTCCCATCCAAGAACATGGTATATCTCTCCATCTATTTGTATCATCTTTAATTTCTTTCATCAGTGTCTTATAATTTTCTGCATACAGGTCTTTCGTCTCCTTAGGTAGGTTTATTCCTAGATATTTTATTCTTTTTGTTGCAATGATAAATGGGAGTGTTTTCTTGATTTCACTTTCAGATTTTTCATCATTAGTATATAGGAATGCCAGATATTTCTGTGCATTAATTTTGTATCCTGCTACTTTACCAAATGCATTGATTAGCTCTAGTAGTTTTCTGGTAGCATCTTTAGGATTCTCTATGTGTAGTATCATGTCATCTGCAAACAGTGACAGCTTTACTTCTTCTTTTCCGATTTGGATTCCTTTTATTTCCTTTTCTTCTCTGATTGCTGTGGCTAAAACTTCCAAAACTATGTTGAATAAGAGTGGTGAGAGTGGGCAACCTTGTCTTGTTCCTGATCTTAGTGGAAATGCTTTCAGTTTTTCACCATTGAGGATGATGTTGGCTGTGGGCTTGTCATATATGGCCTTTATTATGTTGAGGAAAGTTCCCTCTATGCCTACTTTCTGCAGGGTTTTTATCATAAATGGGTGTTGAATTTTGTCGAAAGCTTTCTCTGCATCTATTGAGATGATCATATGGTTTTTCTCCTTCAGTTTGTTAATATGGTTTATCACATTGATAGATTTGCGTATATTGAAGAATCCTTGCATTCCTGGAATAAACCCCACTTGATCATGGTGTATGATCCTTTTAATGTGCTGTTGGATTCTGTTTGCTAGTATTTTGTTGAGGATTTTTGCATCTATGTTCATCAGTGATATTGGCCTGTAGTTTTCTTTCTTTGTGACATCCTTGTCTGGTTTTGGTATCACGGTGATGGTGGCCTTGTAGAAGGAATTTGGGAGTGTTCCTCCCTCTGCTATATTTTGGAAGAGTTCGAGAAGGATAGGTGTTAGCTCTTCTTTAAACGTTTGATAGAATTCACCTGTGAAGCCATCTGGTCCTGGGCTTTTGTTTGTTGGAAGATTTTTAATCACAGTTTCAATTTCAGTGCTTGTGATTGGTCTGTTCATATTTTCTATTTCTTCCTGATTCAGTCTTGGCAGGTTGTGCATTTCTAAGAATTTGTCCATTTCTTCCAGATTGTCCATTTTATTGGCATAGAGTTGCTTGTAGTAATCTCTCATGATTTTTTTTATTTCTGCAGTGTCAGTTGTTACTTCTCCTTTTTCATTTCTAATTCTATTGATTTGAGTCTTCTCCCTTTTTTTCTTGATGAATCTGGCTAGTGGTTTATCTATTTTGTTTATCTTCTCAAAGAACCAGCTTTTAGTTTTATTGATCTTTGCTATCGTTTCCTTCATTTCTTTTTCATTTATTTCTGATCTGATTTTTATGATTTCTTTCCTTCTGCTAGCTTTGGGGTTTTTTTGTTCTTCTTTCTCTAATTGCTTGAGGTGCAAGGTTAGGTTGTTTATCCGAGATGTTTCCTGCTTCTTAAGGTGGGCTTGTATTGCTATAAACTTTCCCCTTAGAACTGCTTTTGCTGCATCCCATAGGTTTTGGGTCATTGTGTCTCCATTGTCATTTGTTTCTAGGTATTTTTTTATTTCCTCTTTGATTTCTTCAGTGATCACTTCATTATTAAGTAGTGTATTGTTTAGCCTCCATGAGTTTGTATTTTTTACAGATCTTTTCCTGTAATTGATATCTAGTCTCATGGCGTTGTGGTCAGAAAAGATACTTGATACAATTTCAATTTTCTTAAATTTACCAAGGCTTGATTTGTGACCCAAGATATGATCTATCCTGGAGAATGTTCCAAGAGCACTTGAGAAAAATGTGTATTCTGTTGTTTTTGGATGGAGTGTCCTATAAATATCAATTAAGTCCATCTTGTTTAGTGTATCATTTAAAGCTTGTGTTTCCTTATTTATTTTCATTTTGGATGATCTGTCCATGGGTGAAAGTGGGGTGTTAAAGTCCCCTACTATGAATGTGTTACTGTCGATCTCCCCTTTTATGGCTGTTAGTATTTGCCTTATGTATTGAGGTGCTCCTATGTTGGGTGCATAAATATTTACAATTGTTATATCTTCTTCTTGGATCGATCCCTTGATCATTATGTAGTGTCCTTCTTTGTCTCTTTTAATAGTCCTTATTTTAAAGTCTATTTTGTCTGATATGAGAATTGCTACTCCAGCTTTCTTTTGGTTTCCATTTGCATGGAATATCTTTTTCCATCCCCTTACTTTCAGTCTGTATGTGTCTCTAAGTCTGAAGTGGGTCTCTTGTAGACAGCATATATAAGGGTCTTGTTTTTGTATCCATTCAGCCAATCTGTGTCTTTTGGTGGGAGCATTTAGTCCATTTACATTTAAGGTAATTATCGATATGTATGTTCCTATTCCCATTTTCTATATTGTTTTGGGTTCGTTGTTATAGGTCTTTTCCTACTCTTGTGTTTCTTGTCTAGAGAAGTTCCTTTAGCATTTGTTGTAAAGCTGGTTTGGTGGTGCTGAACTCTCTCAGCTTTTGCTTGTCTGTAAAGGTTTTAATTTCTCCATCAAATCTGAATGAGATCCTTGCTGGGTAGAGTAGTCTTGGTTGCAGGTTTTTCTCCTTCATCACTTTCAGTATGTCCTGCCACTCCCTTCTGGCTTGTAGGGTTTCTGCTGAGAGATCAGCTGTTAACCTTTTGGGGATTCCCTTGTGTGTTATTTGTTGTTTTTCCCTTGCTGCTTTTAATATGCTTTCTTTGTATTTAATTTTTGACAGTTTGATTAATATGTGTCTTGGCGTATTTCTCCTTGTATTTATCCTGTATGGGACTCTCTGTGCTTCCTGGACTTGATTAACTATTTCCTTTCCCATATTAGGGAAGTTTTCAACTATAATCTCTTCAGATATTTTCTCAGTCCCTTTCTTTTTCTCTTCTTCTTCTGGAACCCCTATAATTCGAATGTTGGTGCGTTTAATGTTGTCCCAGAGGTCTCTGAGACTGTCCTTATTTCTTTTCATCCTTTTTTCTTTATTCTGCTCTGCAGTAGTTATTTCCACTATTTTATCTTCCAGGTCACTTATCCGTTCTTCTGCCTCAGTTATTCTGCTATTGATCCTATCTAGAGTACTTTTAATTTCATTTATTGCGTTGTTCATCGTTGCTTGTTTCATCTTTATTTCTTCTAGGTCCTTGTTAACTGTTTCTTGCATTTTGTCCATTCTACTTCCAAGATTTCGGATCATCCTTACTATCATTATTCTGAATTCTTTTTCAGGGAGACTGCCTATTTCCTCTTCATTTGTTAGGTCTGGTGCATTTTTATCTTGCTCCTTCATCTGCTGTGTGTTTTTCTGTCTTCTCATTTTGCTTATCTTACTGTATTTGGGGTCTCCTTTTGCAGGCTGCACGTTCGTAGTTCCCGTTGTTTTTGATGTCTGTCTCCAGTGGCTAAGGTTGTTTCAGTGGGTTGTGTAGGCTTCCTGGTGGAGGGGACTAGTGCCTGTGTTGTGGTGGATGAGGCTGGATCTTGTCTCTCTAGTGGGCAGGTTCACGTCTGGTGGTGTGTTTTGGGGTGTCTGTGGCCTTATTATGATTTTAGGCAGCCTCTCTGCTAGTGGGTGGGGTTGTGTTCCTGTTTTGCTAGTTGTTTGGTATAGGTTGTCCAGCACTGTGGCTTGCTGGTCATTGAGTGAAGCTGGGTGCTGGTGTTAAGATGGAGGTCTCTGGGAGATTTCTGCCGTTTAATATTATGTGGAGCTGGGAGGTCTCTTGTTGACCAGTGTCCTGAAGTTGGCTCTCCTACCTCAGAGGCAGAGCCCTGACTCCTGGCTGAAGCACCAAGAGCCTTTCATCCACACGGCTCAGAATAAAAGGGAGAAAAAGTAGAGAGAATTAGTAGAAGTATGAGGAAAGAAAGAAGGAAAGGAGGAAAGGAAGGAAGGAAGAAAGAGGCAAAGCAGGAAAGAAAGGAGGGAGGGAGGAAGGAAGGAAGGAAGGAGGGAAAGAAGGAAAAAAGAAAGAAAGAAGATACAGTAAAAATAAAATAAAGTATAATATAGTTATTGAATTAAAAAATATTTAGAAAAAAAAAAAGGGACGGATAGAACCTTAGGACAAATGTTGGAAGCAAAGCTATACAGAGAAAATCTTACACAGAAGCATACACATACACCTTCACAAAAAGAGGTAAAGGGGGAAAATCATAAATCTTGCTCTCAGAGACCACCTCCTCAATTTGGGGTGATTCGTTGTCTAAAGGAGGGAAGGAAGGAAGGAAAGAAAGAAAGAAAGAACGAAGGTTAAGTATAATAAAGTTATTACAATTAAAATTAATTATTAAGAAAAAAATTAAAAAAAAAAAAACCATGGACGGATAGAGCCCTAGGACAAATGGTGGAAGCAAGACTATACAGACAAGATCTCACACAGAAGCATACACGTACACATTCACAAAAAGAGGAAAAGGGAAAAAAATCATAGATCTCGCTCCTAAAGTCCACCTCTTCAATTTGGGATCATTCCTTGTCTATTCAGGTATTCCACAGATGCAGGGTATATCAAGTTGATTGTGGAGCTTTAATCCGCTGCTTCTGAGGCTGCTGGGAGAGATTTCCCTTTCTCTTCTTTGTTCTCACAGCTCACAGGAGCTCAGCTTTGGATTTGGCCCTGCCTCTGCGTGTAGGTCGCTGGAGGGCGTCTGTTTTTTGCTCAGACAGGACGGGGTTAAAGGAGCCGCTGATTCGGGGGCTCCGGCTCACTCAGGCTGGGGGGTGGGGGGAAGGAGGGGCACTGCGTGCGGGGCAGGCCTGCGGCGTCAGAGGCGGCGTGACGTTGCGGCCGAGGCCGGCGTGACGTTGCATCAGCCTGAGGCCCGCCGTGCGTTCTCCCGGGGAAGTTGTCCCTTGATCCCGGGAACCTGGCAGTGGCGGGCTGCACAGGCTCCGCGGAAGAGGGGTGTGGAGAGTGACCTGTGCTCGCACACAGGCCCCTTGGTGGCGGCAGCAGCAGCCTGAGCGTCTCCCGCCCGTCTCTGGGGTTCGCGCTTTTAGCCGCGGCTCGCGCCCGTCTCTGGAGTTCCTTTAAGCAGCGCTCTTAAACCCTTCTCCTCGCGCACCAGGAAACAAAGAGGGAAGAAAAAGTCTCTTGCCTCTTCGGCAGGTGCAGGCTTTTCCCCGAACTCCCTCTCGGCTAGTCGTGGTGCACTAATCCCTTCCGGCTATGTTCAAGCCGCCAACCCCAGTCCTCTCCCTGCGCTCCGTCCAAAACCGAAGCCCGAGCCTCAGCTCGCAGCCCCGCCCGCCCCGGCGGGTGAGCAGACAAGCCTCTCGGGCTGGTGAGTGCCGGTCGGCACCGATCCGCTGTGCGGGAATCTCCCCTTTGCCCTACGCACCCGTCGCTGTGCACTACTCTGCGGTCCCGCAGCTCCCCCCTCCGCCTCCCGCAGTCTCCGCCCGCGGAGGGGTTTCCTAGTGTGTGGAAACTTTTCCTCCTTCACAGCTCCCTCCCACTGGTGCAGGTGCCGTCCGTATTCTTTTGTCTCTGTTTTTTTTATTTTCTTTTGCCCTACCCAGGTACGTGGGGAGTTTCTTGCCTTTTGGGAGGTCTGAGGTCTTTTGCCAGCCTTCAGTAGGTGTTCTGTAGGAGTTGTTCCACGTGTAGATGTATTTCTGGTATATCCGTGGGGAGGAAGGCGATCTCCGCGTCTTACTCTTCCGCCATCTTCCGCAAAATCTATCAAATATATGATATTATATTTTTCATGTTATAGATAAGGCAAGTAAAATGAAAGTTATTAACATACTTGCCCAACATCACATGACTAGGAAATAATGGTGATGAGATTCAGTACAGGCAATCTGATTCTGGGATCCTCTGACATAACCATAATAGAGTCTTTTTAGAGGTCAAGCTTCAAACACGGGTTAAGATTTATGACCTTCATAACTTGTAAGTAAATACTAACTTAAAGAATCTGTAATTTGAAATGTAATGGTTTTCTACAGTTTTTCATATTTGATTAGAAGTAAGAATAGGAAAATTTGCAGTTTCAGACAATAGCTAAAACTAGACAACTATAAAACTATGGCTTTGATTGAGTACCCATGTTCTGATCAGGCTTTGTCATCTGATTTTTATATTTTTTGAGGGAAAAACAGCCATAGTTTCTGGCTGCAGCCTGTTTGGCTGTGCATTTGGAAGGTGTAAAATATATTCATTTATCTCCATCTGATGATGGTCTTGGTCAGCAAGCTGTGGGCAATTCGTATTATTGATATTATTCTCTAATTTCACTTGTCTATGTCACTGTCTCACTTCTTAAAATTCCCCTTTTTATTTTTCTTTCCATTTCGATTTGCTATCCTTGGTTAAAGGTGACTTTAGAGAGAAAAAAAACATAGGTTTGTGAATTTTTGAATGGGTGAGTGAATAAGGTTGCTATGTTCAGCTGTATAGGTTGAGTACTGCACAACTATAGGAGACACCATTTGCATGGTCTGTGATGCTCTGAGTAACATCCCCTGGAGTTGTGTGATGTGTGTTCATATACCTGAATGAATATTGATGTGTGTGTGGTTAAGATGGCATTCATGTATGAACACGTCCGTGTATAAACATGTGACTGACGTATCTAAGAACTCCTATTGTATATGTGCGAATTTGTCTGTGTATTTGCATCTGTGTCCGAGTATAAGTTTTGATGGTGGAGTGGGAGATAGGAGTTAGGAAAGACTGAATATCTTAGATTCCATAAGAAATATGAGTTTACAGCAAGAGGAGTCACACGTTGCTTTTTGAAGTAACATTTAAGCATGATATATGGTAGAGGCTGTATTGACAAAGTGCCAAGTAAAAGCACTTGACGATTATTCAGAGTTCCTCCAATTTTTTTTCCAGGGAATGCACCTCTGTTTAGCCTGAGTAGTATGATTTAATTTTCTTCAGTGTGGGAGAATACTTAATGGGAGTTTCAGTTCTGAGCTTTACTCCTAGCTTTATAAACTTTTTTCTTGGACATACCTGTTCTTCCTCACCTGTAAGAAAGAAAAAAAATCCCGAAAAACAAACCCAAGCATATGTGTGTGTGCATGCATGTGTGTATGCATATATAATTTTCTGTATCTCAGAGAACTCTATAAAATCAAATCATAAGATTTGATGCAAAGGTATTATTAATTACAAGTGATACAGATATACCAAATTTCTGCTTTCCTTCTGTATTATTAATTCAGTTCACTCATTCTTCAGTAAACATTTATTGAACAGGTACATTCTTCCAGGTACTGTGGTAGATGTTTAGAATACTTATACTCTCCTCAGAGTACTTATAGACTGTAAGAGGAGACACATGCATAAACATACATTAAAACACATGGTAAGACAAGTTTGTGACTTTAACACACTCACATTCTAATTGGGAGAAGAGGCTAATAAAGAAAGCATAGGAATCCTGATGGGAAAAGTACTGCTTTTGACATGTTTGTGGGGAACAACTAATGCCACTTGGGTTTGTGGGTCCTAAAGTCTTTGTGGAAGATAACTTTTTGATTTATTGTGTTTTGTTTTATTGAGGTATAATTTACAACTAATGAAATTATCCATTGTAAGTGTATAATTCAATGCTGTTTTGCAAATTTATTGAGTAGTACAGCCATGACCACAATCCAGTTTTAGAATATTTCCATTTCCCTGATGCCTTGGTGGTGGTAGGCAATCTCCACTCCAACCCCAAGTCATCTGCTTTCTGTCTCTACAGAGTTGCATTTTATGAGCATCTCATATAAATGGAATCACACAATACATAGTTTTTTTGTGTAAGTCTAGGTTCTTTCATTTAGCATAATGTTTTTGATGTACATCTGTGTTGTAGAATACAACAGTAGTTTGTTACTTTTATTGCTGAATAATATTCCACTGTATGATTTTACCACATTTTGTTTATTCATTCACCAGTTGATGGACATTTAGATTCTTTCATTTTGGGGCTACTGTGGATAATACTGCTATGCACATTTGGGTACAAGTCTTTGGGAGGACATAGGCTTTCAACTTCTGTTGGGTAGTTACCTAAGAGTAGAAGGAATAGAATTGCTGGATCATTTAGTAATTTTTAAACAGCTAAGTGGAGCTGTAATTCATATATCCTAAAATTTACCCTTTTCAAGTATACAATTAAATGCATTTTAAAGTTAGCTTTTTAAGAAACTGCCCATTTGTTTTCCAAAGAGGCTGTCCCATGTTACATTCTTACCAGGAATGTATGAGAGCTTCAATTTCTCCACTTCCTGTCAACACTTAGTATTGTCAGTGTTTTGATTATAGCCATTCTTCTGTGGATATGCAGAAGTATTTTTATTGTGGTTTTAATTTGTATTTCTTATTGAAGAATGATGTTTAGTATCTTTCCATGTGCTCATGCCCATTTGTATGACATCTTTAGTAAAGTATCTATTTATATATTTTACCTTTTAAAAAATTTGCAATGTTTGTCTGATTATTTTTGAGTGATAAGAGTTTTCTGTATATTGTGGATAAACATAATTTATCAGATATATTATTTGCAAATATATATGTATAACTTAGTTACACTTTTAAAAAACCTGTTTGGTATTATCTGGTAAATTTGAATATATTCATATATCTCATGTCATCTAGCAGTCCTACCCCTAGTTATATATGCAACAGATATGTGTGCACATATGGACCAAAAGATAGAGAAATATGTTTGTGACTGAACTATTTGTGTTAGATCCAAAATGGGAACAGTGCAAGTGTCCATCAGTAGGGTAGATGAATGCATTTTGCTATGTTCATAAAATTGAACTCCACAGAGGTGGAATGTACTCATAATGGCTAAAGCAATAAGTGGATAAATCTCACAAAAGACTGCTGAATACAAAAGGCTAGAAGATATAAACTATATAGTTCAATTTATATAAATTTCAAAAGCGATATATGGTGTTAGAAATCATGTGATTTTTACATAGCGGGGAGGAGGGTGAATAGTGATTCAAAGTAGGTGAGAAAGGGGCTTCTGGATTGCTGGCAGTAACCTACTTTTTGACCAAATGGTGGTTATATAAATGTGTCAATTTGTGAAAATTTATTGTATTTTATGCTTGTGATTTGTGAACTTTTTCTCTATAGGTTATTCTTCCAAAAAACATAAAAGATTTTAGGGAAAAAAAGGGACATGTGCTCTCATACTAGGTTGGGTACAAATCTTAGCTCTATTACTCTCTAGTTGTAGGACCTTGGCTTAGTTACATAACTCTGTTCCAGTGTCCTCATTTGCAAAAGGAAAATTATAATAGTACCTGTTTCCTAAGTGGTTGTGAGAACTACATTACCGTAGTTGAAGCATTAAGAATGCTTATACCTAGTATGTGCTCAATGAATATTGACTACTGTTGTTTTTATGCTCTGGATGTTTCCCTCTTTTCCCTCTTTTTTTAAAAAGTATTGTCTACATTATATCTCACCTCTAGATCTCAGTTTTTCTCTAGGATTCCATCCCAGTACTCCACTCTTCTCACTCTGCATACCCGCTTGGATCATGTCATTCTTCCTTGTGTTTCCCCACGACCATTTACTGGTGGTTTCTCAGTCCTTAGACGTCTCCAAATACTCTGGCAACCCCAAATCAATCAACTGAATTCAATACTTTGCTTTGAAACCAACTTTTCCCTTTTTGTTCTCCATTCTTCTCCTCATCCATTGCCAATTCCATACAATAGCAATGGAACTGAAATCAAACAGATCTGGGGCCAAATCCTAGCTTAATTTATGCTAGCTGCGAGATATTGGGGAACTCAGTTAATCCTTACACACTTCTGTTTCTTCTTATTTAATATAAGGAAGATAATACAACCTACCTAAGTTTGGCTGAAAGCACAAAATTTTTTCAGGCTTGATATTGAGTTGTGGTCTGGTGCACAGTAGGCATGCAGTTAATGTTCACTATTGTTATTTTTGTTATTATGCTATTGTATATATTCATCTCTATTCCTATAATTAAATCACGTTTATTTCTTTGACTATGTCCCTCCTGACTATGTCTCCTGAAGAGGATATACCATATTGCCTCGAGGCAGGGGTTTGGACCATATGACCTCATTAGTTCTGTTTTAAACTTGGGAGTCTTGGTGTAGAGAAACATTTCCTTCTTTGCAAAGGAGGTCAGGGAAAGGGCAATACAGTGTTTTGCACTAATGAAATAACAGTTACAGTGGGAGATCAAGTCACTCAAGGAGATTGACTCTTATTTTTAGCTCAGCTCAAAGAACTGTAGCCTATTTTAGGCAGTCCTGGGACTTTCCACAGCAATCTCAGAGATGGATGGGTGTTCTGGCTGCAAATACGTGCAGATATTCCAAGTGAAGGAAAGCCATGGGTTCTAGAGAGATGATACTTATCACCAGACAATGAGAGGTATATTTTGACCAAAAATAATTTGGCTTTTTTGGGGAGCCTTTGGACACAAGAAGTTCTGTGATACAATAAATAGAAAAATATATTTGATGATCAGACCTGAGTCCCATTTTCCCTCCACCAGTTATTAGCTGTTTAGCATTAAGTACAACAGTTAATCTCTCTGAGCCTTGTTTTTCTAGTTTGTGAAATGGAAATAATGAGTCTCATCACAAAGTGTTACTGTGAAAATTATATGATAAGGAAGATAAGATGCCTGTCACGTAACAGGTGCTCAGGCATGTGAGGTTTCCTCCCAATGATTAGTGGGTTCTGATGTGGCTACAGGGATTTTCATTGGCTGCATTACTGCAGCATTACCTTGGGCACACTGTTTATCAGGAAGAGACTTGAAAGTAAACCTAGTCCATTCTCTAGACAGGGCAATTAAAAGTGTCCTAGGCTAGCAGCTCAGGGCCATGAATCTCTTTCTTCTGGCATCTATTCCTGCTCTGATTAAGCCTTCACCATTTGTTCCAGTCCTTGTAAAAGGGTCCCTACCCCTCTACATCTGAATCCTGTTCATTTGAAAGACCATGGGCAGCATATTGCAAAGGGCAGAGTGCTAAGTGGCCTCAGATTCAGAATTTTGAATACTGAGTCCTGTTTGTCACTAAGTCTAAATTTATACTTTGGGACAGATTCTCTGCTTCTGGGCATCATTTGGGTTGAATTTTGCTCATTAACCCAAATTTGTTTACTTGTATTTCATTCAATAAATTCTTCTGCCCTAAGCTACCCTACAGTAATCTGTGATAGTTGTTTAACTATAACATTTTTCTAAAGATGAAATGAATAGAAAATTTAAAAAAACACATAAAATTTGAAACCAGATATCTGGTTTTGAATATCTGTAGTTTTAAACACTATGTTTATAGTAAGGAACATACATGAATCAAATGATTAACTGCGAACACTGTGACATATTTGGTAGACAGCATCATAAATGAAGGTGTCTTTACATTCCCACCAACCGTGAAGGAGGGTTCCTTTTTCTCCACACCCTCTCCAGCATTTATTGTTTGTAGATTTTTTGATGATGGCCATTCTGACCGGTGTGAAGTGATACCTCACTGTGGTTTTGATTTGCATTTCTCTAAAGATTAGTGATGTTGAGCATCTTTTCATGTGTTTGTTGGCAATCTGTATATCTTCTTTGGAGAAATGTCTATTGTAGCCACTATGGTGAATGGTATGTAGGTTCATTAAAAAACTAAAACTAGAACTACCATATGACCCAGCAATCCCACTACTGGGCATATACCCTGAGAAAACCACAATTCAAAAAGATACATGTACTGCAATGTTCATTGCAGCTCTATTTACAATAACCAAGACATGGAAGCAACCTAAATGTCCATCGACAGATGAATGGATAAAGAAGATGTGGCACATATATACAATGGAATATTACTCAGCCATAAAAAGAAACGAAATTGAGTTATTTGTAGTGAGGTGGATGGACCTAGAATCTGTCATAGAGAGTGAAGTAAGTCAGAAAGAGAAAAACAAATACCATATGCTAATGAACATATATGGAATCTAAAAAAACGGTACTGAGAACCTAGTGACAGGGCAGGAATAAAGATGCAGACGTAGAGAACGGACTTGAGGACATGGGGCAGGGGTGTGGGAAGAGGAAGCTGGGGCGAAGTGAGAGAGTAGCAATGACATATATACACTACCAAACGTAAAATAGTTGGCTAGTGGGAAGCAGCTGCATAGCACAGGGAGATCAGCTCGGTGCTTTGTGACGACCTAGAGGGGTGTGATGGAGAGGGTGGGAGGGAGGCTCAAGAGGGAGGGGATTTGCAGATATATGTATGCATATATCTGATTCACTTCGTTGTACGGCAGAAACTAACACAACATTGTAAAGCAATTATACTCCAATAAAGATATTAAAAAAATTAAGGTCTCTTACAAATTAATGAAAGGAAGGTTTTCAATGAACAGTATAATAATAGATGAGACATGAACTGGTAATTACAAAAAGAAAATAAAACTAGCAAATGAATCAAGAAAACTTGGGAAGACTCACTAGTAGTCAAAGAAATTTAAGTGAACAGGGCCATAGCACACATCAATGATTTTTGATCTGGGGACCACATAGACATAGAGTTATGAGATGGTAGCTTGACAGTCTTTGGGGCAGTAGAGGTAGAGTTTGAGGTAGAGGAAGAATGGTAGCTTGACACAGGTTCTCTCATATCATCTAAGCTCTCTTTCTTACTATAATGTACTACCTTGTGTTTGGCCTCAGACGAATGATAGGAGGAATTTCTTACCAGAAATATGTATAGGTCAAGATAGATACGAAGAATTTAATTGTACCTTCTTTTCTCTTGTGTTACCTGGTACATGGCAGATGTCTGGGTAGAGAGCCAATTAGTAAAATGTCATGTAAATCTCAGGTTAGTAAGGTATTAACTCCTCCCATGAAATGGACCAGCATAAAATAAAATGGGCTCAGTGACAGAAAGAGAAATGGTTGGATAAATAGAGAAGAAACATTTACTGAACCTATGCTGTAAGTGCGGGGACTCTGGTAAGAATCTTATACGTTACCTTGTCCTTAGGCATAGTTATCCTTATTTAAAAATGAGGCCCTGAGAGATGAAATCACTTGCTCAAGGTCTCAGAGTAAGGAAGAGAAGAGCTGGGATACCTGCATATGTTAAGCCCACTAACCCACTACCAGAAAGAAGAGCAGAGTAGAAACCCACGTTTTACACTCAGCTTTAAATTATTTTTCAAGCCCTCTGTTCTTCAAGGTTTAAAAAAGTAATCCTGAGATTGTTTAAGGAAAAAAAGTATGTTTAAATATGTACTTTTGGAATATAACTAATGGCTTTTAAAAATCACCTGGCAAAGAGTCAGCTTTGAGCAGCAGAAAGAGTCATCTCTTGCTCTCAGTAATATTTCTGCAAAGCAAAGAATGTTTGCTGAGTAGAAAAAATGTTCTGATTTGAAGCTAGAATCTGCAGATTTTTTTTCTTTCTAAGAGTGGCAAAGATTCCATGTGATAAGTAAATGTGCACTTGAAAAATTTGAATTTTAAAATAGAACATTTTAAACTTTCATCCTGACATCTTGAAAAACATAGTTCACAGTTTTAAGAATGTTCTCCATTTATTACAGCGTATGTTAGGTTACACTGCCCATATTGAGCTGTGTTCTGATAGAGAATTTCATGTTGAAGAGGATTCTTCATTACCATGATAAAAAAAAAAAAACTATTTGCAAGAATCTCAGTGAATAGCATAGTCATTGGGACCTTAATGGCAAAGAGGAGGACAGAGCTGAGGAATGTCACTAATTCCTTAGTGAAGGAAGATCTGAGTCAGGCAGACCCTTATATAGTATATTTTTTCCTGGGTCTCTGCCCAGCCAATAAACCATACATTATTTTCTAACAAATGCCATCTTCCAACAGGTGTGGAAGATTCTTTGACCAAAGATTCTTTGACCACCAGAATTTTACTACGTGACCCTATTTTCCCAGCTCTGCCCTTCCATATGGGTACAGAACCAAGAGCGGGCACATGATCCCTCCAAAGGTCAAACATATTCTCCCAATTCAGGATTTAAAATTGGAATTCAGAGATGTTAGTCAGATTCTGCTAGTCACATATGAAGAAGCATGTGAACTTTGGAGGTATAGGATGACCATCTTTTGTCAGACACCCAGAAAAGGAGAGAAAACCAGTTTGTAGAAAAAAAAGAATAAAGGAAATGTAAACAAAACATGGGCTGGAGCATGATGTCATAGAGGGAGGGACTGAGGGATGTTGGGACTTGATTTTTCTGACAAATCTCAGTTTCTAGGTTTTAATCTTTTCTGACTGTGTTTCCTTTCTTTGGGTTCCATGGAATATCCCTATCTCCTTTTCATAGATTCCACCTTTCCTGGTTTTTCTGCTTAAGCTCATTTATGCAGTTATTTGTTTGTTGTTTTTTGTTTCACTTACTACCAAAAGAGCCTTAAAACCCAGGCTGTCAACCACATGGAAGCCAGCAGAGGCTGTTGTTCCAGGGATGGCCACGTGTTGTACAGTTTTAGAAAGCCAATCAACCAGGAAGTTCAGTCTCTAGCTTCAAGGCAGCACAACTGAATGCTGTAAACTCTGGGCAGAGCTGAGACTAAGATTCAGGGAGAGCAAATCAAGCTAGAGCCCAAAGGGAAGAATGCCAGGGAATTTCTGAAGTGGCTTATTTCCCAGGGTTACGTGAAGTCAGTGAGAAAATGTACATAAAAACGTTTTCTTTATTGTAAAGGGTGAGATACTTTAGTGGTTTGGGGCAAAGATTCTAAACTCCCTGAATTTAAATCTCAGCTCTGCAGCTTTCTGGGTGGGTGACCTTGGGTAAGTTAAACTTTGCCTCAGTTCCTTTGATGTGTACATTGGAAATGGTAAAGATAGTTCCTACTTCATAGGGTTCTTTTGTTGATTAAATGAGTTAGTATAGGTAAAGCACTTAGAATAGCTCCTGGAAATTGGTAAGTGCTGTTAAGTCTTTGTTAGTGTCTGTTGTTATTAGTGTTTATGTAACTGTATTGTTGACCTTCACTGTCACACAGACATTGTGATGCTTGTTTTATAAATAACCATAGCATTCTGTACTGTAATCTACAGAGCACACTGTATGTGGCATAAATTTCCCTTGAGCTAAGGATTTATGGCAGTAAGAAAAAAACCAAAGAGCATTTATTAAGCTCTTATTTTGTGCGGGGCACTGTGCATACGCCGTTTAGTTTAGCCAACACTCACAAGCCTATGTGGCATTTATTCTCATATCCATATTCCAGGTGAGGAGGGGAAAGGCTGAATCGCCCAGTCAGGATCTCAAGGGTGAGATATGGCAGAGTCCACTCAGGTCTAAACCCAAGACTAACTGACTTCAACTTGCAAGTCTAATGCCTCAATCTCAATGAACAGTCATACGTAAAGTCATATAACACAACTTGCTATGGATACTTTGCTTCCTCAAAGTCAAAGGCAATTTTTCCTGCAGGGATTCCTCTAAGTAAGCCACATTCTGCAGCTGGCTTCTCTTTTCTCTCTACCTGGGGATGAGCCAAAAACTACGGAACAAAATGATTGTAAAGTACTGAGGAAATGTGGCTAAGCATGAAAGGGGGTTGTAGCAACTTGAGAGGATCCAGGAGGGCTGGGTGATGCTCAAGATGTAAGGCAGATTTGGGAGCATCGAAGAGTTTCACAAACTCTTGCTATAACTGAATAGCTTTTTATAATTGCTAGAAAGGCTTATCTGATTAAGAGAGGAGCTGTGGGAGTTGGGAAGACATGTAACACCATCTTTCATCTTCTCCAGGACTGAACACTGTGCAGGACCACAATTCGTAACGCAGAACATAACTTCATTCATAATGGAAAACAAATTTTGGTTGATACAGCACCATTTTTATAATTTTACAGACTTGGATCAATTGATCCTAGAACATTTTCGTCAGTAATATAATACGCTGTGTGTTACAACTTAACCATATATATTTAAAGAAGAAGATTTGAGGAGTCTACCCTTTGGATCCCCTTTGCATCTCCTTTTGTGGGAAAAATGGTATTCAATCCCCAGTGGAGTTCCAGTGGTTCAGCTGGTCAACCAAGTGAAGTCGTGAAATCAAGGGATAGCTTTGGGAATTCTTCATGTTCCTCACTACTACTCTTCACATGTTGCCCAGAAAAGCATATACTCAAAGGGAGAACAGTAGGTTTTCTATGAAAGTGCAGCTTCTAATCCATTTTCCACTCAGGTGGTATGAACTGGCTCTCAGAAAACAAAAGTAACCCTGCTTTGTAGTGTTTGTTGATCTTTGTCATGTGAATATTCCCATTATGGCTGATTTCAAGGATAGCTGTATTTAACAGTTGGCTAGCAAAGTCTCTGACTAACAAAAGTCCCAATACAAGCTGGCTCCAGTGCACCCCGACCCTCCTAAGCCACACCTAGGTAGAAGACCTGGAGCTAATATCATGAAAGAGGAATGTGGAACTTTCTCTCCTCTACGATATTTGGACAATCATGGGATGTAGCCACAGAATGGGTATCCCCCAGGCCAGCAAGATTTGTTTCTACTCTTTCCTCCAGCTTTATTGAAATATAATTGACAGATAAAATTGTAATTTATTTAGAGTACACAGCACTGATAGCTGTATACATTGTGAAAGGATTCCTCCATCGAGTTAATTAACATATCCCTAACAGCCCATATTTACCTTTTGTGTATGTGTGTGAGAGCACTTAAGTTCTACTTTCTTAGCAAATTTCAGTTATACAGTAAAGTGTAATTAACTGTAGTCGCCATGTTATACAGTAGGTCTTCAGACCTTATTCATCTTATAAGTAAAAGTTTGAATCCTTTTACAAACCCCTCTCCATTTCTCCCACCCCTGTAGTCTGCCTTATTTCATTCAGCATAATGCCCTCCAGGTTCATCCATGTTATTGTAAATGGCAAGACTTCCTTTTCTGTTAAGGCTGAATGATATTCCATTGTATATATATACAACACATTTTCTTCACTGATTCATCCATTGATGTGCACTTAGGTTGTTTCCACACCTTGGCTGTTGTGAATAATACTGCAATAAACAAGGGAATGTATATATCTCTTTGAGATAGTGCTTTTATTTCCTTTGGATATGTACCCAGCAGTGAGATTGCTGGATCATGTAGTAGTTCTATTTTTAATTTCTTGAGGATCTTCCATACTGTTTTTCATAGTGGCTGTACCAGTTTACAATCCTGCCAACTGTGTACAAGTGTTCCCTTTTCTCTATATCCTCATCAGCATTTTTATCTATTTTCTTTTTGATGATAGACCAGCTTATAGATGTGAGGTGATATGTCATTGTGATTTTGATTTGCATTTCTCTCATGATTAGCCATTTTGATCAGCTTTTCATGTACCTGTTGGCTATTTGTATGTCTTTTTTGGAAAAATGTCTATTAAGATCCTTTGCCAGTTTTTAAAATTGAGTTATTTGGGATTTTTTGCTTTTGAGTTGTATGAGTACCTTGTATATTTTAGATATTAACCTCTACTGGATATGTGGCTTGGAAATACATCCTCCCGTTCCATAGGCTGCCTTTTCATTTTATTGATGGTTTTCTTTGCTATGCAGAAGCTTTTTAGTTTGATGTACTCCCACTTGTTTATTTTTGCTTTTGTTGCCTTTGCTTTTGGTGTCAAATGCAAAAAGAAATTACCAATACCAATGTCGAGGAACTTTTTCCCCATGTTTTCTTTAGGAGTTTGTATGGCTTCAGGAGTTTTATGGTTTACAGCTTTAATCCATTTTGAGTTAATTTTTGTGAATGGTGTTAAGACAGGGGTTCAGTTTCATTCTTTCGAACGTGGAGGTACAGTTTCTCCAGCACCAGTTATTGAAGAGACTTATCTTTTCCCCATTGTATACTCGTCACACCTTTGTTGAAAATTAATCGACCATATACGCATGGGTTTATTTCTTTTTGAACTTTCTCTAGAAGAAGAAAGGAAAATTAAAATTGTGGAATAAACAAATTCGTCAATTTGTGGCTTCTTTCCCTTTTTCCCTTTCTCTGAGTGGGTCAGAAGTACTGATCACACTTTGAGAGGAAAAATTTTATTTTTACATTCAACAAATATTTGTTGAGTTCTTATGTGTGTCAGACATGGGGCTTGGCACTGGATATGGAGTTGTTTGCCAGGAGGTAGGGAAATGGATGCACTCAGTATCCTCCTGTATCTTAGTCTCTAAGTGCTAATGACTCCTGAACCATGACCACCAGACCCTATCCTGGAAATCTATCCCCCTTTCTGACCTCTAGTTTCAGTACCGCATCTTCACTGTTAGCCTCCTTCTTGCCAATCTTTCTTGCTCCTTATTTAACAGTATTTATTGAGCAACTACTGTGAGTTAGGCACTCTTCAAGTTTCTTGAAATGCATCAATGGAAAAAAATAGAACAAGATTACATATATTCTACTGGCAATAGATTCCACCAGCTCATCATTAAATACTTAGTTTTCTCAAAATCCCATGCTATATATAGTTCCTTGCTTTTCCTCTATAAACCCTTCCAGTCCCTTGTCTGTCTGATAAACACCTAATAATCCTTCGAGACTCAATTAAGTATCTTTTCCTCTGTGAAGTCACTGGTAACTCCTTTCCTTCCAACAAGCTAATGCCTCTTTTCTTTCTACTCTCATAGCATCATCACCTATTTTCCACTTAAACTGTGAACTCCATGTGGAAAGACATGGTTGTTGTTATACATATTGACATACTTTAGACAGTAATTTAGTTGTTAACTAGCATAAGGGACAGAGTGAATGTCTAATACTCCAAGTACCCGGTTAAGGCAATTTGTACTACAAATGATTTAAGAATATACTGCTTGAAAACATTCTTCCTTATGTCTAGCTACATTTTAGGAGGCTTCAAAAGAATATTAATCACACTTAGATTCAGAGAGTATCTGATAAATGTGGGAATGTTGGCCGAATCCAACATCCTTCATTGTACATCTATAAGAAACCCTAACGGATTTGCATTTGTTGAACTTGAAACAAAAGAACAAGCTCCCAAAGATATAGAGGTAGGTGGTAATCTTCAGATCTCTGTGGAATGCATTCATTTAGTAACCATTTGTCCCCATCCCTCCTGTACTAGATTACACAGTGTCTTTTTTGTATTCAGAATGTTCAGGACACTGTGTTATTCATCTCTGCAGTACCAGCACCTACTGTGATGCTGGCACTCAGTCAGTGTTTGATGAATAAATGATACATTAGTTCAATAACAGTTTCAATAGGCATTTATTAAACCCACCAGCTATTCTAACAAAATGACCAAATTACCAAATGTCTTATTATCGAGGCACTACCACAGGCATTACAAACTGCTGTTGCAGACTCTAGTCAGTTATTTAAGCAAATTGCAGATGCCAAAGAAAATGAGCTGCCATGTAAGAAATATGCTTACTATGTGAAATGTGAAATGAGAGGATATGTTTTATTTTATGTTTAAGGAAACCTTGACTATGATGAGGAGACATAATTTTTGTTGGACAAAAATCTTTCAATATAAAAACAAAAAGTTGATTGTCCTATAAAATATTTTTAAAAAACAGCTTGGTTTTGTATCAAACGGTAAACCTAACACTGTAAAATACAGTTTCCACTACCAAGTCAATGCATTCCAGCAAATATTTACTGAGCACTCACATATCAGCGCATGTGATACAAAGATTAATGAAACAGTCCCTTCCCTCCAAAGAGAGTTTTAGAATAATGCAGTTACCCCTGGGGTTAGGTGTGTTTAATTAAGAGACATCGGAATGAGCAATAGATCTAGGTTTTAATTTTTAAAGCATGTGTAACCTTAGCCATGTTGTTTATGCTACGCACCCAGAATACCTCTCCTGACTGCTTATCTTGCGCCAGACACCAGATTGGGCTTAACCTGAGAATCTAGGCAATGCCTGGAGCATAGTAGGTACTCAATAAGTATTTGCTGAAGGTGTGAATGAGTGAAGGAAGGTAGAACATCAAACAGTTCACTGTTCCTCCTTATTCACAGTCAGGATTTGGTGGAAGAAGCATGATGAGAGAGCAATGCAGAAAGCATTATCCTGCTTGAATAAAAGCCAAGGTAGACAAAGAATTTTGGCCTCAGCTGTGTTTCAGAAATACTAAGTTTTCCAGGAAGGTTGGCCATCTCAGGCAGAGGAAGCAAAGGCCTAAAACTGAGAGATGGTGGTGGTCTCTGAGATATGCAAATCCTTCAGTTTGGCTGGGCACTAGGGTGGGATACATGTGAAAGAGGGTGGGGCTGAACCAACAGATGGGTGGGGCCCGTTGCAGAAAATGTGTGTCAACTTCAAGTGCCATTCATTCCTATACCTATGAGTAGTACAGCCACTCTGGAAAACACTTTAACAGTTTATTATAAAGTTAAGCCTATGCATACAGTATGGCCTGTTCCTAAGTACTGTATTTAACCCTGGATAATTAGAGACATTTGTTCACACAAAACTCTGTACATGAGTGTTTTTAGCAGCTGTATTTGTAATTGGCCAAAACTATAAACAACTCAAATGTTCTTCATGGGAGAATAGATGAACTGTGGTACCTCCATGGGATGAAATACTATTTACCAATAAAAAGCAATGAAATTTTGATTAACACAACCACTTGAATGGATCCCATAGGTGAGTGAAAGAAGTTTCCAAAAGTTACACAGTGTATGATGCCATGTATATTGAGAAACACATCAGTTGGTTGCTAGGGGTCAGATGTGGGGGAAGAAGATGACTATAAAAGGATAGCTTGGGGGAGTTATTGAGGGTGATGAAATAGTTCTCTATTGTGACTGTGGTGGTGATTGCACGAATCGATACATTGTGTTAAAATGTATAGACCTGGGGTGCCCGTGAGCAGCTGGAGCAGATCTGGGCTGCCGCTGGGGCTTTGTGATCCACTTCCTGGGTGCCAAGGGGCTGCTGGGCTGGGGCAAAGGTGGGCAGCAGCCCTCAGAGATGGCGGCACAGAGGTGCTTCTGCTAGTTAGCACCATTGGAGACAAAACTGAGAGTTGGGAAGAAGTACAGAAATTTCACATGAGAAAATCTTTGGATTTTCAAGAGATACCACACGTTACATCATCGTCATCATCATCATGGTTATTATTGTTTACTGTGGATGAGTCCGGTGAAGTATAAAAGAAAAGGTACCCAGGGTCCTCAGTGGAGAGTCTTTCAGCCAAGAGCAGGAAAGAAAGTCTGCCAGTTTTGGAGTAGCATGATTTCATATCAGTTTCATGCTGTGTGGCTGACAGGGTCTTGGTGCTCCAGCTGGGTAGCAGGCCTGAGCCTCTAAGGTGGGAGAGCCGAGTTCAGGACATTGGTCCACCAGAGACCTACTGGCCCTACGTAATATGAATCGGTGAGAGTTATCCCGGAGATCTCCATCTCAATGCTAAGTCCCAGCTCCACTCAACGACCAGCAAGCTACAGTGCCAGACAACCCATGCCAAACAACTAGCAAGACAGGAACACAACCCCACCCATTAGCAGAGGGGCTGCCTAAAATCATAATAAGTTCACAGACATCCCCAAACACACCACTAGATGCAGTCCTGCCCACCAGAAAGACAAGATCCAGCCTCATCCACCAGAACACAGGTGCCAGTCTCCACCACCAGGAAGCCTACACCCACTGAACCAACCTTACCCACTAGGGGCAGACACCAAAAATAACGGGAACTATGAACCAGTAGCCTGTGAAAAGGAGACCCCAAACCCAGTAAGATAAGCAAAATGAGAAGCCGGAGAAATACACAGCAGACGAAGGAGCAAGGTAAAAACCCACCAGGCCAAACAAATGAAGAGGAAATAGGCAGTCTACCCGAAAAAGAATTCAGAGTAATGATAGTAGAGATGATCCAAAATCTTGGCAATAGAATGGAGAAAATACAAGAAAAGTTTAACAAGGACCTAGAAGAACTAAAGAGCAAACAAACGATGAGCAACACAATAAATGAAATTTAAAATTCTTTAGAAGAAATCAATAGCAGGATAACTGAGGCAGAAGAACAGATATGTGACCTGGAAGATAAAATAGTAGAAATAACTACTGCAGAGAAGAATAAAGGAAAAAAATGAAAAGAATTGAGGACAGTCTCAGAGACCTCTGGGACAACATTAAATGCACCAATATTCGAATTATAGGGGTCCCAGAAGAACAAGAGAAAAACAAAGGGACTGAGGAAACATTTGAAGAGATTATAGTTGAAAACTTCCCTAACATGGGAAAGGAAACAGTCAATCAAGTCCGGGAAGCACAAAGAGTCCCATACAGGATAAATCCAAGGAGAAACATGCTAAGACACATGTTAATGAAACTATCAAAAATTAAATAGAAAGAAAAAATATTAAGAGCAGCAAGGGAAAAGCAACAAATAACATAAGGTTATTCCCATAAGGTTAACAGCTGATCTTTCAGCAGAAACTCTGCAAGCCAGAAGGGTGTGGCTGGACATATTTAAAGTGATGAAAGAGAAAAACCTACAACCAAGATTACTCTACCCAGCAAGGATCTCATTCAGATTCAACAGAGAAATTAAAACCTTTAAAGACAAGCAAAAGCTAAGAGAATTCAGCACCACCAAACCAGCTTTACAACAAATGCTATAGGAACTTCTCTAGGCAGGAAATGCAAGAGAAGGAAAAGACCAACAATAACAAATGCAAAACAATTAAGAAAATGGTAATAGGAACATACATATCTATAATTACCTTAAATGTAAATGGATTAAATGCTCCAACCAAAAGACATAGACTGGATGAATGGATACAAAAACAAGACCTGTATGTATTCTGTCTACAAGAGACCCACTTCAGACCTAGGGACACATACAGACTGAAAGTGAGGGGATGGAAAAAGGTATTCCATGCAATTGGAAATCAAAAGAAAGCTGGAGTAGCAATTCTCATATCAGACAAAATAGACTTTAAAATAAAGACTATTACAAGAGACAAAGAAAGACACTACACAATGATCAAAGGATCACTCCAAGAAGAAGATATCACAGTTGTAAATATTTATGCACCCAAGATAGCAGCACCTCGATACATACGGCAAATGCTAACATCATAAAAGGAGAAATTTACAGTAACACAATCATAGTAGGGAACTTTAACACCCCACTTTCACCAATGGACCGATCAACAAAAATGAAAATAAATAAGGAAACAAAGCTTTAAATGATGGA
This sequence comes from Delphinapterus leucas, assembly GCF_059928025.1. Classification (NCBI taxonomy): domain Eukaryota; kingdom Metazoa; phylum Chordata; class Mammalia; order Artiodactyla; family Monodontidae; genus Delphinapterus; species Delphinapterus leucas. The sequence continues at coordinate 11,273,934 of NC_143145.1, forward strand.
TTAAACAAGATGGACTTAATTGATATTTATAGGACATTCCATCCAAAAACAACAAAATACAGTTTCTTCTCAAGTGCTCATGGAACATTCTCCAGGATAGATCATACCTTGGGTCACAAAACAAGCCTTGGTAAATTTAGGGAAATTGAAATCATATCAAGTACCTTTTCTGATCACAATGCTCTAAGACTAAATATCACTTACAGGAAAAAAAAAAACTGTAAAAAATACAAACACATGGAGGCTAAACAATACACTACTAAGTAACCAAGAGATCACTGAAGAAGTCAAAGAGGAAATCAAAGAATACCTAGAAAAAATGACAATGAAAACACGACTATCCAAAACCTATGGGATTATATACACTACCAAATGTAACATATATAGCTAGTGAGAAACAGCCACATAGCACAGGGAGATCAGCTTGGTGCCTTGTCACCACCTAGAGGGGTGGGATAGGGAGGGTAGGAGGGAGACACAAGAGGGAGGAGATATATGCTTATGTATAGCTGATTCACTTTGTTATACAGCAGAAACTAACACACCACTGTAAAGCAATTATACTCCAATAAAGATGTTTAAAAAAACCCCACAAAACCTATGGGATGCAGCAAAAGCAGTTCTAAGAGGGAAGCTTATAGCAATATTATCCTACCTCAAGACACAAGAAACATCTCAAACAACCTAACCTTATACCTAAAGCAATTAGAGAAAGAAGCACAACCGCCCACCCCCCGCCAAAGTTAGCAGAAGGAAAGAAATCATAAAGATCATATCAGAAATAAATGACAAAGAAATGAAGGAAATGATAGCAACAATCAATAAAACTAAAAGCTGGTTCTTTGAGAAGATAAACAAAATTGATAAAACATTCCCCAGACTCATCAGGAAATAAAGGGAGAAGACTCAAATTAATAGAGTTAGAAATGAAAAAGGAGAAGTTACAACTGACACTGCAGAAATACAAAGGACCATGAGAGATGACTACAAGCAACTATATGCCAATAAAATGGACAACCTGGAAGAAATGGACAAATTCTTAGAAAAGCATAACCTTCCGAGACTGAACCAAGAAGATATAGAAAATATAAACTGACCAATCACAAGCACTGAAATTGAAACTGTGATTAAAAATATTCCAACAAACAAAAGCCCAGGACCAGATGACTTCACAGGCAAATTTTATCAAACATTTAGAGAAGAGCTAACACCTATCCTCCTCAAACTCTTCCAAAATATAGCAGAGGGAAGAGCGCTCTCAAGCTCATTCTACAAGGCCACCATCACCCTGGTACCAAAACCAGACAAAGATGTCACAAAGAAAGAAAACTACAGGCCAATATCACTGATGAACATAGATGCAAATATCTTCAACAAAACACTAGCAAACAGAATCCAACAGCCCATTAAAATGATCATACACCATGATCAAGTGGGGTTTATCCCAGGAATGCAAGGATTCTTCAATATATGCAAATCAATCAATGTGATACACCATATTAGATTGAAGGATAAAAACCACATGATCTCCTCAATAGATGCAGAAAAAGCTTTCGACAAAATTCAACACCCATTTATGATAAAAATCCTCCAGACAGTAGGCATAGAGAGAACTTACCTCAACATAATAAAGGCCATATATGACAAGCCCACAGCCAACATCGTTCTCAATGGTGAAAAACTGAAACCATTTCCACTAAGATCAGGAGCAAGACAAGGGTGCCCACTCTCACTACTATTATTCAACTTAGTTTTGGAATTATTAGCCACAGAAATCAGAGAAGAAAAAGAAATAAAAGAAATCCAAATCAGAAAAGAAGAAGTAAAACTGTCACTGTTTCCAGATGACATGATACATAAAGAATGATACATAAAGAATGATACATTCTTCATGATACATAAAGAATCCTAAAGATGCTACCAGAGAACTACTAGAGCTAATCAGTGAATTTGGTAAAATAGCAGGATACAAAACTAATGCACAGAAATCTCTGGCATTCCTATACACTAATGATGAAAAATCTGAAAGAGAAATTAAGGAAACACTCCCATTTGCCATTGCAACAAAAGAATAAAATATCTAGGAATAAACTTACCTAAGGAGACAAAAGACCTGTATGCAGAAAACTATAAGACACGGATGAAAGAAATTAAAGATGATACAAACAGATGGAGAGATATACCACGTTCTTGGATTGGAACAATCAACATTGTGAAAATGACTCTACTACCCAAAGCCATCTATAGATTCATTGCAATCCCTATCAAACTACCAATGGCATTTTTCACAGAACTAGAATAAAAAATTTAACAATTTGTATGGAAACACAAATGACCTCGAATAGCCAAAGTAAGTTTAAGAAAGAAAAACGGAGCTGGAGGAATCAGGGTCCCCGACCTCAGACTATACTACAAAGATACAGTAATCAAGACAGTATGGTGCTGGCACAAATACAGAAATATAGATCAATGGAACAGGATAGAAAGCCCAGAGATAAACCCACGCACATATGGTCACCTTATCTTTGATAAAGGACGCAAGAATAGACAATGGAGAAAAGACAGCCTCTTCAATAAGTGGTGCTGGGAAAACTGGACAGCTACATGTAAAAGAATAAAATTAGAACACTCCCTAACACCATACACAAAAATAAACTCAAAATGTATTAAAGATCTAAATGTAAGGCCAGACACTATAAAACTCTTACAGGAAAACATAGGCAGAACACTCTATGACATAAATCACAGCAAGATCCTTTTTGACCCACCTCCTAGAGAAATGGAAATAAAAACAAAAGTAAAAAAATGGGACCTAATGAAACTTAAAAGCTTTTGCACAGAAAAGGAAACCATATACAAGATGAAAAGACAACCCTCAGAATGGGAGAAAATATTTGCAAATGAAGCAACTGACAAAGGATTAATCTCCAAAATATACAAGCAGCTCATGCAGCTGAATATTAAAAAAACAAACAACCCAATCCAAAAATGGGCAGAGGACCTATATAGATATTTCTCCAAAGAAGATATACAGATTGCCAACAAACACATGAAAGGTTGCGCAACGTCGTTAATCATTAGAGAAGTGCAAATCAAAACTACATGGTATCACCTCACATTGGTCAGAATGGCTGTCATCAAAAAGTCTACAAAAAATAAATGCTGGAGAGGGTGTGGAGAAAAGGGGATCCTCTTACACTTTTGGTGGGAAAGTAAATTGGTAACAGCCACTATGGAGAACAGTATGGAGGTTCCTTAAAAAACTAAAAATAGAACTACCATATGACCCAGCAATCCCACTACTGGGCATATACCTTGAGAAAACCATAATTCAAAAAGAGTCATGTAACACAATGTTCATTGCAGCACTGTTTACAATAGCCAGAACATTGAAGCAACCCAAGTGTCCATCGACAGATGAATGGATACAGAAGATGTGGCACATATATACAATGGAATATTACTCAGCCATAAAAAGAAACGGAATTGAGTTATTTGTAGTGAGGTGGATGGATCTAGAGTCTGTCATACAGAGTGAAGTCAGAAAGAGAAAAACAAATACCGTATGCTAACGCATATATATGGAATCTAAAAAAAAAAAAAAGGACATGAAGAACCTAGGGGCAAGATGGGGGTAAAGATGCAGACCTACTAGAGAATGGACTTGAGGACACAGGGAGGGGGAAGGGTAAGCTGGGATGAAGTGAGTGAGTGGCATGGACATATATACACTACCAAATGTAAACTAGATAGCTAGTGGGAAGCAGCCGCATAGCACAGGGAGATCAGCTCAGTGCTTTGAGACCACCTAGAGGGGTGGGATAGGGAGGATGGGAGGGAGATGCAAGAGGGAGGAGATATGGGGATATATGTATACGTATAGCTGATTCACTTTGTTATACAGCAGAAACTAACACACCATTGTAAAGCAATTATACTCAAAGATGTTAAAAAAATGTAGAGACCTGTATTCACATAAAAAGTTAATTTTATGATATGTTAATTTTTTTTTTTTTTTTGCGATACGCGGGCCTCTCACTGTTGTGACCTCTCCCATTGCGGAGCACAGGCTCCAGACGTACAGCCTCAGCGGCCATGGCTCACGGGCCCAGCCGCTCCATGACATGTGGGATCTTCCTGGACCGGGGCACGAACCCGTGTCCCCTGCATCGGCAGGCGGACTGTCAACCCCTGCGCCACCGGGGAAGCCCATATGCTATGTTAATTTAAAAATTAAAAGTGCTTACAAATGAGATGAAGCCTATGAAAAGACGCTTTTTAAAATTCAAAGTTCCATAGTCATTTTTTTTTTTTGAACACACACCATCTTGAACTTAATTTTCACCGAGTACTAGGAACATTTTTCTTGTTGCCAGGTTATATATTCTGTTTCTGACATGATGTTTCATTTAGACTACTCACAACCACCTCCCCCTTTTTTCTCTTTAAAAATGATACAAATTGTACTTTGTACTTTTAATTCATAAATGTGTGGATTTTAAACATCCTTTTGTGAAGAGCTGATGGAGGTACAAATGTGTTCTATTTTGGTGGGAAGTGTTAAACTTGGGATATGCACATATTAACATATGAAAAAGCCCTTTTTATGTGCTTAAATTGGATGCGGATTCATAGGAAAACAGCCTGGGAATGAGAATGGAATTTCCCCTCAATGATCCTTTGACTCTTGACTGGGTTATGAAGACCCTTGTGGACCTGTTGACGATAATCTCTTGCTATGAACCCTGACTTCCCAGTCCAGAGATGACGTGTGCGCCTGTGCCTTGGAATAACCTTATTTATTTTACACATATTCTTAATTAAAAACTTGTGGAAAGGTAGAGGAACAAAGACATTAGAGATCTTTTTCGGAGGAAGAAACCAAAGCCTAGAGGGGCGATGTTTCTTTCCCAAGGCTACACGTAGAGCAGGATTAAAATCCAGTTTATTCAGATGGCTGCTTGAGCACTCTCTGTTTTATACACTGCTTGTTGACACTTTAACTGTTTGCTTGTATTTTTGAGAAACTATCTTAATACTCTGGGGGTAGTCCTTTTGCCTTTTTAAAGTAACCTTTAAAAAAATGGATAGGAAGTGCACAATTTATCTAGCCCATGCTTCATAGAAATAAGGTAAATCTAGCTTTCTTTTCTTTTTGTGGGTGACGATGAGAGTTGTTTGATGTGAAAGTTCACGTGTGAGGGAGAAAAGCAGCTTGATGCTGATTTAATTATCACAGTTTCTTGCACACAGAAAAAATGCTGTTTCCCCTTTTATGGGAAAAGCACCTAGGCTCTGACTTGCTGTTCAGAAAGTGGAGATGATTTGCAGTGAGTCACGCATACTCCTTTGCTGAGCTTTGTTGCACTGTGAGACCATTTTCCAGATGTCTTTCATGAGTTGTGATCAGTGGGGGATTTAACCCAATTTCAAGCTTTGAAGGGGCACCTGGCCCAAGGGTCAATCTGATCTCTGACACAGGGTAGCTTAATGCATTGAAAATGCGGTAGAGCCCAGGAGTCCAACAACTTGGTATGGATTGTGGCTTTGACCCTAGCTTATACTATGTGACCTTGAGCAAGTTATTCCCTTTGCATGGCCTCACTTTTCCACTTTTCCTATATGGAAAACAAAAGATTTGGATTAGATCAAAATGGCCTATGGGCTCCTCTTTCCCAATCTTGGGTCCATGTGGCAGCACTAGATGACCACAGACTAGATATTCCTCTCTGGATCCCAGAATCTTTGTTAGGGTAATATAATAGGGCTGTAAAGGTTAATTGTTGTACTTATTGATATATCATCATTAACATATGTTTGATTTCAAAATAGGTTTTGTTGGATGAAAGATTAAACACATAAATTGAAATCTGTGCTGGAACTAAGAATACTCTTTGACATCTTGCAGACTTTTACACCTGGAGGTGGCTGAATCCTCCTTCCTGTGTCCTCACCTGGAACCATGACACCAGCCCCCATGCACTGATGATCTCCCTGCCATGTCCTCCTCTCACTTAGCGTCCCGGAGAGTTTTACCAACCAGAACCAATTCAGAGTTTTGTATGGCTCTTTAGACAAAGCCATTTGGATATTTATGTGAATAAAACAGACTGTTACCAGCATTAAATGACATTATGCACAGGATGTGCCTCAAACAGGAACTGGCACATGGCTAATAGCCTATCATCATTATGCTTATTACTACAATTATTATTATTAATAATAATTTAGAAAATGGCTCTGCTTATCTACTAGGGATTATTATTAAATATATATTCTTCAGCTTCTCTATCTTCTTGACAACAACCAAATCTATTGTAGCTTCCAGATCTGAATATTCATTCCCTACTCTCTGAGGATGGATGAGCCCAGCCCAATTTCACTAGGACTATTATTTTATTATTTTGGACTCTGCTGTTGGGAAGTAGTAGGTAAAGCCTTGTTGTCTAGGATTTTTTTGAAACGGGCCATTTTCATGTTTTCTCTTTTATAACCAAAAAGAAAAGGAAAAAAAAAAAAACAGGAGAAGAGAGGAAGGGAGGAAAGGAGAAATGAAGCAGAGAGCCCATGTTGCCCTAATAGAAAGTCAGTTCTTTGTTTCTAAGAAATAGTCATTCTCAGAGGCTTTTTCTATGCTGCCACTCTAATATAAAATAGATCTTCCTGTTATTTTTTCATAGTTCCATGTACACATCTTTCACGGTTAACAGTACATTAACTGACAATACCTTAATTGGTGTGAATTTGTTTCCCTGCATTAAAGTGTAATCTATCTGAGAGCAGGGACTTACTTCTATCTCATCTTCTTTCCTTCTTTGCTTACTATTACCTGACAGAGAGTAGGTACTTAATAGATATTTGTTAAATCAACGATTCCTAACAGGAGGTGAAAAGTGGCAATCATTTGAAGAAGCCCTGTTTCATATCTCCTAGAGTGAGAAGAAATCATGTTGACGTCATTTTGAGAATTAGGAGTAGGGGTACCTACGGGAGTCCATTACTCTTCACAGATTCCTGGTCTAAGCCTTTGGAGACTGTGGTTGTTAATTCTGTGCATCAACCTGACTGGGCCAACAGATACCCAGATAGTTGGTTGGACATTATTTCTGGGTGTGTCTGTGAGGGTGCTTCCTACGGAGATTAGCATTTGCATTGGTGGACTGGGCAAATCAGATGGCCCTGCCCAATGTGACAGGCCGCATTAACCCAGCCATGTATCACTTATTTATCCAATCGGTTGAGAGCCTGAACAGAACAAAAAATGGAGGAAAGCTGAATTCACTGTCTGCCTAACTGCCGTGCTGGGACAATCGTCTTCTCCTGTGTTCATACTCCTGGTTCTTAAGCCTTCAGACCCGGACTAGAATCGACACCATCAGCTCTCTGGCTCTCAGGCCTTTGAATTACATCCCTGGCCCTGCTGCTCTTGCAGATGGCATATCATGGGACTTAGCTTCCATAATCTCATGACTCAGTACCTTATAATAAGTCTATACACACACACATATATTTATAAATATATTTTTCTGGAGACTCCTAATGAATACAGAGACAGACCTTTAAAATAATTACTATTAAAAATAGTTATTATTCATTTGATCTTTTTGTTTATAAATGTTATATCCTCTTCCTTTTCCACTCAGAGTATAATTAGGCTTTGGGATTGACAGAGCTGAATAGTACCCTCTGTTGACGGTGAATGATGCTGAGGCAAGTAACCATATCCTCCGTCTCCCCATGAAACCATCAGCAAATTCCATGTTTTCAAGTATTGCTTTTGGAATCTATCTATCATTTGTCTGCCTACCTATCTATCTGTCTTATCTATCATCTATCACCTCTTTAAACTATGCAGCAATGTGCCGCTTTTAGTTTCAAGGTGCAGGGCAGGGCTGGTTTTGCAGACCTAATCACATTGTAGCTACTTCCGCCATTCTGTGTTGCTGTTACATACATGTTCTGGTCCCACATGATAGGTTTTGCTCCTGTTTTGCACGTAACAAAACTGAGGATTAGAAAGGACAAACAAAACCTAGGTTCTAGGTTTAGTCTCTGCTGCCTCCTAAAGATGCTTGATGTTATAGAAGCGGGAAAGGGAACAGATTTTCTTTTTTAAGTTGAAGGATGTCCAAGAAGCAAGGCATTAAGATGTGAAAGGGCATGGTGTGTCCAGGGAACCTGGAATTTTAGAGTTTACATTCAGGAGTGTATCAGGAAATGAAGGAGAGTGGTACCCTGTGGGTCCAAGCACTGATTTCTAAGTCTGAGCAATAAAATAGTAATGGAAAACGGGTAGCTATTAATACCATACTGTTCTTTTTGGGAACAACAGGGTAAATCTGCTTATTCCTAAGAAAATACAGCCTTTCCTTTCAACCTTCAGCTGTGTAATTGATGATAGAAATAATTATCAAAGGGTTTAGAACCGGCTAAGGTTCATAGAAGTCTCTCTTAAAAAAAAAAAAGAATTCCATGGTAATCCATGTTATATCCAATCGCTGAGTGGATGTGATGCCAATTACTGCCACCTGCCCTGTCTTGTCTCAGTTACAACACCCCAGGGAGAGCTGCACTTAAGGCCCTGTCAAAAATGTCAGCTTTGCTTCTGGGGCCAGATGCAATAACTTCCCTTGAAGATGGCTGGGGCTGGGTCCCACATGAAAAGCAGCATTAAATCTTCCCTTAGGCTAACCAGGGACTGCCAATCTAGTCCTCTGTTGTCAGCATACACAGGGAGGCTGAACATTCCCTCCAAAAGGAATGTGCCAGGTGCTGTACCAGATGCTCTACATAGGTTATTTCATTTAATCCCCAACACCTGAAAGCCTATTTATCATCATTCCCCATTTACACATGAGAATATTGAGGCTCCAAGGTCACTAGCATTATAAGGGTAAATAAGGAGTTTTGCATAATCCTTCTCACGCCAACATCCATTTTCCACCTCTTCCATTATAAATGGTAAGAAGTTACTTAGATTTCTTTTGCATTCTTTAATTGGAAAGCCCCAATAACTTTCTTTTCTCTTTCTTCAAAATTCTTTGTTTTCATTCCCTGCTCCCAACAAAAATCTAACTTCAAGTCTGACTGACTTTAAAAAGGCACCACCATCTTGGTTTTTCACAACGGTACCCATGGAAACAGTATGAACACTATGGAACCTCTCTGTTGCGAGAGCCCCAACTGACAAATATAAAAACAAAAATTTATAGGCCATATTTGCAAGTTTTAGCCAAAAGTAGTGTTAAAAAAGGATGTAAATGACTGTTAACAGTTTCTGAAAATGGTGGAATTCTTCATATCCATGAGCCCATATAGTTGACAAGCACTTAACAATTACAAGTTACTTTTGCAGTGTGTCGTTAGACGTTCACAGTAGCCCTATTGGGCAAATATATTAGGAGATATATCTGTCCATCTGTAAAATTCCTTGTTCAATTACTCATAGCTGTAGGTAGCAGACACAAAATTCAGTTCTAAATATTCTGAATATAGCCAGTGCTGTTTTCACAGCTATATAGTTGCCTCCCAAAGCTTGGTTAATACTTAATCGTTTAATATTCATTCACACATTTATTCATCCACATATTCTTTCAACAATATTAATTTTTTTCATTGGCCAGACATTATGCTAAGTGTGTGAGAGAAAAAGAAAAAAGAAAATGGCTGACTTTTCTGTTACCAAATAGCTCACAATCTTAACTGAAAAACTGCCCTGTAACTAATAATCATACTTTAGTAAAATAAGTAAAACCACCAAAGATTGAGATCATCGTGGGGAGCTACAAAGGAGAGATGGAGTTTTGTTTAAATGCTTCACAGAAGCCGTTGATGTGGCTCTTGACAGATGATAAGATTTTGCCAGGTGGCTAAACATGTAAAAACATGTCACATTAATTTTGCCTAAAGGTCTATTATATTTAATTAAAATAAAAATGGCTTAAAAATACGATACCCCTTTCTTAATTTAACCAGTCATACTTTTGCTTTTCTATATCTCAGGAAAAGCTTTAATTACATTAGATCTTCCTTGAATCTAGATGCTCTTCCAGTGGCTGGGTATAATTTTCATACATTTTGCATGTAGACACCACGTTTTATTTAAAGGATTATCTTCTTTGTTAATCATTTAACCCAAGGGTTTCTTTTCTGATTATTAACATTAGGAAACATGAATATTCTTTGCACATTGCAGGAGTAGTTGAATTTCACCCCAGGGAACTAGGTAGTTCACATATAATTTCTTGCCTTAATCACATCGATCGATAAAGAAATCCTTCCGACGGGCTTTGATTTACGTTGGAAATAAAATACTATACACAATCATAAATAGAAACATAAACACATGTGATGTTTGTTCAACACTTGCTGCATGAATTAGCCATAGTTCAGTCATTTGCTTTGACATAGTTATAATTTAGCACATAGCCATACAGACATGTTGGAGAGTATGTAAAGATCAGGCATCATTCTTCCCAGTGCTCTATGTCAGTGTTCAAAAACAAATCCAAACTGGGGCCAGACAGATACCTTGAGTGAAACAGGCCACATGCATAGGGAAAGGAATGTCCTATCTGAATGGTGTAGATTCTAGTCAGCTACCGTGAGTCGCTGCCACGTGCCACGCAGAAAAGTGGGCTGTTGTTGCCAGGTCTTCTGCTTTTCACAAGAAATTGAAAAAACAGGTTTTTTATGGAAATCTCTGAATATTTTAGTATAATATTCCTTCATCATTCCTTCATTTAAAATAATGAGTTAAACAAAACACACTATAGGGCTGGCTATGGTCCACTGGCCATTGCTTCAGAATTCAGCTCTAACTGGTGATGCCAAATCATAAAGATGTTAAATAAGTACCCCACATGGGAGAGTCAGCCTTAGGCCATCCTGAAGGGAGGCGCACCACGGACCATCCTGATACGACGTCCGATTGTTCACCCTAATGCTCCTTTCATCTAGATGGGGTCAAACGGAATATTTTCGAGACAAGGATTGGAGCAGCACTGATGCCGCAGGCAGTCATTGCACCTGATTGAATTGTTAGCACTGCGGGGGGGGGGGGGAATATGGCTGGAGGGGGAGCCGGGAGGGCTGGATCTAGTCTATACCTGCTGAGCATCCTCTGCTTCTCCAACTAGGTAATGTGAAGATGCTTTAAACAATCTCTGAGGTTTCAACTAAAAGGTGCATTTTTACTTAAGTAATAATTCTAGAAGCCTTGCTAAGTACCAAATCATTTTAATCTGCATCTTAGTAGGAATAAACCAAAAATCCCACTCTTACTCATTTTGGAGTACGTGGAAGAGAAAAAGCAACCCATCAATGGGATTGTATATTGTTTAACTGACTATGCACATATAGCCCATTTGACCAATAAAAAAAAATGATGTAATGACATTGTGACTCCTTAGTGTGAACGCCTGCATTGTGTTTACCTTAAAAGCTATAAAATTTAACAGTCTACTCTTCTATGACCATTTTCACTCTTCTGCTTTCCCTTCCAGGTTAATCTGTATGTTCTAGGAGATTAACTGTCAGTGTTGAGTTACTCTAGGCCAGAGCTGTGGTTTCTTTTCCTAATTCCAGCAAACTCAAGGCAGGATGGGATTTAATATTCAATAGCACAGCTCTGGAGTCTGGATGTCTACGTCTGAATCCCAGGTTCACAATTTTGTGTCCAGAGGCTTTGGACAATCTCCTTGATGGCTCTGGGCTTCAGTTTCCAGAGCTGCAAAAGAAGAAGATACTGTGAGGGTTGCTGTGTGGATGAAATAAGTAAAAATGGCTAGAACAGTGTGTGGCACGTAATAAGTGTTCGATGAATGTCACCTGTCATAATTATGTTCCTTATAACATAGATGCCCAGGTGATATCCAACGGATGGTTTTTCTCACATCCAATCAGTGGTTTCAAGCATGTATAGGTAAAGAAGGAGGGACATAAGTAGACTGAATGCCTTCAGTGAAAAGCCACCCTCAGAATGAAATGGGCTATAAAGTAGGGGCTTCCCTGATGATCTTCCCCAACACACACCATGGGCTCCGATCCCATGAGACCACCTAGTTCCCACGCCTTCCCAAACTGGTAGACTGCTACTCAACCTTCAGAGATCAACTCAATGCCATTGACTTTGTCTGGCTCTTGTGGAGAACCCCAGGTAGCATTAGTGGCTCCTTCATGCTCTCACAACCTGAGTAATACTCCTGAATGATAGCACTCAGCCTGTTCGAATGTGTTATGTTTTTGTCTCTATTCTATGAGTGTCTTCCAGAGCAGGGATCAGGTTGGTTCCTTATATCCCTAGTCCTTTGCAAAGTGCTTGGCATGTCATGGAGATGCAGAAAATACTTGTTCAGTGGAAGAGTAAAAAAAATAACTAGTGGCTAAAATTCTGATGGAATGGCAATGAATGGATGGGCAAAGGAAACAGGAATGAATTATACAAATTGTTTGTACCAAGTTCAAATTGTATTTTCTTCTTGGTTTTCCCTAGTTTAGAACAATGGTTGGCTTAATATAATCTAGTCTTCTAAAGAGTCGTCAAATTCTGTTGCAAAATGATTGTAAATGTAAAAAGAAGCCAGATTAACTGCTCGCCGTCAGCTACAACACATCCCGTAGTTAATTTCATCTCCTTTTCAACTCAGTGACGCTCAGCTTGGTCTTGTTGTTGCTGCTATTATGTTCTGATGTTGCCCAGCAATTCCTCTTATCCTTCATGCCTTTTCTCCTCCATTCCATTGCCAAATTCTATTTATCCTCTGAAGCTCAACTTAATACTCACTCTTCTCCAAAGTTGCCCTATCCATATGACCTTCATTCATATTTCACAATTACCATAGTACACTATTTTATACTTTTATTATCTCCCTGACAATGTATACATTTCCTGTGAGGAAGACCCACATATTCTATTTCCCCTTATATATCTTATATTCACAATGACTACAGATTTCTAAGCAACTGGGGCAAACTTTGGAGCAAACTTTGGAGCAAAGGAGTTTTTTCTTTATAAGAGAAATCATAACAAGCATAAACATTAAATATTACTTGTCTTATTTTACTAAAGATCTAAAAAGTGTTTTCTAACTCCCATCACACACCAAAATAAACTTTAGATATATCAGATGTTTAAGCAGAAATAACAAAATTATAAACATGTAGCAAGTGTAAAGGTAAACATATTTAAGATACTGGTATTGGGCAGAAAAAGTAAAGAAAAAGATTGATAATGTAAATATTGAAAATAGTATTTTTGCACATCAGACTACTTAGCGGCAAATGTTATATAGTAACACGTCAGAAAAAAATAATATCCTAGATATACGAACCATACTTACAAATCAGTAAGAAAAAATGAGCCTATCAATCAAAAGAAAATTGAGTAAATACATGATAAAGAATATACACAATAATCAGATAAAGTTCTTCATAGTTTCTAGTGATCCAATTGAAATTTAAGTGAACACTGAGATAAAACTCAAGACTCCAGAAAAATGACTGCAGTGTTTCCAGAGGGTGATTTGTTGATATGTATCAAAAAGCCTCAGAATATCTACATCCTCTCATCCAGAAATTCCACTTACAGGGTAAAAATGGGTGTGATACAAGGGGAAGGATATTGCCAACACTGTAATTGTAATGGCTGCTTCCTTTGTTTTATCTTTTTTTTTCTTTTTAAATAACGTATATTCTCTATCCTTTCTAAGAAGAATGTATTAGGTATTTATAATATAAAAATATTCTTAAAATGACTAAAAATCCAAAATGCTGTTTATAAAAAGATACACAAGCTAATACTGCTAAAGATATTCTTCATTTATGGTCCAGGGTGAACATAGAAGCTTTTTTCTTTTTTTTAGTTTATATCATGTAAAGTTATGAATTTCATTTTAATACATGGTGAAAGAAAGAACAAGTTTTGTTCAAAAAAAATCGGATTTTCTTTTTTTTTAATTATTATGGACTTGAATTGAATATAGCTTCACTTCTCAGCTCTCTGGCTTGGGGCAGTTTCCACAGTCCTCCGGGGCCTTAATTTTTCTCATCAGTAACAAAGGTTTCTAATACGTACCTTTCAGGTCTGTTGTAAAGTTAAATTAAATAAACTAAGTAGAGAATCTGGCCAAATTCCTGGTGCTCAATAAATGGCCATGATTCCATAAAAGGAAACTCTTAGAGAAAAGAGCCAGTTAGTTTTAAACTGAGAAATCATTCAGTCAGTATAAAGGTAGACACACGTGTTAGTATAACTTGAACAGGAGACTCTTTTATGGAGGTGTGAATCTATGTGCTTTGCACATGATGGGTGCTTGAAGTTGGTTTCTTTGGCTGTAGAAGGTGGGCCTAGATTTTCCAGAGGCTGGGCTATCTCTCTGGTCTTGTTACACTCCCAGCATTGCACCAGCATCTTTGGCTAATATTCTGCTTGGTGTGTTCCTTCATTATTTCCTTATCAAGATCTCTAACTTGGGGCTAGGCATCGCATGGAACGGCAGTAGGACTGATGTCAGTTCTTAGATTTCCACTAACAGCTCTGCTGACAGAGAGCAGAGGGAAGAAAACATGTAGGAAAAAGAAGTTTCAATGCCTGCTTGCCAAATCCTTGCTCATAAACCTTCCCAATGCAGAAAACCTCTCTAAAGCCACTTGTACATTTTCTCTCTTTTTAAAAATTGTCTGACATTTATTCTTTATCGCATTACCCTCTCTGGCTGATCTTCAGATACTTAGAGCCTCTTGCTCTATCTCCAGCATACATGCCCTAATCCCCTCTTTATCTGGCAGGGGTTTTCTCAGATGTGCATGATGGATGCTGAGAGATTTGCTAACAGGTGGGGTGAGAATCATCCCCAGGCTCTGCGGGAGCCTCACATGGCAAACAAAGGCGGCGGGTCTGGGAGGCATCGCCCAGACTGCTTGTGCATTGAGGACAGGGGAAGGGGGCCAGTGGGGGCTGTTGAACACAGCATTTCCAGCCTGCGACACAGAGAAGGTGTTTAGGACGTGTTTGCCGATCTAAAGGTGAGCCTTGCCTGTGCCACCTGCCAGGTGGTATGCTGATGGTCAGTGATCTGGTAAGAGATTGTGCTTTTACTAAAACAGGTTGTAAATCCCATCCCTCCTCCCCAGACAAGTAATATCCCTGCCAGGGGTCTTGTATCCCTCCTCAAGTACCTCGAGGGCAGCCCCACAGAGACAAATATTTATTGACGTTGAAAGAAGACTAATTTTGGACACGAGCTGAGGTGGGTTCAAGTTATCTAGGTTAAATTAGCTTATTCATATAAAATACTGACATATGGGAGGCCAAAAAGGGGTACTAATTCTCAGTGGGGATCTCCCAGCAGCTCTACTGCTGCCTCCTCTGTGAAGTCACCCCTGATTTGCACAGGCAGCTTTTCCCCATGTCTCAGATACAGGCCTCCCTTATACAGACATCTGTCCCTTCACCCCCATCGTTAACTTAGGTTCCCCTGTAACTTACTTATTCGGGGTCTGGCCCAGAGCAAGTGCTGAAGGAACAAAAGTTTCTCTTTTGTATTATAAAGATGAGCTCAGGGTTCAGACTTGAGATAGGAGGAGTGCTTCCTGCCTTCCCCTTCTCTCCAGCCCCCCACCCAGAAGGACAGTAGTGGTTGTGTGGGCCCCTCAGTCTGAATGGTGGCTCAGTGCCTGGGTCACTGGCTCCCACAGGGGAAGGGGTGCGGAGCAGCGGGCGTGGTGGCTCAGGGGCCTGGGCACGAAGCATTGGCCGTGGGTGGAGTGATCATTCCTGGGACACATTTAGTACTTGCTTGTCTTTACCATCCACGTTTCTTTTCTTCCAAGAGCTTCAAGGATGATCTTGCCTTCTTCTCACCACTGCTATTCCCCCCTCATCACTTTGGCTTTGCTCTTTCCAAAGTAGGACAAAACCATTTTGATTGAACCATCACGTGCTTTGGGGTAGTTCAGAGCTGTACCAAAGAGACAGTTCCAGAGGTCCCCTGGGAGATCCCGTGAGAGCTAAAGCAGATTCCAGGGGTCCTGCTGATGAGACCCATCTCTGGAGACAGGAGGAGGGAAAGAGAGAGGGTGGAAGTGAGACTCAGCTGGCTCCCATCCCTCCTCTGTCTGTGCAGTTTCATCCCCCAAGCAAAACAATCCCCAGTGACTTGTAGGTGTGTAGTGGGGACAGGAGCTAGTTCTAGAAGTTGGAGTAGGGAGAGAAATGTGAGCAGCGGGGGACAGCCATCTCTCCAATGTCAACAGAAAGGGAGAGAGGCCCTTTGTCTTGGCCACCCCTCCGTGGTGGTTCAGATTAAGTCCAGTGACTGCTAAGAGAGTAATAATAGCCGTGAAAACAATGGTAACTGTTAACATAAACTGAGCTACTGTAAACTTAATTAAATATGCACATGCGCACCCATAAGATAAGCACTATTTCCTGTTTACTAATAAGGAATCTGGAACTTGGAGAGGTTAATTAGATTGTCTGAGATTCTGTAGTTTGAAAGTGGTGGCATTGTAATCTGAACCCAAGTGGTCTAGCTCCAGAGCTCCCCACAACCGTTATGCTCTGTATTCATCCAAGTGGTCTAGCTCCAGAGCTCCCCACAACCGTTATGCTCTGTATTCACCCAAGTGGTCTAGCTCCAGAGCTCCCCACAACCGTTATACTCTGTATTCATCCAAGTGGTCTAGCTCCAGAGCTCCCCACAACCGTTATACTCTGTATTCATCCAAGTGGTCTAGCTCCAGAGCTCCCCACAACCGTTATACTCTGTATTCATCCAAGTGGTCTAGCTCCAGAGCTCCCCACAACCGTTATACTCTGTATTCATCCAAGTGGTCTAGCTCCAGAGCTCCCCACAACCGTTATACTCTGTATTCATCCAAGTGGTCTAGCTCCAGGGCTCCCCACAACCGTTATACTCTGTATTCATCCAAGTGGTCTCGCTCCAGAGCTCCCCACAACCGTTATACTCTGTATTCATCCAAGTGGTCTCGTTCCAGAGCTCCCCGCAACCGTTATACTCTGTATTCATCCAAGTGGTCTAGCTCCAGAGCTCCCCACAACCGTTATACTCTGTATTCATCCAAGTGGTCTAGCTCCAGAGCTCCCCACAACCGTTATACTCTGTATTCACCCAAGTGGTCTAGCTCCAGGGCTCCCCACAACCGTTATACTCTGTATTCATCCAAGTGGTCTCGCTCCAGAGCTCCCCACAACCGTTATACTCTGTATTCACCCAAGTGGTCTAGCTCCAGAGCTCCCCACAACCGTTATACTCTGTATTCACCCAAGTGGTCTAGCTCCAGAGCTCCCCACAACCGTTATACTCTGTATTCACCCAAGTGGTCTAGCTCCAGAGCTCCCCACAACCGTTATACTCTGTATTCATCCAAGTGGTCTAGCTCCAGAGCTCCCCACAACCGTTATACTCTGTATTCATCCAAGTGGTCTCGTTCCAGAGCTCCCCGCAACCGTTATACTCTGTATTCATCCAAGTGGTCTAGCTCCAGAGCTCCCCACAACCGTTATACTCTGTATTCATCCAAGTGGTCTAGCTCCAGAGCTCCCCACAACCGTTATACTCTGTATTCATCCAAGTGGTCTCGTTCCAGAGCTCCCCACAACCGTTATACTCTGTATTCATCCAAGTGGTCTAGCTCCAGAGCTCCCCACAACCGTTATGCTCTGTATTCATCCAAGTGGTCTCGTTCCAGAGCTCCCCACAACCGTTATACTCTGTATTCATCCAAGTGGTCTAGCTCCAGAGCTCCCCACAACCGTTATACTCTGTATTCATCCAAGTGGTCTAGCTCCAGAGCTCCCCACAACCGTTATACTCTGTATTCATCCAAGTGGTCTCGTTCCAGAGCTCCCCGCAACCGTTATACTCTGTATTCATCCAAGTGGTCTAGCTCCAGAGCTCCCCACAACCGTTATACTCTGTATTCATCCAAGTGGTCTAGCTCCAGAGCTCCCCACAACCGTTATACTCTGTATTCATCCAAGTGGTCTCGTTCCAGAGCTCCCCACAACCGTTATACTCTGTATTCATCCAAGTGGTCTAGCTCCAGAGCTCCCCACAACCGTTATACTCTGTATTAATCCAAGTGGTCTCGTTCCAGAGCTCCCCACAACCGTTATACTCTGTATTCATCCAAGTGGTCTAGCTCCAGAGCTCCCCACAACCGTTATGCTCTGTATTCATCCAAGCGGTCTAGCTCCAGAGCTCCCCACAACCGTTATACTCTGTATTCATCCAAGTGGTCTAGCTCCAGAGCTCCCCACAACCGTTATACTCTGTATTCATCCAAGTGGTCTAGCTCCAGAGCTCCCCGCAACCGTTATACTCTGTATTCATCCAAGTGGTCTAGCTCCAGAGCTCCCCACAACCGTTATACTCTGTATTCATCCAAGTGGTCTAGCTCCAGAGCTCCCCGCAACCGTTATGCTCTGTATTCATCCAAGTGGTCTAGCTCCAGAGCTCCCCACAACCGTTATACTCTGTATTCATCCAAGTGGTCTAGCTCCAGAGCTCCCCACAACCGTTATGCTCTGTATTCATCCAAGTGGTCTAGCTCCAGAGCTCCCCGCAACCGTTATACTCTGTATTCATCCAAGTGGTCTAGCTCCAGAGCTCCCCACAACCGTTATACTCTGTATTCACCCAAGTGGTCTAGCTCCAGAGCTCCCCACAACCGTTATACTCTGTATTCATCCAAGTGGTCTAGCTCCAGAGCTCCCCACAACCGTTATGCTCTGTATTCATCCAAGTGGTCTCGTTCCAGAGCTCCCCACAACCGTTATACTCTGTATTCACCCAAGTGGTCTAGCTCCAGAGCTCCCCACAACCGTTATACTCTGTATTCATCCAAGTGGTCTAGCTCCAGAGCTCCCCACAACCGTTATACTCTGTATTCAGAGCTCCCCGCAACCGTTATGCTCTGTATTCATCCAAGTGGTCTCGTTCCAGAGCTCCCCGCAACCGTTATGCTCTGTATTCATCCAAGTGGTCTCGTTCCAGAGCTCCCCACAACCGTTATACTCTGTATTCATCCAAGTGGTCTAGCTCCAGAGCTCCCCGCAACCGTTATGCTCTGTATTCATCCAAGTGGTCTCGTTCCAGAGCTCCCCACAACCGTTATACTCTGTATTCATCCAAGTGGTCTAGCTCCAGAGCTCCCCACAACCGTTATGCTCTGTATTCATCCAAGTGGTCTAGCTCCAGAGCTCCCCACAACCGTTATACTCTGTATTCATCCAAGTGGTCTAGCTCCAGAGCTCCCCACAACCGTTATACTCTGTATTCATCCAAGTGGTCTAGCTCCAGAGCTCCCCACAACCGTTATACTCTGTATTCATCCAAGTGGTCTAGCTCCAGAGCTCCCCACAACCGTTATGCTCTGTATTCATCCAAGTGGTCTAGCTCCAGAGCTCCCCACAACCGTTATGCTCTGTATTCATCCAAGTGGTCTAGCTCCAGAGCTCCCCACAACCGTTATACTCTGTATTCATCCAAGTGGTCTAGCTCCAGAGCTCCCCGCAACCGTTATGCTCTGTATTCATCCAAGTGGTCTAGCTCCAGAGCTCCCCACAGCCGTTATGCTCTGTATTCATCCAAGTGGTCTAGCTCCAGAGCTCCCCACAGCCGTTATGCTCTGTATTCATCCAAGTGGTCTAGCTCCAGAGCTCCCCGCAACCGTTATACTCTGTATTCATCCAAGTGGTCTAGCTCCAGAGCTCCCCGCAACCGTTATGCTCTGTATTCATCCAAGTGGTCTAGCTCCAGAGCTCCCCGCAACCGTTATACTCTGTATTCATCCAAGTGGTCTAGCTCCAGAGCTCCCCACAACCGTTATACTCTGTATTCATCCAAGTGGTCTAGCTCCAGAGCTCCCCACAACCGTTATGCTCTGTATTCATCCAAGTGGTCTAGCTCCAGAGCTCCCCGCAACCGTTATACTCTGTATTCATCCAAGTGGTCTAGCTCCAGAGCTCCCCACAACCGTTATACTCTGTATTCATCCAAGTGGTCTAGCTCCAGAGCTCCCCGCAACCGTTATACTCTGTATTCATCCAAGTGGTCTAGCTCCAGAGCTCCCCACAACCGTTATACTCTGTATTCACCCAAGTGGTCTCGTTCCAGAGCTCCCCACAACCGTTATACTCTGTATTCACCCAAGTGGTCTAGCTCCAGGGCTCCCCACAACCGTTATACTCTGTATTCACCCAAGTGGTCTAGCTCCAGAGCTCCCCACAACCGTTATACTCTGTATTCATCCAAGTGGTCTAGCTCCAGAGCTCCCCACAACCGTTATACTCTGTATTCATCCAAGTGGTCTAGCTCCAGAGCTCCCCACAACCGTTATACTCTGTATTCATCCAAGTGGTCTAGCTCCAGGGCTCCCCACAACCGTTATACTCTGTATTCATCCAAGTGGTCTAGCTCCAGAGCTCCCCACAACCGTTATACTCTGTATTCATCCAAGTGGTCTCGCTCCAGGGCTCCCCACAACCGTTATACTCTGTATTCATCCAAGTGGTCTCGCTCCAGAGCTCCCCACAACCGTTATACTCTGTATTCACCCAAGTGGTCTAGCTCCAGAGCTCCCCACAACCGTTATACTCTGTATTCACCCAAGTGGTCTAGCTCCAGAGCTCCCCACAACCGTTATACTCTGTATTCACCCAAGTGGTCTAGCTCCAGAGCTCCCCACAACCGTTATACTCTGTATTCATCCAAGTGGTCTAGCTCCAGAGCTCCCCACAACCGTTATGCTCTGTATTCATCCAAGTGGTCTAGCTCCAGAGCTCCCCACAACCGTTATACTCTGTATTCATCCAAGTGGTCTAGCTCCAGAGCTCCCCACAACCGTTATACTCTGTATTCACCCAAGTGGTCTAGCTCCAGGGCTCCCCGCAACCGTTATACTCTGTATTCACCCAAGTGGTCTAGCTCCAGAGCTCCCCGCAACCGTTATACTCTGTATTCACCCAAGTGGTCTAGCTCCAGAGCTCCCCACAACCGTTATACTCTGTATTCACCCAAGTGGTCTAGCTCCAGAGCTCCCCACAACCGTTATGCTCTGTATTCACCCAAGTGGTCTAGCTCCAGAGCTCCCCACAACCGTTATACTCTGTATTCATCCAAGTGGTCTAGCTCCAGAGCTCCCCGCAACCGTTATACTCTGTATTCATCCAAGTGGTCTAGCTCCAGAGCTCCCCGCAACCGTTATACTCTGTATTCACCCAAGTGGTCTAGCTCCAGAGCTCCCCACAACCGTTATACTCTGTATTCACCCAAGTGGTCTAGCTCCAGAGCTCCCCACAACCGTTATACTCTGTATTCATCCAAGTGGTCTCGCTCCAGAGCTCCCCACAACCGTTATACTCTGTATTCACCCAAGTGGTCTAGCTCCAGAGCTCCCCACAACCGTTATACTCTGTATTCATCCAAGTGGTCTAGCTCCAGAGCTCCCCACAACCGTTATACTCTGTATTCATCCAAGTGGTCTAGCTCCAGAGCTCCCCACAACCGTTATACTCTGTATTCATCCAAGTGGTCTAGCTCCAGAGCTCCCCACAACCGTTATACTCTGTATTCATCCAAGTGGTCTAGCTCCAGGGCTCCCCACAACCGTTATACTCTGTATTCATCCAAGTGGTCTAGCTCCAGGGCTCCCCACAACCGTTATACTCTGTATTCATCCAAGTGGTCTAGCTCCAGGGCTCCCCACAACCGTTATACTCTGTATTCATCCAAGTGGTCTAGCTCCAGGGCTCCCCACAACCGTTATACTCTGTATTCATCCAAGTGGTCTAGCTCCAGAGCTCCCCACAACCGTTATACTCTGTATTCATCCAAGTGGTCTAGCTCCAGAGCTCCCCACAACCGTTATACTCTGTATTCATCCAAGTGGTCTCGCTCCAGAGCTCCCCACAACCGTTATACTCTGTATTCATCCAAGTGGTCTCGCTCCAGAGCTCCCCACAACCGTTATACTCTGTATTCATCCAAGTGGTCTAGCTCCAGAGCTCCCCACAACCGTTATACTCTGTATTCATCCAAGTGGTCTAGCTCCAGAGCTCCCCACAACCGTTATACTCTGTATTCATCCAAGTGGTCTAGCTCCAGAGCTCCCCACAACCGTTATGCTCTGTATTCATCCAAGTGGTCTAGCTCCAGAGCTCCCCACAACCGTTATGCTCTGTATTCATCCAAGTGGTCTAGCTCCAGAGCTCCCCACAACCGTTATACTCTGTATTCATCCAAGTGGTCTAGCTCCAGAGCTCCCCACAACCGTTATACTCTGTATTCATCCAAGTGGTCTAGCTCCAGAGCTCCCCACAACCGTTATACTCTGTATTCATCCAAGTGGTCTAGCTCCAGAGCTCCCCACAACCGTTATACTCTGTATTCATCCAAGTGGTCTAGCTCCAGAGCTCCCCACAACCGTTATACTCTGTATTCATCCAAGTGGTCTAGCTCCAGAGCTCCCCACAACCGTTATACTCTGTATTCATCCAAGTGGTCTAGCTCCAGAGCTCCCCACAACCGTTATACTCTGTATTCATCCAAGTGGTCTAGCTCCAGAGCTCCCCACAACCGTTATACTCTGTATTCATCCAAGTGGTCTAGCTCCAGGGCTCCCCACAACCGTTATACTCTGTATTCATCCAAGTGGTCTAGCTCCAGAGCTCCCCACAACCGTTATACTCTGTATTCACCCAAGTGGTCTAGCTCCAGAGCTCCCCACAACCGTTATACTCTGTATTCATCCAAGTGGTCTAGCTCCAGGGCTCCCCACAACCGTTATACTCTGTATTCATCCAAGTGGTCTAGCTCCAGAGCTCCCCACAACCGTTATACTCTGTATTCATCCAAGTGGTCTAGCTCCAGAGCTCCCCACAACCGTTATACTCTGTATTCATCCAAGTGGTCTAGCTCCAGAGCTCCCCACAACCGTTATACTCTGTATTCATCCAAGTGGTCTAGCTCCAGAGCTCCCCACAACCGTTATACTCTGTATTCATCCAAGTGGTCTAGCTCCAGAGCTCCCCACAACCGTTATACTCTGTATTCATCCAAGTGGTCTAGCTCCAGAGCTCCCCACAACCGTTATACTCTGTATTCATCCAAGTGGTCTAGCTCCAGAGCTCCCCACAACCGTTATACTCTGTATTCATCCAAGTGGTCTAGCTCCAGAGCTCCCCACAACCGTTATACTCTGTATTCATCCAAGTGGTCTAGCTCCAGAGCTCCCCACAACCGTTATACTCTGTATTCATCCAAGTGGTCTAGCTCCAGAGCTCCCCACAACCGTTATACTCTGTATTCATCCAAGTGGTCTAGCTCCAGAGCTCCCCACAACCGTTATACTCTGTAGTCATCCAAGTGGTCTAGCTCCAGAGCTCCCCGCAACCGTTATACTCTGTATTCATCCAAGTGGTCTAGCTCCAGAGCTCCCCACAACCGTTATGCTCTGTATTCATCCAAGTGGTCTAGCTCCAGAGCTCCCCACAACCGTTATACTCTGTATTCATCCAACTGGTCTAGCTCCAGAGCTCCCCGCAACCGTTATGCTCTGTATTCATCCAAGTGGTCTAGCTCCAGAGCTCCCCACAACCGTTATACTCTGTATTCATCCAAGTGGTCTAGCTCCAGAGCTCCCCACAACCGTTATACTCTGTATTCATCCAACTGGTCTAGCTCCAGAGCTCCCCGCAACCGTTATACTCTGTATTCATCCAAGTGGTCTAGCTCCAGAGCTCCCCACAACCGTTATACTCTGTATTCATCCAAGTGGTCTAGCTCCAGAGCTCCCCGCAACCGTTATACTCTGTATTCATCCAAGTGGTCTAGCTCCAGAGCTCCCCACAACCGTTATACTCTGTATTCATACAAGTGGTCTAGCTCCAGAGCTCCCCACAACCGTTATGCTCTGTATTCATCCAAGTGGTCTAGCTCCAGAGCTCCCCGCAACCGTTATACTCTGTATTCATCCAAGTGGTCTAGCTCCAGAGCTCCCCACAACCGTTATACTCTGTATTCATCCAAGTGGTCTAGCTCCAGAGCTCCCCGCAACCGTTATACTCTGTATTCATCCAAGTGGTCTAGCTCCAGAGCTCCCCACAACCGTTATACTCTGTATTCACCCAAGTGGTCTCGTTCCAGAGCTCCCCACAACCGTTATACTCTGTATTCACCCAAGTGGTCTAGCTCCAGAGCTCCCCACAACCGTTATACTCTGTATTCATCCAAGTGGTCTAGCTCCAGAGCTCCCCACAACCGTTATACTCTGTATTCATCCAAGTGGTCTAGCTCCAGAGCTCCCCACAACCGTTATACTCTGTATTCATCCAAGTGGTCTAGCTCCAGAGCTCCCCACAACCGTTATACTCTGTATTCATCCAAGTGGTCTAGCTCCAGAGCTCCCCACAACCGTTATACTCTGTATTCATCCAAGTGGTCTAGCTCCAGAGCTCCCCACAACCGTTATACTCTGTATTCATCCAAGTGGTCTAGCTCCAGAGCTCCCCACAACCGTTATACTCTGTATTCATCCAAGTGGTCTAGCTCCAGAGCTCCCCACAACCGTTATACTCTGTATTCATCCAAGTGGTCTAGCTCCAGGGCTCCCCACAACCGTTATACTCTGTATTCATCCAAGTGGTCTAGCTCCAGAGCTCCCCACAACCGTTATACTCTGTATTCACCCAAGTGGTCTAGCTCCAGAGCTCCCCACAACCGTTATACTCTGTATTCATCCAAGTGGTCTAGCTCCAGGGCTCCCCACAACCGTTATACTCTGTATTCATCCAAGTGGTCTAGCTCCAGAGCTCCCCACAACCGTTATACTCTGTATTCATCCAAGTGGTCTAGCTCCAGAGCTCCCCACAACCGTTATACTCTGTATTCATCCAAGTGGTCTAGCTCCAGAGCTCCCCACAACCGTTATACTCTGTATTCATCCAAGTGGTCTAGCTCCAGAGCTCCCCACAACCGTTATACTCTGTATTCATCCAAGTGGTCTAGCTCCAGAGCTCCCCACAACCGTTATACTCTGTATTCATCCAAGTGGTCTAGCTCCAGAGCTCCCCACAACCGTTATACTCTGTATTCATCCAAGTGGTCTAGCTCCAGAGCTCCCCACAACCGTTATACTCTGTATTCATCCAAGTGGTCTAGCTCCAGAGCTCCCCACAACCGTTATACTCTGTATTCATCCAAGTGGTCTAGCTCCAGAGCTCCCCACAACCGTTATACTCTGTATTCATCCAAGTGGTCTAGCTCCAGAGCTCCCCACAACCGTTATACTCTGTATTCATCCAAGTGGTCTAGCTCCAGAGCTCCCCACAACCGTTATACTCTGTAGTCATCCAAGTGGTCTAGCTCCAGAGCTCCCCGCAACCGTTATACTCTGTATTCATCCAAGTGGTCTAGCTCCAGAGCTCCCCACAACCGTTATGCTCTGTATTCATCCAAGTGGTCTAGCTCCAGAGCTCCCCACAACCGTTATACTCTGTATTCATCCAACTGGTCTAGCTCCAGAGCTCCCCGCAACCGTTATGCTCTGTATTCATCCAAGTGGTCTAGCTCCAGAGCTCCCCACAACCGTTATACTCTGTATTCATCCAAGTGGTCTAGCTCCAGAGCTCCCCACAACCGTTATACTCTGTATTCATCCAACTGGTCTAGCTCCAGAGCTCCCCGCAACCGTTATACTCTGTATTCATCCAAGTGGTCTAGCTCCAGAGCTCCCCACAACCGTTATACTCTGTATTCATCCAAGTGGTCTAGCTCCAGAGCTCCCCGCAACCGTTATACTCTGTATTCATCCAAGTGGTCTAGCTCCAGAGCTCCCCACAACCGTTATACTCTGTATTCATCCAAGTGGTCTAGCTCCAGAGCTCCCCGCAACCGTTATACTCTGTATTCATCCAAGTGGTCTAGCTCCAGAGCTCCCCACAACCGTTATGCTCTGTATTCATCCAAGTGGTCTAGCTCCAGAGCTCCCCGCAACCGTTATACTCTGTATTCATCCAACTGGTCTAGCTCCAGAGCTCCCCGCAACCGTTATGCTCTGTATTCATCCAAGTGGTCTAGCTCCAGAGCTCCCCACAACCGTTATACTCTGTATTCATCCAAGTGGTCTAGCTCCAGAGCTCCCCACAACCGTTATGCTCTGTATTCATCCAACTGGTCTAGCTCCAGAGCTCCCCGCAACCGTTATGCTCTGTATTCATCCAAGTGGTCTAGCTCCAGAGCTCCCCACAACCGTTATACTCTGTATTCATCCAAGTGGTCTAGCTCCCGAGCTCCCCACAACCGTTATACTCTGTATTCATCCAAGTGGTCTAGCTCCCGAGCTCCCCACAACCGTTATACTCTGTATTCATCCAAGTGGTCTAGCTCCAGAGCTCCCCACAACCGTTATACTCTGTATTCATCCAAGTGGTCTAGCTCCAGGGCTCCCCACAACCGTTATACTCTGTATTCATCCAAGTGGTCTAGCTCCAGGGCTCCCCACAACCGTTATACTCTGTATTCATCCAAGTGGTCTAGCTCCAGGGCTCCCCACAACCGTTATACTCTGTAGTCATCCAAGTGGTCTAGCTCCAGAGCTCCCCACAACCGTTATACTCTGTATTCATCCAAGTGGTCTAGCTCCAGAGCTCCCCACAACCGTTATACTCTGTATTCATCCAAGTGGTCTAGCTCCAGAGCTCCCCACAACCGTTATACTCTGTATTCATCCAAGTGGTCTAGCTCCAGGGCTCCCCACAACCGTTATACTCTGTATTCATCCAAGTGGTCTAGCTCCAGAGCTCCCCACAACCGTTATACTCTGTATTCATCCAAGTGGTCTAGCTCCAGGGCTCCCCACAACCGTTATACTCTGTATTCATCCAAGTGGTCTAGCTCCAGGGCTCCCCACAACCGTTATACTCTGTATTCATCCAAGTGGTCTAGCTCCAGAGTTCCCCACAACCGTTATACTCTGTATTCATCCAAGTGGTCTAGCTCCAGAGCTCCCCACAACCGTTATACTCTGTATTCATCCAAGTGGTCTAGCTCCAGGGCTCCCCACAACCGTTATACTCTGTATTCATCCAAGTGGTCTAGCTCCAGAGCTCCCCACAACCGTTATACTCTGTAGTCATCCAAGTGGTCTAGCTCCAGAGCTCCCCACAACCGTTATACTCTGTATTCATCCAAGTGGTCTAGCTCCAGAGCTCCCCACAACCGTTATACTCTGTATTCATCCAAGTGGTCTAGCTCCAGAGCTCCCCACAACCGTTATACTCTGTATTCATCCAAGTGGTCTAGCTCCAGAGCTCCCCACAACCGTTATACTCTGTATTCATCCAAGTGGTCTAGCTCCAGAGCTCCCCACAACCGTTATACTCTGTATTCATCCAAGTGGTCTAGCTCCAGAGCTCCCCACAACCGTTATACTCTGTATTCATCCAAGTGGTCTAGCTCCAGAGCTCCCCACAACCGTTATACTCTGTATTCATCCAAGTGGTCTAGCTCCAGAGCTCCCCACAGCCGTTATACTCTGTATTCATCCAAGTGGTCTAGCTCCAGAGCTCCCCACAGCCGTTATACTCTGTATTCAAAGACTTTTGCTTCAGGTTTTCAAAACACACACACACACACACACGGACACATACACAATACATGCACAGTTAACATACAAACCGTTTTTATTACTAAACTGTCCACACACATCCGTCGTTTAATACAATGGAAGCCATGGTGGGGACTGTGAAATTCTATGTCCCCACCAGTTTTTGTTTTAAATAACAACTTATTGAGATATATTTCACCTTCCATAAAATTTACCAGTTTATTTAAAGTGTACATTTTAATAGGGAGGGTGGGAGGGAGATGCAAGAGGGAGGAGACACGGGGATGTATGTGTATGTATAGCTGATTCACTTTGTTATACAGCAGACACTAACACACCATTGTAAAGCAATTATACTCCAACAAAGATGTTAACAAAAAAGTGTACATTTTAGTGCTTTTTGGTGTATTCAGAGAGTTGTGCAACCATCAACTCTGCTTAATTACAGAACCTTTCCTCACCCCCAAAAGAAGGCCCACACCCACTAGTAATCATTCCCTATTTCCTTTTTCCCTCAGCCTGTGGTTACCACCAATCTACTTTCTGTTTCTCATATAAATGGAATCATATACACGTGGTCTTTTGTGACATACTTCTTTCACTTAGCATGTTTTCAAGCTTCACCCACATTGTAGCATGTATCAGTAATTTATTCTTTTTATGGTTGAATAATATTCCATTGTAGGATTGTACCATAATTTGTTCATAGATTCATCTGTTGATGGCTATGCTGGTTACCTCTTTTTTTTTAACTTTTTATTTTATATTGGAGTATAGTTGATTAACAATGTTGTGTTAGTTTCAGGTGTACAGCAGAGTGATTCAGTTATACGTATACATGTATCTATTCTTTTTCAAATTCTTTTCCCATTTAGTTTGTTTATATAATATTGAGCAGAGTTCCCTGTGCTATACAGTAGGTCCTTGTTTTCCATTTTAAGTATAGTAGTGTGTACATGTCAATCTCAAACTCTTAACTAATATGAATAAGGCTGTTACGAATATTCATTTACAAGTTTTTGTGTAGACATATGTTTTCATTTTGGGGTATATGTCTAGAAGTGGAACTGCCAAAGTGTTTTCCACAGTGGCTGCACCATTTTACATTTCCAGCAGCAATGTACAAAGTTCCAATTTCTTTACCCTTAGACAACACTTTTTGTTTTCTGTTCTTTTTATTTTTTAAGATTTTAAAGCCATCCTGGTGGGTATGAAGTGGTATTTCATTATGGTTATGATTTGCGTATTCCTAATGAATAATATTGACCCTCTTTTCACGCTCTTATTAGTCATATGTATATCTTCTTTGGACAAATGTCTATTCAAACCCTTTGCCCATTCTTTTTTTTTTAACATCTTTATTGGAGTATAATTTCTTTACAATGCTGTGTTAGTTTCTGCTTTATAACAAGTGAATCACCTATACATATACATGTATCCCCATATCACTTCCCTCTTGCATCTCCCACCCTTCCTATCCCACCCCTCTAGGTGGTCACAAAGCACGGAGCTGATCTCCGTGTGCTATGTGGCTGCTTCCCACTAGCTATCGATTTTACATTTGGTAGTGTATATATGTCCATGGCACTCTCTCACTTTGTCCCAGCTTACCCTTCCCCCTTCCCCGTGTCCTCAAGTCCATTCTCTAGTAGGTCTGTGTCTTTATTCCTGTCCTGCGCCTATTTTCTTCGTGACCATTTTTTTTTCTTTTTTTAGATTCTATATATATGTGTTAGTGTGCAGTATTTGTTTTCCTCTTTCTGACTTACTTCACTCTGTATGACAGACTCTAGGTCCATCCACCTCACTACAAATAACTCAATTCCGTTTCTTTTTATGGCTGAGTAATATTCCATTGTATATATGTGCCACATCTTCTTTATCCATTCATCTGTCAATGGACACTTAGGTTGCTTCCATGTCCGGGCTATCGTAAACAGAGCTGCAATGAACACTGTGGTACATGACTCTTTTTGAATTACGGTTTTCTCAGGGTATATGCCCAGTAGTGAGATTGCTGGGTCATATGGTAGTTCTAGTTTTAGTTTTTTAAGGAACCTCCATACTGTTCTCCATAGTGGCTGTATCAATTTACATTTCCACCAACAGTGCAAGAGGGTTCCCTTTTCTCCACACCCTCTCCAGCATTTATTGTTTGTAGAATTTTTTTTTTTTTTTTTTTTTTGCTATATGTGAGCCTCTCACTGTTGTGGCCTCTCCCGTTGCGGAGCACAGGCTCCGGACGCGCAGGCTCAGCGGCCATGGCTCACGGGCCTAGCCGCTCTGCGGCATGTGGTATCTTCCTGGACCGGGGCACGAACCCGTGTTCCCTGCATCGGCAGGCGGACTCTCAACCACTGTGCCACCAGGGAAGCCCTGTTTGTAGATTTTTTTGATGACGGCCATTCTGAGTGGTGTGAGGTGATACCTCATTGTAGTTTTGATTTGCATTTCTCTAATGATTAATGATGTTGAGCATTCTTTCATGTGTTTGTTGGCAATCTGTATATCTTCTTTGGAGAAATGTCTATTTAGGTTTTCTGCCCATTGTTTTTATTTCCATTTCTCTAGGAGGTGGGTCAAAAAGGATCTTGCTGTGATTTATGTCATAGAGTGTTCTGCCTATGTTTTCCTCTAAGAGTTTTATAGTGTCTGGCCTTACATTTAGATCTTTAATCCATTTTGAGGTTTTTTTTGTGTATGGTGTTAGGGAGTGTTCTAATTTCATTCTTTTACATGTAGCTGTCCAGTTTTCCCAGCGCCACTTATTGAAGAGGCTGTCTTTACTCCATTGTATATTTTTGCCTCCTTTATCAAAGATAAAGTGACCATATGTGCGTGGGTTTATCTCTGGGCTTTCTGTCCTGTTCCATTGATGTATATTTCTGTTTTTGTGCCAGCACCATACTGTCTTGATTACTGTAGCTTTGTAGTATAGTCTGAGGTCCAGGAGCCTGATTTTTCTCTAGCTCCATTTTTCTTTTCCAAGATTGCATTGGCTATTTGGGGTCTTTTGCGTTTCCACACAAATTGTGAATTTTTTTGTTTTAGTTCTGTGAAAAATGCCAGTGGTAGCTTGATAGGGATTACACTGAATCTATAGATTGCTTTGGGTATTATAGTCATTTTCACAATGTTGATTCTTCCAATTCAAGAACATGGTATATCTCTCCGTCTGTTTGGATCATCTTTAATTTCTTTCATCAGTGTCTTATAGTTTTCTGCATACCGGTTTTTTGTCTTCTTAGGTAGGTTTATTCCTAGGTATTCTTTTTGTTGCAATGGTAAATGGGAGTGTTTCCTTAATTTCTCTTTTAGATTTTTCATCTTTAGTTTATAGGAATGCCAGAGATTTCTGTGCATTAATTTTGTATCCTGCTACTTTACCAAATTCATTGATTAGCTCTAGTAGTTTTCTGGCAGCATCTTTAGGATTCAATATGTATAGTATCATGTCATCTGCAAACAGTGATAGCTTTACTTCTTCTTTTCCGATTTGGATTCATTTTCTTTCTTTTTCTTCTCTGATTGCTGTGGCTAAAACTTCCAAAAGTATGTTGAATAAGAGTGGTGAGGAGAGTGGGCAACCTTGTCTTGTTCCTGATCTTAGTGGAAATGGTTTCAGTTTTTCACCATTGAGGATGATGTGGCCTGTGAGTTTGTCGTATATGGCCTTTATTATGTTCAGGTAAGTTCCCTCTGTGCCTGCTTTCTGGGGGGTTTTTATCATAAACCGGTGTTGAATTTTGTGGGAAGTTTTTTCTGCATCTATTGCGATGATCATATGGTTTTTATCCTTCAGTTTATTAATATGGTGTATCACATTAATTGATTTGCTTATATTGAAGAATCCTTGCATTCCTGGGATAAACCCCACTTGATCATGGTGTATGATCCTCTTAATGTGCCGTTGGATTCTGTTTGTTAGTATTTTGTTGAGGATATTTGCATCTATGTTCATCAGTGCTATTGGCCTGTAGCTTTATTTTTTTGTGACATCTTTGTCTGGTTTTGGTATCAGGGTGATGGTGGCCTTGTAGAATGACTTTGGGAGTATTCCTCCCTTTGGTATATTTTTGAAGAGTTTGAGGAGGATAGGTGTTAGCTCTTCTCTAAATGTTTGGTAGAATTCGCCTGTGAAGCCATCTGGTCCTAGGCTTTTGTTTGTTGGAAGATTTTTATCACAGTTTCAATTTCAGTGCTTGTGATTGGTCAGTTTATATTTTCTATGCCTTCTTGGTTCAGTCTCAGAAGGTTGTGCTTTCCTAAGAATTTGTCCATTTCTTCCAGGTTGTCCATTTTATTGGCATATAGTTGCTTGTAGTCATCTCTCATGGTTCTTTGTATGTCTGCAGTGTCAGTTGTAACTTCTCCTTTTTCATTTCTAACTCTACTGATTTGAGTCTTCTCTCTTTTTTTCTTGATGAGTCTGGCTAATGGTTTATCAATTTTGTTTATCTTCTCAAAGAACCAGCTTTTAGTTTTATTGATCTTTGCTATTGTTTCCTTCATTTATTTCTCATCTGATCTTTATGATTTCTTTCCTTCTGCTAACTCTGGGCTTTTTTTGTTCTTATTTCTCTAATTGCTTTAGGTATAAGGTTAGGTTGTTTATTTGAGATGTTTCTTGTTTCTTAAGGTAGGATTGTATTGCTATAAACTTCCCTCTTAAAACTGCTTTTGCTGCCTCCCATAGGTTTTGGGTCGTTGTGTGTTCATTATCATTTGTTTCTAGGTACTTTTTGATTTCCTCTTTGATTTCTTTGGTGATCTCTTGGTTATTAAGTAGTGTATTGTTTAGCCTCCTAGTGTTTGTATTTTTTACAGATTTTTTTCTGTAATTGACATCTAGTCTCATAGCGTTGTGGTCAGAAAAGATACTTGATATGATTTCAGTTTTCTTAAATTTACCAGCACTTGATTTGTGACCCAAGATATGACCTGTCCTGGAGAATGTTCCATGAGCACTTTAGAAGAAAGTGTAATCTGTTGCTTTTGGATGGAATGTCCTATAAATATCAATTAAGTCCATCTTATTTAATGTATTATTTAAAGCTTGTGTTTCCTTATTTATTTTCATTTTGGATGATCTGTCCATTGGTGAAAGTGGGGTGTTAAAGTCCCCTACTATGATTGGGTTACTGTTGATTTCCTCTTTTATAGCTGTTAGCATTTGCCATATGTATCGAGGTGCTCCTTTGTTGGGTGCATAAATATCTACAATTGTTATACCTTCTTCTTGGATTGATCCTTCGATCATTATGTAGTGTCCTTCTTTGTGTCTTGAAATAGTCTTTGTTTTAAAGTCTATTTTGTCTGATATGAGAATTGTTACTCCAGCTTTCTTTTGATTTCTATTTGCATGGAATATCTTTTTCCATTCCCTCACTTTCAGTCAGTATGTGTCCCTAGGTCTGAAGTGGGTCTCTTGTAGACAGCGTATATACAGGTCTTGTTTTTGTATCCCTGCAGCCAGTCTACGTCTTTTGGTTGGAGCATTTAGTCCATTTACATTTAAGGTAATTATCGATATGTATGTATGTTCCTATTACCATTTTCTTAATTGTTTTGCTATTGTAGGTCTTTTCCTTCTCTTGTGTTTCCTGCCTGGAGAAGTTCCTTTAGCATTTGTTGTAAAGCTGGTTTGGTGGTGCTGAATTCTCTTAGCTTTTGCTTGTCTTTAAAGGTTTTAATTTCTCCATCGAATCTGAATGAGATCCTTGCTGGGTAGAGTAATCTTGGTTGTAGGTTTTTCCCTTTCATCACTTTAAATATGTCCTGCCACTCCCTTCTGGCTTGCAGAGTTTCTGCTGAAAGATCAGTTGTTAACCTTCTAGGGATTCCCTTGTATGTTATTTGTTGTTTTTCCCTTGCTGCTTTTAATATTTTTTCTTTGTATTTAATTTTTGATAGTTTGATTAATATGTGTCTTGGCATGTTTCTCCTTGGATTTATCCTGTATGGCACTCTCTGTGCCTCCTGGACTTGATTGCCTATTTCCTTTCCCATATTAGGGAAGTTTTCAACTATAATCTCTTCAAATGTTTTCTCAGTCCCTTTGTTTTTCTCTTTTTCTTCTGGGACCCCTATAATTTGAATGTTGGTGCGTTTAATGTTGTCCCAGAGGTCTCTGAGACTGTTCTCCATTCTTTTCATTTTTTTTCTTTATTCTGCTCTGAAGTAGTTATTTCCAGTATTTTATCTTCCAGGTCACTTATCCATTCTTCTGCCTCAGTTATTCTGCTATTGATTCCTTCTAGAGAATGTTTAATTTCATTTATTGTGTTGTTCATCATTGCTTGTTTGCTCTTTAGTTCTTCTAGGTCCTTGTTAAATGTTTCTTGTATTTTTTCCATTCTATTTCCAAGATTTTGGATCATCTTTACTATCATTCTTTTTCAGTTAGACTGCCTATTTTCTCTTCATTTGTTTGGTCTGGTGGGTTTTTACCTTGCTACTTCATCTGCTGTGTGTTTCTCTGTCTTCTCATTTTGCTTAACTTACTGTGTTTGGGGTCTCATTTTCTCAGGCTCCAGGTTTGTCGTTCCCGTTGTTTTTGGTGTCTGTCCCCAGTGGCTAAGGTTGGTTCAGTGGGTTGTGTAGGCTTCCTGGTGAAGGGGACTAGTGCCTGTGTTCTGGTGGATGAGGCTGGATCTTGTCTTTCTGGTGGGCAGGTCCACGTCCGGTGATGTATTTTGGGGTGTCTGTGACCTTATTATTATTTTAGGCAGCCTCTCTGCTAATGGGTGGTGTTGTGTTCCTGTCTTGCTAGTTGTTTGGCATAGCGTGTCCAGCACCGTAGCTTGCTGGTTGTTGAGTTGAGCTGGGTCTTCTTGGTGTTGAGATGGAGATCTCTGGGAGACTTTTGCTGTTTGATATTACGTGGAGCTGAGAGGTCTCTGGTGGACCAATGTCCTGAACTCGGCTCTCCCACCTCAGAGACACAGGCCTGACACCCAGCTGGAGCACCAAGACCCTTTTGGGAGGTCTGAGGTCTTCTGCCAGCATTCAGTAGGTGTTCTGTAGGAGTTGTTCCACATGTAGATGTATTCCTGATGTATTTGTGGGGAGGAAGGTGATCTCCATGTCATACTCTCCTGCTATCTTGAAGGTCTCCCCCTTTGCTCATTTTAAAAATGGCTCTCAAAGAAAGAAGAAAATGCAAATTTAAGCAAGTTAAAAAATGACCTAAAATGTAAGAGTTCTTTATGTTTTCTGAATACACGTCTTTTATCAGATATATATGATTTGCAAGTATTTTCTCCCATTTGATGGGTTGTCTTTTCACTTTCTTGATCTTTTTTGAAGCACAAAAGATTTTACTTTTTTTTTTTTTTTTGGCAGTACGCGGGCCTCTCACTGTTGTGGCCTCTCCCATTGTGGAGCACAGGCTCAGCGGCCATGGCTCACGGGCCTAGCTGCTCTGCAGCATGTGGGATCATCCCTGACCGGGAAACGAACCCGTGTCCCCTGCATCGGCACGTGGACTCTCAACCACTGCGCCACCAGGGAAGCCCAAGATTTTACTCTTGATGAAGTCTAATTCATCAATATTTTTTCATTGCTAGTGCTTTTGGTTCCGTATGTAAGAAACTATCACCTAAAGTCACGAAGACTACCTCCTATGTTTTCTTCTAAAAGTTTTATATTTTCAGCTTTTAAGATTTAGGTCTATTATCCATTTTAAGTTAATTACTATGTAGGGTGCGAGGTAGAGGTTCTGCTTTAGTCTTTGCATGAGGACATCCCAGTTATCCCAGCACCATTTGTTGAAAATCCCATCAGTTAATTTTTAAAATCAGAGTATAAGTTACTATTTTATAGATATCATATATAGCATATTTGAGTACACTTTTTATTAATTTTCTCACTTGCTTAAATTTCTCTTTTCTTTCCTCTATAAGAGCCAGGACTTATCAGTTTTGTTTACCACTGTATTCATAATGACAAGGACAGTGCCAGGCATATATTATGTACTCAAATATTTGTTTAGTAACTGAGTTTTTACCTTGTAAGGTTGCTAATACATGAATTCAAAGTTCAACCAAATTAGAGCATTCTGAAGTATTTCCCAGGTGCCAACTGCTTCTCCAGCACAGTGACTTCTCACCCCTGGCATCTCAGAATGCAGCTGAGTAGAAAGTGGAAGACTCTATCTTCAGGTACCAGATTGTCCTTATATATAGGACCCCACAACCAACCTTCTGCTAGATATACCCATCTATCACTTCTTAAAAACAGCAACAAAGATGTCTTTCACTGCTCTTAGGAAGAAATAAAAAAATGAAGTAGGGCTTCAAGAAGAAAAAAGGAATAGAAATATACATTAATAGACGTGCGTGATTTTGAGGTTCCCAACCAGGGCAGTATTTTTGTGGTTGCCTCAAGGACGTCTGCGAAATAACATCCTTGTTGAAAAACGTTAGTGCTGTTAAAAAGAGCACATGGACCAAACTCTAAGTTTTTGCTTTGCCTTTTACTATTATATAACCTTGGGCAATGGTGCCTTTTTTTCCTCATCTGAAAAGAGGGACAAAAATGACCTCTGCACAGGATAATTGTAAGAATTAAAAGAGACTTGGCCTTAGTCTGTTCAGTTCGTATAATAAACTACTATAAACTGGATAGCTTATAAATAACAGAAATTTATTTTTCGAAGTTCTGGAGGCTGGGAAGTCCAAGATCAATGTGCTGGCAGATTGGGTGTCTGGTGAGGGCCTGCTTTCTTGTTCATAGATGGTGCCTTCTTGTTTGTGTACTTACATGGTGGAAGGGGCAAGGGAGTTCTCTGGGTCCTTTTTTATAAGACCCTTATCCTATTTATCAGAGCGGAGCCAAAGGCCCCACCTCCTAATTCCATCACCTTGGGCGTTAGATTTTCAATATACGAATTTTAGGGGACACGTTCAGTCTATAGCAGATACCGTATACTACCAAATCCATTGTCAGTAAGGTACAGGTATCTGCTTCCTTACCCAGTTACTCTCAGAAGAGAGAGCAAGCAGTGAAAACTGTAAGAAGAAAGAATTATAAATGAGGAAGAAATGTCCTTTGAAAATGACCATGGTTTCATATGTTGATAATTTGTTTCTGTTCAGGAGGCCATACACTGTGCCAAATAGAATTGTTGGTCATAGAAATTTTCTAAATTGCTCTTTATTTTGTTTTCTTCCCTATGCTTGGGCACTAGGCAGACATTTTCCATGAGCTTACTCAGCTTTTAATAGCAAGACTGAGTTTCTCAAGTCTCTTTGTATATATAGGTCATGAACTCGTAAATCCTGCCTTCCTGTAAGCAATATGGTATATTGGAAACAAACCTGAATTTGAATCCCGTGTTTTCTACTTACTATCTGTGTGACTTTGGACAAGTTGCTACAATGCTCTGAGCTTCAATTTCTTTAGTTTTAGCTTCCTTTTCAGTTGAATGTGGGTGAATTATAAAATTTAAGGAAATACTGAATAACCAGGACTTAAAAAAAAGAATAGAACCAGTGTAGTCTTGGAATCCAAGGATCCACTGGACTTTTTTTGGGGGGGTGGGGGGTTGGGAGAATGCTCCAACACAGGCATCAATCAGTTCCGACTCTCTCCATCTCCTGCCTTAAGATTTGAATTCCCAAGGGAAAAAATCTGATTGGCCTAGCTTAGATCATGTGCCTACCCCATGGCCCTCTGACTAACAGTCTTACTAAGACTTCAACAGATGGTAGAGAAGATGCACTGTGCTCTTTTCTTCTTTTCCTTTGCTCTATGAAGAGTATTGCTTGATAGGAGCTTGACTACCAGAAAAGGGACTCAACCAACCCATAGTGATCTAGCAGAAAGAGGGCTGCAGTCATAAGTAGCTTGACCTTACTTCTTTCTAGCACTTCCTATCTCTTACTAGTGTCTCCAGCTGGCCAAAGTGTCTCTTGATGGCAGGAGAGCCCATTGATACAGTTTATATGAAGTCAGCCCCCTAGGGAACACAGTAGAGTAGAGAAGAGTGGAAAGTGAATCTGTAGGGGCTAATGAAAAATATTTGTAGCTTGTGTATATAATGTCCCTAAAATATTCATGGTAGTGAATTCTTTCTTCCCGCTTATTTAGAAAAAGGTCTCATGATTTCTCTTATCCCAGAAAAAATAACTATGCATGCAATCCCTGGTTCAGGAAATTCCTAATAATTTGGAAGTGGCCAAAGGCAGGAGTCAGCAGGTTTCTCTCCACTTCTTCCCTGGTGCAGCCTGGTCTCAGCAAGGCCCAGCTCCAGCTGTGCCCGCTCCTTGAAGAGCCTCATGGAGGCTGTGGGTGGCAGTTCCTCCTACGCTGGTGGCTCTCTGAGCTGCTGCCAAGACTGGAGGAAGCCACTTCAAAAGACACCACCACACCACTGATAAATGGAATCAGAGGGGCCCTGCTTCAGCCCAGACTGTCTCTAAGCACTTTTCACCAGGCCCCATTCTTGAGGATGCATTCCTCTTCTAAGTGGATTTGGGTAATGTTGGGGGGCCTCTCTACCAGGCAGCCATTTGTCAAGTACAAACTCATCCCTCAGTGTTAGGAATATGGGGACATGAGGGGTTCAGCTTGAAGAGAAGAAAATGGGGTTTCTGCCATGGCCTGTCTACAGGTTCCCTCTAGTTCCTATTTGCTAAATAAGGTTGGAATACTTTTCAGTTTACTCTCAGAAAACAGATCATTTGTAATCTCTGAATGCATTAAAAATAGACCGACTCAAGTTAAATTTACGTTTTTCTGCCATAGTTTTCAAGTGAATTCAATCACTGTGATTCCATGGTTTAGGAAAATAACAAAATTAGATACTTGTAGTAAATGAGCATTTGTTTTTTTTAAAGGACAGCATAACATGGTGAGGGGAACACAGAAGTGAGGCTCCCAAACCTGGATATTCGTATCTGTTGAACTTGGGAAAGTCATTTCTTCTCTTTGGGCCTCAGCTTCAACATTTACAGTGACAGTTGGATAGGAAATAAAGTGATGATTCAAATACACACTGTGGCCAAATATACCCTAGAGGAATGTTCTACAGCAGATGTGATGAGAAGGAATTAGAGCTCTAGAAGGGAGGAAGTATGCTGTGATCAGGGACGACTGCAATCATTTCTGATTTGCCTTTTAAACTTCCTGATTCCAAGTTTTACACTCCATTTTTCTTTATGCCTTTTTCTGTTTTAGTATTTTCATAGTAGGGCAACAAGGATAGGATTGTTTGTGTGACATGCTTTTGCTTTATTTATTTATTTATTTTTGCGGTACGCGGGCCTCTCACTGTTGTGGCCTCTCCCGTTGTGGAGCACAGGCTCCGGACATGCAGGCTCAGCAGCCATGGCTCACGGGCCCAGCCGCTCTGCAGCATGTGGGATCCTCCCGGACCGGGGCACGAACCCGCGTCCCCTGCATCGGCAGGCGGACTCTCAACCACTGCGCCACCAGGGAAGCCCATGATTTTGCTTTTGATCTCAAGGTGATAAAGAAGTAGTATGCAGTGATGCAAGGAAACTCTGGGATTTTTGTACTTAGGTTCAAATCCCAAAACTGCTACACCCTGGCACCGATCCTCTCAACTATGAAAATTAAACAGTAATATTTACTTCATAAGATTTCTCTGAAGAGTAAAGATGTGGGAGTACCTTTTATGTAGAAGTACTTTGCACATAGTAGGCATTTATTAATAAAAGGCTCTTATTTTATGCTCATGTTTGTTCACATTTGTCCATTGACACTCCAAGCTCTTTGGGAGAAATCCAGGCCACAATTTGCTGATCTTGGTTGGCTGGTGAGCCTGCTCTTACTCTTTCTTCTCTGGGACAGTTAATACTGAATGTGCACCCTGAATGAATGACGGGCATTATGCAAACTGGTTAGTTTCCTCCAGGTTGTCTGAGAAACGGTGGGAGCCATATTGGGATCTTTCAAAAACCCCAGTTAAAAGAAATGGAAACAAATTTCCAAGGGAAAGGTAGAAGAGGAAGCAATCGAGAGGTGGAACTAAATCAGCAAGGGGCTTTTAAGCCAATTTTGTGACAAGATTCCCTACTCTTCGTTGAAAACAAAGAGGCAGCAAAGCCAGATTGTCCAGGTTTGAACTTTGACTTTCTATTTACTGACCGTGACTTTGGACAAGTTATATAACTCATCTCTGCCTCAGTGTCTTCACTTGAAAATTGGTGTCAATAATCAGACCAAACTTAAAGGGTTGTTATGACAATTCTGTGCATCAATTATTTTTAATTGTAGTAGAGTTGATTTGCAATGTTGCATTGGTTTCAGGTGAACAACATAGTGATTCAATATTTTTATAGATTATACTCAATTTAAAGTTGTTATAATGTCTGTATTTCCCTGTGATATACAATATATCCTTGTAGCTTATTTATTTTATACATAGTTGGTTGTTTACCTTAATTCCATACCCTTATTTCGCCCCTCTCCCCACTGGCAGCCATTAGTTTGTTCTCTATATCTGTGAGACTGTTTCTGTTTTGTATATATTCAATGGTTTATTTTTAGGTTCCACAAATAAGTGATAACACACAGTATTTGTCTTTCTCTGACTTATTTCACTAAGCATGATACCCTCTAGGTCAGTCCATGTTGTTGTAAATGGCAGAATTTTATTTTTTATGGCTGAGAAATATTTCATTGTATATGTGTGTGTGTGCACATGTGTGTGAGTATGTATGTGTCTATATGTATGTATGTGTCTATATGTATGTAGGTATATATGTGTATGTAGGTGTATATATATCACAGCTTTTTTATCCATTCATCTGTTAATGGACACATAAGTTGCTTCCATATCTTGGCTATTATAAATAATGCTGCTATGAACATTGGGTTGCATGTATCTTTTCGAATTAGTGTTTTCATTTTCTTCAGGTGGAATTGCTGGATCATATGGTAGTCCTATTTTTAGTCTTTTGAGGAACCTCCATACTGTTTTCCATGTGGCTGCAACAATTTATGTTCTCACCAACAGTGAACTAGGGTTCCCTTTTCTCCATATTCTCACCAACATTTGTTATTGGTACACTTTTTGGTGATAACTATTCTGACAGGTGTGAGGTTTTATCTCACTGTGGTTTTGATTTACATTTATCTGATGATTCGTGATGTTGAGCATCATTTTGTGTACCTGTTGGCCATCTGTATATCATCTTTGGAAAAATGTCTTTCTATTTTATAATCAGGTTTTTGATACTGAGTTTTATGAGCTGTTTATATATTTTGGATATTAACTCCTTAGCAGTCATATAATTTGCATATATTTTCTCCCATTCAGCAGGTTATCTTTTCATTTTGTTGATGGTTTCCTTTGCTGTGTAAAGTCTTTTAAGTTTATATAGGTTCCATTTTTTCCTTTTGCTTTTGTTTCTCTTGAGAAGACAGGTCCAAAAAAATATTGCTAAAATTTATGTCAAAGAGTATTCTGCCTATGTCTTCTCCTAGGAGTTTTATGGATTCAGGTCTTTAACCCATTTTGAGTTTATTTTCATTTTGGTATGGGAAAATGTTCTAATTTCATTCTTTTAAGTGTAGCTGTCCAGTTTTCCCAGCACCACTTATTGAAGATACTGTCTTTTTTCAATTGTATCCTTGCCTCCTTTTTCATAGTTTAACTGACCATAAGTGTGTGGGTTTATGACTTGAT
Organism: Delphinapterus leucas; assembly: GCF_059928025.1. Lineage (NCBI taxonomy): Eukaryota > Metazoa > Chordata > Mammalia > Artiodactyla > Monodontidae > Delphinapterus > Delphinapterus leucas. The sequence continues at coordinate 11,315,221 of NC_143145.1, forward strand.
TCTCTATTCTGTTCCATTGATCTATGTGTCTGTTTCTGTGCCACTACTATGCTGTTTTGATACTGTACCTATGTAGTATACTCTGAAGTCGGTAAGCATGATACTCCGGCTTTGTTCTTTTTTTCTCAAGATTCTTTTGGCAATTCGGGGTCTTTTGTGGTTCCATATGAATTTTAGGATTATTTGTTCTAGTTCTTTAAAAAATGTGATAGCTATTTTGATAGGGATTGCATTGAATCTGTAGATTGCTTTGGGTAGTATGGACATTTTAATAATATTAACTCTTGCAATCCATAAACATAGGATATCTTTCCTTTTTTTCGTATCCTCTTCAATTTCCATCTTCAATGTCATATAGTTTTCTGAGTATAGGTCTTTTCAGCTCCCTGGTTAAATTTATTCCTAAGTAGTTTATTCTTTTTGATGTGGTTTTAAATGTGATTGTTTACTTGCTTTCTCTGAGAGTTCACTATTAGTGTGTATAGAAAAGCTACAGATTTCTGCATATTAATCTTGTATACTGCAACTTTACTGACTTCATTTACAAGTTCTAGTAGTTTTTTTGTGGATACTTTAGGATTTTCTACATATAGTATCATGCCAACTGCAAATGGTGACAGTATTGCTTCTTCCCTTCCAATTTGGATTCCTTTTGTTTCTTTATCTTGTCGATTGCTGTGGCTAGGACTTCCAATACTATGTTAAATGGAGGTGGCAAGAGTGGGTATCCTTGTCTTGTTTCTGATTTTAGAGGAAAAGTTTTCAGCTTTTCACTGTTGAGTATGATGTTAGCTATGGGTTTGTAACAGATGGCCTTAATTATATTGAGATATGTTCCCTCCTTACCAATGCTAGTGAGAGCTTTTATCATGAATGGATGTTGAATTTTGCCAAATGCTTTTTCCTCATCTGTTGAGATGATCATGTGATTGTTATCCTTCCTTTTGTTAATGTAGTGTATCACATTGATGGATTTGCAGATATGAACCATCCTTGCATCTCTGGCATAAATCCCACTTAATCATGGTGTATGATCCTTTTTATATACTGTTGAATTCAATTTGCTAATACTTTTTGAGGATTTTTACATCCATATTCATTAGAGATACTGGCCTATAATTTTCTTTCTTGTAGTGTCTTTTGTCTGGTTTAAGTATCAAGGTGATGTTTACTTCATGGAATGAGTTTGGGCGTGTTTCCTCCTCTTCAAATTTTGGGAATAGTTTAGTTTGAGAAGGATAGGTGTTAGCTCTTGTTTATTTGTTTGGTGGAATTCCCTTGTGAAACTGTCTGGACCTGGACTTTTGTTTTCTAGGGCTTTTTAAATTATAAATTCAATTTTACCTCTAGTGATCAGTCCATTTAGATTGTCTATTTCTTCCTAATTCAGTCTTGTAAGGTTGTATATTTCTAGAAGTTTCTCCATTTCTTCTAGGTTGCCCAATTTGTTGGCATATTACTGTAGCAATTTGTTAGGATTTTTTGTATCTCTGTAATGTTGGTTATGTCTCTGCTTCTATTTCTTATTTTGTTTATTTGGGTCTGCTCTCTTTTTTTACTTAACGAACCTGGCTTAAGACTTATCAATTTTGTTTAAATTTTCAAAAAAACAGCCTTGGTTTCATTGAGTTTTTTCTATTGTTTCTGGTCTATTTTATTTATTTCCTCACTTCTTCTGACTTTGGGGTTTCTTTCTTTCTAACTACTTTGGATGGTAGGTTAGGTTGAGATTTTTCTTGTTTCTTAAGATAGACCTATATTGCTATAAATTTCCCTCTTAAAACCACTTTTGTTGAATCCCTTAGATTCTGGAAAGTTGTGTTTTTATTTTCATTTGTCTCCAGGTATTTTTTGATTTCCTCTTTGATTCATTAACCCATTGGTTTTTTTAGTAGCACGTTTAGTCTCCATGTTTGTGTTTTTCCCCTTTTTCTTCTTATAATTAATTTCTAGTTTCATATTGTGGTCCAAAAAAAAAATGCTTGGTATTATTTCTACCCTCTTAAATTTGTTGAGATTTGTGTTGTGTATCGTCTATTATAGCTTTTTGATTTATGGTTACCATGGGGTTATTTGTTGACCTATATCTATTGTTTTAAACTGGTGGCCATTTAAGCTCAAACACATTCTAAAAGATCTACATTTTTTTACTTCCCTCTCCCACATTTTGTGTTTTTGATGTCATATTTTACATTTTCATGTTTATCTCCCTCAATTCTAAATGATAATCTTGCTGGGTAGAGTATCCTAAGTTGCAGGCTTTTTCCTTACAGCACTTTGAATATATCATATCACTCTTTTCTGGCCTGCAAAATTTCTGCAGAAAAATCAGTTGATAGCCTCATGGGGGTTCCCTTTATACAACTTTTTCTGTTTCTGCCTTTAGAATTCTCTGACTTTTGCCATTTTAATTATAATATGTCTTGGTGTGGTTCTGTTTGGGTTCATCTTGTTTGGGACCCTCTGTGCCTCCTAAACCTAGATGTCTGTTTCCTTCTTCAGGTTTGGGAATTTTTCAGCCATGATTTCATCAAATATATTTTTGACCCCCTTTTTTCTCTTCTTCTTCTGGGACCCCCCTTTAATATGAATGTTGATATGCTTTTTGTTGTAGTAGAGGTCCCATAAACTCTTCTCATTTAAAAAATTTTTCTGTCTGTTGTGATTTCCATTATTCTATCTTCCAGATCATGTATGTATTCTTCTCTCTTACCTAGTCTGCTTCTATTACCCTAGTCCTTCTACTGTGTTTTTCATTTCAGGTATTGTATTTTTCAGTTCTGCCTGGTTTTTTTTTTTTTGGTGTTTCAGGTACTGTACTTCCTTGTTGAATTTTCGCTGTGTTCACCATCTGTTCCCTAATCCCGTTAGCATTCTTAATACAAAAGCTTTGACCTCTCTAGCTGGTAAATTATTCATGGTTTCATTAGTTGTTTTTTTCAGGGGTTTTCTCTTATTCTTTCAATTGAAACAAATTCCTGTCTTCTCATTTTGCTCAAGTTTCTCTCACTAAGAAATTAGGTGAAACACCTACCTGTTGCAGTCCTAAAGGGTTGTCCTTGTGTGGGAGCTTCCCTATATAGTCTGTGTGCCCAGTGGCTTTGGTAGGAGAACTGGATCAGATGTGAACATGAGTCATGTCTTCCCCCTGGGTGTGCTGGCAGCTATCAGCACTAGAAGGTGGACCTGGAGATGGACAGCCTACAGCCAGTGCCAGGTGTTAGCTGGGGCTTCTCCTCTATTCAGTGGCCAACACTACCCAATTGGGGGTGGGGCAGGTCCCAAGTTGCTGGAGCAGAAGTCTCAGGGTTGAGTCTCAGCTGGCTCCATTTCCTCTAAGTGTGGGCTGTCCCACCACCCAGCACTGCGCCCTGTCCCAGAGGAGGGGTGCCGTCCTGGAGCAGCCACAGGCTGTGGCAGTCCTGGCCCCGGTGAGAGTTCTGGGCTGCTGTCGATGCACTGCCTCAGTAAGGACCAGTAATTTCTTTCCCCGATCCTGTTCAGATGCTGTTCTGGGTCTAGGCCATCTTTGTCCCTCACAACTGCACACTCCCTTTGGCTGCTACAGCCCTAGCCCTAGGGTGGAGTTGACCATAGAGCAAGAGGTGCTGGTGCAGGCTCTTGACGTGGGCTATGGTGTGGACTGGGATGGTCATGGGAAACTGGCCAGAGCCCCATGCAGTTTCAGTCTGCTTCCAATGCCTTGTTTTGGGAGTGTGTGTACACTCTTCAAGAGTGGAGTCTAGGTTTCTTACAGTTTTCCTGTTACTTCCACTTGTTTTCAAACCACCTAAGGGAATCTGACTTTCCAGCACTGGTCCCCAGGGTTGGGGTACTCAATATGTGGTTTGAACCCTCATGCCCCAGGGAGGATCTTGGCCTGTGTAATCCCCTCCCTCCTCTTCTGTGTTCCCTTCCAGGGGGCACAGGTTCTAACATGATTGCTTCTCTTCCCTTCCTACCCAATTTCATGTGGATCATTTTTACAGCCTTGGTTGTACAAGGGTCTTCCTGCCAGTCTCCAGTTAGTTTTCAGTGAGAATTGTTCCACGTGTGGATGTATTTTCGATGTGTTCATGGGAGGAGGTGAGCTCCACGTCCTCCTACTCTGCCATCGTGCTCTCCCCTCTTCTATGCATCAGTACTGTTTGAGTGCTTAGAATAGTACCTGGTGCATAATAAACGGTACATAAATGTTTGTTTATAAACGAAGTGGCCATATGGTAAAATCTCTGGTTCGGGAAATTCCTGATAATTTGATGTGGCCAAAGGCGTGAGTCAGTCAGCGGGTTTCTCTCCTCTGTATTTTTAATATAGACACTTAAGAAACTTGATTAGTATTCATGGGCTTAGGAGTCAAATTCCCCACTGTTAATTATTAATGAACTCAGGTATCACTTGGGGCCTCTCTGCCCATTAGAGATTTTGGTAACTTTGTCTTAATGCTCTAGGACTCAACCATTAGGAAAAGTGTTGAGTCCTCTCCCTAACTTTTGAACATGTCTGATATTGTAATAGGGATTGGAAACTGGATAAAGCACCTTTCTCTGTCATGTAAAAGAGGGTCCTACATTTCAGTGTAGGATGGTGACTGTCCAGTAAGCAGCAACTCCTTCCATTCCTAGTGTCACTTCCTGTTCCCAGAATGCTGCTGCTGGAACTCCAGGCATCAAATCCTAGTTGTAGACCAGAAGAAAGATTTCCTAAAAAGTGAAAGGGAAAAAAAAAACAAAAACCTTATTGATTCTTTTTAAAGGAGTCTTAGAAGAAATTCTAGAAAATAATTCTGCCTTTATCTCTTTAGCCAGATACTAGAGAGGATCAAAAATAATCTTTTAGATGAACACACATTGTCAAGGGATAGATATTAGGAGGTAACTTTTCAGTTTTTACATGCAGTTCCCTTGTCACCATTCCCAAATATCTCAGACCCATGTATGGACATGGGTGTGTATACTCCGTCTCTCACCAGCCTTCAGAAGAAATCTATCTCATAATATTATATTTTGAGACTTACTGAAGTTCGTTATAGGTTTAGAGATGTAGGAATCACAGGTAAGCCATTTGGCCACTTAAGCCTGTCATGTTACCCAACAGCACTTTTCTGTGCACCTCCCCTATTCCTTCCAAAAACTTTTTTTTTTTAAATTGTGATTAGCTTTTTTTTAACTCAGCATAGTTCTCTGGCGATTCATCCAAATTGTTGTGTGTATTAAGACTTCACTCCTTTTTTTAAAATAATTAATTAATTAACTTATTTTTGGCTATGTTGGATCTTCGTTTCTGTGCGAGGGCTTCCTCTAGTTGCGGCGAGCGGGGGCCACTCTTCATCACGGTGCGCGGGCCTCTCACTGTCGCGGCCTCTCTTGTTGTGGAGCACAAGCTCCAGACGCGCGGGCTCAGTAGTTGTGGCTCACGGGCCTAGTTGCTCCACGGCACGTGTGACCCTCCCAGACCAGGGCTCGAACCTGTGTCCCCTGCACTGGCAGGCAGATTCTCAACCACTGCACCACCAGGGAAGCCCCCCAAAACTTTTTATAAAGTCAGAGCTTCCAATATGTGACTTTTTCTGCTGCCCACAGACCCCTGGAACTTACTGCCTAGCTCTCTCCCTGTTTCCCCTCAGTTCTTTGAGGGAAGTGATGATCAGGTAGTTGGAAAGCTAGAGAACAAGAATAAGGATAGCAACCAACCATTTATCAAGTGTCTGGCATGTGGCAAATGCTCTGTTATATAACCAGTTTTTATAACAACCTATCGAAGAGGCTGCTGTCATCCCATTGTCACCAATGAGGAAATTCAGGCTCAAGACACTATAGTAAATGGCCCAATTTCATTTAAGCAGTGCTTACATTATTTGTGGCTCGTACATTTATTCACTTGTGCGTTCTTTCATTCAATATTTCATTTTCACAAAACTCAATGAGGACATAAATGACAAATTGGGATTACAACCAGGGGCAGTCAGTCAAATAAGCTCTCTGTTTTATGTGATTTTCCATCTAATTCTTTTCAAATCTTCTCTCCTCATCTTCTCTCCTCCAGGACAAACAGGCCCACTTCCTTCAACGCTCTCTGAAATTACAAGGGTTTCTAGATCCCTTATCATAAAAGCCTCCTCTTGACACGTTCTGGCTTGTCAGTGCCATTCTTGAAATGCTGCTCAGACTTGAAACTAATTCTAGATGTGGACAAAAAGCAAAACCAAACAAATTCAAGACACTTCTTTTAATTGTAGACGGTCAGATCAAAGAGGGCAACTACTCTAATTAGAAGTTGTATTACTAGCACCAAGTGCTAAGCCTAGCACAAGTTGAATAATGAGATTTTGAAAGGGCTTGGGTTGTACAGTTTAGTGATGATTTTATTTAGTGGAATGTGAGAACTGTCTACAGATATCTGAAGGGTTGTCACGTGGAACTGGGATTCGAGTTGCCTTTGTTGCTCGTAATAACCTTCTATTAATAATAATAACCATTATTTATGCAGCACTGATTTGGAATATACTTTATTCCCTATAACAACTTTATTATTTGGGAATTATTATCATTTTGGAAATACTACTTCTGTAAAATACAGAAAGCAGCTGAGGTTTGGAGAGTCAAACTGTTAATACTTAGGAGCACTCAGAATAAGTAGTAATGAGAATCAAATAAATACCATAGCTCTGCTGACTTAACCCAAAGCAGTGAAATTACTGAATTTTTGGACCATTCTCATTTACGCCCAAGGCCTCAATTTCTCATCTGTAAAACAAGCAGTTTGAGTCCTAGGCTTTATAGAAGCAGTAGTGTGCTGGAGCCCACGTGCAATCTGAGAGCGGATGGGTTTATTTTTAGAAATGCTGGGAGCTGGTTTTAAACACAGCATCACTGGCAATTAAACTGTAGACTGCACATTTAACATATTATGTTAAAATATAAAGTGCTCAAATTCATTATTTTCTAATATTCGACTTCATCTATTTTATCTATTCTCTTTAGGATATGAATAGCTATTGCATCTCTATGGTGGAAATAAATATTATAAAATAGCTGTGCTACTGCCATCTTTTCCCAGCTTCCCATTCAGTGGGGTCATTCTATAGCTTGCTATCTGCCAGATGGGAGTATTTACACCATGAAAATCGGCAAATACTACAAATCAATGTTTGGTTTATTGTTTTGTTCATTGTATTGACTTATGAAAGTGATGGAAAATATAATACAGATTAAAGTTAAAATGTCATATCTATAGGCATTACAGCTGAGTTGCACATAAAATAAGGAAATATTCTCCCAGTATTTGAAAACCATGATCCAATTCATAAAAGAAAGCACTCAATGTCTTTGATGAATGAAAGAAGTTCCAACCAAGTTTGTTGTTTCACTTTGTCTTATTCATTAACATAAATGGATGTTGGTTGATATTTTTGTCAGTTGGAAAATAGGTTAGCTATAATGAAGCATTCAGTACAGTCATTGAAAATATTCAGTGAGAATCATTTGGCTATAGGGAATTTATAATAACGTTATTTCTATTTATTACCTTGAGCTACATATCCTTTATAGACATAAAGTATATATGTTTATATATAAATGTAAATATACACACACACACAAAATACTGTGGAGCTGGTTGTTAAATGCTCACTAGCATATACTTAAACTGCACATAAGGCCTTTCTTATCTTTGATATTTTAGGAGTCTAACCAGGACCAAAAGGTAGACACCACAAAAAACCAAGCACTATGAAGAATTAGAGCGGTAGTGAGGTCCCCATCAATACGCTGATGACAAAGCCACTTCACAGGGCAGAGGAGGATGCAGATGATGTTGGATCTTCCTCTTCTCCACTCAGAAAGTAGGAAGAGGACGCTGGTGTGAAAGGTGGGTACAGTGTATTCACAAGGCAGTAGCCAATGGCTTGTGAGACTTTCCAGAGTCTTATCTATTTGTTGATATCCCTTCATGAGCTGAAGGTTTCTGGAGGGTCAGAATACATGACTCCTTGAGCCTATTTCCTCCACTTCTGTGTAAGCTTCCTCAATGGCTGTGTATCGTAGGTGTTTATGTATTAGCCTCTCACGTGAGAGTTTATGTTTCTTGGGTCTGAAGACTGTCTACCTATAAATAAGAGTTGTTCAAGAAATCTTTTTTTTTTTCTCTTCGCAGTGCATTTTGAGGGAAATCATTATAAGTTCAGTTTGTTCTCCCTTTTAGTTCCTCAAACTCTAGAACTGTGCAGAGGTTATAAGAAAACCTTCTCTCAATAAATTCTCTCTACTGCCCCATCCTTAAAAACAGAGCGGTTTTCTCTTCATCAATAGACAGCATCCTGGCATGTTAGCTGTAGATTACAATGTTTAACTGTGATGATTTCCTTAGAACTTCAGGACCAAATTCAACTGAAGCAAACCAGTGAATACGTTTTCTTTATTAACTTGCCATTGATACTTGTTTAACATCAGTGAAAAGCCAAGTAGAGGGAATTTGAATGTTAGGAAGTTAATATTGATTGAGTGTGCACTGTGTTCCAGAAGTGTTCTAAACGCATGACGTATGTTTTAATCTTCATCATTCTACAAGGGAATAGACAGGCTGAGAGGTAAAGATGGCTTACCCAACACCAAACCAAATACCTTGTAGGTAGGTGGCAGAACTAGGATTTGAACCCCCCCCATTCCAAATACTGTTGTTTTTCATATCAGTCCCTTTACCTCTTTGTAGAATGCTTCTATTTTTGTCTATAGGATAACCATTCAATTGATATTTCATAATTATTTATAGGAATAGAGTATCATAGTGACAGAGCGAAAAGGAGTATTTGAAAAAAACTGTGGAGATTGCGTTAGCTGTTTTTGACTGACTCAAAGACATGAAAAAAAAACCCCACCCAGAATGGGTCTGAGCCCTTAAACCCGTGAGACCCGTATATTCTGCTGTCAAAGACCCCTGTTCCCCACCCACAGATTTCTCTAACCATTGACCCACAGCCTCCTTGCACATGATTGAGTTCCGTCTCCTTCATTCACTGTCCAGCTTCTCTAGGCTCCTCCTTCTCTTCTGCTGCTTCTCACTCTTCATCTCTCCAGAAAACACTTGCAACCATTTCTAGCCCTTAAAACCCTAATGTTAGCCCACTGGCCCCAGGAATGTGCACTAAGGCACTAGCTGCAACATGGTTTTCCTCATTTATTCTGACTCGTTATCTTTAGAGTTGTCAGTACCACTGAGGGTATGACCTGGATACTCTGCCACGGTTCACATGAGACCTCACAAGAACCTGGCAAAATGTTTGTTAGGCTTAAAACCATGCACCAGCATGCAGCAAATCTCTGTATCCCTCATAACTTACTTATTTATAGACACCTGCTGCATTTCTTCCAAGTAGCCTTAGCTCTTAACATTCTTGTACAGGGATATATGTGAACCCATTATTAACTGAAGTCTCCAGAAAAACAAACGTAAAAAAGGTGTTACCTGAGGCCAAGAAACAAGACCCAGAACTGCTGAAATGACTTTGCACACACACACACACTCTTGGGAATTCAGTAATGGAGTAAACATAACTTGATAATTAATAGTCTCAAAGATAACTCCATATACATTAGTCTGGTATAACCTACAAAACAAACATCCTAAATCTGTATTTTGGCAATACTCTACATGTGCAGGTTTCAGGACACTTCCCTAAGTGGCCTAAGGATTAAGAAACCAGTATCTTTTAGAAGGAGAGTGATAACATTGATTTATGCTTTGAGGGCTTATAAATGATGGAGACAGAATAATTCTGAATAATATGCAGAAAGTATATGCCTACTGAGCTTCAAAAAAATGATGGTTTCTAAGTCAACTGCTGAGTTTTCCTAAAGACACTTCTAAAAAGTTTTGAGAGACACAAAAGAAAAAAACAAAAAGAAATAGAAAGTCTTCTCAAAGCGGTTACACTCTGTTCTCTCCCTTGTGCATTTCAAAGAAGCTATTCAAAGCGAGTACATTTTAACATATAAACCAGGACTATGCAACTAGCCCAACTATCAATTTATGTTCTTTTTTTGAAACAACTTGTATTTTGCAATCCACTCTCCCTTTTAATTATTACAACAATGACTTAGAATAATGTTTCTCTTAAATCCACTCTCCCTTTTAATTATTACAACAATGACTTAGAATAATGTTTCTCTTAACTAACTCAGAGGTTGTATTCTCATTACCCACTGCATTGCTAGTCATTTTTTTTTCCCACCAGTATTTGGCATTTTACAGCAGGTATGGGGTTTGTATCTTCACAGGCCAGCCTGTCTGGAAAGGGCTTTATGGCAGCACTACTGAGTATTTTCTCCCCTCAGCCTCCAGAAAGTGGCTACTTCCTTGATTTCCACATCTGCCAAGCTGGAATAATGTCACCTTCTTTGGGTGGATGCTAGGAGCAAATGAAATAGCTCTTGGTACATGCTTCTTTCTCTGTAACAATTATTAATTACTAATCCTGTCCTCTTCTCCATAGCCCTTTCCTATCCCCCCTTCACTGCCCTTTCGGCTGTGGTGATTTCTGAGAGGAAGACATTGGGCTTCGATTAAGAAGGGCTTATTGCCATCCCAGTGCAGCTAATCATCATCTTGGCCTGTTTTCTCAATTGTGAAAAGACTGAGTTACGACCCAGTCTGATTATCTTAGCATTGCTTGTGGTTTTTATGTAGTCTAACTTTGACTATTTCCTATGTACTGGACACTGACCTAAACAATTTACAAATGTTTATTTCATTTATGTATCTTTAAGGGGATATTTTAAATTTTAAAAATCAAGGTAAATATATTATTATCCCAGCTGGCAGATGAAGAGGTGGAAGCACTCAGTGGATACCCAATTTTCCCAAAGCTTTAAAAGGGAAACAAAGCAATTTGAATTCAGACTACAAAGCTTCTCCACCACCAATCCAACCCACGGCAGTGGCCTCTTTTGCAATTTCCAGCATCAATTTCCCTGACTTATTGGTTTCGACCATTCAGCACAGGCCCTGTAGCCAATTAAAACCATTTCCATGGTCACTACTAATTCAATCTGACTCACTTCTACAGACACTGCTTTCCTGAATTGCTTCTCTTTTTTATCCCTTCCTCTGCTTCTTTTTCCCTCCAACAAAAATTGCGTTCCAGGAGATATACTCAGGACTGAGGATTCAGAAAAGAATACTGAGATTGTTGGCAGTCTGAAACACAGCACAGTGTAACTGTGTAGGAGGGCAAAGATAGATTTGACACAGGAAAACTGTCATGTCATATGTTATTTCCCCCTGAGAGGCAGAGAGAAAGAGAGAGAGAGTTAGAGACACAGAACACATACCAGGAGAGTCACACAACCAAGCAGGGGCATAGAGACAGCAAATAGAGTGGACAGAACCATAAACTCTCCCTAGGGAGCCTTGGGGAAGGTTTCCCAGAGGTGTTCATATTTGAGCTGAATCTTGAAGAAAAGGAGGAGGCATTTCTTGTAAAAATATGGAACATTCTAGGCAAAGAGAAGACTAAGGAAAAGGCCCTATTTTGTGTCAGGAATGGAGCATTTAAAGGGACTGGCCTCGGGGAAGGAGAGAAGGAACTAAGTTTGAAAGCGGTGACTTGCAGGCAACATCTAAAGGGTGTGTGCGTCCGTACTTAAGATATTTTTTATCACTTCTGGTGAGCACTATAAAGCCACTGAAAGATGATCAGATTTATCCTTTACAAGCTTATCTTGCAGATACTCTGGAGAAGAAACTGGAGTGGAAACCTCTTGTAGTAGTTTTGTTAAGAAATGATGAGGTGATAAACCTTTAGCCAGACTCATCAAGACAAAAAGGGAGAGGGCTCAAATCATTAAAATTAAAAATGGAAAAGGAGAAGTTACAACTGACACCACAGAAATACAAAGGATCATAAGAGACTACTACAAACAACTATATGCCAATAAAATAGACAACTAGAAGAAATGGACAAATTCTTAGAAAGAGACAACCTTCCAAGACTGAACCAGGATGAAACAAAATATGAACAGACCAATCACAAGTACTGAAATTGAAACAGTGATTAAAAAACTTCCAACAAACAAAAGTCCAGGACCAGATGGCTTCACAGGTGAATTCTGTCAAACATTTAGAGAAGAGTTAACACCTATCCTTCTGAAACTCTTCCAAAAAATTGCAGAGGAAGGAACACTCCCAAACTCATTCTATGAGGCCACCATCACACTGATACCAAAACCAAAGATACCACAAAAAAAGAAAAATTACAGGCCAATATCACCGATCAACATATATTCAAAAATCCTCAACAAAATACTAGCAAACCGAATCCAACAATACATTAAAAGGATCATACACCATGATCAAGTGGGATTGAAGAATCCTAGGGATTCTTCAGTATCCTCAAATCAATCAGTGTGATATACCATATTAACAAACTGAAGAATAGAAACCATATGATCATCTCAATAGATGCAGAAAAAGCTGTTGACAAAATTCAACACACATTTATGATAAAAACGCTCCAGAAAATGGGCATAGAGGGAACTTACCTCAACATAATAAAGGACACATATGACAAACCCACAACTGACATCATTCTCAATGGTGAAAAGGTGAAAGCATTCCTTCTAAGATCAGGAACAAGACAAGGATGTCCACTCTCACCACGTTTATTCAACGTAGTTTTGGAAGTCCTAGCCCTGGCAATCAAAGAAGAAGAAATAAAAGGACTCCAAATTGGAAAAGAAGAAGTAAAACTGTCACTGTCTGCAGATGACATGATACTATACATAGAAAATCTTAAAGATGCTACTAGAAAACTACTAGAGCCCATCAATGAATTTGGTAAAGTTTCAGGATATAAAATTAATACACAGAAGTCTCTTGCATTCCTGTATGCTAACAACAAGAGATCAGAGAGATTAATGAAACAATCCCATTTACTGTCACATCAAAAAGAACAAAATACCTAGGAATAAACCTACCTAAGGAGGCAAAAAGCCTGTAACTCTGAAAACTATAAGACACTGATGAAAGACATCAAATATGACACAAACAGATGGAAAGATATACCATGTTCTTGGATTGGGAGAATCAATATTGTGAAAATGACTATACTACCCAAGGCAATCTACAGATTCAGTGCAATCCCTATCAAATTACCAGTGGCATTTTTCACAGAACTGGAAAAAAACATTTTTACAATTTGTATGGAAACACAAAAGACCCTGAATAGCCAAAGCAATCCTGAGAATAAAAAACAGAGTTGGAGGAATCAGGCTCCCTAACTTCAGACTATATTACAAAGCTACAGTAATCAAAACAGTATGGTACTGGCAGAAAAACAGAAATATAGATCAATGGAACAGGATAGAAAGCCCAGAAATGAACCCATGCACCTATGGTCAATTAATCTACAATAAAGGAGGCAAGAATATACAATGGAGAAAAGACAGCCTCTTCAATAAGTAGTGCTGGGAAAACTGGACAGCTACATGTAAAAGAATGAAATTAGAACACTCTCTAACACCATACACAAAAATAAACTCAAAATGGATCAGAGACCTAAATATAAGGCCGGACACTATAAAATTCTTAGAGGAAAACATAGGCAGAACACTCTGACATAAGTCACAGCAATATCTTTTTGGATCCACCTCCTAGCATAATGAAAAACTAAAGTAAACAAATGGGACCTAATGAAACTTAAAAGCTTTTGCACAGCAAAGGAAACCATAAACAAGACAAAAAGACAAAGAATGGGAGAAAATATTTGCAAATGAAGCAACCAATAAGGGATTAATCTCCAAAATATACAAACAGCTCATGCAGCTCTATGTCAACAAAAAACAAACATCCCAATCAAAAAATGGGCAGAAGAGCTAAGTAGACATTTCTCCAAAGAAGACATACAGATGGCCAAAAAGCACATGAAAACATGCTCAACATCACCAGTTATCAGAGAAATGCAAATCAAAACTATAATGAGGTATCACCTCACACCAGTCAGAATAGCCATCATCATAAAGTCTACAAACTGCTGGAGAGGGTGTGGAGGAAAGGGAACCATCCTACACTGTTGGTGGGAATGTAAATTGGTACAACCACTATGGAGAACAGTATGGAGGTTCCTTAAAAAGCTAAAAATAGCCCACTCCTGTATATATATCTGGAGAAAATCATAATTCGAAAAGATTTATGCAACCTAATGTTCATTGCAGCAGTTATTTACAATAGCCAAGATGTGGAAGCAACCTAAATGTCCATCGACAGATGACTGGATAAAGAAGATGTGGTGTATATATATATATGATGGAATATTACTCAGCCATAAAAAGGAACGAAATAATGCCATCTTGCAGCAACATGGATGGACCTAGAGATTGTCATACTGAGTGAAGTAAATCGACAAATATCGTATGATATTTCTTATATGTGGAATCTAAAAAAAATGGTACAAATGAACTTATTTACAAAATACAAACAGACTCACAAATTTCAAAAACAAACCTATGGTTACCAAAGGGGAGACGTGGAGGGGGGACGGATAAATTAGGAGCTTGGAATTAACATACACACACTACTATATATAAAACAGATAACCAACAAGGACCTACTGTATAGTACAGGGAACTCTCTCGATATTCTGAAATAATCTATATGGGTAAAGAATCTAAAAAAAAATATATATATGTAAGTGTATAGCTGAATCACTCTGCTGTACTCCTGAAACTAACACAACATTGTAAATCAACTATACTCCAATTAAAAAAAAAAAAGAAATGAGGGTCTGAATTATGATGGTGAGAACGAAGATAGTGAGAAAGGGACAGATATAAGATTTGTTGATGTAGCGTTGGCAGGACCTAAGGGTAGAAAAGGAAAGGGGAAAGATGACTCCAGGATTTCAAGGTCAGGGAAGGTGGGAGTGAGGAGTCACAGTCTATTTGTTCTTCCTCTTCAGTCCTTGACATGAGTCCCCTCCAACCTAACTACATCCCTCCTTGCCTTATCACCTACCCTTGTGAAACAGAAAACAGCAGCCCCCATGGGGCACAGAAGCCCTGAGTCAGCAGATCCAGTCCCAACTCATCCCCCATCTCTGCATCCCTTTTACAAGGACCAGCTTTGGAAATGCCCTGATTTTTCTCTGTTCCACAAATCCCAACTGCAGGGTCCATAGACTATTTAACCTCCTTTAAAAATCACTGTCTTCTGTGAAATAGAGATTGAGAGATACTTGCTTCAGGTTATGCTGAAATCCAAGTCCCCTTCTATTTTTGGTAGATAAAGTAAACGTGGAAAAATGTTCATTCATTCATGAATGCATTCATTGAGTTGGCAGCATGCCAGATGGGTGAAATATAAGGTAAACATTGCCTATGGGAGTACAAGGATGGGTGGGGTCCCTGTGGCCACAGAATAGATACTATGGCATTAGAGAGGCCGATCGTGAAACAGATAAGCAAAGTAATGGAATAATGACAGATGCAGTGATTAATAGGAAGGGAACATTCAAGATGCAGTGTTTGGGAATAAGTGGGCAGGGGTGGACTTGCTTGAAACAGGTTCATAAGGGAAGACTTCTCTGAGCAAGTGATACTTAAGATCAGAAAGACAAATGAGAAGTAGCCACAACATGCAAAAACATATGAGTAAAATGCTATCTAAATAATAAAGCACAAGTCAATATTGACCAGGAATAAAGGTAAACACTTAGACACTCTTTTCCTATCCCTATAGAAAGCCAGTGAGGAAGTCATGAAATCTTGGGGTATTTACCATGCCATGCATGTATGGGACACTCCGCTTTTAAGAAACCCATGTTGTCCTTGTATATAAAGGCACAAATGGGTCTGTTGGGAGATATTACACCAGGGTTTGGTCAAAACCATCTATGAAGAGTGAGATAGTAAACATTTTAGGCTTTGTGGGCCATATGGTCTGTTGCAGCCACTCAACTCCACCACTGCAGCATGAAAGCTGCCATAAACAATGGATAAATGAAGGAGCATGCCTCTGTTCACTAACGTTTACTTATGGATGCTGAAACATGAATTTTCATGTGTCAAATCTGATTCTTTTGATACTTTTTCAGCCATTCTAAATGTCCATCAACAGAGGAATGGATAAAGATGTGGTACACACACACACACACACACACACACACTGGAATATTACTCAGCCATAAAAAAGAACAAAATAATGCCATGTGCAGCAACATGAATGGATCTAGAAAGTGTCATACTGAGTGAAGTAAGGCAAACAGAGAAAGACAAATATCATATGATATCGCTTATATATGGAATCTAAAAAAATGGTACAAATGAACTTATTTACAAAATAGGAATAGAGTTACAGCTATAGAAAACAATCTTATGGTTTCCGGGGGATAAGGGGATGGGAGAGGGCTAAACTGGGAGATTGGGATTGACATACACACACTACTATATATAAAATAGATGACTAATAAGGACCTACTTTATAGCACAGGGAACTCTACTCAATATTCTGTAATGAGCTATATGGGGAAAGAATCTAAAAAAAGAGTGGATATATGTATATGTATAACTGATTCACTTTGCTGTACACCTGAAACTAACGCAACATTGTAAATCAACTATACTCCAATAAAAATGATAGAAAAATCTATTCTTAGTTTGCAGACTTACAAAAACAGGCAGTGGGCTGTATTTGATCTGCAGGCTATAGTCTGGTGACCCTTACTCTTCAGCAAGGTGGTTAAAAGTACAAACTCTTTAAAAAAAAAAAAAAAAGTGCAGATTCTTAATCAGACTGTCAGGTTTGTTTCCAAACTACTCCATTTGCCAGTGGTACATTTTCATGTCCAGGTCAAAGAAAAATTTACTTTGATCCTGCTTTGTTCTCTTATCTTTCTATCCTTTTCTTAGGCAAACTTCTTAAAAGAGTAATCTGTACTCCCTCTCTGCAGCAAATTGTGTTTTACAAAAAAGGCTTCAATAATGCTTCTTGTCTCTGATGCTCTTCCAGAACCATGCCCCCTCCCTTAACCCCCATCAAGAAGTAGTATTTGTGTTCCCTCCCCTTGAAACTGGACAGACCTTTGTGAATACTTCAACTAACAGAATGGTGATGCTACGAGACTTACAAGCTGGATCATAAAAGGTAATATAGCTTCTGCCTGCCTTGTTTAGGACCTGTGCCTATGGACCCAGGAACTGCCATGTAAGAAGTCTGTAATGACTGTTATTTCATCTTAAAGGCTTCATTAGAGAAGTCTCCGAAGCAGATGTGGACACAGGCAAAGAAAGAGCTGTCTATGTGTATTGTGTGACTGGAGTATAAGGCATGTGGGGCAGAGTGTTGGCCAGTGATGTCAGCAGAAGCCATTTCATAGAAGACTTAATTATAGGTTTAGGATGTTAGACTGGACCTTAAGGGCAATATGTGGCCATTCTTTAATGGCCGTATATTTCTGTTTCAGAGGGACCACTCTGATTGCAATAGTAAGGCTGGATTAGAAGGAAGAAACAATGGTTTTGAGAGACCTGCTGAGAAGAAGCCCCTGGTATAGTCTGAATGATGAGGACTTAAAGAAGGGCAGTGGTAATGGACATGCATAAGGGAATAGGATCAAGAGAGATTCCAGAGACCAACTGGGAAGAACACTGCCTATCTAGCTAATGGACAGAAATCAAAACAATTGGTATTTTAGTATCTTCCACTACTGTCATGTTAATAGAATAGATCCCTCTTTTATATAGCTAAGCCTCCTAGCCTTTCTCTTTCATGACTTTTTTCTCCTGTCAATACGCAGTATGGTTCCCATGTGGGTGGTTCATCTCTCTTCTCTGTAGCAGACGATGGGGAACCGCTCCTTGAATGCAAGATGCCACAGATAAGCTCAAAGCTGGCCTGATATGGTGAAAGGGCTTCTGGGCTCCCCCTGTGTAGCACCTGCCTCTGTAGGCTACAGATCTGGTCCCCTGAAAATACCCTGGGAACCCAGTCCTGAAGCATCCTCCCAGCTGCTATCTTGGCACAATCACTGTGTTCTGGGTTTTTAATCTGGGAGATTAAATCTTTACATGCCTGAGTGGAAAGATCATATCCTTGTAATTTTTCACCTATATAATTTCTCAGATGCCGTAGTTTAAACTGTTGTATTTATGGCCCAACTGTAACTTAGAAGTCTTGTAAAATGACAATTTCAAAGGACAGCTCTTTCAAGTTGCCACTCAGAGCAGCTTTCTGAGTGAGCGTAGTGAACTGTGGTAAAGCTGATCATTTCAGTCAATTAGATTTTTAGGCTAGTCACTTTTTACTGTTCTGAAAGAGAGAACGAAAGCATTTGAAAGCTAGAATCAATTACTGTCTAAATGTAGATCAAGGAGGAAGATACACAAAAAACCATAGTTATAGTTTTTTTTGGTAGAGATGAACCTTGTAAAGGTCACTGGAGTTCTATTATGGAATGTTCATTTTACATGAAGTAGAAGTCACCGTTAAAAAAAAAAAAATGCCTAACAAGACCCTTTGAATAGAAACTGGGGACAGAGAATTAAAAGGTTGTTATGGGAGAACAGAAATGCTCCAGCTAGGAAAGGGAGGGGCTTGTGAAATGAATACCTAAGCAGACACAATCAGGTACGGTATTCTTATAAAGACTTTATTGATTGTTGATTCAGAAAGCTCTAAGTCTTATATAGTAGATATTCTGTGATTGTTCATTTCTTTCATCCATACCCAAGACTGGATTACAATGTTTAGAGATTGTAAAAATGTCTAGTAAGAGATTGTGCTCTCTCTTTAGGTAACTGAAAAATCAAAGCATCACTAATAGTAAAGTAAGGTTAATAGTAAAGTAAGGTTCATAGTAAAGTAAGGTTAAAGATAACATCAGAAATACTCTCATCTTATATACTTTGCAATTTCAAATTTTAAAAAGTCTTTCAAAATATTTTCTCACATTAAAAACAAATGTC
Organism: Delphinapterus leucas; assembly: GCF_059928025.1. NCBI lineage: Eukaryota > Metazoa > Chordata > Mammalia > Artiodactyla > Monodontidae > Delphinapterus > Delphinapterus leucas. Next base: position 11,334,174 of record NC_143145.1, read on the forward strand.
CTAGGGATGGTAAAAAGAGGATGTAGGTCAGAATTGGATTGGGGCCATCCAGCAGCACTAGTTTTTTGTTGTTGTTGTTTTTTAACATCTTCATTGGAGTCTAATTGCTTTACAATGGTGTGTTAGTTTCTGCTGTACAACAGTGAATCAGCTATACGTATACATATATCCCCATATCTCCTCCTTCTTGCGACTCCCTCCCACCCTCCCTATCCCACCCCTCTAGGTGGTCGCAAAGCACCGAGCTGGTCTCCCTGGGCTATGCAGCTGCTTCCCACTAGCTATCAATTTTACATTTGGTAGTGTGTATATGTCCATGCCACTCTCTCACTTCGTCGCAGCTTACCCTTCCCCCTCCCTGTGTCCTCAAGTCCATTCCCTAGGTCTGTGTCTTTATTCCTGTCCCAGCAGCACTAGTTATGATGGTATTTTTAACTGCCCAAGAATGCTCTGCTTTTAAACACACTCTTGAGACTTGAGACATTGTTTAGCTGACACCTTTTCCATTAAGCTATCTATGACCAGTTCAGACCATTACCATAACCTCCTGCCCTGGCCTTCTATAGCAGTCGTCTACACCATTTACTTAAAGCCCTCTTTTAAATACCAATACTGCTTGTATGATCTAGCAGAAGGAGAACCAGATTTCAATGAGCAGGTCTGGATTCTGCTTCTCTTATCACCATTTATAGACAAGCATATTTTGGTAAGTATATCGGCCCAGGGAACATTGGGAAAACTGTCCACACTAGGAAGATAAATAGAGGCAATTTAATACACAGGTATGGAGAAGTTGTTAAGACAAACAGGAGATGGTGAGACAGCCAAAGAGTAGTAGCAGCACAAGGCCACTGGCAACAAGGGGCTTGGAGGGCACAGGGAGATGCTGGTATATCAGAGCACAGAAGGTGAAGCAGTCAGGCAGGAGCTAAACTATGGTGGGGCTACCATGTAGGAGATTGAACCCAAGAGGAAGGGTCTGTCTGGAAAGCATTTGGAACTAACTTCAGAGGAGATGTAGCTATAATATACTATCAGAATCACTGCCTGAAACATAGCAAGAGGGGAGAAAAATCCCTGCCTTCTCCCCACTGCCACCTTTTCATTTTTCCACCAGTGTCACCCAATGGCCACATCTACCTGGAAGCCAGTTGACAAGGGCACCTCAAAAATGTAACCCCCAGTGCTACAGAGCAGTGGGTGGAGCCAGGGGATGGATTTGAGAACATTGCATATTGCTGGCGCAGTAAGTCATTCAGCTTGTGAACTGTTGTACCTTCCTCTGTCAAATTTTAAAGCAATGCCTCTCTAACCCACTTTTTTAGAGTATATGAGCGTATTTTAATTTGTTAGGGGGGTAAAAATGGAAACTTCGAGGATACTTTGGATAAATATGTTAAAGATTTAAAACATTAGGTAATGGAATTTCCACTTCTAGGGAAATAGAAAGTCACAGATACGCATACAGATGTAGGTACAAACATGTATATCTCAATATTTATAATACTGAAAGTTAGAAGCAACCTAAAATAGATGTGATATTTTCAGGGCTTTAAAATATAAAGGACAATTTCTGCCTTCAAGGATATCTTATTCATTAAAGGCAGCTTGCACTAAGGTTCATGAAAATAGGATGAAATGCTATGGAGATCCAGGGGTGAGAAGACAGTGAATATTTGCCTTGTTTCGGCTTCTAGACAAGTGAATAGAGTGTGCATATTATATGGAATATAGAAATGCTAGGAGGAATTTTTAAAATATCTGTATCCAAATAGGAAAATTCTTCCAGATGAAAACAATAAATTAATCTGCTTTCAAATTTTCCAAGATCACACAGAAAAGAAATAGTGGGGTTAGGTTAGAAGCCTAGGTAGAGTAGCAGGTGGTGACATGAACATAATTAGAATCCAAGTGCCCTGTGAGTTCATTCCAGTTCTGGTTCTGATTCCAGTGGTGACCCTGTCCAGGCCTCCACTCCAATTTTCTGATGCAAATAATGAAAACCAGAGCCAGCGCACATACAGTGTTGCTGAGCATTTTGCAAACGAATGAACCAGCTTGCTCACCCCACTGACAACTGTCAGCATATAGTCAGACGCCACCATATTGGAATCATGCTTCACACTTCCCTCACCAGTTAAAGTTAGATGCTTTGCACTTAAGACATCTTCTTTGTCTACCCCAAAGTGCCCTAAGCTTTACCTTTCTTCATACAAAATGTATTGTCCTCGGAAAAGGTCAGAACAAATTTTGAATTCTAGCTTCATGGCTTTTGTTTGATCCTGTGCAATTAACTTAATCTCCCTAATTAAGGAACATGAATAACACAAGTGAGGAGCTTAGTATAGGTTTTAGGCCATAAGTAGGTGTTTAATAAATTTTTGTATTTTTTTAACCTTGCTCCTATTCCTTCAATATGCCCTTGGGCCCTGAACAAAGGTACGATTTACCTTACCTACAAAATATCTCATTTGTTCACCCCTTCATGTCTTTGCTCAAACTATTTTCTTTGCTTGGGATGTCCATTTCTGTCCTTCATGGGCAGTTCAGGTGTGAAGTTAACTGAAATGGGAAAGACGTTTAAAAAAATATCCAAGACCACTTTTTCTGAACCCGAAGGTGCCAAATCCTTTCACCTTTGAACTGTTATCTTTTTAATTTGCATTTGTCTTACCCTCCATCTTCAGTGTCTCATCTATCTCTCTAAGACCAAATAAAAAACAATGCTTATACAGAAAGAGAATAGACCTTACAATTAGACAGACATACCTGGGTTCAGATTGCAACACAGAGTAAGTGTTTGAGACATTTTTGCTACATGCTGTTGAAAGGAAAGTTTCCCTTTCAGCAGGTTGGGACCATTAGCAGGAATGAAAGAAATATCCTAGACAAAGGGAGAACTATTCCAACGCCAGGCTCAAGCTGGAATGTTTTCTAGTCAATTCCCTTTTCTTGCTTAGCAAGCACCAAGCTTCCTGTTTCTGGTTTGGACCTGAAGTGGAGGTTCCCAAATACCAACAGGAAGGTCATACTTGTGGTCTCCCTCCCTTGCTGAAACCTGAAGCGCTGGAATTCCATGTGGGTGTCATTTTCTCAAGAGATTTCCAGCTCCAATTCCCAGACCAGAGTTAGAGGCCACTGTATGCTATTAGATCCCTAACCATTCTTCCTCTTTTTACTTTTCTAAGATTCCATTATTATCTTGCCAAGTATGGGCTCAGTAATTAAGAAGAGGTCCTGTGGGGAGTGGTGGGATTTTTAAACATAGGATAGAATCTCAACTTGAGTTGTGTTAGCAGGCGATGGAAAGGGCAGGATTCATCCATCCACCCGTTCACAAATATTGAATACTCATGATAGCTAGTCATCGACCTCAAAGGGGAGTCTCTTCTAGAATCCACCTCTATGAGCTGTAGGCAGTCAAACATTCAGATGGGTAAATTGGATTATTACATGAATTCATTAGTTCCACAATGTTTATAAAGACCTTGTGCCTACCAAGTGACTATGGTAGTCCCTGGTGTTACAAAGAGGAGAACTCGTTGAGTGCTGACCATACTCTGTATGCTTTTGCATATGTGGTCTTGGTTAATTTTCATAACAATCCCATGGATAGAATCACCTTAAAAGTAAAGTTTGGAGAGGTTTTCCAACTTTCACAGAAAACGTAGTCAGATCCAAGATTTAAGTCATTACTTGAACATTTGTCTACTGATGGATATTTGGATGGTTTCCATTTTGGGGCTATTATAAAACGTAACGTTATTACTCTTGTTCCTGTCTTTTGTGTGCACATCCAACATCTATTTCATATATACCTAGGAGTAGAATTGCTGGGTCATAGGATATGCATATATTAAGCTATATTACACATTACCAGTTGATAGTTTTTCTCTACATCATTTTTTGTAATAGAATTTGCTGCATCAATTCATATTTCACAAGGACAGGCATAACAATATCTCCCATCCCACATGCTTCTTTTTCTACTATAACCTTGAATGCTTTCTCCAGCAAGCAGTGGATTCTAGCTCCTTCCCCTTGAACCTGAATGGACCTCTGTGGCTCCCTAGACAAGGACTGTTCAACAGAACATTTCCATAATTGCAGAATGTTCTATCTGTGTTGTCTAATACAGTAACTCTAGCCACACTGGATACTTGAAATGTAGCTAGGATGACTGTAGAACTGAATTTTAATCTTAATTAAAGATAAGTCGACATGTGTTTAGTGGCTATTGCACTGGAAAATGCAGGCTTAGACCAATAGAATATGGTGGAATTGTTGCTATGTGATTTCTGAAGTTAGATCACTACAATGCCATACACTCTTATTCTCTTAGAACACAGCCACTATGTTGTAAGGACTCCCAATTAATTGGGAATGTCAAGCTGACTGAAAAAAAGCTAGGATTTTTTTTTTTTTTCACACAGAGAAAAACCTAGGATTACTGATCATAGGCACAGCTGAACTCCCTAGTAGCAGTCAAACCCAGCTTACCATCTGTGTGAGTGAGCCATCCTGAAAATGGGATTGTCAGCTCCCAGGTTAGCTGTTCTAGCTGATGCTGAAGAGTACAAAGAAGCCATCCCTGCTGGTCCCTGCCTAAAGTGCAGATTCATAAGCAAATACATGTTTTTGATTCTTTTAAGCCACAAGTATAAACAGCGTATTAAGCTAGATGTCTAGTCAGATTGTGACTCTTGTTATATGCATTTTAGATCTTTGTACTAGATTCTTCACGTCTCTCATCTTTAACCATCTATTCTCTTTACAGTATCCTGAATTCTGAAGTGGTGATATCAGAATTTACCCCTAGAACAATGGAATCTTTAGCTCTTCCTTATAGTGTACTGATACTCCAAGTCCTTTGATCATTTTGCTAATCTTCTGTGAATTCAGCAATGACTTAGAAATGATGGTTTATCCAGGACCTACTTCTGTAAAGCAGGGGAGCACTTTCAATGACCTAGTCTTTTCTACCTCCAGAGCAAGAAACATCAACAACCAAAAAAAAACAACAAGGAAAAATCAAAGACATAAATATAATTTCCTGAGTTGAAAAAAAAAAAACCCAGAATATAGAGACTGAAATATCACCATATACCATATTCTATATACAATTAAGAAACTAGATACTGAACACATTTTGTGAAATTTTAGAACGGTAAAGATAATGAAAATAATTCTTAGTGTCTAATGTAGTGAGTAGTGGGTCAGGAAGAAACAGTTTTTCTCCAGAGGAACATAAGTAAGCCTGACTAGGACTTCCAGAAAATCATGGAATCATGAAGAATGAACTTTATGATTCAAAAACTATTATCAAACCAATATGGTAGAGAGAATGTGTGTGTGTTAAAGCAACAGGAAGACATTCTCAGATATCTACAGATTCAGAAAGTAGATCTCATAAGGAATATGTCTAAAAATATATTTTTAAATACTTCACTAAATACATAGGATTTATCTTGATGTCCCATAGACCCATGTTTAAGAAACTGCTCTGCTACTTTCTAGTTGAGAGACATTAAGTCTCTCCATTTTCTCATCAATTTCCAGGTTGATGCTGCTCTTATGCTTTAATTAGTCATGTATGGTCCATGGGGCTAAAGTCGTTGATGATAAAGGGAACGTTGGATGCCTTGTTGTATTCTACAACATGTGCTTAGTGCTCAGGACATCATAAGTGGTAAATGAACATAAGATGAATGACAGATTATATGAATTATTACCAATACAACTACCTGCTTGAAACATGTATGCTAGAACTCAGAAAAAGAAAAATTATCAAGTCTTTGAAAAATATATTGAGATAGATATAATACTGAGTCAAAGAAGAAGACAGAAATATAAAAATAAGGCACTAGAATAAACAAACAACCATGTATACTGAGGAGATAAATATGAGGATCACTTTGCTTAATCTTTTGCAAATTAATTTGAAATCTTGACTAAGAAGCATAATATTCTAGAAAATATATATAATGCAAAAAAAGATATTAAGAAACTTGTCAAAAGCTATCTCAAAAAAGCATCAGCATCAATTTATTTCAGAAGTAAATTTTACGAAGTATCTAAGGAATGCAATTTGAAAGCATAAAGAAGGTGAAAGTTTCTAACGGGTTTTTACAAATATAGGAAAACATTGGTAGAAACCTTAATAAAGGCAACATAATAAAATGAAACTACAGCTGGATTTCTCTAATGGACACTGATGCACAATTCCTAAAATGTGTTAGCAAATAGAATTCAGCAGCTTATTAAAAGATTGAGAGATACTCTCCTGGAGTGATTCATTCAATAAATTCAATATATCAATATGTTTTCCATGTTAATTACAGGTCAAGGTAGAGAAACATTGTGTTTGATTATGCTGACAAAGTGCTTGATAAAAAGTCAATATTAACAAGTTTAATTAAGTAGGAATATATAATACTTAAGTAGCAATATGCCTAATAGTGAAACACAAAAATGTTCCCATTAAATTAAAACGTAAAACAAGGATGTTGATTATCACTCCTATTACCTAAACTTCTGTGGGAAATTCATTCCAATGACCTGAAGAATGATAAATATGAGGTACAAAAGTTCTAACATAGAAGGAAAAATTTAATTTATAAATACATAGATAATTGCATAAACCTGGAAAACCCAAAATCAACTGGGAACATTGTTACAAATAATGGAAAAATTTAGTAAGGAGAATTTAAGAATTGATATCTAAAACCCCGTTGGCTTTACTATGTTCAAATAGGATGTACTTAAAGAAATTCAGTTAAACAAAAATTACAAAATAAATGCCCAGAAATAGAGGTAAGTAGAAATGTGCTAGATTTATATGAATAAACTTTAAAATGCTCTAATAGGACATAGAACTTGAAAAAACTTTAAAGTGGTCCAAGAAACATAAAATACAATTTAATTAATGGGGATTAATGCCCAGTTCTATTTAAGGTAATGCAATATTGTAAAGATGCTAATTTACCCTGTGTTAATCTATAAATTGTATGTGATCCCAATAAAATTACCAATAGAATTGTTTTTATAAAAGTAAACATGATAAATCTATAGTCAAGTAACTATTAGGCAGACAAATTTTGAAAAAGGGAACAAACTACATTTTTACACATTATAAAACTTCCATAAATAAAAGTTTGGTACTTGTGCATTGTATAGAAATAAAGGAAAGAAGCAGAGTCTTGACTGAGACTCAAATCATGTGGATATTTAGATTATGATCATCTAAATCAAATCTGTGTTAAAGGCAGAATAATCAATAAATGATGGTGGGACAACCTACTAAGAAAAGAATAAATTATCACATACAAAATTTATCACTTTTCTGAGAAAGATAAATGGAACCGGAGGAATCAGGCTCCCTGACTTCAGACTATACTATGAAGCTACAGTAATCAAAATAGGGTGGTACTGGCACAAAAACAGAAATATAGATCAATGGAACACGATAGAAAGCCCAGAGATAAACCCACACACCTATGGTCAACTAATTTATGACAAAGGAGGCAAGAATATACAATGGAGAATAGACAGTCTCCTCAATAAGTGGTGCTGGGAAAACTGGACAGCTACACATAGAAGAATGAAACTAGAGCATTCTCTAATACCATACACAAAAAGAAACTCAGAATGGATTAAAGAGCTAAATGTAAGAGTGGACAGTATAAAATTTTAGAGGAAAACCGGTAGAACATTCTCTGACACAAATCACAGCAATATCTTTCTGGATCCACCTCCTAATGAAAATAAAAACAACAGTAAACAAATGGACCTAATTAAACTTAAAAGTTCTGCACAGCAAAGGAAACCATCAACAAAATGAAAAGATGACCCACAGAATGGGAGAAAATATTTGCAGATGAAGCAACCAACAAGGGATTAGTCTCCAAAATATACAAACAGCTCATGCAGTTCTATATAGAAAAAAATAAAAAGTAATCCCAATCAAAAAATGGGCAGAAGATCTAAATAGACATTTCTCCAAAGAAGACATACAGATGGCCAAAAGCACATGAAAAGATGTTCAACATCACTAATTATCATTGAAATGCAAATCAAAACTACAATGAAGTATCACCTCACACGGGTCAGAATGGCCATCATCAAAAAGTCTACAAAAAATAAATGCTGGAGAGGGTATGGAGAAAAGAGAACCCTCCTACACTGCTGGTAGGAATATAAATTGGTACAACCATTATGAAGAACAGTATGGAAGTTTCTTAAAAAACTAAAAAGAGAACTACCATGTGATCCAGCAATACTACTCCTGGGCATATGTCCAGAGAAAACCATAATTTGAAAAGATACATGCACCCCAATGTTCATTTCAGCACTATTTACCATAGCCAAGACATGGAAGCAACCGAAATGTCCATTGACAGAGGAATGGATAAAGAAGATATGATACATATATACAATGGAATATTACTTGGCCATCAAAAAGAATGAAATAATGCCATTTGCAGCAACATGGATGGACCTAGAGATTATCATACTAAGTGAGGTAAGTCAGACGGAGAAAGACAAATATCATATGATATCACTTATATGTGGAATCTAAAAAAAATGATACAAATGAACTCATTTACAAAACAGAAACAGACTCTGACTTCAAAAACAAACTTATGGTTACCAAAGGGGAAAAGTGGGGGGAGGGATAAATTAGAAGCTTGGGATTAACATACACACTGCTATATATAAAATAGATAATCAACAGGGACCTACAATATAGCACAGGGAACTCTATTCAATATTCTATAATAACCTATATGGGAAAAGAATTGGAAAAAGAATGGATATATGTGTATATATAACTGAATCACTTTGCTGTACACCTAAAACTAACACAACATTGTAAATCAACTGTACTCTAATATTAAATAAAAATTAAATTTGAAAAACCCAAAATTTATCACTTATACAAATTTACCACTAATTTAATTAGTGATACTAATGTATCACATACAAAAATTTTGATCTAGATGGATGAAAATTCAAAATTAAGATGAAAATAGATTTTTTTCTTGTACACTTGCAGCAGTCACCTTTTTCTAAGCAAGGTATATAATTCAGAACTCACATAACATTGAATATAACTTCATAAAAATTTAAATTTCTACTTGTGAAAAATACTATAAATAAAATCAGTACAATATAAACAACTTGGGAAATATATGCAGCAATTATGATAGATGAATATGAATAAGGTTCTTAAATAAAATTTTCTTACAAATCAATTAACAAAAGACACTAGCTCAATATAAATATGGACAAAGGCACAAATGTTCAATAGAAAAATAAACACAAATTCTTTTAACATAAAGCTGTTTAACTTCCCTCAAAATTAGAGAAGTATAATAAAACAAGAATGTTTATAGAGTGGACATAACGAAATATTTCTGGCGCTGATGAGACTATGTTAAACAACCATCCTCTCTCCCACACTTGGTGGGAGCATCAATTAACATAATCTTATTGGTGGGCAATTTGGCAGCATTTCCGAATATCCTAAAAACATAATTTCTTTTGAAGTGCATACATCATCTAACAATTTTGCTTTCATCCTTCAGGCAACCAGCACGTGTACAAAAGAATTATATACCATGACTTTTGTGGCCATGTCGGTTTTAAGAGCAAACATTTAGAAGGTGGGTGAATGTATGCCAATGGGGGATGGATGAAATGCTTTATGGACAGCACATCTATAATGCGGACAACTTTGGACATATTTGGAATAATCCCCACTACTGAAAAATCACAAGATTCAGGGCAGTGTGTTTCATTGGACGTAAAGAAAAAAAAAAGTGTATAAATATACATAATCCTATTGAAAAGAGTATCTTTTGATAGACACAAACAACTGGTAACTATCATTGCTCTAGAAAGGGGCTGAGTGTTGGATGCGAAGTCCATCATCACTCTACAGTCATTTTTATTGCTTGACATGTTTGCCACCACACATGCCCTGTAGTATTTTTTCTTCAAAACAAAAACTACTTAGTAAAAAAAAGTTCCACCTGCTCAAAAATATCTCCCAACTTCGACTGGCACACTATTAGAAATTCTATCAATAAGCCTTTGGGGAAATTCCCATCTCTGCTTCAAAGGCGATGTTAGAAAAATCCATGAAATCCCAGGCTCAGCACCTACTGGTGAATCTCACGTAGTAGCCACTTGATTTTTCCTGCTGTGTGTCCACACCTGAGCATGTCAGTAAGGAACACCCCCCACCCCCCATATAGAGCCTTCTCTGTGTTTTCTTTTATGGGGCTTATCCCTTTATATGCCCTAAAGATGCTCTGTGAATCTCTGATCAGCTTCATAGCCGACTTACCTCTCCAGCCCCCAGAGAATACCTCTTAATGTTCTTTTTACATTATAGACAGTCAATAAATATATTAATTAAAAATGTAAGTTAAAGGTTTGTTTTTGTTTTTTTTTTTTTGCGGTACGAGGGCCTCTCACTGCTGTGGCCTCTCCCGTTGTGGAGCACAGGCTCCGGACGCGCAGGCTCAGCGGCCATGGCTCACGCGCCCAGCCGCTCCGCGGCATGTGGGATCTTCCCGGACCGGGGCACGAACCCGTGTCCGCTGCATCGGCAGGCAGACTCTCAACCACTGCGCCACCAGGGAAGCCCTAAAGGTTTATTTTTAAAATCGAATTCCATGTAGGGCATGAAAAATATTCTTGTAGCACTGCATAGCACTTACCATGAGCCAGGCAGTGTTCTAAATGCTTTACATATATAAAGTATATACAATATATATTATATAGTGATACTCTATACTTTATATATATTATATTATAACAGAGTATATATATTTACCCAGCTAGTATAAAGATAAGATTTGAGTCCATGCAGTCTGGCTCCACTGTACACAGGGAATGTTCTTAACCATGAGGCACCTTTTTTTCAGTGTCCATCACCCCTTCATGTCCACATTCCCTCTTTAACCACCCCAGATTCCATGACCCACCATTATATTCCTTCCCTTACAAAGAGTCTCATCTTTCTGGCCTCTCTTGCTCTCTGGGCAAAACCCTAGCCTGGTCAAGCCCAACCTGCTGTCTCTTCCACATCTACCCAGAAAAGCAAAAGGGGTGGCATAAATACACATAGCCCCACTCATGGATCACAATTTCCAATTATAACCCAGAATTCCAAGAGGACCTTTTTTTCTCCATCTTGCAATCCTACTCCATCCAAGTCTTGTCACTCTCCTATTCTCCTAGATGGCTGTATGCACCATTTTGCTCCTTATTCCCTTTTCCCCCAGCCTCCCTGGGGGCTGATGACTTTGCCTCTTATTCTCTAAGAAAATGTTCACAGGGGCTAGGTAGCTAACAAAAACCACAGAACTAGGAGTACTGCACAGTAGGGAGTGGTGGGGACAAAGTTGCCTGCCAAGTTCAAAGCCCCTGGGAATGGTTAAATGCTACTCAGCTCCAGTTTATCATGGCCATGAAGTGGGCCAGCCTGGTATAGTCAGAAAGTGTGACCTTTTCAAGAGAATTTGAAAGTGCATATCTTGATCTAAATTTTCCTGATGTTAAGTATCTTGTGAGAAAAAAAGTGTTTCAGCAAAGCAGGGATGTACCTTGTAGACACCCCTTAGTTCATAACTCTGTAGAGGAACATGAATCAAGAGGAATCATTCAGTATTTTAACATAATTTCAAAGACAGCAAAACCAGATTTCTAAGAATAGTTTCAATTTGAGCTACCATTTATTCTCAAGGACTTTCTCTTTAAACTTCTAAGATCAGTTCAGGGTCCCAGAAGGAATTTAGGATTATTTGAGACTTGAATAAAGAGACTATTTTTAATGTTGCAGGTATAGAGAGACCATGGAGGACAGTGCCGTACCCTGGAGATAGTTGCACAGTCGTTCTTACACTGATTAGGTACATTACAGCACATCTATAAATTCGTGATTTTGTGAGCTGACACTTTTCTTCCAGGAACATAGCCAGTCTTGAAACTTAGGAGCAAGTTAAGAGAAAAATACTTCTTACCTCATTCTTCTCCCTCCCCCCAATGGCAAAACCCAACTTGAATCCAGAGGACAAGGCATACCACTGATGTGGTCCTTACATGTTGACCTACCAGGGCACAGAACAGGGTGGAGAAGGGTGGGGAGTGGGCTTGGGGAGGAAAATGGAAGATCAAGAAGAGACCCCACCGTAAGTCTTACAAAACAGCTACTATTGGGCTTCCCTGGTGGCACAGTGGTTAAGAATCCGCCTGCCAATGCAGGAGACACGGGTTCGGGCCCTGGTCTGGGAGGATCCCACATGCCGCGGAGCAACTAAGCCCGTGCGCCACAACTGCTGAGCCTGTGCTCTGGAGCCCGTGAGCCACAGCTGCTGAGCCCCCGAGCTGCAACTAATGAAGCCCACACATCTAGAGCCCGTGCTCCTCAACATCTAGAGCCCGTGCTCCTCAATAGGAGAAGCCACCACAATGGGAAGCCCGCTCACCTCAACGAAGAGTAGCCCCCACACCGCAGGTAGAGAAAGCCTGTGAGGAGCAGCAAAGACCCAACACAGCCAAATAATAATAATAATAATAAAATAAAAATTAAAAAAAAAAAACAGCTACTATTACTATTCCATTTTTATAGTTGAGAAAACAGACAGGTTTAATAAGTTACTCAATATCACAAACACTAATTGATAGAATGGGCTGAGCTTCGTAACTCCAAAGCCTGAAAACGTTTTTCTGTACTGTTTCTTCACCATGAAATTCTCTATGATATGTGAAATTTGAAAAAAAAATATGAACCACTTAAAGAATTCAATATGCTCTACATGTTAAATGAATTACTTATTTAGAAGGACTGCTTTAGCAGAAAGCTGCAGATCTGTACATTCAATACATATTTACTGAGTGTCTGTGATGCTATTCGCAGGGGTGAACAGGACACAAAGTCCCTTCTTTTACAGAGACAGAGCTTAGACTCTAGCACAAGATAGTACAGAGACAATATAAGTACATAAATAGATTCAATAATAACAAGTGATGTAAAAAAAATCCTAAACAAAGCAGTGTTTTAGAACAAGAGGTCAGACTACAGTCCACAGGCACAATCATAGCCTACTGCCTGGTTTTATACGGTCTGTGATTTAAGAATGATTTTTACAATTTTTCAATTGTTGGAAAAATATCAAAAGTAGAATCATATTGTGTGACACATGAAGATTATAGGAAATTCAAATTTCAGTGTCTATAAATAAAGTTTTTTGGCTCACAGCCCTGCTCATTTGTTTACATGTTGTCTGTGGCTGATTTCATGCTGCAGTGGCACAGTTCAGTAGCTGCAACAGGGACCATATGGACCGCAAAGCCTAAAATATTTACTCTCTGGCCCTTTACAGAAGTGAATGCTGGGGGTGTAGCTACTTTAAATTGGGGGGTTAGGAAAAACATCTTGAAATGAATATGCACTCCGATATGGAAGACAGAGAAAAGGGCTTTATCCCACATTACACTGGGTTGTCCTACAAAATTTTCTTTAAGAAATAGCCTAACATGCAGACATAGAGAACGGACTTGAGGACACGGGGAGGGGGAAGGGTAAGCTGGGACGAAGTGAGAGAGCGGCATGGACACATATACACTACCAAACGTAAAATAGATAGCTAGTGGGAAGCAGCCGCATAGCACAGGGAGATCAGCTCGGTGCTTTGTGACCGCCTGGAGGGGTGGGATAGGGAGGGTGGGAGGGAGGGAGACGCAAGAGGGAAGAGATATGGGGATATATGTATATGTATAGCTGATTCACTTTGTTATAAAGCAGAAACTAACACAACATTGTAAAGCAATTATACTCCAATAAAGATGTTAAAAAAAAAAAAGAAATAGTCTAACAGCCATTCTTCCAGGTCTAGTACACCCTGAAAGGAAAATAAACGGCAGACTTGAGCCATCATCCGTCCATAGGCCAAGTTTCCAAAATATAGAAATGTTGGCTCCAACAGAAATATTTCCAAAAGGTTATATATGAAAACAAGGAGAAGGAATTATTGTTATAACACCACGGGTGAGCTTTTTCAGCCAAAGATTGCATATGTTATTTGGATTTTAGACCATCAGATAGATTAATCAGAACCCTCTATAGAAAGGTTTGAACCAAAGGAAACTTGTCCTTCCTGCCAAAAGTCCACTGACTCATTAACAGAATATAATAAAGATTGAGGGAAAGTTTTGGAAAAGTTGTCATAAATTCTCCACAGGAGGAACATCCATCCAGAAACTTTTGCAAATTCCACCCATATTTTAGGTGGAGACTGTATTGGGCTGCTGTGTGATTTGAGGGGGCCTAAGGAAACCTTCTTCTCTGTCATCTGACTAATGTTTAAGAATTGCCTCTCAAACTAAGCAAAGAAAAAAAAAGAATGGGCCTCATGACCTCCTAGGGACTGCCACTTTTCATTTAATTTTCATATGAGGTGAGAACACGTGTAATTTTTACAACATTTGATCTGTATGAAAATCATACATATGTGAAAAGTTAGGTACTGAGAGGTAAGTAATTATTACCATATCCCCTTTTACAGGTGAAGAAAGTGGTGCTTACAAAGTTTAAATATCTTGCTGAAATTCATATGACTAATATATGAATGGCTAGAATATGAATCCTGCATGAACGATAATTCCAAGATTGCTGTAGTGATCATAAACACACACACACACACACACACACACACACACACACACCACTGCCAGTCTGTCTCTTGACACATGGGAAAATAAGTATAATCTTTCAAAGCATAGGATTTTTAGTCAATCAGGCCTGGATTAAAATCCCAGCTAATTAACCAGTGTGAAAATTCAGTGAATTCTTTAACTTTGCAACTTCATCTATAAAAACTATTTTTAGCATGACATCACTCATCCACATTTATTGAGTTACCTTTATCTGCCTTTCTATAATCTACCTTTACTGACATGCTCAAGCTAATTCCCTTAAGACACAGTTTAAGTGTAACAAATCAAAAATTAAAGGACCAACACCAAACTAGAAAAAAAAGTAGACAAAAGAAAAATCCAGAAGAAAAAAAAAGAGGTTGAATATATCTGTACAAAGAGGAAGAAGAGAGATTAAGATGGCAGAGTCCCCTCCCCCGCCCACAAACACATTACAACACATCTAAATGTGGAACAATTCTCACTGAAAACTGGAGACCGGCAGAAAGGCTCCAAAACCACCAAGCCTGTAAGAAAGATCCATACAAACAAATTAAAAGAAAAAGAAGAGGCATGCGGGGTCCTGGCAGAGTTAATTATAAGAGGAGAGACTGGAGTATATTTAAATAAATGAAAGAGCCATTAAAAAAAAAAAAAAGATCCATACGAATCAGGTAGGGAGGGAACAGAAGTGATCAGCTCTGGAACTGTGCCTCTGAGAGGGGACTGAGAAGGGCTGTGACACGGGCAGAGACCCTCCCTGGGGAGGGAGCTGTTCCAGCCACATTTTCAGCTCCCCAGGCCTGGGTCCAGCACAGGTAAGATGAGCCCCATTAGCTGGTTGGAGGGCCACTGGACTAACAGAAGGCCTGTGGGAAGCCGGGGCTCTGCTCATGAGAAGTGTGCGTGCTTGCTTGCTGCTGAGGCAGGGTGGAGAGTGTGGACTGAGAGCCACTCCAGTGGCTGCCTGGCCTCCCCCGACTGACACTGCACATGTCCCAGCCTGAGCTGAGTGATGACTCCAGCCCCGCCTGCCTCACAACACAGTTCCACACTGGGGCAAGGACTGCCACATCCTAGGCGAAAGCTTAGCTCTGAGACACAAAGGTGGCTCAGACCCAAAGCCACATCTGAGCGGGGCAGGGGCAGCATTACTGGCACTTACACAGGCAGCACATCAGAAGCAGCCTTGATCTCTGTCTGTGGCTGGACCACGACAGCCCCATCCCGATCCATGCCAAGAGCCCACACAGGCCCCAATGCCCTGTGGCACAGTTCCACACTGGGATGAGGGCAGCAAAGGCTGAAGGGAGAGCTCAGCTGTGGGGGACAAAGGAAGCTCAGACCTGAAGTGGCGTCTTGAGTAAGGTGGGGGCAGCCGTTACTGGTGCTTACACAAGTAGCGCATCCAAAGCCGTCTGGGTCTCTGACCCCAGCTGAAGTGCCACAGCCAATGCCCCAACCCACCATGAGTGCCCATACCACTCCTGTTCCTCCAGAACTGTTCCCATTTGGGGGTGAGGTTGCAGATGCTGGGGTGGGGAGAGCACACACTTAAAGGGAACAGAGCCAGCTCAGGCTCAACCCTCAGGGCTTCTGCTCCAGCAACATGGGACCCGTCCCCATCCCTCACTGGGTGATAATGGCTACTGACCAAAGGGGAAACCCTGACTCACATCTGGCTCTGACTCTAGCCCCTCCATTTTCAGCACCACCTTCTACCAAGGTGATAGGTGCCAGCACACATTGAGGAAAGATTTTAATTATGTTCATTCAAGGCCAGTTCTTCCACCAAAGCCACTGTGCACACACAGATTACATAGGGAGGCTCCCACATAAGGACATCCCTTCAGGACCACAACAGGAAACTGTTTCACCTCATGCCCTAGAGATAAAGTTAAGCAAAATGAGAAGACAGAGGAATTTGTCTCAATTGAAGAGCAATAGAAAACCCCTAAAAAATAAACCAAATGAAACAAATAATCAATTTACCAGGTAAAGAATTCAAAGCCTTAGTAGTAAGAAAGCTAACTGAATGAAAGAAAAGAATAGATGAACACGGTGAGAATTTTAACAAGGAACAAGATAACAAAAATGAATAACTCAGAAGTGAAAAATACAATAACTAAAATGAAAAACACACTCAAAGGAATTAACGCAGACTAGGTGATACAGAAGAATGCTCAAGTGATCTGGAAGACTGAATAGAAATCATCTAGTCAGAACATCAAACAAAAACAAATTTTGAAAAATGAGAACAGTTTAAGGGATATCTGGGACAATAGCAAGCATACCAACATTTACATTATAGGGGTCCCAGAAGGAGAAGAGAAAGACAAGGGGGTCAAAAATGTATCTAATGAAATTATGGCTGAAAAATTCCCAAACCTGAAGAGGGAAACAGATATCCAGGTACAGGAAGCACAGAGGGTCCAAACAAGATGAACCCAAATATAACCACACCAAAAAATATTGCAATTAAAATGTCAAAAGTTAAAGATAGAATTTTAAAAGCAGCAAGAGACAAAGTCATACATAAGGGAACCCTCATAATGCTATCGACTAATTTTTCTGCAGAAACTTTAAAGGCCTGAAGGGAGTGGCATAATATATTCAAAGTGCTGACAGGGAAAAACCTGCAACCTAGGATACTCTACCCAGCAAGATTATTATTTAGAATTGAAGAAGAGATAAAAAACTTCTCAGATAAACAAAACCTGAGAGTTCACCACTA
This sequence comes from Delphinapterus leucas, assembly GCF_059928025.1. NCBI lineage: Eukaryota > Metazoa > Chordata > Mammalia > Artiodactyla > Monodontidae > Delphinapterus > Delphinapterus leucas. The sequence goes on from NC_143145.1 coordinate 11,351,614, forward strand.
TTAAACTGACTCTAAAAGAAATGTTAAAAGTTCTCTAAGTGGAAAAGTAAAGGCTGTAAAAAGAAGTAAGAATCTATAGGAAAGGAAAAATCCCACTAATAAAGGCAAAAATACAGTAAAGGCTGTGGATTAACCATTTAAATAAGCTAGTACAAATATTAAAAGACATAAAATTGACTGTAACTACAATAATCAGTAAAGGGATAAACATTAAGATGTAAAATATGGCATCAAAAAGACAAAATGTGGGAGAGAGGTGTAAAAATGTAGATCTTTTAGAATGTGTTTGGACTTAAAGGACTACCAGTTTAAAACAAGTAGGTATATAGGTCAACATATATGAACCCCATGATAACCACAAATAAAAAACCTACAATAGAAACACAAAAACTAGAGAGAAAGGAAAACATACCATTAAAGAAAGTCATCAAAAGACAATGAAATAAAAAAGAACAGGGAAGAACTACAAAAACAATAGGAAAACAAGAAATAAAATGGCAATAAATACATACCTATCAATAATAATTTTATATGTCAGTGGACTAAATGCTCAAATCAAAAAACATAAGGTGGCTGATTGGATAAAAATCAAGACCCATCTATACGCTGCTTATAGGAGAAAAACTTCGGAGCTAAAGACACCCACAGACTGAAAGTGAGGGGATTGAAAGATACGCTAATTAGTGTATAAAGAGACACTAATTCTGAAAGATACAGGCAACCCAATGTTCACAGCAGCATTATTTATGATAGCCATATATAGAAGCAATATAAGTGTCCATCAACAGATGACTGGATAAAGAAGACATGGTACACACACACACACACAGGAATATTACTTGGCCATAATAAAGAATAAAATTCTGCCATTTGCAACAATGTGTATGGACCTAGAAAGTACAATATTATGCTTAGTGAAATGCCGTGTGTTATCACATGTATGTGGTATATACAAAATAAAACGAATGAATATGTATAATGAAGCAGAAACAGGCTCACAGATACAGAGAAATAACTAGTGGTTACCAGTGGGAAGAGGGACAAGATAGGGGTATGGGTTTAAGAGGTAAAAACTACTATGTATAAAATAAATATACAACAAGGATATATTGCACACCACAGGGAAATATAGCCATATTTGTAATAATTTTACATGGAGTATAATCTATAAAGATATTGAATCACTATTATATACCTGAAACTCATATAATATTATAAATCAACTATACTTTAATAAAACAAATAGGTGAAACCAAAAAACCCTAAACAAACAAAAACCCAAAGAAGATCAACTGTATTTGTAATTAAGGAAACAGGAACTAAAGCAAATATAATTTGGGGTTACTTGATAGGTAAAACTTTGCAAGATTAATACTAATGGTGCTGGAAAATTGTTGTAAATACGCAGCACTCCTTAACAGCTGGTGACCTGTATTGGTGTATTTCAAGCCAAGATCTCCATTTTGGGTTTCCTCCCATTTTAGCATCTGCCCGTTGAATGTCCCACTCAAGAAAACTGCTGTTGGCCAAATACCTATGTCGAGCCAAGGACTTCATCCCATTAAATTGAATGATCATATCAATCCTATCAAGTGAACGATATGTTCATCCATTACTTAAAAAAATGGAAAAAAAGCAGAATCTCAGCAAGGTTAAGTAACTTATCTAAGATCTCATACCCTGTAAGTAGGAGAAGCAGTGTTTGCCTGACACCACTGATTTGCTGAATATCCTCGGTAGATTATCTCTACCTGTTCTGACACCTGTTCTACAGTACTTTCCTATCCCTAGATGATATACTCTTCTTGAGCATAGAATAGTCTTACTCTCTCCCCTTTTATGTCAAGCATGATTATTTCACACGAAGTATCTGTTGAATTAATATACATACTTAGAGCAGCCTTTTCTGATTGGAACAGCCTTTTTTGATTCAAAATTCTGGGATGAGTAAAGCAACCAGTTTCAAACACTGACCTTTTTTAAGGCCTGTTCTTTGTACCTTTGTTAAATCCGTTTAGAAAATGTATCATTAGAACTGATGTTAATCTCTCCTTACGGTCCGGCAGGATAGCACATCAAAATTACTTCAACCAAGATTGTCTTACCCTTAATAGTCAGGGAGAAACATGATTTCAGATAAAAACCGAGAGAGCTTAACCACAGATTATCATGAAAATAACAATTAGAAGAGAGATATTTCAGCTAGAAAAGGAATGTGAATTCAGAAGCAAGTCATAGAATTTAAGAAACAATGCCCAAACTGGCAGTGTGTCAATATGTGTAATTAAAAATCAACTGCATAGGCCACAGCCATCGCTCCTGGGCCTCTGGCTTCCCCCTGCAGCATGACCCTACTGGCTCTCAGCCACCTGCGGCTGCCTGGGCTCCAAAAGGTGGGCACCGGACCCCAGGGTGCACAGTCTTAGGAACTCCTGCACCTTCAGGCCCCACACCGGTGGTGCCCAGGCAGAGGCTGGCAGCAGGTGAGCTGTGGGTGACTTTGCCATCAGTCTGCCTGGACCTGGGGAGGAAGAATGAGCAGCTCACCGTCCCCTCCCGCCTTCCCCACCATTTAGGACACACTGCAGAGACTAGTTTGGGGGTTCCCAGTAACTTCCAGGAAGGAGGCATGCCCCTCTCTGACCCCAGCTCCATGACCACCTGTCTCTGCCAAAGTGACCCATCTCCTATAACCCTGCAGTGCCTGGAGCTCTCCAAGAATGGCATAAAAGGGGCCTAAAGCCAGGGAGGGACCTGGGGTCAGCCGAGGAGTGGTCCCAGGAGGTGGTACATCTGGGAAAGGCCCTGTGAGAGTGCAAACAGAATAATACTGGAGCAGTATGACTGTTAATGAAGCCAAAGAGAAATTTAAAAAGTCACCAGAAGGAACTTGCTAGAGACAGTTCGCATTCAGACTACCTATTAACAGTATCTGTTAAAACGTCAGCTGTACCAACTAATCTGCAAATATAATACCAAGATGAGAAACTTAGATTGTAACTGAATCATATGAATCGAGTCCAAGTTTCAACAAGTTAACAGCATGGTGTGTCTGATCTACTGCTTTGTTCAGGTGTGCAAGGATAAGCCGATGGGCTGGAACCCCTCCTGAATGACACTGTTCATCTTTACCGGTCCAAACTGCTCTACACATCAACACCGGACTGTAGACTTACTGTGTTACCTTGGCCTGCTAAAACAAGATCCCCTAAACCAGGTAGCTCAAACAGAAAATTATTTTCTCACAGTTCTGGAGGCTGGGTAGTCCAACATGAAGGTCTGGCAGAATTTGGTTTCTGGTGAGAACTCACTTTCTTGTTTGTAGACGCCTGCCTTTTCCCTGAGTCCTCATACAGAGAAAGCAAAAGAGACAACTGGAGGAGGAGCGCTCGCTCTCTCTGTTTTGCTTCTTCTTCTTATAAGGCCACAGTCCTATCAGATTAGGGCTCTACCCTTATGATCTCATTTAACCTTAATTACCTCCTAGAGACTGTATCCAGGTGCAGTCACATTGGGGGTTAGAGTTTTAACTTAGGTTTTAGCTAGGACACAATTTAGTCCATAGCACTTACCATGAACATATATAGCTTTACCACCTGGGGGTTTCCTGCATCTATAATACCAAAAGGTTACTTGGAAAAATATAAATTTCAGGTGTAAGTATCACTTTTTCCCTAAACATTGCTTCATGCCTCTGAATGCAGCTATGTAAAAGAGAACCAAAACTTGAGTGACTGCACTGGAATTCTTTCCAAGAACAGCTGAAGTCAATCTAATTCGAGTGCATGCAGTGGTAACTAGGTACCTAAACTTACCCCAAAGATTTTTTTTTTTTTTTTTTTTGCGGTACGCGGGCCTCTCACTGTTGTGGCCTCTCCCGTTGCGGAGCACAGGCTCCGGACGCGCAGGCTCAGCGGCCATGGCTCACGGGCCCAGCCGCTCCGCAGCGTGTGGGATCTTCCCGGACCGGGGCACGAACCCGCGTCCCCTGCATCGGCAGGCGGACTGTCAACCACTGCGCCACCAGGGAAGTCCCCCAAAGATTTTTACCTGAGTGATTTTTCCCTTCTTGAGGTGGACCCTAGTAAAGGCTATCGGAGCTTGTTACCAGAAGTACTTGCCTTTCCATTAGGTCAAAGGTCCCACCCCTGGCAGCAGATAAGGAGCTCTTCATAGAACCACTGAAGAAGTGGAAGGAATCTAGTTAACATAAGTTTAACGTCAATTTTATATGCTTGGTGATCAGTGAATATTTTAGAACATTTTATATTTTGCATTCTTATGTACCTAGAAATCTTGTTAAACAGATCATGCTTTTGAGTATTTATCCCTCATTGTTTTAAAAATATTTATTTATTTACTTATTTATTTTTGGCTGCATTGGGTCTTCGTTGCTGCACACGGGCTTTCTCTAGTTGCAGCGAGCTGGGGCTACTCTCTGTTGCGGCACGCGGGCTTGTCATCGCAGTGGCTTCTCCTGTTGCGGAGCACGGGCTCTAGGCACGTGGGCTTCAGAAGTTGTGGTTTGCCAGCTCTAGAGCGCAGGTTCAGAGGTTGTGGCACACGGGCTTAGTTGCTCCCGGGCATGTGGGATCTTCCCGGACCAGGGCTCGAACCCATGTCCCCTGCATTGGCAGGCGGATTCTTAACCGCTGTGCCACCAGGGAAGTCCCTATCCCTCATTTTATACAGTTAACCAAATCCACCCAAAATGGTGACCAGGAAATCCTATATTCTTTTGGTCTTTTTACTGCAGTTACGAACTCTTTCATGTGAATGAATATTATAATGTGAATGGATACTATAATAAAGGGAGCCTTGTTTCAGAGTTACTTCAAACTGGTGCAACAAAAGACTTTCTCTTTACCTTTAAGGCTAAAGACAAGAATGGCACACTGTACAGGTGCAGTTCAATTGCAATGAATAAAACCAACATATAACATAGACTCTACCCTGTTGAAGTAGGTGTGTCCCAACCCATTGCCACTGATTTTCTGGAAACAACTTTAGAAAATTTTATAAGTTGTTCTTGAATTAGTTAGGACATCAGCAGTTGTCTCTCTTCTACGATGAAAAGTACTTTCACTTAATTTTCTTCTAGATAGAGTGATACCAGCTTGATTTTCAAAATATTTATTTACTGCTGTTACAACTTTATTAGAATATATTAAATTTTAGAAACTGACTTAAAATTACATAATACTCTCGTATTTTGTGTGTTTAATAAAAAGGTAGTCTTTTTTGTCACCATAAAGACTAAACAACTCCAAGTTTTGGCAAAAAAGTCAAGCAGTTACACTGCTGGTTGATGTATAAATTTATATAAGAACTTTGGAAAATCTTTTAGCAGTAACTACTAAAGTTAAACAAATGCAAAGCCTATGATCCAGTGTACCACTTCATAATTTTAACATAATTCTTATTAGGAAACCACCAGAAACTTTAGTGCCATACAGCAACAAGCATCATTTCTAGCTCGTATGTAGGACAGTTGAGTTTTAGTTGATATAGGTTGGGCTTAGATGGGCTTGTCTCCAGACCATGGGTCAAATCCAACACCGGGCTTCCCAGGATGTATTCTTTTCATAGCCTCAAGTGGACAAGCAGAAATAGTATATGCCTCTAATGCCTAGGCTCAAAACTGGTAACTAACACTTCCACATGCAATCCATCACCAAGGTAAGGTGTATGTCCAAGCCTAACATCAAGCGAGCAAAGAAATTTATCCTTGCAAAGCATATTCCTTCCATGAAGATTTTGGAGATAGTTCAATGGAAACATAAATGCAAAGAGAAAAATAACAGTAAATTTAAAAAAATAGAAAAGAGAATCCAAAAACTATGGGGCAATATAAAATGGTCAAACATGAGTAATTCCCAGGAGAAAAGAGAGAGCAGGAAAAAAATTTGAAGACTTAAGGCTAAGAATTGTCCAAAATAATAGAAGACAGCAAAGTGACATACCCAAGATTCTCAGAGAACAGTAAGCAAGACCATTCTCAAGAAATATAAATTATCAAAATTGACTCAAGAAGACAAGGAAAACATAAATATCCTATTAGCCATTAAAGAAATCAAATGATTAGCTTAAAACTTCCCAAAAGGAGAACACTAGGTGGGTGACAAGTGAGTTCACACATATTTGCACAAATTACAACAGATAATTATAATCTTATACAGATTATTACACAGTATATATGTGTCAGAAATATTAGCTATTAAGTACAAGAGCCAATATAGAAGAATTTCACTGCAATCATAGATATAAACATATCAAAATAATAAAAAAATTTCCTAGGAATTGAAGGATGGCTTAATATTAAAATATCTATTGACAAACTAATGAAGAAAGAGAAAGTATAATAATCTACATAGATAACAAAATATCCTTTGGTTAAATTCAGAACACTTCATGATTTTTAAAGTGCTTGAAAATTTAGGAATAAAAGAGAATTGCTTTACTGACAAAGAATATATACCATAACTCTACAGCAGGTAATATTTAACAGTGAAATGTTAGAACTATCTTCTTAAAAGTCAGAATGTAGAGACGTTTTTCTGTTATCACAATTTTTAGTCAATATAACTTTTTGTCTTAGCCTAGACAGTGAAAAAAGTTATAGTATTATAAAAGAAGAAATGAAGAAACAAACTCATTTACATGTAGATAATATGATTGTCTAACTAAACCACCTAGGTTATATGCACTTTTAGAATTAAGAATGTTTAGCAGACTTTCTATATTATCAATAAGCAAAATACAGTTACATTATAAACACCAGCCACAGACAGTTCAAAAGTAAAATATAAATAGTATATATTATTTATAAAATCATCAAAAAATATAAGAACCAAAGAACAACCCTAACAAAAGATATACATGATGTTTATTGGGAAATTTAATTGTAACATTTTCTAAACAATATTAAAGTAAGCCTAGATCAATTGAGAAATATATGCTATTTGTGGATAGAAAGAAATACCATACACATGTCATTTGCTCCAAATTGGTTTGTAAATAAAGTTCAAGGCCAACTTCTCTGTGGAATTTAATATTGCTGGTTTTAAAATATATATAGAATAGCCATGAGTAGTTAACATAGTTTTGAGGATGAACAAGTTTAGGGGAATTTTCCTACATGATATCAAAATTTGTTGTGAAGCTATAGTAAATAAGTCAGTGTGACATGCTGCAAGGTAGGCAAATAGATCAAAACAGACCCTAAAACACATTCATGTATATAGAAATTTTGACTCAAGACAGCATATGCCACCACAAAAACAAGGTAGCATATATCACCACACAAACAAGGTAGAATGGAATGCCAATAAAAGTATAATATAACATACATCTAAGGTGGTACTTTGTGGTCAATTTGTAACCTAAAGATATTTACTTATAAATTAGAGGTAATAAATATAAATGGTGAAGAATTTAAATCAAATATCTGTTTAATTGGATAAACAGAGTAAATTTAAAGAAAATTTAAGAAATATGGTAATATAATAAAATGGCAAAAATCAAGGAAACGGTAAAAAAGCATGTGTCTGTTATGCTTGGGTGCTTATTGTTTCCAACTATTTAAAACTTTGTGCTTATGTTTCTTGACTGTTCAATAAGACAATTTTGCAAAGAGCAATTACATGAATTGAAAATAGACAAAAAGTGTCCTAAATGAAGATCATGTAACTGTCAGCATAAAACAAATATAAGAAAATGTGTAAATAATGGTGAGAAATAATAGGAAACACGATAACATTTTCTAGGTACACAACAGTCATATAAAAAATCAACAGCAATCCTATTCGCCAATGTAACCGACTGGGAAACATAACCAGCAAATGACTAATTTGCAGTATAGACATCTGCAAATCAGTAAGATAAAACAAACAACAAACAGAAAAACGCGCAAAGGATATGAACCAGATATTCACAGATGAACATATCTGAGTGCAAAATAAATATATGAAAATGTCCTCAACCTCACTAGTAATCAGGTAACTTCCACTTAATGTAATATTTAATACACATTAGAATGACAATATTTTAAAAGTATTAAAATAGCAAATATTGGTAAGAATGTCACTGTGTGGAACTCATCCACCTTTGGTGGGAGTGAAAAATGGTGTAACTGGTTTTGAAACAATTCTGTAATATCCAGTACAGCTGAAGATGTGTGTGTAAGATATGTAAGATATGTAAGATCAGTGTTAAAAAATTATCATAGGAATGAGAAGCACAAAATTGACAATAAAGGTTAACTGTTCAGTTGGGGAAGGCATGCAGGAGGGATATCCTGAGGATCTAAATACATCTACTGTGTTTCATAACTTAAAAAAATTAAATAAGGCAAAGTATTAAAATATTGATTCTGGCTACACAGATATTATTTTATGTAAGTCTATGCTTGTATGAATTATTTTATGATGAAAATGCTTTTTAAAAAGCAGCTTGAACTGTGTTCACCAAAAGAACTAAATTAGCTGTTTCAACCTGGCCCCAAAGCTGCACATTTTTCAATGTTTAAAAAAAAATCTGTTTACCAACTGAGAGTTTTTTCCAACTATTATATAGTAAACTATTGCTAGATGGAACTCCTGTAACCAACTTTCTAGGTCCAAAGAATTCTGTGTCCAGCAAAATGCTGAATTCCTATTTTAGGAATTAGTTGTATCTGGAGGCTCTCAAAGAAGAGGGGATTTAAAAAATTATCTAGATGACTATTTTTAAAGCCATTTTATAGCAAAAATTTTGCTTTATTTTCAAATGAATTCTTACCCAAACTCCTATATATAAAGCATATATAAATGGATCTGTTCTGCCCCACTAAACCCCTTCCTGTATAAAAAGAACCAGGGCTCCTTGGAGAAATGGTTGATTCCATTTTTGAGGCAGGGAACATATTTGATGAGCCTGGAACATCTTGTGCCAGAGTAAAGAGGCACAGAGACTAATGGTATCACATCTAAAGGACACAGGAGACAATCTGAAGGACCTCTCACTGGCCTAGGATGGGACATTTGGGAATCAAAAAGAATAATGACTTTAGTGCATCAAATACATCAAAAACATCACAATCTACAATTGGCTAATGATACCAAAAGCCAAAAGAAACCCAAAACAAAATCAACAATCCTCAGTGATGACCAGAGAATGTGACTGACAAACACTACTCTGAAAATTCATAAGTAATGGGAAAGATGCAAACACACACACAAACAAAAACTGGAGACCTAGACGTCTGCCTCTTCACGTGTTTTTCTTGCCCCGCCAGGCTATGGTTTGAAAATCACTGAAACAGGATATCCTTCCGTAGGACACACATCTCCTCCAAGAATGTCCCAGCAAAGGAGCTGGGCCGGGGGGTGTCCGATCCCCATCCACTTGGGCTACCCGTTAAATCCTTAACAGCAATGCTTTTAAGAATACTTTTCTTCAACTCCCCATATACATGAAGGGGATTAAGAGGGAGAAACTACCAGTTATAAAGTAAACATTACATGATGTGCTGTGCAGCATAGGAAATATAGACAATATTTTATGATAAACTTGTATGGTATGTAATCTATAAAAATACTGAATCACCATGTTGTACATTTGAAACTAATATAATATTGTAAGGCAACTATACTTCAATAAATTTAAAAATTAATCAAGAAAAAAGAATAGTTTTCCTTAAAGAAAAGTAAAGGTTGTGTTTCTATAGCTTTTATCCATTGGGTCCTATGCTCCAATCAGACACTGAAAGTAAAGAGCCTAACCCTCTTCAACATGATCATCTTTTAGGTGTGTGCAGGCATCTTTCAGGTGTCCACCTGTCAGATCCAGGTTATTCACCTCTAGGTCCTTCCTTTACTTCTTAACCCTATGACATAGTTTTTGTCCCCATCCCATCTGGGTCTACTGGATATACTGTACTTTAAAAAAAATTTTTATTGGAGTATAGTTGATTTAAAATGTTGTGTCAGTTTCTGCTGTACAACAATGTCAATCAGTTATACATAAATCCACTCATATTTAGATTGTTTTCCCACATACATCATTACAGATACTGAGTAGAGTTCTCTGTGCTATACAGTAGGTCCTTATTAGTTATTTTTTTTATGTATAGTATGGATATACTAGATTTCATTTTATCTTTCCCTCATTTACATAAGCACTTAGAATTAAAGATAAAACTCCCTCCACGTGGAACATGACCAATTCAGCATAATGAGGAATTATTGTTAATACTTGTTAACATATCCCATATGGTCACTTGGCTACATAAGGGCACAAAAAAGAAGCACCGTGCATAACTTCTTAGGTTTGGAAATCTGGTGCTACTCAGTAATCACTGCACAGTTTAAGAAAGTTACCAAGGAGGAGGAAGAATGATTTCACCCTCAGGAACTCATCATGAGTTCATTTTACACACATTGCAAGAGGATAAAAACCTGATGTTTGGAATGGGATTTTGTTTTCCTTCATGCCATGCAATTTGTGCCTGAGACTCAAGGCTATGAGAGAGACACTGAGAACACAATCATTTTCTATATGTACTTCCTGAAAATAATTTGGCAGGCTCTTAGTGAAATAATTACTGTATGCTACTGCCTTCATGAAAAATTGATTTGCTGTATTTTATTATTAGTTTTCATATGCATAAGTGAAAACAGGAACAATATGTAATTGCGATAATTGTAGGGTAGCTGGATATTCTCATTTGGGGAAACTTTAAGCTTTAGGTCAGTTTTAGAAGATGGCTCATGACCTGCAAGTCTTTTCAAAACAACAGAAAGAATTATGTTGTTTGATTCCTCAATTTACAGTATACTCTGGAAAGATGAGATCCTTTAGGTCTGGGAAGGAAGTGAGAATTGAGAATAAGTGCCTCTATAAAGGAGACATCTTATACATGCTGGCTATTAAGTTTATTGTTCTCATTATAGCATAAATAAAGGTCACCGGAAAAGGACCACTTGAGATATATTCTGAATCATAATAGATTGTGCCCACACTAATTTTTATACAATCTGTCTGATGCTTTCAAGTGTTTAAAATTATTATTTGATGCTATTTAAGCATTGTGTCTTTCTAAAATAACCACTCTGCCTTAGGTGGTTAGAAAAGGAGAAAGAATAGTCGTAGGAGATACATAGCAATAGCAGGAAAAGAAGCGGACGGAATATTGGGAGGACTGAAGAATGAAAGGCTATAGTGTCACAAAACAAGCACAAAAATGAATGCTTCATTTATTGAACTGTTTTAAAATTAAATGAATACTAAGAGCCAGTTACTGTGCAAGGTGCAGTATATAATAACGAATAAATTTTGGTTTTGGTTTTCATGCAGTTTACAGTCTAGTGGGGAAGACAGACATTGAACAAATACATTATATAAAACATTAATTAATTGCGGTTGTTATACATGATACGAATGTACTTTAGATTTGTGATGAAAGGGAAAAGCCTGGGCATTAATCTGACCCAGGGAGGATGGTGACACCTATCTTCTCTTGGGCAACTAGAGTTAAACAGGGAACAGGGGCTAGCAAGGGGAGAGTGGACACATGTGGATGATTTTATGTAATTCTCCTTCAGCCAGGAAGCTGAAAGCCCTGAGACCTGCTTGGCAGATTCAGGGAAATGTGTCCAGACCAGAGTGAAAAACTTTTCTAATTTAAATTGTAAAAGAGACATAAAGTTGAGGAGACTGCAGGGACAGGCGAGCTAGATCACCGAGGGCATTGCAGGCCACGTAAAGTTTTGCCTTAGAAACAATGCAGTCAATGATTTTAAAGTGAGTAACACAGTTACATCTTCAAGTTTAAAATGTTATTTTGGCTATCAGAGATTGAAAGGAGAGATTTATTTTTTTGTATTGTTAGTTCTTTCTCTGTTGAGTGACCTTGGGCAAACAGCTTCAGGTAATTTGAGCCTTGGTGTATCCATTGTCAGAATCAAGGGAAGAAATTAAGTCATTTTGAAGACAAAACAGCTCTTTAAGTCTGTGACCTGAAGTACCCTGACATTCTTACTTTGTTCCTATGCCTTGGCAAATCTGATTTCCTTTAACTGTTAGCAATAACTCCTACGCCAGCTCTTAAGATAATTTGCTTTTTAAGAACCTCATCTCAAAAGTGCGACTGTCAAATGCAGTTACGAACTGGAAAAGAGGGAAGAAAACGATCATTTAGCCAGATGATGGGACTGTCCCCCTAGAAATTCTAAGCATCACTTAGAAAACGATAAGAACTAAAAAGAGAGCTCAGAAAGAAGGTGAGGTACAAATAAATCTTCAAATAATCAAGAAATGTTCTATGTACTGGCAATAACCAAGCAAAAAAAGATAAACTCCGTCTATAATTAAATACATCTGTGGTGGGTTAATGGTGGCCCCTCAAAAGATATGTCCAACCAGAACCTTATTTAGAAGTGTCTTTGCAGATAGATGTTGGGATGAGTTTACCTGTATTACTTGGGTAGGCCCTGAATCCAATGACAAGTGTCCTTATAAGAGACAGAAGAAAATACAAAGAGAAAAGAGAGTGAGGCCATGTGAAGACAGAGACAGAGATTGCAGTGATGCAGCCATAGACCAAGGAATTCCTGGAGCCACCAGAAGCTGGAAGAGGCAGGAAGTCTTCTCCTCTAGAGACTGTGGAGGGAGTGCCTTCCTTCTGACACCTCAGTTTTGGACTTCTGGCTTCCAGAATAAATTTCTATTGTTTCAAGCTAACATGATGGTCATAATTTGTTGCTTCATCCACAGGGAACTAATACAGCACCCAGGGCCCCTGACTCCTCTCCTCCTGTGTTCCTAATCCTGGTAAAGAGAAAAACTTTCCTCTTGATTTTTTTTTTGAACATGGATTATCTGCTTGCTCCCTCTTTGCTACAGGGACTAAATGAACCAATGTGCAGCTAAAATTATTCTCCACTTAAAGCCTGATGCAAAGGGTTCTGGTTTACAAGACAGTGAACAGGAGAGGAAGCTCAAACAGAGAAAATCACTTTCCAGATATGAGGCCTTCTTTAGTAGGATTGTACAGCCCTTGAATTTGGAGCTTTTGGTTTCTCTTTGCTGCAGTTCACACCATTTCATTTTGTATCAGGACTTGCGAGGGGGGAGAGACTATACATTACCGAAGGTGAGCAACACTTGTGTGTGTGCAGGCAGAGAAATAAAGAATTTGGAGTTAGAAGACTTGCTTTGGCCTCTGCCACTGCTGCTTTTTTGATTCATTCCTGGCAACATCTGCCTTGTTTCCTTAAGCCTCAGGTTGCTTATTATGAGATGGAGTTAATGTTCTCTCCAATTTAACTTATAAAGTTAGCTTTGAAAATCAAGACAATGAATGATACTGAAGATGCTTTAGTAAACTATGAAATGTTAAAAAACAAACAAACAAATATTTACAATAGCCAGGACGTGGAAGCAACCTAAGTGTCCATCGACAGATGAATGGATAAAGAAGATGTGACACATATATTCAATGGAATATTACTCAGCCATAAAAAGAAATGAAATTGAGTTATTTGTAGTGAGGTGGATGGACCCAGAGACTGTCATACAGAGTGAAGTAAGTCAAAAAGAGAAAAACGAATACCGTATGCTAACACATATATGTGGAGTCTAAAAAAAAAAAAAAAGGTTCTGAAGAACCTAGGGGCAGGACAGGAATAAAGATGCAGACGGAGAGAATGGACTTGAGGACATGGGGAGGGGGAAGGGGGGAGCTGGGACGAAGTGAGAGAGTGGCATGGACATGTATACACTACCAAATGTAAAATAGATAGCTAGTGGGAAGCAGCCACATAGCACAGGGAAATCAGCTCGGTGCTTTGTGTCCACCTAGAGGGGTGGGATAGGGAGGGTGGGAGGGAGACGCAAGAGGGAGAGGATATGGAGATATATGCATATGTATAGCTGATTCACTTTGTTATACAGCAGAAACACACCATTGTAAAGCAGTTATACTCCAATAAAAATGTTAAAAATAATTATCCTGCACTTAGTTTCTAGTATAACTTCAATAATTGTTTGCCGAATACGTATAACTTAAAAAAATAAATAAACATGAATGTGGCTTTGCTAAGAGTTTGGAAGCATGGACCTCAGTGTTCTCGTGTGTTCTATGAGAGAGTTGTGCTAGATCAGTGCTTCTCCAGCTGGCTGACCATTAAATTCATCTGGGGAACTTCGAAAAACCACCCAAGAAAAATCCAATGATAGTTTCTTGGAAAGGGGTTTACACATACTATCTTTAACAGCTCCCCAGGTGGTACTAGTGTGAGCAGGCCAGCACTGAAAGCATTATACTAAAATCACTAAGGCCTCTGAAACTCTCAAGTTCAAGGCTGCTTTGGCTTTTTCACTATTAACATTATTCCTGTCCTTTCTGATTTTGTATTGTGAAAATGTAGCTCTCGGCAAAATTCCACAATCACCTAAAACAGAGAGTAAAAACAATATGACTGTTCTGATGCTCTATCTTATGTGATCATAAACACCCAAATATTCTCCAATATCTGGATACTTGTCACTGTGGTTGACAAGACCTCTAATTGTCCATATAGTTTCTGTTTTCGTTTTTCATCTGAAATAAGGGAAAGAGTGAGACACATAGCACCTATTATGCTTCAGGAATTGCTCAAGACATTTAACAGTTACCATGATGCACGATCTCAGTACTACCCTATAGGACCCGATAGATAAGTTATAGAGGCCTGAGGCTGAAGGGAACTCAGGAAATTTACCCAGGTGACTCAGTCAATAGGTCATTAAATCAGAAGTCAAGTTGACTATTGCCTGCTCCAAAGAACCTGCATATTTATTTTCCACCATACTAGTCTTTTGTAGGGATACTGCAAGATTTTTCATCCATAAAGAGAGTCTAGAAGTTTTTCTGGGAGACGGGGAAATTGATCAAGTGAACAAACCCAGCTTATCTGGAATATTACACAGGATTAGCCTTTATTTATCTGCTGAAAACATGATGCTCTGGGTTACAGAACATTTATCCATTTCTTTATAATTTATGTTATATTCACCTCCAAAAACCATGATCCCCTTCTGTATTTCCTAATATTTTTAAAAGAACTATAAGCATATAATTGTATTGGTATTGGAGTGTTTTCAGATGATCACAGGTTCTATCATAAAAATCTATGTTTAAATTAACCGTCTCTCCAAGATGGCCCCCAACGTTCCCTGCCTCCTGCCCTGTGTAATGTTTTCCCACAATCAATAGCGCTGATCTGTATAAGTAGCAGGACATTACAGAAATGACGGTTTGACTTCCAATACTAGGGCATAAAAGGCTTTGTGGCTTCCTCTTCTTTTCCTTGGATCGCTTGCTTTGTGGAGAAGTCACCAGCTATATAATGAGGATTCTAGTGCATCCCTTTGGAGGTCCATATGGTGAAGAACTGAGGTCTCCTGCTATAGCAATGAGCCCCTACTCTCTAGCCATGTGAGTGAATCATCCTGGAAATGGATCCTCCAGCCACAGCTGAGCCTCCAAATGATCCACCTCCAGTGGTCACTTTCAAACCTCTT
The DNA here is from genome assembly GCF_059928025.1 of Delphinapterus leucas. NCBI lineage: Eukaryota > Metazoa > Chordata > Mammalia > Artiodactyla > Monodontidae > Delphinapterus > Delphinapterus leucas. Next base: position 11,367,157 of record NC_143145.1, read on the forward strand.
GAGAGACTGAGCCAGGACTACTAGGCTAAGCCACTTCTGAATTCCTGAACCAAAGATTGTGAGGAAATACTTACTGGTTTAGGTACTAAATATTGGGATAATTTATGCTTTAATAGGTAATTTTTATTGGAGTATAGTTGCTTTACAATGTTGTGTCAGTTTCTGTTGTAAAACTAAGTGAATCAGCTTTATGTATACATATATCCTCTCCCTCTTGAACCTCCCTCCCACCGCCCCCATCCCACCCCCACCCCATCCCACCCACATAGGTCATCACAGAGCACCGGGCTGAGCTCCCTGTGCTATACAGCAGCTTCCCACTAGCTATCTGTTTTACACATGGTAGTGTATTTATGTCAATCCTAACCTCCCAATTTGTCCCACCCTCCCCTTCCCCCCACCCTGTGTCCACATGTCCATTCTCTATGTCTGCATCTCTCTTTTCGTCACCTCTCCTTCTATTCTCCTCTTTTCTCCCTTTTCCCCTTCTCTCCATTCATTCTCCTCTCTTCTCCTCCTCTGCTCTTCCTTTTTCCTTGTTCCCCTTTTTCTATCCTCCTGACTTTCCATCGTCACCTCTTTTTTGGTCCTCCCAACCTTCCTCCCTTTCCTATTTTCTCCTCCCAATGTCCCTTCCTCCCTATCACAAAGTTCTAATGAGTGCTTACTTTATGCTGGGTGCCACAGAGCTATGTAAATTAAAAAAAAACCCAAAACCACAGTCCTGCCCTCAAAGGAGAGTTTAATTCTCATCGGGTTATGGACACAAAACAGATAATTTCAATGCCATTTTGTACCTTGTATAATAAATTCATGAAGTGGGAGCATAGGGAACTCCCTCTAAGGGACTTAGCAAAGGTTCACCAGAGGGCTGGTGACAGGCAATGGAGGTATCCAGGAAGGACTCATCTGACCAAAGGTAAAAAAACATTTACGAAGATCATGAAGGCATGAGAGACAAGGACCAATTCGGGGAATTGCTAGTAATTCCACTTTTGCCAAAGCACAAGTTATTGAGGATAGGGTGAGAGATTAAATAATTATTTCACCCAGGACTAAACAGTGAGGACAGTAATACCATAAAAAGTTTAGACTTGAACTACCCACATCAAGTTCTCTGAGCCTTGCTTTGCTCACCTGTACCGCATGAGCATAGTACCCACCTCATAAAGTCGTGTGATGATTTCAGGATACACCTTATAGGATGCCTGACATATATAGTAGGTGCTTCGTTCGTGTTTCCCTTCCTCCACCATCATACCTTTAAAACTTTAGTTCTCAAATTGTCCTCTAATGTCTACCCTCCATTATAGGATGTTGAAAGACTAACACTATGAGAGGCATAATAATAAAGCATCAAGATGTTTCCCCATCAAAATATATTGAAGTGAGTGTTTCCCTGCTGTTAGTGGTCACCGCTTGTGTAATTAACAGGCATCATTTGACTTTGTATCATTTAACTCTGGGGAGAAAATGGCTGGAGGATGGGAGGGAAAGAAACAACCTTTCTGAGAAGTTTTTGCTGTTAGGAGCTTCCCTTCCTGAGCACAGTGATCCTGGATCTTACTACAGTTTAGTGCATCCAGAATGTTCATGCTGAAAGCATTTCCTCTGGATAGTGATGCCCCTGAGAGGAGTGAATTCCAGGTCAGTACATCCCTTCCTTATTAGACTTCACTGCAGTTGCATTTGAAGTCTGGTGTGACTGCCTAGCCTTTTGAACTTCTTGGAAGAGGAGGTGTTGCATGAATACCAGAAATTCTTAGGTTTTCTATATGAGATACCTACTTGTGCAAAAGAGTTTATACGTGTGCCTCATCTTTTCCTCAGATGCTGTTCGCAATTCTTAGTTTCAAATATCTTCACTCCAGTTTTTTCAGACCTGTCTTCTCCGTCTTATGTCTGCTTAAGATTTTAGTTTTTCTGGCTGTCAGCCTTTCAAGTCTCATTTGAAAGGAATCTTAAAACTCTGTCCATTTCCCAATCAGGTGCAGAGTTTAATGTGCTGAAGTTTTCCTTAGATTGTGTTTGTTCTTCTCTTATCCCTTGTGGGTAACGACACATGGAAAATCTTAGCTGAGGTTCACATACTGGGTTTTGGGGAGACCCGGCTGTGACATCTGTCACCTCACTGGTTGCCTGGCTTGATTCAGCTGATTGGCTGACTGGCGGAGAGGCATGGGGGCGGGGGAGCAGAGCTGTATCCCTTCTGCACTGATGTACATACTATGAACCGAGGACTCATAGACTGTTGGAGGGAAAGGCAATACTAAAGATAATTATGTCCAATCCCTTCACCGCAGATGTAAAAAAAAACTGACACCTAGGACATTGGATAGCCTTATCCAAAATCTTACTTAGAAGCACAGAGGGAATAAAACTCTTGGATATTCTGACTCCAGTTTGGAACCACAGTCTTTGTAAGTGTGCAAAACAATGTGGTTTGACAGAAAGAAAATAGATTTTGCAGTTAGACAGACAGGGGCTTTGAATTCCAAATCTGCTCCCTTCTGGGGAGGAGACCTTGTGGACAGGGCTGTTGCATGGATTGCAGATAATTTGTGTACAGCACTTTTTACATTATAGACCCTCAATGAAAGTTAGTTTGACCACTGACCAGGAGGAGAATGCCTGAAGAAGAACTCTGTGCGCTGCACCCTGCCAAACCAGTATGAGACATGACAATCCATTTTGTTAACTGATCAACAGAGTTATGTCTGGAAGCCTTGTAAATGCTCGCTGGCAACCGTTTCTCCAAGCTGAAATGGATTGGTGGCTTGCCTACCCTGCATTTATATTTAACAGAAAATAATCAGATTGAACTATGTAAGTTCTCTGCACTATCTTTAGAGAGAAAGATCTTGGAACCTGAATAGGGCCAACACTTTTCTTTCCTTTCAGAGGGAGTCCAGACTACAGCCAACATTTTTGGGATAAGAGAAACTTCTCAGGGTATCTGGACACCATGTGGTTCTCCCTACAAATAACTCGCTATTGTATCCCTCGGAAAAGGAACTCCTGTTGCCCTTTATCCTCCTCTACAAATCGTAAGATTCCACCTTTGCATAGGACCTGATATTTCATGGAGCACTTTCGTGTTTATAGGCTCATTTTTGGTTCTCAAAATGATCACGTTAAGTGGACAGGGAAAAGATAGTTATCTTTCCCATTTTACAAATAAGAACATTCCTCAGCCGGTATCTGCATCATTAGAGCACTTCACTGACCCTCAATGCATGTCCTTCAGTATTGTTTGTTATACCATCATGCATGTGGACCCAAATATTTGCTTAAGCTTCCATGACCTGAATCCTACCTGCCTCTTTGCCTCAGCTCCTGCGTCCATCCCTCCACCTCACATCTCACACAGTAACCACGATGTGGTCCTCATGGTTGACCTCAAATTGCTCTGCAGCTGGTTGTTGTGTGGATAAAATGAATTAATACATGTTAAAATGCCTAAGATAGTGACCACCTTGCGATCGGATCATAAGAGGCGTTATCTTTCATTACTTTGTTCATATTCCCTTTATCTAGAAAATCCATTTGAGGCTTCTTTGCATATCTCTTACACACCCTTCAAGACATCCCATGGACCACCTATTTTTTTGGTGAAACATTCAATTACTCCATACAAACTGAGTTATCTAGCACTGTATGTTTTCTCACTACTTCTTCATTATTGCAATCCTAGTGCTTGTTACACTGTTTCTATTTTCATTTCCAGCTTCCTTTCTGGATTCTAATACAGACCTGTTTTATTCTGTGTCTTGTTCACACTCAAATACTTGTGTCTTTACAGCATCCATACACTTGTGACCAGTCTAGTGCCTCTTAGGCAATGCTGAACAGAAACTCTTTGGCTTGACTCAAACTATCTTTTTATCACCAACTAAACTAGAAAGTCAATGAGAAAAGAGACTGAATCTCAATCCCTTTAAATGCACCTCACACAAGGCCTTGACTTACTGGGCACTTGATCTTCCTTGGATTTCAGGCCCTAAATTAACTTTCTATCACAGGAAACCTCTAGAGTCAGACAGCCCCATGTTCTACCCAGACTTCTGTGTTGCTCTTCTCAGGCACAGAGGTCATGGCCAGATACCTCGGCATCTTCTAGTAAGAGGAACCAAGTGTCTCCAGTTTCCTTCCCACTGAGAGACAGAAAGTTCACAGGGTCTACATCCTATCTTTGCTTCTTTCACGAGCGGAAAGCACATGCCCGAGGCTCCGGCTGCTCAAAGCACCACTTCTGATTCTTGGTAGTCAGTTGACTTCGCCTGAAGGAGATTCATTAGCCGTGAAGCCAGCCTCTACCTAGGCTCCCTGATTTGGGTTTAGTCACGGTATTTTGGGGACTAACTAGAGACAATGCAATTGATTCAGAACATATGTGGGCTTCTCAGGAAAGCCTCTGTAGAAGTCATCAATAATAATAATTAAGAAACTCTCTGCTTGCAGGCTGACATAAATATAATTACATGGGTGATTTCAGCTTTAAACACAAATGGGCTTCCTGTTGGGGATCCCAAAACAATCTGTGAGCTATCCATCTAATTATTTCTTGTAAAAGATGTCAGGAATAATAAAATGCTTCAAAAAGATTTATGAAAAGACTTGGACTTCAGGAAATGTGAAGAGTAGATGCATGTTTACATATTTTCTCTCTCTAAAACTTATCAAAAGGAACCAAAAGTGACAAAAGGATTAAAAAGAAATAAAAAGAAATAAAAAGAAAACACTGTTTACCCTGAGTCTAAGGAATGGGTACCTCCCAATCAGTAACTCTGAAGAATATTTTCCAGACATAGTTCCACTTGAATCAAACAGAAAAAGAACATCACCTGCTAAAATTAGGCAAAAGGAAAATTTGCCTTTGCTAAAAGGCAAAGTTGACTTCTAGCTCACCATTATTTAACTTCGTTCTAGAAAGTAGTAGTCACTGACTCTTGTCAAGAAGGCTAAATAATTTTAAATATTGGAGAGAAGATAAAATTGTCATTATTGGTATGTGAAATGACGTTACACTTAGAAAAGAAAAATGAAAATCTATTTTCAAAAATTAGAACAGAATTTTAAGGAGACTGATATATTAAGAGTAATTTACACAAGTTTTTCGTAAAAACAGACAGCGATATAAAGCTTTTACTTCTCTATTAATATATACATTTAATAATCTGTGTGTTTAATATGAGTCCAATAAAAATACCAATTGAGGTTTTTAGAAGTAAGTAGAAAAATAAGAATGGGTATCAAAGGCAGCACAATGGGAATGAAGAGAATCTAAGCCTAACCTAAATATTTAAGTGTGCTTTAACGCTATTACAAATGTAAATGTTTTGTTCTGGTCTGTGAATAGACAGCTGTTCAATCACAGGGAATAGGGATTCTATCAATAGACTACATATGTGTGGAGACATATGTAGTCTATATGATATATGATAAAGATAAAGAAATATGATATATGATATGATAAAGAAAGCATCTGAAGTCAACGGAGAGAAGAATAATAAGGGGTGTTTAGACAAATGATGAGTCATTTGGTTAAAAAAAAGATTAAGCTATACCTTCTAGCTTCCACTTACCTTAAACTAAGCATTTGAAGTTAAATATGACCACCACGAGAGTATCATTAGAAAATAAGGCGAGGCCTTTATAAGAAAATGTGACCCAAAGAAAAAATATAGATTTGACTAATTAATAACTTGAAAGGATTTCTTTGTGGGAAAAGCTATAATCCAAGTCAAAAGATGAACAGAAAGTTAGAGACAATCATTTGCAGCACAGGAAGAGAAAGGAGTTCATTTTTATGATGTATGAACATTAGGTTGTTTTAAAATCTTGACGTATGAAATCACTTAAAAATCACCACGAAAATGAGTCAAAACTCAGGAGCAAACAGAAAAATGACGTAAGTGGGCAGTCCATGTATCCAAAGAATTGTAAGCAATTCATGAAAGTCACAAGCATGGAACGATGCTCCGCCTCAGCTATTAGCTCACAACTATGAGCTACCGCTTTTCACAATCAGACTGGCAAAGATCAAGTAATTTGATAGTGCAGAATACTGTTAGAATTGTTGTAAAGGCATACATTGCTTTGGGCTCTTTAGACATATCTTTGAAACTGAATACATTTTGATCAACAATGTTCTCCAGAAATTGATTTTATCCAAAGTCTTGGATAAAAGAATGTACTTTGTTGTTCTGTTTGTGTATAGTTATAGGGATGCTGTCTTAATTAGATAAACTAAATTAACCCATAGATCACAAGAACTTATTGCAACAGAAGTTCATTTCTCACTCATGTAGTCAATATAGGGTATTCTTAATTGGTAGGGGACACTCTTCCAAATAGTAATTCAGGGATGTGGCTTGATACCATTGTGTGGCTCCAACCATCTTTAATACTGGACTTCTAAGATCTCCAAAAGAGAGGGGGGAAATGTAGTTACGTATGTATTCATCAAGTGAGGATAAGGTATATGTAAATTTTGCCTACATTTCCATTGGCCAGACATCAGTTGCATGGCCGCACCCACTCACAAGGGAATCTAGAGAATGTAGCCTACTTGTTCACTCAGAGGCAAAATAAACAGATTTGGTAAACAACTCTCCCGCTTGATCCACAGTTACTAATAAGAAACTAGTTAAAAAGGTTATATCACAGCTTTAAAATGAAATAACATATATCTGTAAGAAAAAAATGAGCTAGATTTGCATATACCGATATAGAATAATCTCCAAGATATGTTTTAACAAAGTAAAAAATTATGAGTAGGATTAAAAAAAAAGTTCATTAAAGATAACTACAAAAATAAATTGTTCTATTTAACTTGCTAACCTGATGAATGACAGAGATCGAAGTTATGCAATATTAAGAACAAAGAGATTAAAGTAATTTTAAGCATATGTTCCATGAGACTCCATAACATTTATAAATCTAGGGGAAATTACCAAAATGTCTTCAATAAGAAGCAGAAAATTTGAACAGATCAATGATAATGAAATTAGAAAGATGATTAAAGGTATACTCAGGAATAAAGGTGAACCAGAGCAAGGTAGTTTCATAGTTGAGTTCTATCTGACCTCTAAAGAACACATGCTTAAACAAAATACAATGTTATTTAAACAAAAATACAAAGGTCAGGAAAATTTGTGGGGTACATTTCCATGGGTTAAAAAAATTTCTGGATGAATACAAAAAATATTTGAAAAAGATGTTTATAGAATTGGAGGTCTGTGAATCTGAACAGGGAAAGGGAAAAATAATTGCATTGTGTACCACCTTAGACTCCTGGGATTATTCTTTTCCTCTAGTTTGGAAATTTGCATGTAATATTTTTAATTTAAAAAAAGAAGATAATGTGAACAGGCAATTCCATCCTTCCTAATTTTGAGCCCAGGGCCATGTGCTGGAGTAGGTGAGTGAGTCTGGAAGACCTAGACATTAATATGTGTGGAAGGTAACTATTAGTTCCCTTCTAATAACCATTGTATATTCTTCTTTAGTTACATAACCTTCATTTGCAGCTGGTCATATTGCCACCTAGATAAAAGACTACACTTTACTGCTTCCCTTTATGTAAATTATGGCCATGTATCTAAGATATTTCCATTAAAATCAAGTTACATGTTTTGTGCCACTTTGGAGGACTCTTGTTAAAAGGAGAGACAAGTTTTCTTCTTCCTTGCTCTCCATTTTGCTGCTTGAAAGGTGGATACTGTTTGCTGAATGTCACATGGCCATCTTGAATCATGTGGTTAAACCACATCCTAAGGATGGGAGATGGAAGAAGCCTGACACTGACATAATAAAGTTGATTTATGAAACCTGGAATGCACAATTTTGGATTGTTCTATAGAGGGGGAAAAAGTCATATGATTTTTTTTTTTTTTTTGCTTTATAGAGAATCTATTCTCCTCCTGTATCACCAATGAGGTTGTCATGCTAAATCAGAGTTCATATAGCTATGTATGTTTTTTTTTCTCCATTCCAGATTTCAAAATGAAGATCAAAGCATGAAAGTTAAGACTAGGTCCGGAGAGAATTTAAAGAAATAACCCAGGAGTCAATTTTGTAACTTCATTTGTATTTTACCAAACAGTGAAAGTATATTCCACGAGGGCCGCTCGTCATGTGGCTGGTGATACAGAATTCAGAAAACCTGAAAGAAACTGCTCCCTCCCCCCAAAATAGAGGCTTTCATTGAGAAAAGCATTTCTACATGTTTTTAAAGAAAGACTATGTTTCCTCAGTTTCCTTTTCGCATCAGGTTTCTGACTGAATCTGGTACATAAATCACCAACTGCCAGGCTTCTATACTAGATTCGAAGAGGAGGTTTCAAATAGAGATTAGGTAAAGCAGGGTATGAGTGAGAAATTGCTGGGACTAATTTTGTGTAATAGTTGAAATTCACCTTGAATTTTTTCCTCGTACTGATAATATTAATATTCAAAATAATAGATATTGGTCTTTTATACATTCCAGAAACAATGCTTGGACTATCTTATTTAATCCATTTAATCATAAGAGTTACGTCTTATTATTACCCATACTTAGGTTGGGGATATTGTGGTATAAAGCTCGGCTAGAGACCTAACCCAAGTCATACAACAGATACATAGCAACGATAGGATTCAGACATAAGGAAGACCCCCAAATCCTCACTTTTATACTATATTGACACTCACAACGTCTGCAAATAATGCATTACGTACAAGGAAGTTTAAGTTAGTGTGCAAAAGGAGGCAAAGATCATGGACATAGACGCAAAATTCTCCAACAGAATATTATTAAGATGGATCCAATCTTCTATAAAAAGGCTGATTACAATAATTAAAATTCAAATAATGCAAGGTTAGATTAACATCTCACAATCAAAGTGATCCATTACATGACCAGAGTCAAGGAGTAAAAATAAATGAACATCTTGATACAAAATGTTATAAAATTCATAAACAATTCATGGTTTAAAAAAACAACAAGTTCTCAGTAAACTACTATATTAGTTTCCTATTGCTACTGTAAAATATTACCGCAAGCTTTGTGGCTTAAAACAACATGCAGTTTTTAATCTTAGGCTTCTAGAGGTCACAAGTCCAAAATGGTGTCACTGAGCTAAAATAAAGATGTAGGGCTGCTTTCTTTCAGGAGGCTTTCGGGAAGAGTCCATTTTCCTGCTTCTAGATTCTACCCACATTCCTTGGCTTGTGGCTCCCTTCTACCTTCAAAGGCAAAATCAGCCAAGTCTTTCTCACATTGCATCACTCTGACTCCTGACTCCCTCCTTCACTTATAAAGACTCCTGTGATTACACTGGGAGCACGCAAATGATCCAGAGTAATCTCCCCAACTCACAGTAGAGGATTAGCAACCTTAATTCCTACCCTTGCCATGTAACATAACATATTCGCAGGTCCTGGGGATTAGGACATGGACATCTTTGCGGGGGGAGGGGTGTCATTATTCTTAACACAGCTAGAAATAAGGGAACTATTTTAAGGTATTATGTATTTCTTAACATTGGAGTTAATTCTGGCCTATGAAACACTGTAACTTTATTCTTATTTTAAGCAGAAATTTAAAAATTCTTTAATCCAAAAGTTATTTAACAATTAGCCTTTCTAGCAAAGAAAGATACAAGGAATTATAACTTTTTACCGTTGTTGCTTATTGGCTTGACAAGTTTGTGACAGATTAGAATTAGGAGCAATAAAGAAAATGGAGACAGGGAGGTGTAGCCTTAGTGAAAAAGTATTTAGTCTGAAATGCTTCAAGTGTTCAATGCCAGATGACACAGATGTTTCCAGAACCAAGACTACAGACCAAGCGTTGGAAAGCACATCACATACAATCTCAAGCTTGGGCTCAGCACAGCCCAAACCAAAAGCCATTCCAGGACCTGAACTGTAGAAACACTTCTTCAATATTTGTTGAATAAATGAAGAAGTAAGTGAAGGAATGAACAGATGAAAAGCTGCTGCTTGAATCAGTGAACCTTCCCTGTTTCCTATATGTATTATTATCTTCTTTATTATTAAGCCCGTGACTGGGCCTCCCAAGAATGGGTTATCCACGAACTAATAGTGTAGAGATAAAGGACTTGAATCTGCCTTATTAGGCCAAAAGGCAGTCTTTGGAAGATGCTTGATATTTTTGTGGCCCTGTAATTTATTGTGGCTGGAAACATTTGTCTTAAGTAGACACAGCTTCGTGGAAATTTTCCTGAAATACTGGCAAAACTCCTCTAATGCTGAGGATATGTTCCAGAAAAGTTGGGCGCCTGTCAAATTAAATCATAGGTTAAATACTGAACTAGAAAAAAACCCCACAATTTTGCAGGCAAACTATGGTCGCTTCTGCAAAAATATAAAAATAACTCAGTGTGAAAGGAATCATCATATATTCTAAAATGAAAAAGGCAGGGTACATTATGTCCTGTATAATCAGTTATATAGGAAAGATATTCATATATATAGTTATATTGTTTCGTACGATTGGGGTAGATTTTGATTATATTATTTTTGCTTCTATTATTTCATAACTTTAAAAGAGAACATATATCTGTCACGACCTAAGTAAAATCTTATTACATTAAATGAAAATAATCGCCTTTCTCTAAGCAATGCTTTGCATTTGGAAGCCCTCATCCAAAACGCTTAGAGGATGACTAAATCAGTTTACACGATGTCACATGCCCTCTAAGCTTGCTCCAGCCACTACGTTCTTTTGCTTTCTTCCAGAGATCCTACATTCCTCTTCTGTGATCTTGTATTAAAATTGTCTATCTACACAGCTAGTCCACGAGCCCTTTGAGAGCAGAATTTTACTGATTTTCTCTACTCGGCACATAAGCAGTGCCTTCATCATAGTTGGAATTAATTCTTGCCTGTTTAAAGTATGAAAAATGTTTCATCTTGCCCTCAGACACCAAGTGAGCGCCTGTTTGATTGCTGACTTTCTCTCTTAGAGGCGTACAGCCTCTGGTGTCAGATTCCTAGGTTTAAATCCCTGCTCTACTAGCAGGGTTGCCTCTAACAAGTTACTTTTACCTATGGGGTCTGGTGAGAGAAGAGAGGACAGGCTCAAATTGGATAACTAGAGAGGAATTAAATGTAAAAGCTATTTACAAAGTATGGGTTGAGAGTAAGAAAGTCACAAAGGATTGTACAGAACCCCAGGGTTACTACTAGGTGGTTTTCTTTACCACCCTAAAACCTGAAGGGACAAGGAGAAGAGGCAAAGAGAACTGTCCAAAGAGAAGGGACCCCGTATCCCTAGGTGAAACCAAGCAGGGCCCTGGGGGGCTCCTGGGCACGTAAGCCTTTCTGTGTCCCCCATTTCTTGTTTGTAGGGAACAGATTCCAGCCTCCATGACCTTCCCTGAGTTCCAAAGGGCAGATTCAAACAGTTGCTAATTAGGGAAGGGAGGGGATGCAGAGACAAGGGAGGAGCTGCCAAGAAACAATAGTGCAGCCTTGGGGCAGGGTCCTGGTTCTGCCTCAAGGGATACACATAACAATATCTTTGAGCTCTTTATAGAACTAAAACCTCCAACAAATGGAAGATGAAGCAATTCTCATTCTAGAGAGAAGGTCATGATTTGATAGCCTTGAGCACCAGAGAAGCTTATCAGGAGAACACCAGAAGCCAGGTTAAAAGAGTGCAGGCCCTGCGCACACTCTAATCTTATCAGCAACCCTGCCCTTGAACCGATTGCTATAAAACTCCTCACCAAAGCTTCCTGGGTTGGGACACATAGTGTTTTGGGGCAGGAGCCTGCTGTGTCCCCCTTTGCCTGGCAAAGCAATAAAGCTCTTCTTTTCTATTTCACCCAAAACTCTGTCTCTGAGATTTGATTTGGCACCAGTGCAGAGGCTGAGCTTTCAGCACCAAAGGTTGAGGGATGTAGCCAGTTACATGACTCTACAGGGAGGGATGCATGACAATTTCTTCCTCCCTCGGGTCTCCAGCTGAGGCTTTCTGTGGCTTTGAACCCAACTGGATGTCAAAGGGCAAGGAAGCATGTGGAAGCATATTGCTCCACAGATGGAGGAGATGGTGCACAGAGCAGGAGAGAGAGCGTGTACCACTGGAGAGTCAAACAGAGGAAGTCCAGTGCATCACCTCACCTCCTGTTGCTCTCGTTGTTCATCTACAATGGAAGTGGATTGAGCAATAATAGTACCTTTTGGCATAGAACTGTTCTGAGCACTGAAATAGTTAACACATGTCAAGTGCTTTGAACGGTACCTGAAACATAGCAAACACTCAAAACATCAAATATTAATATTGCTTTTCCTCTGCTCACCATGATGTATGCTACCTGTGTTCTGACAAGAGTTCTCAACATACTGTTTGCCTTAAACTATTTTTTTGTTTTTAACGAGTTCATCTGGACCTTCGACCTATGGATAATGTCTTCATGCTGTTGAATTAAGTAAATAAAGAGGCCATTAGACTGAGGTGGTTCTAATGCCTTAGTAGTTTAGTGAACAAACCAAAACTTAAGACTGTAAATACTTCAAGGATAAGAAGTTGAAATCTAAAGGCAACCAATCACAAAAAGCCAACTGGACTTTCCCATGTAAGGCAACCGCTTATGCTATAGCCAATCAAATACGCTCTTTTCTTTACTTCTTTCTCTTCTCTATCAGAGTCTTTCCCCCACCTCCTATTAGTAGAGCACTCCTCACCACTTCCAGTTTGGTGCTGCCCAATCTGAGTCCACGTTTGTGCCAATAAGCTCTTAAAATTTTTGAACATGCCTCAGTTTATCTTTGAACAATACCTGTTCTCCCACCGTTGTGTCTCGGTCCTTGCTGCTCTCTGCAGACCACGATCGCAGTCCGTTATTCTGCCACAGATACTTACAGTCTACCCTTTTCCAAACTGAACAGTCTGTTTGCTGTTCAGGACCTTTCTTTGTTAAGTTGGTTAGAAATAACTTAGTTAAAACTTTTCAAAGTGTAAGACAAATTGTTACCCAGATGTTATTTTAAACACCCTTTCATCATTCTGTTTTTCATGCAGCCAGATAATTATAAAGACCTTTCATAGTCCTTCAGTACAACGTGCATTTTTAAAATACATTCACAAAGAAATTTTATTTACTCTTCATGAGTACTTTTAGTGGTTGGCAGATGGGCCATAATTACCCCATTTTACACATAAAGAGACTGACGTTCAAAAAGTTGTATGTTACTGCTTAACCACACAGCTAGTGGGCATCACTGGAGTAGAATTAGGTCTCTTGATTCTACTGGACCTTGTTGGATTCCTAATTTAGAGCTAGACTGGATCCTAGAGATCATATTTTAATAATCATTGCACTGTTTATTATTTTTTTGGTATACTGTGTCTCTCATACTAGACTAAACTGTGTACATGACCTTCCTCAATACTGTGGCATATAACCATTATAAATCACTTGCAAAAGTTCTTGAAGTTAGTTAGTAGCAGAACTGGTACTCTAATCCAGATCTTCTCATGCCTAGGTAAGCATGTTTCTAATTTTGCTTATATAATCTACAGGTTCTTCATTATTCATAGAGCCCATGGAAGGTTTTATATTCCCCCCCTTTTTTTGTTTATTCTCTCTGCCACATAGTGAAATCTGGTCTATATATTTATATGATGTCTATGTTTAAGTAGGAGATACTTCATTTCAAAATATTATTGAGTCCAGGAATAGACTCACACATATACGGTCAAATTATTTTTTACAAAGGTGCAAAGGCAATTCGTTGAAAAAAGAACGGTGTTTTGAACTAGAACACTTATATATCCACGTGCAAAAAGAAACCTTTATTCATTACTCACACACCATACAAAAATTAGTTCGCAATGAATCATATACCTAAATATAACATTTCCAGAAGAAAACTTAGAAGAAAATCTTTGTAAACTAAGATTAGGCAAATATTTCTTCAATATGATACCAAAAGCACAATCTATAAAAGAAAAATAATGTTAAATTGGACTTCAGCAAAATTAAAAACGTATGCTCCTCTAAAGATACTGTAAGAAGATGAAAAGGGAAGCCGTAGACTGGGAGACAATTTTTGCCAATCCCATATCTAATAAAGGACCTGAAAATATAAAGAACTCTTTAAAACCACAGTAAGAAAACAAACAACCCAACAAAATACCAGCAAAAAATTTGAGCAGACACTTCAGCTCAGATGATATGTATGCAAGTAATTACATAAAAGTTTTAAAAATTATTAGTCATTAGGGAAATGCACATTAAAATCACAATGAGATACTATTACACGCCTACTGAAATGACAAGCCAGTGAACAAAAAAACTCCACAACCTGACAATTCCAAGGACATGAGGATGTGGAGCAATGAAACTCTCACAGATTGTTGATATATAAGCAAAAAGGTACATCAACTTTTGAAACCAACTTAACAGATTTTTATAAAGTTAAATGTATACTATACGTGACTTGGCAAGCCTACTCCTAGGTAAACACCCAAGTGAAATAAAAACTGATGTCTGCACAAAAACCTGTATGCAGATACTTGTCATGGCATTATTCCTCTTTGCCAGAAGTTAGAAACAACCCCAAAGGCCATCAGTTGACGAACGGATGCAAAAATTGTGTTATAACAATATAATGGAATACTACTCAACAGTAAAAAAATAAAGATCTGCTGACACTCATGACAACATAAATCTCAAAAGGCATTATTCTAAATGAAATAAGCTATATTCAAAAGGCTACATACTGCATAATTCTGTTTATATAACATTTTTGCACAGGCAAAACTGTAGGGATGGAAAACAGATTGGTGATTGCCAGGGACTGGGAATTGATTACAAGCAGGCATGGGGAAATTTGGGGGGTGATGAAACTCTTCTATATCTTGATGGTGGTAGTATGCATAAATTTGTTAAAACTCACAGACTCTTAAACAAATGGTAAAGTTTTTGCATGTAAATTATAGCTTGATTTTAAATAATTGAAAAATATTATTGTTTGATATGCACAACGAATTAAGCCCTTTCAAGAAAAAAACAGAAGAAAGAAAGAAAACAATGAAAAAGGAACAGGAAAAAATTGAGATGAGAGGACAATGAATAATCATGGATATACAAGAAAGAGCAGTATGTAGATGCTGGTGAAGAATAACCTCCCAATCCTTGCACTCCCAGCTTTGAGGCAGCCTGACAAGTCATTCTAGAGCTGTGAAGTCTGTAATGATTAGAACCTGGGGGCACTACATTTCACCTTTAAAGATTATTTCCAGGAGTAGGGGTGAGCGTGGCACTGGCATCCAGGCCCCTCCACCCATTGTAAATACCCTTTTACCTGTACTACCCTTGAGTTTCAAGGGCAAGTTTTAATTTTTGTTGTTGTTTGTTTTTTTATTATTAATTTTTATTGGAGTATGGTTGCTTTACAATGTTGTGTTGGCCTCCAATGCACAGCAAAATGAATCAGCCATACACATACAGATATCCCCTCCCTTTTGGACTTCCCTCCCATTTAGGTTACCACAGTGCATCAGGTAGAGTTCCCTGTTCTATACAGTACATTCCCATCAGTTTTCTATTTTACACATAGTATCAATAATGTATATGTGCCAATTCCAGTCTCCCAATTCCTCCCACCCCACCCCTTTCCCCCTTGGTATCCATACATTTGTTCTCTATGTCTTGTGTCTCTATTTCTGCTTTGCAAATAAGGTCACCTATACCATTTTTCTAGATTCCACCTATATGCATTATTATACGAAGGGCAAGTTTTATTAACAGAAAGTGATCCATGGCTCAAAAATACTTGCAAAACTGCTGACCTCATCAAATTCTCTCCTATTTTTAGAAAGATTTAGAGATTTCTCTGTGTTCCCCTAGCTAGCTAGTAGCAGAGCTGGCTCTGGAACAGAAGAGGCAAACTCAAATATCTACAGGACCAAATAACCTAAATGAGTGATGTGGGCAGGGAGGACATTGTAGCAAACAGGAGTGTCCATCCTTCTCAAGGGGCCTGACCACTGCTGTGCAGGTGTGTAGGCCCAGAGCCACCAGAGCTTTTGAGGTTTTTTTTTTTTTTTTCCTCAAAAGAAGCTTGGAATCTGGATTTTCTTATGCAATCTCTTGATTTTTAAAAGTTGTTAAGCAGTTCCAATTTTGTTCACACACTGTCTTCATAAATAAAAACCATCTGTCTGTTAGCGGGGACTGGCTGCAAGCCCCTGGTTTGTGAGCCCTGGTCTGAACTGGATTCCCAAGCCCATGCTGTTTTCTTCACATCTGATGGTCATCGACCTCACTCGAGCTGTGAGCTCTGAAACCACAGAAGTAAAAGCTGTTCTTTATCCTCAGAACCATCTGGGCAAATACCCTCAACATCAAACCAAATGGCAGGGCTTCTGGATACAGGAAATCCCTCACTGCATGCCCTTTCCCCAGACATGCTCAAATAGTCTACTTCTCCCATCCACTCAGACAAATCCTACAGATGTCTTACAAGGCAGCCTGCTCTTGATTGAAATGGCAAAGTTCTTGCCTGGGGAGACTATAAATTACGTTTTCTCTGTGAATGGCAGTGCAGAATAGTGTAAAGGGCGCCCGCTTGGGAATGAGACAACCACTCACCAGCTACATAACCTTGGGCAATGTACCTAAGAATTCTCAAAGCCCATTTTCCTCAATTATAAAATGAGGATGGCGGTACTTAAAGAATGGAATTGTTATAAAGATTCAATCATATAATATTTCAAGCACAGTGGCTTGTCATTTATGGCTTTTCTTGTCATTGATATCTTACATTTTTATTATTATAATAATACATATTATTATAAATACTTGGGCCGGAGTCTGGGCTCTGACACTTACTAGCCCTGAACAATTGTGGGCAAGTCGCATAACCTCCCTGAGTCTGTTACCTTCTCTAAAAACTGAGAAATCAAATACCTAGCTCACAAAGCTCTTGATCACTCTTGTCAGTAATATTGTATCAAGGGGGATTAACACAGTCTGTGGCCTATGGTACCTCTCAATAAATAATTTTTACGACTATATCACTGTTATAGATATGTCTTTGTCAGTCTCACTCAACAATGTCAATTATGTGCTTATGGTTTCTTGTCTGCAAAGGATCAAGCTGTGCAGTCCCTTTGCAGGAAGTCAGGAAGATGTCCAAGCACTCATTTACCAAATAAGAGAAATGTTGGCACCAGGCCTGGACATCCAACCTGCTCTGGATGTCAGTGGAAGATCACTTTGGAGCATCTGTCTCTTTAACTTTGAAATGAAGCCAGTGTGTTTTTCTCTACCAAGATTCTGGGACTAGTAGGAAGCCCCCTGGAGACTCCTTAATCTCTCAAAGATACTAAACTGAATCCTTGCATAGATGTTCAGCTGAAACCTGAGGTTGGGATAAAGTCCACTTAAACTTTTAAAGCTCTCTGTGTGGGACTAGACAAAGCTCTTAAATATTTTATGGACCCCTAGACAGCTACTTAAAGCAGCTATGGCTCTCTGAGAGCCAGGCACAGCAGTGACTTGTGAAAACACAGCCTGATAGATTTCGTCCATTCATATAGCACTCAGTCGGCCATCTCATGTCATCCCCTGCAATGTTTCCTTGCACCTCAACATGCCTTTTCATGAGACTATACCCAGTCTCCCCAGTTGGAGTGCAGGGCCCCCAAAACAAGACCACTGTCTCCAATGTCATGATGATCATTAACACATAAAAGATGATAGAGTTTAACGAAAGTTCCACCTTGATTCTCCATACTATTTAATCAATTAAATATATTATTATTACATTAGCTTCTGCTTATAGATGAGGAAACTCAAGCTCAGAAAAGTTAAGTGACTTTCAAGAAAACACTATTTGAGAAAGTGGCAGGGCTAAGTTTGGACCCAGACCCATCTAATTTCAAAGCCAATGCTTAAGCTACATGGTAAGTCAACATCCCTTAGGATGTGCCAGGAAGAAGATTTTTTTTTTTTTGGTAATGTTGAAGGAGCTTGGCTTTAATTTGTTATGGTCATCTGATAACTGGGATGGAACCCTATTTTTTTGGAGTCAAATATGTAGATCCTGTGTTAAGGAGGTTGAATTGTTAGGGGAAATGACCCAGCTGGCTTTCATAGCCTCCTTTTTGCTAGATTTCTTTTCATAATTTCCACAATCACTAGCATTTTGCTACGCATAGACTCATTCCTAGAGGACATGAGTCCCAGGTAAATACAACATTAGGCCTGTCTCCAACCTTCTTATATTCTTATGTAAAATCACAGAAAATAATTTTTCATAAGGATAGATCACTATGAGGAAGAAATATATATCTAATGGAAATAAGTGAGACAGGCAAAGGCCAGTTTCGTTTTGTTGACGGGGCAGTCAGTTGAGTACCTACATGGGGGGTGTGTGTGCGTGTGCACGTGTGTGCTGTGCTACAGTTAGAGGTATTGCTTCTGTCTGATCCCCAATGTCCGTCTCTCATAAGCTCTCAGCAGCCTTAGTTGTAGCGGGGTGGGAAGCCCCAGGATTAGTCACTAAATCATTCATTTTGCAAACTTATATTGAATACCTTCTGTGAGTAAGGCATCTGCTAGAGGTGAGGAATAGAGAGATAAAAGAGCCATCATTTCTGTCTTCAAAAAGTTTCTGGTCAATTAGAGTTGTCACAGTTTGTACTGGGTTGCCTAATTATGGGCCGAGGAATAAAATGTTACAGATGGGGAGACTGAAGCACAGAGAAAAGAACAACTCTACCATGGTCACAGATTTGGGTCCGGAACACGAACTCAAGTAACCCCTTCCTAATCCAATGCCACTGCCTTCACACCATGCAGTTTCTTAGACATTCAACAGAGATCTGTTGGAAGAATGTATGCGCTTGCTGGCAGAGAGGTGAAGAGGCAGGAAGAAGAGGAAAGACAGGGAAGTGAGGTCATCTAAGCTTTCGAAGCTGAGCTTTCTGGCCCCAAAACCCAATACAACAGGAAGCTACTGAACAGATGTCAGGAAAGTGATGAGGTTTTACAGGCAGAGGGTGGGACTTCCCTGGTGGTGCAGTGGTTAAGAATCCACCTGCCAATGCAGGGGACACAGGCTCAAGCCCTGGTCTGGGAAGATCCCACGTGCCGCAGAGCAACTAAGCCCATGCACCACGACTACTGAGTCTGCGCTCTAGAGCCCACGAGCCACAACTACCGAGCCTGCGCTCTAGAGCACACGAGCCGCAACTACCGAAGCCCACATGCCACAACTACTGAGGCCGCGTGCCTACAGCCCGTGCTCCGCAACAAGAGAAGCCACCGCAGTGAGAAGCCCGCACACCAGAATGAAGAGTAGCCCCCGCTTGCCGCAACTAGAGAAAGCCCGCGCACAGCAATGAAGACCCAACGCAGCCAAAAATAAATAAATAAAATAAATAAATTCATAAAAAAACAAAGGCAGAGGGTGGAGCCCCTCTTCTATAGATGGGCCTCTCACTGTTGCAGCCTCTCCCGTTGCGGAGCACAGGCTCTGGATGCGCAGGCTCAGCGGCCATGGC
Organism: Delphinapterus leucas; assembly: GCF_059928025.1. Lineage (NCBI taxonomy): Eukaryota > Metazoa > Chordata > Mammalia > Artiodactyla > Monodontidae > Delphinapterus > Delphinapterus leucas. Next base: position 11,386,688 of record NC_143145.1, read on the forward strand.
TCACGGGCCCAGCCGCTCCGCGGCATGTGGGATCTTCCCAGACCGGGGCACGAACCCGTGTCCCCTGCATCGGCAGGCGGACTCTCAACCACTGTGCCACCAGGGAAGCCCTAGACACCTATATCTTTGAACAGTATATTTTTTCATATATTCCTCAATATTATTAAGTTTTCAGAAGTGAGGATGTGCTTTTATTCATTGCATTAATTAGATTTCAATTTTATGCTCCCTACTCCTGAAAGAAAGTTTGAGAAACTGGATAATAAACATTTTGAGAACTATGAAAATGCAAACGTCAAGAGCATGGGGGAACTTGAGGAAGGTGAGGGGGGATAATCTTCCTGATCACTTCTGTGCCGGGCAGTCATCCATTTCCTGAATGAATCCTTTGGCTCCTCAGAGAAGAGGGATTTGGAAGGATGTCTGCAGCCCAAAGTTGTGCCAGGTCTGTGGCCGCCTCTTTTCATCTTGCAAGGAAAAAAGTGCCTTAGCACTTCATCGAGGGTGCAACGTTACCATTAAAAGGGGAACTGACAAGCCATTGAGTGAAGAACACTGAAGTGTTGGCTCGGTTCCCACAGAGCTCAAGCAAGCATTCTAAAAGAGGTGGCAGAGTAAATGACTCCACATCTGTATCCACACTAGAAGCAGCTCAGTGATTGTGGGAGAAGATTTTGTGCCACTGTGTTTCCTTCTTGAAGTAACTGATGTCTTGATCTTTTTCTTGTAGCTAGACAATAGCATCATAGAACTTAAAGACCAACTGTTCATTATCCATATTTTATATAAGGGAAAAGTGAGGCAGTACCGAGAAAAGGGAATACCTTTCCCTCAGATATTCAAAAGGTTAGTGCCAGAGTTAGAACTAGAATGCAGATTTCCTCACTTGTGCTCCAATAAACTGTATTTCTATCCCCAAAGCAGGGTCTAAGATTCTCAATATTTTATATTTTCTCCACTTTTCCACAGGACTTACTACAGTGCGGAACCCACATCAAACACTCTACTAAATATCTAAAATGATAGAAATACTCATTTTAAATGACTTTTATGTTGAAATAAAACTTCAGGGATCACCTAGTCCAGTTCCCTTAATTTCCACATGACTGAAAGTTTGGAAAAAGTAGAAATAAGTTGTACAAAGTCATACAGTCACTAACGGCAGAAGTCTGCTTTATAGCTAGAATGTAGCATCCTGATCTTAAAACAAGTATTGGCTGCTGGATAATGGTTATTTCATTACAATCCAAATGTTGGTATAGGATGTGTTTATCATCCCCTAGTTGCTTAATAGAGAGAATGAGAAGTTTTGAGTCAAAAGATTTTCATTTGCCTCTTAAATGGTAATATCTCTGTATAAGGCTCTCTGGATATATCAGACAAAAGTTTCCACTAGTCATTCTGGTTCTTCAGCATCTAGAATCTAACGGCATCCAGAGGTTGGTCACACAGTGTAGTAGAAAGATCACAGAAGAAAAAATAAGGTTACAAGGTAATAACAGATTGAATGTTGGAGGTCCAGTTCAGGATATACTGGTGGAAATACACAAAAGGAAGAAAAATATGGTCTAGAAAACAGATTCTGCTGTAATTAGCATATAAAGAATATTCTGAATCCTCATGTGGCAACAAAGAATGAGATGAATCAGATGACCTGGACCGAATTCTGTCCTTAAAGAGCAAAGCAAAAATATTCTGATGGAGAAAAGTTGGAAAGACTGGTTAAGGGATGTCTTAGTTAGTTTGAGCTGCTATAATAAAATTGCATAAACTGGGTGGCTTACAGAAAACCATTTCTCACAGTTCTGGAGGCTGGAAAGTCTGAGATTAAGCTGCTGGGAGACATGTGCCTGGCTTGCAGACAGCCATCTTCTTGCTGTCTCCTCACATGGCAGAGAGATAGAGCTTTGGTCCCTTCCTCTTCTCATAAAGACACTAATCCCATCATTACCCACCCCGGTCCCTGGCTCTAATGACTTCATCGAAGCCTAATTACTTCCCAAAGTCCCAACCTCCAAATACCATCACATTGAAGGTTGGGGTTTCAACATATGGATTTGGAGCGGGGGGACACAGCATGTAGTTCAGGAAGGGTGGTGAGAACACGTCCAGAAATACACAAAGGAACCCCCATGTGGCACTGTGTGATTAGCTGATATCATTAAAGAGTATAAAGTGTAATGGTACCATTTCATGGGGCTGTGGCACCTTCTTCTGGTGGGATGCCTGGGCATAAACGTGGAAATGTAGCCCAAGGACATTAAGAATTCACTGGAGATGTGTCAAGGGACCTAGGCTCAATAGGGGCTGAAGGAAAACTAAGAGAAGGACAAGAATTTTTCTGGAGCAAAGTTAAGTTTCAGAGATTTAGAGGACAAGTAAAGCCAAAGAGCAGGCCTGGTGGAAATAGGGCAGAGAGAAATCTCAGAGGAGAGGGAGTCATGGTCAAAGCCTGAAAGGCTGACATTTAAAATTTTATATATGGGAAAACTCGTTTCAGGAATGGAGCGGTTCCAATTGACTATATTAGAAACTGTTCCTGAAAAGGAGTGGAGTGTGATGTCTGGGGAAGTCAGGGAGGTGAAGGAACGTTAAAATAAGAGAATGGATGAATTATCAACATAGATGATGACGTTTCTTATAATGATACTAGATATGAGAAGGGAGAGAAAGACTGTGCACTGCTTGACGAAAGGTCAGTTGAATTATAGAGAGCTGTCAACAAAGTAGTAGATGCTGGCAAGGGAGAAGGGTAGAGAGGTGTCCAAGAATGGCAGGAAGCCAGTACAGTTTAACTGGCCTATGACTCCTCTATGGAAAGGGGGCCTTGACAGCTACATTCAAGTCAATATTAGTCTGCCTTTGTTAAGGCACCTATAGTTCAGAAGGAGGCCTGGGGCATAATTATATTGACTATCAATATAAATCTCTTCTCACAGTGGGACTACACCTCTTCTGGATTAAAGAGCGTGATGCTATTTACTGTTTGTCTTTCCTCTAGCTTTTAAACTCCAAAAGAGCAGAGATGGCCACTTTCTTATTCCTTGTGTTGAAATATAGATGATCAATAAACACTTATAGTTAGTTGAATAAACAGCGATACAAGCAAGCATGATAATGAATGGCCTTTATCGAACCAGACACCCTTCTAAGTGTTCACAAACACATTAACTCATTTAAGATTCAATATAATCCTGAATGAAGAAATGTTAATTCTGAGCATAATATGTGAATTTGCTTTATTAGAAGGAATCTTGCTTTGAAATAAAGATGCTGATTAGCTGTGAGAAAAGCATTATTCACCCACACATATTTGTGTGTGATACACATGTATGTATTTATTACTGTGTTTTGCCTTTTTGTATTTATAAGTCTAGAAAGAAATACATGGGAGGCGTCTGATAATCTTCCAGTGGTATCTAAATAAAATTATGACTTGATTTTTTTTTGCAGTGTGAAAAATCATTTGTGATTGGTTAATAAAGGCTAAGTCACTATGACCGTATTTTATTTTTCTTATTAAGTGGGTATATCAAGGTAACCTTGAGGAGTTTTGAGGAGTCTTTCCTGCTGGGATAATGCTAGTCCTGGATGGAAGAGTCAAGATCCATCGCTAGGCTGAGGAAGCAGCTATGCTTTATCATGTCTGTACAAGGGCACAGCTCAGCCATCATCAGCACACAATTCCTGTGTGGCGAGCACCTGTATTCCTGATTTATTTTGGATACAGCCTTTCCTTATCTGATGAAACTATTGATTGATTAAACCTCAATTTTCTGTAGCAACCATGAAGAAGATACTAAAATACCAAAAGAAACACCTATACTTTATATACTGTGAGCTGTGTTTGTTGCTCAATGCCACTAACTAGGCACAGACCTAATGGTGTTAGACTAGGGCAGAGTGTTGGAAAGGAGGAAGATAAAACTTATTTCAGACCCAATTTATTACCTGGAGTTTTGGAGTCTTTCGTCCTTGGCAAATTTGTTTTCCCCTCTAAAAGTCTCCATCCTTGAGACGTGCTTGAAATGAAAGCCAGTTTTTGCTAGACTTGCAAAATTGCATCGCGGGCAGGCAGAGCCCCTGGGAGAGGCCATCTCATCTATCAGACCCACTGGCTTTTGAAAGGGAGAGGCCTGTGAATAGTCAAGATGATGAATCCCAACAGCTGGCAGCATCCAGGTTACAGATCCTGGAGGATGCCAGTGCATATGTGGTAACCCCTGGCATACACAAGTGTAGAGATCGTTTGAGATACTGATAGTGATGTTGTGCGCACATAGACAGGGTACAGATTTTTCTCTATTTCCACAGGCATATCACCACATCCAAATGCAGGCGGAACAGAAGTGAGGAAGACGGAGCCAATGCAAGAGGCCAGGTATTCTAAGAAGCAAATTTCTGCTTTGATGGCAGGGAACCTCAGCATCAAGAAGTTCTTTGTGCACACTGTCTTCTGTCCTCCCCATCTGCCTGTGACCCAGGTCAACCTACTGATTCAACGGAACAGATTTATTGAATAACTACTACGTGGCAGGCACTGGGCTTGCTGCTGGGGATACACCTTGAGCAAGACAGACATGATCTCTGTTATCAGGGAGTAGAGTGTCCAGGGTTCATATGAATGAACGTTTACAATGCAGCGTAGTGAGTATTACAGGACATCTGAACTAGGCAGTCAGTGAAATACAAATGAGTAAATATAACCTGCCCACCTCTAGATGTATTTGCCTATATGGTCCCCAAATTACACTCCAGCCTGTATTAGATTCCTAGGGCTGCTGTAACAATGGACCCCAAGCTGGGTGTCTGAAAAGAATTTATCAACACATTTTTGGAGACTAGACATCTGAAATCAAGGTTTTGGCTGCACTGTTTCCTCTGAAGTTTCTAGGGAAGAATCTTATCTTTTTCTCCTGCAGCTCCTAGTGGATCCAGGCTTTTCTTGGCTTGTGGCTGCATCACTACAGTCTCTGCCAACGTTTTCTCAAGGCCTTCTTGTCTGTGTTTGTCCCTTTGTGTATGAGTTCTCCACTCCTCCTAAGGACACCAGTCGTTGGATCTACGGCCCACCGTAAACCAGTATGACCTCATCTTAATGTAATTACATCTCCAAGGACCCTATTTTCAAATAAGTTTCCGTTCTGAGGTTCTAAGTTTTAAGACTTGAAATATCTTTTGGCAGGGCACACAACCTAATCCATTACACAGCCTAAGACTATTTTCCATTTGTGTATGTTTTTTGACCTTTTTCATTGTCTTTTTCCAGCCCTGGCTAGAACTTTGGGCAATTTACCTAGCCTGATGCTCAACCCTCTTAAAATATTTGGAACTTGGCTCTCAATTACATCTGCTTTTGTGTGTGTGTGTGTGTGTGTGTGTGTGTGTGTGTGTGTGATTTTGAATGCTTTGAATTCTTTCATTCTCAAATGTGATTAGTGGCTCATGGGATGCTAATGTCCTGGTAGGTCCACCTCAGACCCCAGGTGGAGACCAGACACTAACAAGGCTTGTTGAACAAAGCAAATAAGGGAAACTGGCAAGCTCAGGAGGGCTTAACAAATGACATATAATGCTAAAGCATTCCCTGAAGAAGGGGGTTTTTGGAAGGACTCTCTTTCCAGCACCCTTGAAGATGTCCTTGTTTTACCTAAATCCCCATAATGCATACTGCCTAGTGAACTCCTGATTATTTAAAAATCTGCATCATTATTTGGCAGATGACTCTCAACATTTGGTGGAGATGTGATCTACTAACCACAACAACAAAATTCCCAAACGTTACTATGGTAACGCAAGGAGGAAAGCCACATGTTTGCCTGATGTACAAGCCTGCGGCCAGTCAGAACATTTTTTTTCCTAGGATGAATTTCCTCAAGTCTGCTAAATTCCATCGCTTGGACTGTCCAAAGTGTTCTCCAAGATTTTAGCAAAATGCTCAAGAGCTAACAATTCTATTTTCATCTCCTGCTTCTGAACTGGTCCCACATAAACCTAAAAGCAGAACTAAGCCCCAAGCCCCTTTATCATTTTCTAAAAGAAACTCAGTCACACCCAGCACTGGACTGGAATTCATTGTTTCATTGTAAGGGTCACGTCACTCAGCCCAAAGAATCACAGAATTCCTGTCTTTCTCTCCTCTTCTCTCTCCCTTTTTTCCCCTTGCCTCCTATAAAGCAAAAGTTTTCCCTACATTGGAAGACACATCATCAGTACTACCTACATCCCTTAGGAACTCAACTATGTCAAGGGGGCGTTTTTTTTCTATATACAGGTATACCCCGCTTTTCAAAAGTTTGCTTCACGCCACTTTGTGTTTACGAAAGACCTATATTACTACCTGTGTTTGCTAACCGAAGGTCAAAGAGGAATTTCACTTTTACGAAAAAAGGAGAAAAATGGACTTAACATTCAGTGCTTGTTTTGCACGGAGCGTTACAGAGGCCGTGCATACTCTGAGCAGATAGAGCAGCCCCACCAAGCCCCTTCTGCAGCAATACATTCAGCACCTCAGCATCAAGCCAGCGTAGCTCTGACCCGTGTCTGTGAGCATCTGTGCTTTATCTCGAGTTATTCTGTGCTTCTGTTAGTAAGAGGTGTCCTTAGGCAACTGCTTCTTCACTTTAGCCATTTCAGCTTCAGAAAATTTTCATAGGAATGCTCTGCTTTCAGATAGCAGGGGATATCCATATTTTTCAGTATACTGGCTGGTCTTTCCCTAAGAGAAATCTCCTACCAGATGCTAAAAGAATAAACATTTTCTCCATCTCATTATCCTGAGATTGAAAGTCATTATAATTTTAAGGGTTTAATTTTCAGCCTTCAATTATTTTACTTCACAACCTTTTACCATCTCCCATCCAACAAGTTGTCACTTCCTATTAAAAACGAATGGGACTTTAAAGACCTCTATGGCATTTACTAGTATTTTGGTAATTTGGGAGTTAAATGTTTAAGAAACATGTTTTCAGCAGACCCCACTTTAAACAGCTCTGGAATATGAATGAAAAGCAAAAAAGCATTTGACTTAAGTACTTTTTTTTAGCTCACCTTGGAAAACTGACATTCCTCAGAGTGACATTAACAGAAACAAACAGTCCTCGTGGTCTGTTCAATGACCAGTCCTCTAGTCTTTGAGGAGATAAAACATTATAGGCTTCTCAAACTTTAAAATCTTTATGAATCACCTGAGGAGTTTGTTAAAATGTGGATTTGACTCAGTAGGCCTGGGGAAGGCCTTGACATTCTGTATTTCTAACTGGCTCCCAGATGGTACCCAGGCCAGGGGTCCTGAGGACCACACTTAGAGCAACAGGAGTGTGATGGAATTGGCATTATCTTGAAAACTGAACAAACCTGAGTCTTAGAATCAATCTTCTGTTTGGTTTTGTTTATTTTACTAAAATGAACTGAACTTTGTGTATTCTGTAAAGTAGAAATAAAACTTCTTACATTTCAGGAATGAATGGCATGAATATGGCCTGAAAGGCAGATGGCCAAGGGCCTGGCACTCAGTAGCTACATGCACGCTGCTTCCATTTCACTTCCCTCCTCTCCACCTTCCCAAGCACCTCCAACCTTCAAAAGGCAAAAGGAAAGAGCTGTTGTCCTGGCGTGGTTGCTATGTGAACGTCATGCTTTAGAGAAAAGGGATGGAGGGTATCAGGAACCACAGTGTCTTACTGGCCATCGACCCATGTGTCTACAAAAATGCCTTGAGATCGCTGTTTTAAGGAGAAGTATTTGCCTATCTTAAATATAAAATCTACTCAAAGCCAGCCTCTTTGCTTTCATTATACTGTTCTTCTCATGTAGAATGCCTTCTCTCTTACAAATGAGAACTGCCAAATCTGTAGCTCCAGATCAAAGTCATCTTTTAAAGGTAGTGAGAGGTTGCTAGGCAGGTATTTTAAGGGATGTTGACTGTATAGGTTATAATAGTGGGCCCAGTTAGAAAGATATGCCAACCCAACCTAGAAAGGATGCTTGAGGCATTCCCTTCCCTGGACTTCACTGAACATGTAGCTTGAACAATGAGTAAACTTTAGATAAGTCATTCTAATCAGGTAGATACCTTAATTCAGCAGAACCTGGCCTATACTTGCTAAAAAGAGTGCCCAACACCAAGAAGTTTTCATACACCATTACTTAAAGTACTGTAAGTTAGGAGCCTATGGCATCTACAAAATTATGAGAGAATAAGTAACTTAAAAAAGGAAGTTTAAACCCAATTTAAAGGTGCTAACAGTAAGGCCTGAGAGAGCAACCCTTTTCTTGCTCTTGCTGTTTGTGCAACTGAGCTCAGATCAAACACATCAAATGTTGGGAGGAAGGGAAACACCTCATGTTTAGAACAAGCTGCTTTGCATTTTGTGATGCTTTTGGTATTTGCTAAGGTGCTGGTCTTTAAAGTGACTTGCAGCCTCGCCCCACCCTGACTTTCCACCCCACACACGTTAACATTTAACCACAGACTGGGTTTGCCCACTTCCTTCTTCAGGAATGGACTTGAATGACTTGCTGTCTGAGCACCGGGTCACCACATGGAGTGCTTTAACCATCCATCTTCAACCTTCTCTCCAGGGGAAGCTTTCTTTTTCTCTTTCCTTTGGCTTCTTAACTCGCCAAGGACGCACCTCAGGACTGCAAGGGCAGTCAATGACGTGGGCTTGTTGCTATGGTGTTAGCAGGTGAGAGAGCATACCTGCTTTCTTGAGAAAAATAAGGCCATAGATCTTTAGCACCAGCATCCATCTCTATTCCCTCTGCCTGCATCTTCAATGCCTGCCTTCCTCCCGCCTCCTTTCCCATTGATATACTTGTGCTGTTTGTAGTGGATACAGACATATTCTCGTCAGGTTGAAGATTCTTTTTTTTTTTTTAAATTTTATTTATTTAGTTTTGGCTGCGCTGGGTCTTCGTTGCTGCGCGCGGGCTTTCTCTAGTTGTGGTGAGTGGGAGCTACTCTTCGTTGTGGTGCACATTCTTCTCATTGCGGTGGCTTCTCTTGTTGCACAGCACAGGCTCTAGGCGCGTGGGCTTCAGTAGCTGTGGTGCACGGGCTTAGTTGTTCCTCGGCAGGTGGGATCTTCCTGGACCAGGGCTTGAACCCATGTCCCCTGCATTGGCAGGTGGATTCTCAACCACTGAGCCACCAGGGAAGTCCGAGGATTCTTTCTTTTGCAAAACTCTGCTGCAAACTGGATTTCTATCAAACTCTTTATCCCTATGTCTCCCGAGTATTATGAAACCAGCTTCAGCATAAACTTAAGCTCAAAAGATGGTGCTTTAATGAGCTTCTGACAGTTGTTTTCATGTATATCTTTCTCTATCTATATAAATACTAAGCATTTTCTAAGTATCTTCTCCAGCAAAAAGATACATGTATATCAACATACAGGTCCAAAAAATCCACTGTCTTTTACCTTGAATATAAATGATTTAACTTTTTATATTAGCATACTGGTAATTTTTTTTTTTTTTTTAGCACACTGGTCTTTTTAAAATTGAAATTATATCTTGCAGCCAGGTTGTGAAAGAAAATAGAGCTGGGCAATAGAGAAATGATTTTGGCTCTGCCCCCAAGTGAGATGTAGTCACCCATTTGTTCATTCAACAAATACTGATTAAACACCTATTCTGTGTTAGATGCGGATCTAAGCGCCAGGGATACACCAGTAAACAGAAAAGTCTGCACTTCAAGGAGCTGTCATTCTCCCGTGGAGGCAAACTATAAACCAGCGGTTCTCAAACTTTAGGAAGAATCCAAATCACCTACAGGCGATGGTTAAAACACAGCTTGCTAAATGCCACATCCAGAGATTCTGATTTCCTAGGACTGGGATGGGGCCCAAGAATTTGCATTTCTAGTAAGTTTCCTGGTTCCATGGACCACACTTTGAGAACAACTGATATAAACAAATAAACAGGTACATGCATAACATAATGCCAGCTAGTAATAAATGCCATGAGGAAAAATACTACAAGGAAAGGGACAGAGAATGACGCAGTGCAGTGGGTGCCGACAGTTTAGGTCAGAGCGTCCGAAAAGGCTTTTTACTTGGCAGAGACCTGACTGAAGTGAGGGAATAAAGTTTTTAAGGTTTCTCCCAAGAGCATCGCAAGACCAGTGGCAGCACACGCTGAAGCCCTGGCAGGGAGTACCCTGGCCTAGCTGCAGCCATCCCAGCCACTGTGCTCTCAGGATGCCACATGTACCTCTCTGTCACTGCATTGAACCTGATGTATGGTTGCATCTGTTTTGTGTTTTAGTACTTTGTGGCAGGAACAGCGCCATTTTCATAATTGAATCCCCAAAATCCTACTAAGGAGAAGTTGCTCATTAAATGAGCCAGGCCCTATTCGAATTGCTTCACAGCAACTAACTCATTTCATCCTCATATAAGCCACCCAAGGTATGACCTATTATCATTTCCGTTTTACAGATGATGGAACTGAGCCACAGAGAGAGATTAAATAACTTGTTTAGGATCACAGAGATAGGAAATAAGAGTACCAGGATTTGAGCCCATCTCTCAGAGATTGGAGGGAGGGATGGATGGATGGATGGATGGATGGAATGAATGTTGAAATCGAGCCAAGAAGAGTTATCAACTGGTCTCTATATTTTAAGAGAGGATGTGTAACCCAATTAGAACTGAAATGGAGATGTTTGTCCTGTAGAGGAGGAAGAATGCCATCAGAGGAGGAGTCCAGGTGAGAGAAGGTGTAAGGGAGCCAGGTCCAGAAGGAGTATGATCAGGTGTGTGGCAAAGAGGCTTGCTTGGGCAGGTACAGGCTCCCTCCCTATGAAAGCAGGATGTGCCCTTGGAAGCTGGAGGGCAGGAGAAAGTGCACTCAGCAAACCCCTTCCTCTCAAGGGATCCTGACGAGTTGTGTTTTAATCTAATTAATACATTCAGGAAGTTGGGCCATGAGGAATGTGATTATTTAATTGTTTTTGTTCAAAGAGTATGAAGCAGGCTATAAGTGCGGGGTCATGACTCCCAGGTTCATTTCAGGTTATTACCTAGGAGGGTTTTGGAACAAGAGTGGCTGATTGATTCTTTCCCGCTGTTACCTTCATTAATTTACAAAGATTCATTGTGTTGGTGCTAATTTGCAGGGTCTGGAATGAAATGTAAAACAGATTCAGGCTGATAACAACTGTTTCATACCTACTCTTCTATCTTGTTCCTTCCCCTATATCTTCCCTTCTAAAGATTTTCAGGTACATGACTTTCCAGTCTGATTATAATCAACTCTTTTTCCACATGACAAATACTGTCTCTCATGATTAAGCATTGAACAGGAAGTAGACATTTGGCATTCCATTTACAATCCAGCAAAGACTTGGCCTTCCTATTATTCTCCCTATAACCCAGGAAAAGTCACCTAACCTTTGTTGCTCAGATTCCTCTTCTGGAAATCTGGGTAATAAAATGCATGTCTGAACGTTTTATACACACACCCCCATTAACATTTCTAAATGGCTCCAATGGCCTGGAAGGCAAGATTCAAGCTTGATGTTTCCCAACCCTTGATGACTGGGCCTCAACTTTCTTTTTTCCTTTTTTATAAATTTATTTACTTATTATTTACTTTTGGCTGCGTTGGGTCTTTGCTGCTGCACACGGGCTTTTCTCTAGTTATGGCAAGCAGGGGCTACTCTTCCTTGCAGTGTGTGGGCTTCTCATTGCGGTGGCTTCTCTTGTTGCGGAGCACGGGCTCTAGGTGCGCGGGCTTCAGTAGTTGTAGCACGCGGGCTCAGTAGTTGTGGCTCATGGGCTCTAGAGCACAAGCTCAGTAGTTGTGGCGCACGGGTTTAGTTGCTCCACAGCATGTGAGATCTTCCCGGACCAGGGCTCAAACCCGTGTCCCCTGCATTGGCAGGCGGACTCGTAACCGCTGGTTCACCAGGGAAACCCTCAACTTTCTTTCTAGTCTCATATTCTGCCACTGACCAGCAAGTATTTTCTGTTCTACTGTATCAAATGATGTTCTGTGTTTGCCCTACTTTTTTCTCTGGAAAGTCTTCCCGTATCTTTGGATATTTGCCAAATTCTTTTTCTTCATTTAACATGTCATCACTTTTGTGAAGCTTTTCTGGCTGCCATAGGCAAATTACTCAACATCTCATGTGCATTCTTGGTTCCTCCATTAACACCTGCCATATATTATTGTAATTATTTGTCTAAATGTATATTTTGGTGTCATTATCTGTATCAGTGTGTGTGTATATATACACCCTCCACTCTACCGTGAACTTGAGGGCACAAGAGTAGATCACATCTTACGTACTCCTATCTGCCAAATTACTAACAGACGGACCACAGTAACAATAATTTAACACATGCTGATTGAGTGAATAAATGAAATAATATATCTGGCCTGTCTGACATCCTGGATTATGATGATCAAATCATGTACTAAAAGCTAAATCACTTTGTAAACCCAAAACTACCCAATAGCGTGGCGAGACAAGGAATCATTTCTACATTGAAGTGCTCTAAAAATATTTTCTAGCTCCATTTTGATCATGGAGTCTTAAATATTTTCTCTTTTATGTCAGAAACATTCATTCATTCAACCAACAAATATGCCTGCCAAGCCACATAGTAAACGCTGGAGAGAGAGTGAAAATAAGAGAAAAGTGGCCCCAGGCCTCAAGGGTCTCAGAGTCACAATGGACGAGACTTGAGAAATTCCCTGAGGTTTGGGCTGAGTGGTTACTCACTTCAGTGCCTGTGCTGTGCACTGACCCCAGGTCCTACCCTGATCACTTGGGCCCGCTATTGGGTCTGATGCTTTGATCCTTGGTTGGCTGGATCTTGCATGTGAACCTGTTCTTTCTTTGCATAGCAGTGATGGATACAGGCTATTCTTTCACAATGCCCCACCCACCCACCCACCCGGGGTGGATAGCAGCCTGTTTTCTGGACTGGTTGGCCAAATTCTAGCTTCCTAGGCTGCAGACAAAAATGCAGAATGAACCAGTTCTTCGGAGGATTCAGCCTGGGGCCTTGTTGGTCTAGGATCATTGACTGCTTCCGGCCTTTCCCTTTCAACCGTCATATCAAGGTAAAATGTCTTGAACTTCCCTTGATGAGTAGTAAGAAACACAGAGAGAAAAGCAGCCTGAACATATATATTTTTTTCTGTTCAGTTCTCTAGTTTCTTATCTGAAAGAGATACTATGCTTCTGTGATCACCAGTAACTGCTATGAATTTCTTCACTCAAAATTGTCCAATTCAGCAACTCACTAGCCTTAACTACTCTGGCTATGGCAGCCTCTGGCTCTGACAAAATGGTTTCTGATGATCGTTTTCGAGAAAAGTGGTCTGTCTTTCATTGCCTCAGTCTGGCTCCTGCACTCTCGCGGCCTCTATTGGAAAGTTAGGGAGAGAAGGAGGTGGGGAGAAATCAGGGGTCAAATCTGTTACTTTTTATAGAGGTGGAGTGAGAATAATTTCCTGTGAAAGCCCAGGACATTCTTTCATTAGTTTTGCTTCCTGTTCTGGGTCTTATATGCTGGGTGATTTTCTTTCTTTTTTTTTTTTCCTTTTGGAAATTCTACGGGCCAGTTTCCCGTGCCCAAGGCTGCTGAGAGAGTTTTATGAGTTTGGCCCACCTACTCAGCAGTGAGCCTGGGGATAGGGATGAATCAACAGAAAAGAGCAGCCTAAGCCATTCCTAAATATTCTGGACATGAGTTCAAAAGAGAAGAGTCTCAAAGAAGTGTTCCGGGAAGCAGCCAATCACAGAATTTTAGGGCTCAGGAAGACTCAGTGGGGGGGGAATATATTTCAACTTCCTGCCCCTTGGATTTCAATGCTAAACTTCCAAAAATTGCTCTTTTATACATTAGTCAGCGTACATTTGTTGAGAGCCAGCTGTGTTCTACGCACTGGATAGATCAGGCAATGGCCGGAAACACAACTCAAATAGACTTACGCAGAAATGTATTAACTCATATAAGAGTTAGGGTTGTCTAGTTTCAGGCAAGGCTGGATCCATGTCAGTATCTTTAGGAATCCACCTCTTTCTCTACATCTCAGAAATGAATTTTTGTGTTTGCTTTATTCTCTTTCAGACTTTTCCTACTCAGTAACCACATGGCCACAGGCAACTTCAGGCTCACATTCTCTCAGCTTTAACCTCACTGAGAAAAGACTACCCTGGTGGCACAGTGGATAAGACTCTGCACTCCCAATGTAGGGAGCCCGGGTTCGATCCCTGGTCAGGGAACTGGATCCCACATGCATGCTGCAACTAAGAGTTCACATGCCACAACTAAGGGCCCACATGCCACAACTAAGGAGCCCACCTGCCACAACTAAGGAGCCCATGAGCCACAACTAAGACCTGATGCAACCAAATAAAGAATTTAAAATAAATAAATAAAATTTTTAAAAAGAAGAAAAGGCTTTCACTTGCCCAACACTTTCAGAAAACGTCCTATACCTGCTTCTCATGAACACAGAATGGATCTTGCGTTCCATTCTGAACTAGTCAGTATGGCTTTGCATGGTCAGACCTGACTCCTATGCCCATCCCTATAGGAATGGGGAAATTATATCAGCTCTACCTTAATCACTTGACCTGAGATGGGAGGGAAAAAGAAAACCAAGTTCTCTTACCAGAAGAAAAAGGGAATACAACATAGAAACATATACCCATTTTAATATGAAGAAACAGGCTAAATGATAGTAATTAATTTGCACAAGCTCGTGGAGCTAGTAAGATTTTTTAAAATGTCCCTCAAATCCAGATTTTGTAACTTTGAGACAAGTCCCCTTTTCCCGGTTCTAATGTTTGTATTTCTTCCTTACTCAAACGTTCAACATGCATTTCAATTGTGTGAAAGGTAGGCTTCTACAGTGGCCCCCAATGATGTCCACATCCTGGTGTTCACGACTCTATGTAATTTCCTCGACTTCAGTATGGGCTGAACCCAGTGACATGCTTCTAACCAACAGAATATGGCAAAGGTGTTAGGCTATTAATTCTGTGATCTAGTTACAAAAGACAGTTACCTCCATTTTGCTAGCAGATTATCTTTCTCTTGTTGCCTTTGCTGAAACCAGCTGTTATGTTGAAGAGGCCCATGCAGCAAGAACTGAGGGTAGCCACCAGCTAACAACCAGTAAAACATAGAGGCCCTCAGTCTAACAGCTGCTGGGAACTGAAGGCTTAAAAAACTTCTGAGTGAGCTATGAGGAGTATATCCTTCCTTAACGGATTCCCCTGTGTGATGGTTAATATTCTGTGTCAGCTTGACTGGACCATGGGGTGCCCTGACATTTAGTGAAATATTATTCCAGGTGTTTCTGTGGGGTGTTTCGGATGAAAGG
Source organism: Delphinapterus leucas (assembly GCF_059928025.1). Lineage (NCBI taxonomy): Eukaryota > Metazoa > Chordata > Mammalia > Artiodactyla > Monodontidae > Delphinapterus > Delphinapterus leucas. The sequence goes on from NC_143145.1 coordinate 11,402,042, forward strand.
AATATTTAAATTAGCAGACTGAGTAAAGCAGATCCTCTTCCCTAATGTGGGTGAGTCTCACCTAATCAGTTGAAGGCCTGGCTAGAACCAAAATGTTGACACATCCCCCAGCGAGAGAGAATCCTTTCATGCCTGAGTGCCTTCAGACTGGGGCATCTGCTTTTTTTTTCCTGCCTTCGGACTCGAACTGAAATGCTGGCATTTCCTGGGTCTTGAGTTTGCCAGTCTTTGGGTAGAAACTATGCCATCAGCTCTCCTGGTTCTCAGGCCTTTGAACTCAGACTAGAACTAAACTAATGGTCTTTCTGGTCTCCAGGCTGCTGACTCACCCTGCAGATTTTAGAATTTGCCCACCTTCATAATCACAGGAGCCAATTCCTTGTAGGCAATTTCTCACTCTCTCTTCATATATATAAATATAAATATAAATATATATATAAATATACACACACACACACACACACACACACACATATCTCACACACATACACAAAGCCCCGAATGATTTTATTTGATGTAAACCATTGTTTTGGGTACCATACTTGCTTATTTTTCTTAATGATGAAAGAGGAGGATTAACTAATATTTTATTTTGCAACTGCCATAATCTCCAACAGAAAAGCTTCAGAGTGGAGTAGAAGAGCAGGTAAAACAAGGAGGGTAATTGTGACCTGCTCACTGAATTCTTAGGTGTGATGTCCTTTCACTTAATGAAGTCAGCTTCTTTCTACTTAATATACTTCTAAAAGTATCAAACGAGAGATAAATGCCATTCCATTTTTCATGTCACAAATACTTGGCCAGAAAAGAAAAGATGTACACAGAGCAGCTAAAGTCAAATTCATAAATAATGATGTTTTAAAAGGTGAGTTGTTTCTACGCCACCCAAATGGTAAATCCCTACATTATGCATTTTTGAGTTGATCTTGTCTGAATTCTTACATTTTTCTCTGGGTGGTGTGGAGGGAATAAAAAAACATTTGTCTTAAAAACCCATCTTTTGCTTAAAAAGGCAACTGATTCCTCTGGGAATATGTGTCATGTGATGTTACTATGTTTCGAAAGACAGACTCAAAGAGTATGTCTATTGACTCCCCTTATTTATTCTAGTAATGCTCATTAGGCACGTTGGGTAAACAGATTTGTACTTCTCACATGAAATTACTGGAAAAAGAGGATCAGGAATTCAGATTTCTACTCTGAGATGATAAGCCTAGGAAAAGAAAAAAAAAAAACATTGAAAAGTCTTTAACTCCATAACTATAATTACTGGTCTAAATTCTACTTTTAAATTTATAGACTCAGTACTTTTTGTTGATTTTGGAGGGAGATGGGAGCATACCTGTTTAAACCACTAAAACAACTTGCATTTACTTCATTCCAGACTAATTCAAGTTAGTGAAAAAGACAGAATAAGGAAACCAAAAGTGTGTGGAAACCTGGAGAAAGGCAGTGAGGTGAGAGGCTATTGAAATGAGTGCATTGCTCAGTGGTGGCTGGAATTATACAAAGAACAGCTGGAAATGCGAAGCCCAGTGTCTTAGAGAAAAAGTCTGACACTAAGTGACAAAAGATGTGAGTTTTTAAGATGAATTTTAGTATTTACCAGATATTTGCCATGCACACCTAAGTAGATTAGTGTCAAAACCATGAATGTGAATGTGTCTGGTAAACTTAACTCAGGGGCTGTCACTGATGTTAAGGATTTCAAGAAGACAATCCTGGCAGGTACTGCGCCTGGGGTATAATAAGGCCTGGGAGATGGGAGAAGACATAAATGAAAGCTGTGCCTGAAGATAACAGAGCAAGGATGCTCAAAATCCTACAGGGACCAGGTGCATAAAGTAATGCTGTGAAGCGGGCCATCTGAGGACTCTGGGAAGCGCGTCAGGTGGGGACTAAGAAGAACACATGACCTTTATACAGGAAGAAAGAGCTCTTCAGTCCTAGCCTATCACTCCCATATAAGAATCTCAGCCAGAAATGGTAACTCCTTCAGTCATTCGCAGGAAGCTCTGAACACAGATTTTCATGTGATATAAACTGAATTTTAAATTTTTAAATTAAAGAAGAGATAGGAATTGAAAAGTTCCAGTGAATGAAAGAAAGATAAAGTGGGCATGATGACTGATCACTGAAGGAAAAATGAGACCCTCGGTTTAAGCATAAATACTTGAATCTACCCAGCAGTACCTGAGTACCTGTGTGTCCCATATGCGCTACATCAAAACCAATAACAACAAAATAAGCCACCTGGCTTCCCTTTAAAATCTACTACATATGCGATGTCTACTTAACACATGCCACATGCTCCCTGTGCTTCTGACACATTAAATTGCTAAATACTCCTTGGACACAACAGACTTTTCATAGCACTGTGCCTTCTCAAATGCTGTTTCTTCTGCATGAAATTTCCTTCTAAATACTCCACAGCAGAGCTAAGAATTTTTCTTTAAAAATCCAACTCAGGCGTAACTGTTTCTATCACCCAGTTTAAGCTTGCCGCGTAGAATTATTCATTTTGTGTTCCATCCTGTCATAGTTCTTTGCGTATATTCCCTTAAGACTATTTACTAAGTTGAATTAAAATGTGAGACATGTTTATTTCAAAAGACTGTGAGCTTCTGGAAGTCAGAGACTAAGCTTTCAACCTGTTGCTCCAGTGCATGAAGTTGCTATTGAAACACCATGGGTTCTCCAGAAAGATTTGTTGAAAGAACAATAGAGTTTCATGTCTACCTAAGATATAGAACACTGGAAAGAGTGTCGAGTGCAAAATCATAAATTTTCTTCAAGCCAGTAAGGCCTGAGGCTACAGGGAACCATACAGACTGAAATCTCAGGAAAGGGAAATAAATACAAGCATGCATGTTCTCTCTGTCTCTGTCTGTCTTCCTCTGTCTCTGTCTCTCTGTGTCTCTCTCACACATACACATTTATCCATTCTTTCATCAGTAGACACTTAGGTTGTTTCCATATCTTGTCTATTGTGTATATAAAGCTACAATTAATGTGGGAATCTGCAAATCTCTTTGAGATACTGATTTCCTTTCTTTTGAATATATACCCAGAAGTGGGATTGCACCAGCTCTGTGGCATAATGGGTAGTGCATGGGACGTCTAACCTCTGGTTTTTCTTAATGCAATTCCTTCACCTAAAATACATATATCCCTAGAATGACTCTCCATACAGAATTGATTAGTGGAAAGCTTTTTGTGTCTGCAATATTTTTATGTATATGTATCTCAACACATTACATTATGCCCTTAATATATATTTTACTTATTTGTGCTCTCAGCCAGTTGGTTGGAGCAGTGAGCTTTGGTGAGCCACACTGTAAAAGGTCTCTACCGTGTTAACATGAGTTGAGGATGTTCTGCAATGGGCCACCATGTTGCTCACTTCACTGTGAGCCACCTTTCCTCCACTTATATTGTACTCTGTGGATTTTTTTTTTAAGTTATGAGGCCTGGCCAGAGATGTGTAAGATACGTATTACATGTGTTACAAAGTAGCTAAAAGAGCATCAGGTTGGATGTTGGTTCTCAAGTACATGGCTGAGGAAAGAGAGGGTAAAGGTCAGAAGGCAGTTAGGAATTGGTGAAAGTTCTTTGACAATATTTCAGATGTCATAACATCACTATAGCCTGGAGCAATTATACAACACTTATTTTAACAGTAGTTGGCAGAAACATTGGCTGGAGGTATGCTTCAGGGGACTTGAGGGAATTGAAGAGAATAATTTCTAAAACCAGTTAGCTTTCCCATTCTCTAGGAGATACCCAATCTCTCTCACACTCTTCAAACTGGTCATATGGTCATTTGTTGAATGAATGCTGTAATAATCAATTCATGACTGGGTTATGAATGAATGAAAAATTAATGAGAATCGTAGCTGGTCACTAAAGACTAGGACTACACATTTAGTCTTCATAGCTTGTTGCTTGTGTGTATGACTTTCAGGTGCTGGTGTGAGGCTATCGGATATGTGTAATAAAATAGAGTCAACATTAGATTCTGCCTCATTGACTAATCATTTATATTGAGTCCAATCCTGGCTTTTTTGTTTAGTTGCTTTTTAGGTCACAGCTACAAGAATTTCCTTCCATGTGATACTTAAACCTCTGATTCTAAGGAGGTAATTCCCAAAATGGTGGTTTCTCATCTTGTATTAGGGTGGAATCTTTTATTTGAAAGCACATAAAGAAAATGCAAGCCAACTAGAGAGAGGAGTGGGGGGAGAGAGGGAGAGGGAGGCAGGGAGATTATTTTACAATGTAACTGGAAAGTTGTGAAACTTTGGAGGGTCTCAGATAATGATTATATCATCTTTGGGGTGATTTTGTCTGATTGGTTAACTGCCATTCCCAGGACAAATTAGTGAGGACAGGTAGATGTCAACCTGAATACTGTGTTTCCATCCCTGTAGACTGGGAATAGGACGCTCTTCAAGGTGAAGGGAAAGATTGTTGGCCAAAGGGGAGGTGAATAACTTGGAACTAGCATATACACCTCTCTGATGATGTGACTCCTAGAACCCAAAGGATAACTAGCGTGGGATTAAAAGTGCATTTGCTCATGTGCTTTGCTCTAATTGGATTCCTCTCTACCAAAATCTGACTCACAAAAAAATCCTCTTGATCCTTTACTGGTCCATGAAACCTCCAGGATGGAATGAATTACTCCTTCTTCTGAAATCCTATAGCACTTAATTATCTAAATCACATTTTCAATGAAAACCAATCCACCATACATTGTCTGCACTTATATCACATATAAGACATTCTGCTAGGAAAATACAGAGATGAAAGGGTCTCTGCCAGCCATTTTAAATATAATGGGTGAGATCAACATGTACACGACCAACAAAAGATGAGGCAGTCTTGGCAAATATGCTCCCAGACACTGTGTATTTTCCTGCCTCTGTCTTGTTAGTGCTTTTTCTGTCTGCAATGCCCAATCCCTAATGTGTATTTCAGATAGAGTCCAAATATTGTTTTCTCGGCAAACCGAGACATTTTTTTTTCTATTAACATGCTTCCTCCATAAAAACACTAGACTTTTAAAAGCAATAGTTAGTTATTTGCTTTTATGTGTGTTTCCTGTACCCCACTATATATGCCTAAACGGCAAAGGGATGTATTATTTAATCCTCATTTTCCGGCATGTAGTGTATCAGCACAGAGTAAGCCATCAATAAACAGAGAATAAACATATCTCTTGCCTCTTGCGTGAGAAAGTCAGGTCCTTTAGGAGCTAGGGACATGGAAGGCAATGTGCTACGGGGAAAATCACAAATGTTTCATAATCTCAGATGCCTTTGTACTCTTAACAAGAACCTTATATACTACTATTAGTATTTCCATTTTATAGATGCAAAAACCAAAGCACAGAAGTGAATTGATTTGCTCAAAGTCCTGGGGCTTTAAGTGATAGAGCTATGATTTGAACCAGGCAGTCTAGCTCCAGAGCAGGGCTCTTCACCATTTTTAATGCCTCCCAAAGAAAATACCGTATTTTAAAAGTGCATACCATATTCCTGGGATTTGACAACTATTATTTCAGTTTTGTTCCCTTTTTATTCTGACAATTCCCTCTCAGCCTTTACTGGGCAGAAATTCAAAAGTCAGTGCTTATGGAGGTGCTGACATCTTACAAAGATAATACTCTTCCTAAAAAATAAACTAAATAAAGGCCATGATTGGAAAACTTCTCTATGTCTTTTCTTAAACATTAGAATCTAATTCTCTTGGTTCACTTTATATCATTCTGGAGATAGCATTTCCACTTGACCACATGTGAATTTCACTGAAATACCAAAGATTCAAATGAGAGTGTAGCCCAGAGACGTTCACTTATACAGAAAATAAGCAGAAATCAGCAAATGCCAAGTGATGTAGTCAGAGGTCTCTGGCACAGACCCCCATGGAGCTTTCATCTGTTGGAAGCATGGCACTCATCTTGGCATCTTGCGGGGAACCACAACTAAAGGGCCGAGGCACATTCCCATAAAATGGTTATCAGATGCAAGTCTGCAGTTTCTCAAAGAGCACCCTGTGGTTTTGAATTAGCAGTTCACCACAGAGCTAAAGACAATTCCAGAGCCCTCCTTCTCCAATTTGCCTCAGAAAAAGGAAATTAGTCAAACATAACTGCGGAGATAAGTAGTTTATTCCCTGTGATCGTCAGCTACATTGACTTACCAGAAACACTATGTTGGAAAAAAAATAATGCAGCTTCTTATGTGAGTGGACGAGGGAGTTATAGGACAGTCTTTAGCTCCCAGTGACATCTGAGATCTTTAAAAAAATTGCTTAGCATAGGAAGAGGCTTAGGAGACAAATAGCCATGCTTTGCTCTCAGTTACCAATGAGGGAGTGTAGACCCAGCAGGGTGACTTGGCTTTCCTAAGATCACATAGGTCCTGCAAATAAGCAGGGCCTTTAAACATGGCCCTCCTAGTTCTTAACCCAATGTTTCTTCTACAGTGAATAGAAATTTGGAGGCCTGAAACTCACTTTTGCCACTAACTACATGAACCATTATAATGGTGGGAATGTTCTTTAATCTCTTAGAGATTTCGTTTCCTAAATAGTGTGTGTGTGTGTGTGTGTGTGTGTGTGTGTGTGTTCGTGAGAGGGGGGTGGGGAAGGAGAGAGAGGGACAGGGAGAGGGGGAGAGAGGGGGAGAGGGAGGGAGGGAGAGAGGATGTGCTGGTGGGTAGAAGGGCTGCAGATTTAAACAGGATAGTTAACGAAATCCTCACTGAGATTTTGACATTTGAATCAGAAGGTGTGGAGTCATCATCCAGTGAATTACAGAGAGAAGAAATTTCAGGAAAACAGAAAAATGAAATGCCCTGTAAAGAGAGAAGGAGGAGGATTCCTGACATATTTTAGGAGGAGTAAGATGCCAACAAGGTCTAAATTGATGAGCCTGGAAAGAGTGGTAGGAAACAAAGCCAGAGAGAAGTGAGTAGATTGTTTGCATCTTATTCTGCATGAAATGGGAGCCAGAGCAGAGGACTGATACGATCTGGTTTAGAATTTGACACGACAGGAGTGGAAGGATAGAAATGAACAAGAAGGGCATTGAAATCATGCAATAGACAGGTGACTGTTGATCATGGTAAGAACTCTTGATAGAGTGACTGACAAGTGAGCATAAATTAAGTAGAAAAAAGTGGAGGAGAAAAATTTGAGACAAAATGTAGCAACTCTTTAAATAAAATTTTCTGTTACAGGAAGAAGAGCAGTAGATGGAGGCTGAACTAGAGTCAAGAGAGGATTTTCTCATTTAAACTCAAGAAATATGTATCATTAAATCTCCTCTTAGATGAGGACTTTGAAACTTTGAAATTTAAAGAAACATGCCCCAAATCAGAGCTATGAGGCAATATAATCAGTATTTGATTAGGCCTGCCTGGCTCCCCAGACCATCTGCAATCTTGGGCAAGTCATTTAATGATAAGCACCTGAGAGAGATCAAGATGGCAGAGCAGGAAGATGCTGGGCTCCCCTCGCCTCATGAACAAATCAAAACTACAATATACACTAATACGTATAAAATAGATAACTAATAAGAACCTGCTGTATAAAAAATAAATGAAATAAAATCCCCCAAAAAAAACAAAAAAAAAAGGTTTAAGGGAATAAAGAAAAAAAAAAAAAAGACAAACTACAATGACATATAGAGTGACTCTCTGAAACTGACCTGGGGACTAGAAGAACAACTCTCCTACCACCAAGGATGTAAAGAAAGATCCACACAGAGTCTGTCTGGTAGGAGGGGATGAGAAGTGATCTGGTTGGGGCCCACACCCCCAGAAGGGGACACAGAAGAGCAGCAGGGTATCACAGGCTCAAAGATCCTCCCTGAGGAATGAGAGGTTTGAGCCACATATTAGGCACTTCAGCCCTGGGGTCCGACACTGGGAAGATGAGCCCCTTGGCTGGTGTGAAAACCAATGGAGCTTAACAGAGGGCTGTAAGAAACTGAGACTCCACTCTTGAAGGGCATGCACACAGTCTTGCTTACTCACAGCACAGAGGCAGCAGACTGAGCATTGCCTGGGGCTCTGGCCAGCTTGCCAAAACCACCCCAGGATGACCCCCAGCTCACAACAGGTTCCTGCTCCAGCACTGCTCCCCACTAGGGTGGAGGCTGCCAGCCAACAAGAGTGTGCACACTTGGACAGAATGGAGCTGGCTTACACATTGGCCCTGCCTCTGACTGGAGATAGCCATTGACAGCTCCTGTGTATCTGCACACATTCCAGAGGGAGCAAAAGTTAGCTCCAGGGTGGAGACTGACATCAGAGCACTCATCCCTGTATATACTTAGGTTAGGAGGGGGCAGGGCCAGCTCAGTGGTGTGGCACCAACCCTGCCTCTCTAACCAAGGTGTGCACACCAGAGATGGGAAGGGGGGGAAGCACAGAAGTGCAGCCCCAAGCCTCTGGTCACTGGCTACACCCCCAACCAAGGCAAAGACTGCCATCACTCCTGGGAGAAACCCAATTCCCTCAGGGTACCTGATCCTGCCCCTTAGGTTCAGCCCATCAACCCCAGCCGCCATTAGGGCAATGACTGTCATTGAGCATAGGAGAAGCCCTGGCTTGCGCCTGGCTTTTCCCCTAGCCTCTCCAACTCCAGCCTTATCTCCCACCAAGAAAGTGGCTGCCAGCACACCCCAGGGGACAGTGCAGTACATGCTCACTTCAGATACAGTTCTCCCACCAAATCACTGGGCAGATGCAGACTGCATAAGGACACTTCCACACAAGGATACACCTTCAAGACTGGGATAAGGTAACTGTTTTACCTAATTTCATAGAGAGAGAGCAAGTTAAACAATGAGAAATTAGAAGAATATGTTAAAGGATCTACCTTTAATTGAACAAGAAAAGTTGTGCAACAGAAAATGAGAAATTATAGGAAGGGAAAAATCCCACTGGTAAAGGCAAACATATAGTAAAGCCTGTGGATTGAGCACTTAAATAAGCTAGTATGAAGGTTAAAAGTTAAAAGACAAAAATTGTAAAATCAACTATAACTACAATACAGTTAGGGGATAGGCATGAAGATGTAAAATATAACATAAAAACACGAAACATGATGGGGAGGGAGTAAAAAATGTAAAGCTTTTAAAATGTGTTGGAATTTAAATGACTAAGTTTAAAACAAGTAGATATAGTTGTAGGTCAGCATATATGAACAACATTGTAACCACAAATCAAAAAACTACAATAGATATACAAAAACTAGAGAGAAAGAAACAAAAATAACACTAAAGAAAATTATCAAATCACAAGAGACTAAAAGAAGAACAGAGAAAAATTATAAAAACAACCATAAAACAAATAACAAAATGGCACTGAGCACATGCTTGTCAATAATCACTTTAAATATTAATGGACTGAAGCTCCAGTCAAAAGATATTGAGTAGATGATTTGAGTAAAAAAACAAGACCATCTATGTGCTAAGAGATTTGTCTCAGAGATAAAGACACACACAGACTGAAAGTGAAGGGACTGAAAAAGATATTCCATAAAAATGGAAATGAAAAGAAAGCAGAGCTACCAATATCCATATCAGACAAAGTAGACTTTACAACAAAGGGTATGATAGAAGACAAATAAGGGTGTTATATAATGATAAAGGGGTAAAAGAAGAGGATATAACATTCATAAATATATAGGTACACAGTACAGGAGAACCTAAATATATAAAGCAAATATTAAAGTAAATAAAGGGAGAAGTTGACAATAATACAGTAATATTAGGAAACTTTAGCACCCTACTTAGATCAATGGACAGATCATACAGACAGAAAATAAGGAAACAGTGGCTTTAAATGACAAAATAGATGCATTGAACTTGATAGCTACAGGACACTCCATCCCAAAACAGCAAAACAAATATTAATTTCAAGGGCATATGGAACATTCTCCAGGATAGATTACATGTTAGGCCATGAGTCTCAACAAACTTAAGAGGATAGAAAATATATCAAACATCTTTTTCAACCACAACTGTATGAAACTAGACATCAATTACAGGAAGAAAAATGGGAAGACCACAAACACGTGGTGACTAACAACATGCCACTATGAAAAAAAAGCAATGGGTCAATGAAGAAATCAAAGAGGAAATCACAAAAGACCTTGAGACAAATACAAATAAAAACGTAACTTTCCAAAATCTATGAGATGTAGCAAAAGCAATTCTAAGAAGGAAGTTTATATCATGCCTCAAAACACAAAAAAATCTCAAATAAAGAATATAGCCGGGCTTCCCTGGTGGCGCAGGGGTTGACAGTCCGCCTGCCGATGCAGGGGACACGGGTTCGTGCCCCGGTCCGGGAAGATCCCACATGCCGCGGAGCGGCTAGGCCCGTGAGCCATGGTCACTGAGCCTGCACGTCCGGAGCCTGTGCTCCGTAACAGGAGAGGCCACAACAGTGAGAGGCCTGCATATCACACACACAAAAAAAGAATATAGCCTACCATATAAAGGAATAAGAAAAAGAAAAACAAAGCCTCAAGTCAACAGAAGGAAGGAAATAATAAAAGATCAGAGAGAAAATAAATGAAATAGAGAAAAAATAAAAAATATGAAGCCAAGAGCTGTTTTTAAGAAAAGATAAACAAAATGGATAAGCCTTTAGGTGCATTAAAAAAGGGGGAGAGGAGCCAGATAAACAAAACATGAAATGAAAGAGGACAAATTACCACCAATACCACAGAAATACAAAAAACTCGTAAGAGAATACTCTGAACAGTTATATGCCAACAAATTGGACAACCTAGAAGAAATTGACCAATTCCTAGAAACATGCAGTCTTCTAAGACAGAATCAGGAATAAATGGATAATCTGAACAGAACAATTAATAGTATTGAAATTGAATTAGTAATCAAAAAACTCCCAAAAAACAAAGCCCAGGACCAGATGGCTTCACAGGGAAATTCTACCAAACATGTAAAGAAGAATTAATAGCTATCCACAAACTATTCCAAAAAATTGAAGAAAAAGGAATGCTCCCAATTTCATTCTAAGAGGCCACATTTAGTTACCCACATACCAAAGACACTACGAACAGAAAAGAAGAAAATTACAGGCCGATATCCCTGATGAATACAGATGCAAAAATCCTCAAGAAAATATTAGCAAACCAGATTCCACAATACATAAAAAGGATCATACACCATGAGCAAGTGGGATTTATCCCAGGGATGCAAGGAATGGTTCAATATCCAAAACATGAATATGATACACCATTTTAACAAAAGAAAGGATAAAAATCACATGATCATCTCAATAGATGCAGAAAAAGCATTTGGCAAAATTCAAAACCCAAATATGATTAAAACCTCTCAACAAAGATTGTATAGAGGGAACATTTCTCAAGATAATAAAGGCCATTTATGACACAGCTAACATCATACTCAATGGTGAAAAACTGAAAGCTTTTCCTCTAAAATCAGGAATAAGACAAGGATGCCCACTCTCACCACTTCTATTTAACATAGTATTGGAAGTTCTAGCCACAGTAATCAGATAAGATAAAGAAACAAAAGGCATCCAACTTAGATGGGAAGAAGTAAACCTATCACTATTTGCAGATGGCATAATACTATATATAGAAAACGCTGAAGTCTCCACTGAAAAAACCATTAGAATGAATTAATTCAGTAAAGTCGCAGGATACAAGATAAATATACAAAAATCTGTTGCTTTTCTACACAATAATAATGAACTATCAGAAAGAGAAAGCAAGAAAACAATCCCACTTACAATCACATCAAAAAGAATAAAATACCCAGGTATAAACTTAAGTAAGGAGATGAAAGCCCTATGTTCTGAATTATAAGACACTGAAGAAGGAAATTGAAGATGATACAAAGAAATGGAAAGATATCCCATGTTCACAGGTTTGAAGAATTTAATTAAAATTTCCATACTACCCAAAGCAGATTCTATGCAATCCCTCTCAAAATACCCATGACATTTTCCACAGAACTAGAACAAATAATCCTAAAAATTGTATGGAACAACAAAAGACCCCAAATTGACAAAGCAATCTTGAAGAAAAAGAACAAATCTGGAGGTATCATGCTCCCTGACTTCAGACTATGCTAAAAAGCTAAAGGAATCAAAATAGCATGGTACTGGAGCAAAAACAGACACAGATCAATGGAACAAAACGGAGAGCCAGAAATAAACCCACACACTTATGGTCAATTAATCTGTGACAAAGGAGACAAGAATATACAGAAGGTGGAAAAGACATTCTCTTCAATGAGTGACGTTAGGAAAACTGGACAGCTACACATAAAAGGTTGAAATTTAGAACATTTTCTCATACCATATAGAAAAACGAACTAAAATGGATTAAAGATAAATGTAAGACTGGAAACAACAAAACTCCCCAAAAAAACATAGGCAGTACACTCCTTTGACAGAAGTCATAGCAATGTTGTTTTGCATCTATCTTTTCAGGCAAGGGAAACAAGCAAAAATAAATAAATGAGACCTATTCAAACTTAAAAGCTTTTGCATAGCAAAGGAAACCATCAACAAAAATAACCTAATGAATGGAAGAAGATATTTGCAAATTATATGTCTGATAAAGGGTTAATATAAAAAATATATATAAATGGCTCATAGAGCTCAGTATCAAAATAAACAAGACTGATTCAAAAATGGGAAGAGCCGAATAAATATTTTTTCATGAAGACAAACAGATGGCCAACAGGCACATGAAAAGATACTCTACATCACTAATCATCTGGGAAGTGCAAATCAAAACCACTACGAGATATCACTTCACACCTTTTAGAATGGCTATAATCAAAAAGACAACAAATAATAAATGTTGGCAAAGATGTGGAGAGGAGGGAACCCTAATATACCGTTGGTGGGAATGTAAATTTTTGCAGCCACTCTAGAAAACATATGGAGAGTCCTCAAAAAATTAAAAATTAAAAATGGAACTACCACCTAGAGGGGTGGGATAGGGAGGGTGGGAGCGAGGGAGACGCAAGAGGGAAGAGATATGGGAACATATGTATATGTATAACTGATTCACTTTGTTATAAAGCAGAAACTAACACACCATTGTAAAGCAATTATACTCCAATAAAGATGTAAAAAAAAAAATGGGACTACCATAATATCTAGCAGTTCTAATCCTGGGTATATATATCTGAAGAAAATGAAAACACCAATTAGAAAAGATGTATACACCCCAATGTTCATATCAGCATTATTTACAATAGCCAACATACAGAAGCAACTTAAGTGTCCATCAGCAGGTGACTGGATAAAGAAGATTTGATTACACACACACACACACACACACCAAAATATAGTAAAAAATTAATGAAATTTTGCCATTTGCAACGAGATGAATGGACCTGGAGAGTATTATACTTAGTAAGTCAGATAAAGACAAATGCTGTATGTTTTCACTTATATGTGGACTCTAAGAAACAAAATGAATGAATATAAGAAAACAGAAACACTCATAATTATCGAAAACAAACTAATGGTTACCAGTGGAGAGAAGTTGGGGAGGGGCAAAATCGAGGAAGGGGATTGATTAAGAGGTACAAACTACTGGGTATAAAATAACATACAAGTATGTAATGTAAAGCACAGGGAATATAGCCAATATTTTATAATAACTCTGAGGATAATCTAAAGTATCAAACCACTATGTTGTGCACCTGAAACTAATATAACATTATACATTGACTATACTTCAACTAAAAAAATAAGCACTTCAAGTTCCTGAACCCTTGAATGTACACTGTAATGATACAGATTTCACAAAAACTGAGAACCAAATAAGTATAGGAACTACTTAAGGACTTGAACAAGAATTTCTTCAAAGGCAGTTTGAATGAAATAATACGAGTAGAACACCTAGAAGAATGAATGGGGTTCATGAAAGTTCTTGATGAATATTTGTTGTATAAATATTAGCTTAGAGGTGATGTCTGTGATGACGGTTTGTACGTTGAGACATTCAATTACTCTTGTGTTCATTCTTAGTTCTAACTTCCTCCCAAACCTCTTAATAGAAAGAGAATGTAGAAGAAGCAATTTCCTAAGCTCACCCTTGACCAGGATCTCAGGCATGTTCACCTCATTTCAGTATAAAGGCTTAACTTGTAAACAATAATTTGGAAGAGTCTGTAAATGAGATAACGTCACAGTGGGCACATGCTCCGTGTGCTTTGAAAGGAAGTATGAAGAATTGCTGTTGGCCTGTGATAGAATTCAGCATTTTCCACTTAGAGAATTAAGTTCATTCTACATCTCTTAGATTAATGTTAGTGCATTCTCCTAACCAAAGGAATTTTGCATTAGAGTAGACAGCTGTTTTCACGTCTCCAGCTGCACCTCCTCAACAAACTCAGTTGATATTCATGTAGAACATAAGCTCCGATTTGGGGATAATTGCTAGATTAGCTAATAACAGAGGTCCCCTCTTCCTGCTTCTATTACCCCTTGAATAGCTATTCTGACTGTTAAATCCACTTTTATTCCAAACAGAAGAACAAATTCCAGCAATTAGTGAACATTTTACAGTTCTCGACCTGTTTATAAGAGCATGTTTCTGTTGTACATATTATATGAAAAGTCAGTAAGTAGAGCATACTTCATTAATTGCAGCTGCTTTTATGTGTGCCAATTTTTAAGACCACATGCGCTAACTTAAAATGCAGTAGCTCAAAGAACGAAATAAAAATATGTTTATTATTTACAGCCAAAGTTGATTAACTAAGGAAAATGACTGTAAAATTTGGCATAATACTTTTGAAGAAAAGATTTTACCTCAACAATTGCTTAAAGAGACAGCAGTCAGCCAGAGTTTTGAAAATATTTCTACATTGTATAAAGTAATTATTTAATAGTGCTTTCGAAAAGGTTTCATTGTTATAAGTACAATGTCAAGGTAGCTTTCGTTCCATTAGCTATACATTTTAATACCAGTATGGAAATATGATCTACGTATAACAAAATTCACTTATTGTGAGCAGTTAAATGATTTTTATTAAATTAATACAGTTGTGTAGTCATCACCCAAATCCAGTGCTAGAATATTTCTATCAACCTTTTGTCCCTTTGCAGTACTTCTCACTCTAACCTTCAGCCCCGAGTAACCACTGATATAGGTTTTGTTCTATTGATCTGCCTTTCTGAGAAATTTCATATAAATGTACCCATACAATATGCAGTCCTTTGTGTCTGGATTCTTTCATTTAGCATGTCTTTGACAGTCATACATATTGTAGCATGTATCAATACTTTTTTCTGTCAAAGAATATTCCATTATATGGATATGCATTTTTTAAATCCATTCACCAGTTAATGTGCATTTGGATTGTTTCCACTTTTTGTCTACTATAAATAGTGCTGTTATGAACAGTGTGACTTGCTTTGACCAAAAGTTTGTCACTGTAAATGTTGGTGATCGAAACGTACTTCCTGCTCTCGACTTTAGGTTCATCCATGTGACTTGCCTTGGCCAATGGGATATTCACAGATGAGATATAAACAAAAATGTGCTTGCGCGGTTAGGTTTCTCTCTTGCACCTCTGCTGTCACCATGAAAAGAGTTTTCTGGGTAGTTACTGCCTCTCAGCCTGGGCCTAAGCCTAAACCCATGTGGAAAAGACCTGCATTCAAACCACAGTGAGGAGTCAAGCCCAGAATCACCAGCATCCTGAAGCAGAGCTGCCCCGCGGAGCCCAGCTTACAGCAGCTGATCCTGACTTTGATAGCAGAAGCATGATGAGTAATGTTTATATAAAGCCACTGAATTCTGGGGTGTTTTAGTATACAGCAGTATTGTGGCAATAGCTAATGAATACAGAAGCCATGCCTACTCTGTCTACCTCTTGCCTCACCGAACTTATTTCATACTATTTTCACTCTTCTTGCTCTATGCACTCTGATCTACTTCCATGCAACTCAAACTCACTACATGAGTAGTTCTTCATCTATGCTATTCCCTCTACCTGGAAAATTGCTTCTCCTTGCCTTGCCTAACTAATCTCCACTGAGCTTTCATATTCCAATTTAAATATCATTGCCTCAGAAAAGCTGTATACACCTTTGCTGAGTAACCAACTGCCTCAAAACCTAGTGGCTTAAAAAGCTATTTTATTCTCATGAAACTGTGGGTACACAATGTGGGCTGGGCATTTCTTCTGCTTGGCCCCTAGCATCACTGATGCAGTTTCAGTTATTTAGATCATCAACTGAGGATAGTTTAAGATGCACTTATCTGGCATATGTAGCTTTCAGCTGGGCCATATATCTCCAGTGACTAGCCTGAACTTCTTCACATGGATGCAGACTCCCCAGCAGCAAGAAAAAGCAAGTTTCAATGCACAATGACTGCCTGCATCACACCTTCTGATGTTCCATCAGTGAAAACAAGTCACAAGGCCAAGCCCAGAGTCATGTGGGAAAGGACTACCCAAGGGCATGCACACATAGTCATGATAAATAAGGGGTTTACCACAGTTTTCCCTTTGGCCCCAATGATTCATGCCCCTCTAACTCAGAAAACATATTAACTCCCTAACAAGAGTCCCCAGATATCATTCAATCATGGTATTAGTCTCAAAGTCTCTGATCTTGTAATCTGCATTAAGTCTAGATGCAGACGAAGCTCCTTGAGAGCGGTTCCTTGGCTATGATCCTTATTGATGCAGAGACATGAGAGATAAAAAGACAAGTTATCTACTGCCAAATAACTAACTACAATGGTGAAATAGAAACAGAAAAACTGTAATATATACTTTCATTCAAAAAGGGAAGGAACGGAAGGCAAAAAGAATAGTCACTGGTTTAGCGAAATTATAAAGTACCACAAGGTGTACGTTGTCAGGCCCCTCCCTACTCTGGCTGTGCTCACTAGGATAGGTTCCTTAGACTACTACTCTCCTGTAGCAGAATACTGAATAAATACTCTTATTCAAAGAAAAATGGGGGTTTGGAGGAAGGTCCCATTTCCTTTCATCTTAGATTGTATAACTCCCTTAAAACCTTTTTGGGTTTGCTATGTACCACGCTGCATCCACTCTAGTAGTCAAAATCCACATCCACAATCCCTTTTTGAGGTAGTCTTCTTGTACTAGATTTATCAGGGCTGTTTTGGGATTATGCTTCAACAGGAAGAAGCCATTAAAATGCTTAGAAGCAGTTTTGTCTAGCTGAGAGGGTCTATTAAGCATAAGTTTAAATATTTTAGAGATATTAACAAAGAATTGTGAAGCTATATCCCTGATTTAATCTTTAACCTGAGGCCATGTCCTAGTTGAAAAAGAGCTGTGAAAGAGTTTTATTTTCCAACTCAGAAAGTCTTGGTTACATTACAGTCCCTCTACACTGTTTACAAAATGAATAGTTCCCTCTTTAGCTCATCTCTCTCTTCCTGTACCTAACCATATGCAGCAAAAAGAAGCCAATTGACACTTTCAACATTCTTTCTGGTAATTTCCTTAGCCAGATCAGCAAATTTATTAGGAATATTATTCTTTTCCAGTTAACTCAGATGACAATTTGGCACTGCTACAAAAAACAAATCAACTGTTTTCTAACTTCCAAAAGCCGTTTCCTTAGCACTTCTCCAGACTCTATGAATTATTTTTCACCATTTTATAAGACTCTGATAACAGTTTCCTCACCACTTTCCATCCTCTATCCATTACCCAGTCCCAAAACTCTTAACTCGTATGTTAGACTTTCTATAAAACAGCCCACTTATAGGTATTTATCTCTGTATCATTTAGCCTTTGCTGACTAACAAACCACCCCAAAGCAACTAAACCTAAAACAGCAACCATTCAATTTGCTCATGATTCTTCTGATCAGCAATTTGGGCTGGGTTTAACTGGGTAGGTCTTCTGCTGGTGTCACCTGGGTCACTTATGCAGTTGCAGTCATTGGCATCTCCTCTGCACCTGGTAGTTTAAGCTGTCCTCATGCATACGTCTTTCTGTGGGAGTTGGGTGCTGGCTGGGCCACAACACTTCATGCAGATCAGCCTGGGCTTCTTTATGTGGTGGCAGAAGAATTCCCAGCATCAAGAGAGGGTAAGCTCCAGTGCACAAGTGCTTTTCACACCTCTGCGCACTTCAGATTTGCTTGTGTCCCACTGACCAAAGCTAATCACATGGCCAAGCCCAGAATCAATGAGAAGGGGGCCTCATAAGGGTGTGTCTACAGCAAAATATAATTCATTGGTGGCCATTACTCTATCTACCAAGAAGAATTTCTTGACAGCCTGAGACTAAGCTATAATGCCTCATTTTATACCTTCTTAGCACCCTATACTTTTCCTTTAAAACACTTAATTAATTGTATAATTTGATATCTAACTTCCTACTCCCTAGCTAAATACATGCTCCTGGAGACAAAGATTTTATCTTATACACTGCCCTATCTTTAGCACGAAAAAGGATGTTTGCGTGTGCTAAGCACTTAAATGTTTGATGAATGAGTGACAGAATAAAAACAGTTCTAAGAGAAGCTCTGTAGTACTCACAGTTTATTTTCTTTCACCATCCAACATATTTGAACTTAGTTGCACATTGGCTTATCTGTTTATATGTATCCTCTTCTAGAGTTATAAGTTCCATAATGTCAGGAACCCCACCAATTATGTGTATAAAAATGCCTGAACAAACTATACACCCAATAAATCTTTAGAAGAATGAAAACATTGAATAATATTAACTATAAATATATTAATATGAGAAAATAAACCTATGTATCAATAGGTTAATGATGTAAATACATTAAAATAATATACTCATTCTCCATTCTGATAGGTGGTAGGATCAAAACTCAAAGGCCCCCAAAACAAACAACTCAAGGCTGAGACAGGATATGGTCTCTCCTGGAATCTGAGCCAGATTTACTTCACTCTCTGGGAACATTTTTCATTATGAGGTGGGAGGAGATGGGAAAGCTGTCCTGAATTGGAATCACAAGTGGGAAAGGCATCCTGATTCCTTGGGTTTTAGGAGGAACATGGATACAGACCAAACAGGCACAGAGATCTGGGCAAGATTAGCATTCTTAGGGAACAACAACTTTGACAGAGAGTCACGCCTTCCTTCTCTTCCCTAAACACCTCTCCAGTCACGACTAGGCCAAAGTGTCTTGCTAACATCCGTGATAGCTCAAAGTTCTCACATGATGGCAGAGCAGCTAGGAGTAATGCTACATCAACATGGAAGTCAAGTGACCAATGAGACTGATAGAAAGCATATTATGAATCCAAAGGAAGGTTATAGAGATTTACTATCACTTCTTTACATTCATTCATTCTTTCACTGAAATTTGAATTGAATACGATTGCTATAGTACCATAGGTGCCAAATCTATGCTATGGAACGAGTGCAGCAGTCTCTCCTGTGGTGGGAGAGAGGAAACATTTCATTGATAGATTAAGCACAGAGAAGGGCTTTCCCATTGATCACTGCATTGACAATCCCCAGCTCATGTCTGCAGGATAGAAAACTGCCCTGGAGTGCACGGGAAGCCGCTGCCCAGCTCTAATGAAGCTAGTTGGTCTATATGACAGAGATGCTGGAAGGCCGGTGACAGTGCACACAAACCTTCTCAAAGGAAGATGATTTTGTTCACCTGGTCCAGGTGCGCTCAGCATCTCTTGCAAACCTTAGCCTGAGTACCTGTGTGAGCCTCTGGAGGAACAGTTTTCAGATAATCTGGTTCCAGCACAGTTGCCAAGTTCCAAAGCCCCTTTAATGATAAGATTTCGGCTAACACTTACTGGGCCCCCAGAGTGCACCAGTCTCTGTGCTAGGAACATGTCATATCTGCTTATTTGCCTTTACACCAAACTCGAGGTAGAGTTATTATCCCCATAGTACAGATAGAGAAACTGAGGCTCAGAGAGGTAAAAGAACATCCCTGTGACGGAAAAATGATGGAACCTTTCAATCGTTTAGCATATTCTGAGTGTCTATGATATTCCTGGCCCTGAACTGGGCCTATGCTTGAAGACAATTGTTTTGCTTACACAGTCTGAGCTCTTTCTGCCAGGTCAGTGTAGTTACCAGAAAGGAGATGGGGGAGGGATGTAAAAAGGGAAAGTGGGGCTGGGGGATGTGAACGACAAACACCGCGGGTTTGTCTGGGAACAGCTCCCACCCCATCTCCTTCGATTCTCCCAGCCCAGACCCTTCCTCCACACTCCTCCTTCACCCTGACCACATCCTCACCTCCATGACCCAGGCAAGTGTTCTTTCTGGAACATCTCCCTTGAAAGGATAACAAAAGTGTTTTCACTGGCGCTGTTGTCATGTGATCAAAGCATAGCTCAGGAAATGGGGTCCCTCAAAAGCTGTTTATCTAAAATCTCTTATTTCACCAGCTGGAGCCTTTTAAGAGAATGTTCTGCATCTTCTCTCCCAAGGGCAAATATTTCAGTTACCTGTGTCCTATAGGAGCCAGGCTGAGGCCACACATACTTTGCTCAGTAAAAGCAAACATTGCTCTCCTGTGAGAACATTTCCCTTTGTGCTCATGTTCACTCCTCCAGCCCGCAGCCCCGCGCTGGGCCAGGAGGAAATCCTAATCTAGTCTCTCACAGGAAGTTTGAGGGGTTCAAGGCAGGGAAGATTTAAAGACCAAGAAACCCTAAATCCAAGCTTAGGTGGGAGTGTTTTTTATTAGTGATAAAAAACAGAATCCCTTTTCTGGGTTTTTCAGATGAGCCCAGGGTAAATATTTATCCTTTCAGCTAATGGGTCTGCTCTGAGCAGCCCTGGGACTCCCAGACAATCAAGCTGACGGATCACTTTCTGCTTCCCCGGTTCTGAGGGCAGAACTGGGCAACATTATTTGGCACGGGAAGCCCTTTTCCCGTGGCATGGCTGTCGGCACGTATGACGCGTAACACCCCTCTCTGGGCCAGAATGGGGTGGGTGTGAGGGCCGGCCTTGCTGGGACCTCCCAGCTCTACCACTTTGAGATGATTTAATAGTTCTACCGTCAGTGTTCCCAGGATGAACAGCAGCCTACCTCTGAGCAGCAGAAGAAAGACGGATGGCTACGTCTGGTACCCCCTGCCCCCTGAGGTCTGAACGCAGGACTTTGTTCTTTGGTTGGTTTCAGGGAATGCAGCGTCCACAACACCCACACTCCGAAGACACACAGACACACGTGAAAATTTACATACCCGAATGAATAAAGCCGGATACATATGGACACACTACCCTGAGCCAGTTTGAGGGTGGAGGCTATTCCTTATTGATATCAATGCTCTCCTCTGCCTAGCAACGCCTGGCACAGGGCGGATGAATGATACGTAAGTTCTGAATAAATACACGAATAACGTTATAACCATTTACTTAGCGCTTAACATGTGCCAGGCGTTGACGGAATGCTTCATAAACATTCTCTTAATTCTCACAAGATGATTAGAACTGGTGCCATTAGTCTCCCCGTTCCACAGACATGAAGAGTGAGGCTTGGCGAGGCAAGGTGTTTTAGCCAAGGTTACACCGCAGGCCAGTGGTAGTAAGAGACATCTGACACCACAGCTGATACTCCTAACACTTCCTTCTGCGAACTCATCTACCCCAAGTATACATTACAAATATTTCTACAAACGTCATACACAAATAGCAGTAGTTGAGTCGCCAAGGTGCCAAAACGCTACCTGGAGGCTCCTATTAAGCAGGGTGTCCGTCCTGCACATTTCTTTTTGTCCTGTCTCCCCAGCCCTAACTGCATGACACTCCGTGGAGGCCTCAGCTTCCAAGTAGAGATTTTGCATTTTTAAGTAGTGGGAAAGGACCTTGGGTTTAGCTCCCTTCCAACAGTACAGATATTTTCCTGAAGAGGAAACTGGCAGTATCAGTTTTCTATCACTGCCAAAACAAACGGTCACAGACTTAGCATTTTAGCCCAACGCTCATATATTACCTTGTACTGTGTAGGTCAGGGGTTCCTGGGCAGGCTAAGCTGTGTTCTTCTCAGGGTATCACAAGGCTGACACAAAGTTATGGGCCAGCTGGACTCTTATCTGGAACTGTTAGAAGAGAACCCGCTTTCAAGTTCATTCAGGTGTCAGCAGAATTCAGTTCCTTGCAGGTGTGGGATGGAGGTCCTCGTTTCTTGGCTGGCTGTCAGCCAGGGACTGTTGTTTCCTCTTAGAAGCTGCCCACATTCCTTCTCATGTGGCCCCTTCCATCTTCAAACAAACAAAGCACGTCCATGTCCATGCGCTCTCAGGCTCCGAAGCGTTCTGACTTCTTCGACCAGCTGAAGAAAGTTCTCTTATTTTAAAGGGTCATGTGACTAGATTAGAACCACCTGGATAACCTCTCTTTAACTGTGCCATATAAAATAACACAATTATAGGAGGAATTCACAAGCTCTGGGGATTAGGGCATGGGATCTTGGGGGCCATTCCTAGAAATAATTCCTGCCATACAGCCCTTGATTAAAACCAAGGGCAAGGATAGGAGAGAGATTTATAGGGAGGCAAAGGGGACCAAATCAGGTAGCGACCAACCATGTCAAAGAATCTGCCAAAGCAGACTGAGGAATGGCATCGGTACTTCAAAAGTCAGGCAAAGCATATCAGGACAGAGCCAAGAAAAATAAGACGGTGCTTAGTAGGCTCTTGATAAATGTGTATCTGACCACCTGCTGTTCAAAGTGAACCATGTGTTACACCGAGGAAGGAAAAACTCACCACACAGTCCTTGGTTACATAAGATGAGTTCACATGTATGTAGTGCTTTCTGTATTCCAAGCACAATTCTAAGTGCTTTATATGTATTACTTCATTTTATCTTCAGATGAGCGTGTGATATTAGGATATTATCATCTCCATTTTACAGAGAAGGGGCGACTAGATCAAGGAAATTGCTGAACACTGCACAGCTAGTGATTGTTACAGACAGGCTATGAAAGCAGAACCCTGGCTCCTGAGAAAGTATGCTTAGCTATTACACTAGATGCATCTGGAGTTATAGCCTTTTGGGGGTCCGGTCATAAAAGAAAGGACTAGGGCAAAAATTGGAACATAAAATAGGTGTCTGTGGTTCTGTGACATGCGCTCAGACCAACAGAGGTCCAAGGGGTCTGGTGGAGAAAGCCTGGGATTTCATGTGAGACAATCCAGTGTCCCCACGCAACCACGAAAGTTATAAAGGTTGTGACCTTGAACAAATCATTTCAGTTCTCTGAGCCTCTGTTTCCAGGATTGTCATGTGGTTTGATGCTGTGGCAAACATCATTTTAATGGGCTATGTAAACCTATGATAGTACAACTTCCATCTGATATCTGTGTTTTTGTTTCTTCCAGATCCCAGAGCTTAGGTGCTACCAAGGAGGACAGCCTTGCGAGGTAACAATACTTGGTTTTTGCTCACCTACAAGTTTCATGTTAATCCTTATAAAAACAACCATGCATTCTGTCTTTTTCATAGTCTGCCTTTGTTTGTGTTTCCCTTCACACATGTGAAGCAAACAAGAAATAATGTCTTTGAGGAATTCCATCAGAGATTAGTGGAGGGCATTTTCACACAGAACGAGGGGGAAAAAAGAGACTGAAGGTGGGAGAGAGTTGGAGCATGGTCAGAAAGGAGACATGTATTAATCAGGGTTCTCAAGAGAAACAGAGCAATAGTATCTATCTACCGATCTATCTAGATACATAGATATACTTTAGTTATTATAGGAATTGACTCGTGGTTATGGAGGCCAAGAAGTACCACAGTCTGCCATCTATAAACTAGAGACCCAGGAAAGCTGGTGCCGTAATTCAGCCCAAGTCCAAAGGCCTGAGAACCGATCTCTGAGAGCAGGAGAAGATGGATGCCCCAGCTCAAGCAGAGAGGAAATTCACCTTTTCTCTTCCTTTTTGTTCTGTTCAACCCTCAACATTGGCTTGGATGATGTCCACCCACACTGGTGTGCCTCTACTCAGTCTGCTGATTCAAATGCTAATCTCTTCTAGAAACACCTTCGCGGACACATCCAGAAATACTGTTCTACCAGCCATCTAGGCATCACTTAGCCCAGTCAACTTCACACATAAAATTAACCATCACAAGGCTGAAGGGACAGAAAAGGCTGAGTGAAACCATAGGGGCTCTTATTTTTCCCTGTAGATGGGCAGAAGGGAGAGTAGACTGGAGAACTGGAAAACTCAAGGTAAAAGATGATGGTTGGAAACAGCTGCCTTGGAGAAGAAAGAAGGGATATTGAGTAGACACAAGTTAAAGAGTTATCAAGAAACACAGAGCCTAGCTAAGACTGGAAATCATAAATTTGTTATGAAGTCATTACACAACTTTCCTTCAGGTCGTAGCTGGGGAACAGAAGCGAAAATCTCCACGTATGAAGCTCAGAAAGAGACAAATACTTATTAAGCATCAACGATTCATACCTTTATTTTGGCAAAAATATTTAATGAATACCTACTATGTTCCAGAAACTGTTCTAGGCATTAAAGATGGTACAATAGCAAGACAGAACAATTTTCTTTCCTAATGGAGCTTGCAATTTTGCGCTAAGAATATGGTAAATAGGCAAATGAATAGCTAATTAAGAAAACTACAGGCAGAACACTCTATGACATAAATCACAGCAAGATCCTTTTTGACCCACCTCCTAGAGAAACAGAAATAAAAACAAAAGTAAACAAATGGAACCTAATGAAACTTAAAAGCTTTTGCACAGCAAAGGAAACCATAAACAAGACAAAAAGACAGCCCTCAGAATGGGAGAAAATATTTGCAAATGAAGCAACTGACAAAGGATTAATCTCCAAAATATACAAGCAGCTCATGCAGCTCAATATCAAAAAAACAAACAACCCAATCTAAAAATGGGCAGAAGACCTAAATAGGCATTTCTCCAAAGAAGATATACAGATTGCCAACAAGCACATGAAAGGATGCTCAACATCATTAATCATTAGAGAAATGCAAATCAAAACTACAATGAGGTATCACCTCACACCAGTCAGAATGGCCATCATCAAAAAATCTACAGACACTAAATGCTGGAGAGGGTGTGGAGAAAAGGGAACCAACCCTCTTGCACTGCTGGTGGGAATGTGAACTGATACAGCCACTATGGAGAACAGTATGGAGGCCCCTTAAAAAACTAAAAATAGAACTACCATAGGACCCAGCAATCCCACTACTGGGCATATACCCTGAGAAAACCATAATTCAAAATGAGTCAGGTACCACAATGTTCACTGCAGCTCTATTTACAATAGCCAGGACATGGAATCAACCTAAGTGTCCATTGACAGATGAATGGATAAAGAAGATGTGGCACATACATACAATGGAATATTACTCAGCCATAAAAAGAAACGAAATTGAGTTATGTGTAGTGAGGTGGATGGACCTAGAGTCTGTCATACAGAGTGAAGTAAGTCAGAAAGAGAAAAACAAACACCGTGTGCTAACACATATATATGGAATCTTAAAAAAAAAAAAAAAAGGTTCTGAAGAACATAGGGGCAGGACAGGAATAAAGACACAGATGAAGAGAATGGACTTGAGGACATGGGGAGGGGGAAGGGTAAGCTGGGATGAAGTGAGAGAGTGGCATGGACTTATATACACTACCAAATGTAAAATAGATAGCTAGTGGGAAGCAGCTGCATAGCACGGGGAGATCAGCTCAGTGCTTTGTGACCACCTAGAGGGGTGGGATAGGGAGGGTGGGAGGCAGACGTAAGAGGGAGGGGATATGGGGATATATGTATATGTATAGCTGATTCACTTTGTTATAAAGCAGAAAGTAACACACCCTTGTAAAGCAGTTATACTCCAATAAAGATGTTAAAAAAAAAAGGAAAACTACAGATTGCAATTTGCATATCATCAACTATATATGTATACACTGACATTTACATATGTGTATGCATGTAGATATTGACATATACATGTATATACTTATATGTCTATATTGATGTATATATGTGTATCTCTTATCTATCACCTATCTATCTAAAATCACATTGAATTATCACACTACCTTGTTAAGCGCTGTTCATTCCTTTTACAGATGAGGCTCAGAGGGGTTAAAGGTTTTTGTTAAGGTCATACAGATAATAAAGCTCAGAGCCAAAATCTTACCCAGACACTATGACCCCAGGCCAGTGCTCATTCTGTGGTTTCACCAAGATGCACTACTGAGATTCCTGGCAGGATGGAGAAGTGGAAAATAAGAGGGGAAGGGATCGGTTAGTAATGATGAGAGTGAATCAGAAACGACTGACAAGAAGGAACAAAAGGTTACGAAGTCAAAGAAAGAAAGGAGGTCCTGACTTGGAAAATAGGAGGACAGTTTGCAATTTTCCTGGAGGATTTCCAGGATATCAAGACAGGGAAGGCAATGTGGGCAGACAGTAAGCTCTGGTCAAGTTCTTATCAATATTCTACTGGGAAAGTATAGTTTAACCTTATGAGCTTCTACTTTAAGATGGTGTTGGTCTTTTCTTGACGATAACTATTCTCTTATTCCTAATTAAGTTTCTGGGTCCCTCACGGAGGGGCACATAGTAAGTTTTCCATTAACTGTTAATTGAATTAATTCAGATGTATAATGCACGTAGCAAGTGGTAAATGCTCCAGCATTTGGTAAGAGCTCCATAAATATTGTTTACTCTTGCTACTGTCATTGCTTTCTTCCTCCAACTAAGCTTATGACTTAAAAAATCAAGAAGTCCTACCTTTGCAGGGAGGGAATCAGTGGTTTATTTACTTTTAGAACGGACAATTTCTTAGGCTCTAAGGTATATACAGTTAGAGAAAAGAGAATACCTTGTCGATAATAAAACTCTTGACGAGGCATTTGACAAATACACTTGAGATCATTTAATGAGCTAAAACCACAGCCTCCTCAATTTTGCTTCCCCTAACTTAAGGGGAAGAGCAGTGTTGTTTCTTTTCCCCTCGAAGACCTTCACGTTAACATTCGGACTCACTCAGCATCACCTGAGTCAGCATATCACTGCGAATGACAGTCCAGTTCAGTGAACAAGCAAAATGGTTTATTTATAAGCCTCTTTCCCAACTGGGATCCTGGGAAAACTGCTGTTCTCGGAAGTCAATAAAGGTCAGGATGCCTTAATATACACTCAGTGGAAAGCCTAGTGATGATTCTTTCGTGATGGGTGAGACTGTGAACTCAGAGCTATTCTTGGATATGTTGGCGTAAAATTCTAGGGGAGAATGTGCCATCGTGACCTCTTCCCCTCGGCGAATTTCGTCTTCACTGCCCCCGCCCTAGCTGACACTCTTATTATGTGGTCTGGTACAAAAGCTTCTCAGCTGGTCTCTCTGCCTCCAAGCGTCTGCCCAGCCCCCTCCTTCTACTCACCCAGGACAGATCTATATTCCTTAATCACAATTCCTACCACTTCAGCTCCTCTCCCGTAAAGCTTAAAGCATCAAATTAAAAACCATCATTAATTGGTTTTTTTGCCATGAGGTGGACAATTTACATAGCCATTTCTGTTTGTTTACATTTATACTTTAGTGCCTAGAATTTTTGAATTCTATGTACCTGGTGCAAAGATGGCATAAAGAATATTGGTTGAATAAGTAAATACCATCATTTTGTCTTCAATACCACTTCATGTGGTATGCAGCATTCACCTGTTTCAGCAGCCTGTTGAGAATGGTTAAGTAAATTACCCAAGACTGTAGGAGTGAACCCGGACTTAAAATCTGGGCCTACCGGATTTCAGAACTCATTTGTCAAATCAATATTCAATTCTGGCTCAAGTGGCATTTAAGCAAATGCCCCTAAATAACCCCAAACAATAAGTCCAGCTCCTGGATGGCTCAAATTATCCAGAAGAACCCATGACCTGCTATTGCCAGCACGCCTCATATGTTGGTCCTCACTTTACTCAAATCCTACTCACCCTCAAAGTCTTATCAACTCACCACCTTCTCCAAAAAGCCAATCCAGATGGTCTTTATGACAGATTCTCCTTTGAATTCTGCCACAAACTCACCCAAGACTCATACTTTGGTGCTAACTATTAGCATAAGTTGATTTTAGGGGAGGGAGAGTCCTATTGAATTTTTTTTTTAACATCTTTATTGGAGTATAATTGCTTTACAATGGTGTGTTAGTTTCTGCTTTTATAACAGAGTGAATCAGCTATACATATACATATATCTCCATATCTCCTCCCTCTCCCTCCCACCCTCCCTATCCCACCCCGTGGTCACAGTGCTTTGTGATCTCCCTGTGCTGTGCGGCTGCTTCCCACTAGCTATCTATTTTACGTTTGGTAGTGTATGTATGTCCATGCCACTCTCTCAGTTTGTCACAGCTTACCCTTCCCCCTCCCCATGTCCTCAAGTCCATTCTCTAGTAGGTCTGCGTCTTTATTCCCATCTTACCCCTAGGCTCTTCATGACATTTTTTTTTCTTAGATTCTATATATATGTGTTAGTGTGCGGTATTTGTTTTTCTCTTTCTGACTTACTTCACTCTGTATGACAGACTCTAGGTCCATCCACCTCACTACAAATAACTCAATTTCGTTTCTTTTTATGGCTGAGTAATATTCCATTGTATGTATGTGCCACATCTTCTTTATCCATTCATCTGTCGATGGACACTTAGGTTGTTTCCACGTCCTGGCTATTGTAAACAAAGCTGCAGTGAACATTGTGGTACATGACTCTTTTTGAGTTATGGTTTTCTCAGGGTATATGCCCAGTAGTGGGATTGCTGGGTCCTATGGTAGTTCTGTTTTTAGTTTTTTAAGGAACCTCCATACTGTTCTCCATAGTGGCTGTATCGATTTACATTCCCACCAACAGTGCAAGAGGGTTCCCTTTTCTCCACACCCTCTCCAGCATTTATTGTTTGTAGATTTTTTGATGATGGCCATTCTGACTGGTGTGAGGTGATACCTCATTGTAATTTTTTATGTTCCTCACAGGGTCTGATAAAGTGCTGGACATCAGAAAGGATCTTAGTAAATGTTTTTAACTTAATTTTATTAAATTTGGTGTCCAGCCCTGTCAACTTCCAGTTTCTCCCATCAGCAGTAGTGAAGGCACATTTACCAGAAAATACTTTCTCTAGTTTGAGAAAATGTCATAAGCCAGAGAGCATTTTGGACTAATCCCAAGGAGCAAAGTTCCTCATTGCCTGGATGGAGGCTGAGAAAAGGAGTTTTTCCCTTGTGCTTCTGGGCATTACTCCCAGCCTCCCCTCATTTCTGAAATTGAGCTTCTGGGAATACTAAGCACACACGTGCCTCCCCAATCTCCAACACATATACTCCCACGCCCCTTCCATGGAACTTTACCACACCCAGACTTGGGAGCAAGAATCGCAAAGTGGGGTGACATGGAGAAAGGCACAGTGGAACGTCATCAGTGCAGTATCTAGTGTGGGTTTTGTGCTACTGAAAAACAAGGCAGGAGAGCCGTCCTTAAAAGAGAGATGTAGGAGATATTTCTGGTGCATTGATTTGGAAATCATCAAATAGAATCCTGAATACCGAGGCCTGAAAACCTCTCTCGACTGTTCTTTCCTTCCCTTTTAAGGCTGGCAGAACTGCAAGCTGGGATAACACCAAGGTATTTTTAGCAGTGTATATTGATTTTCTGTCCTTGGAAGCTACTATACTCTATTATAACCCAAAAACAACAAACGAAAAAAGCCAGCCGTGGCAAAATCTCATTTAAGGCAGCAGCATGATAATGATATTAAAATAATATGTTAGGCAGTATCTGAAGTTATAACCCTTGAAGCTTCTGGCATAAAGACTCTCCCTTGAATGCTTTGCTCTCTGAATAATGCCTTTTGACGGAGCGTTCTATAGCAAAACTATGCGGTAAATAAAAAATGTTAAGATGTGTTGCACTTACATGCTGGCGAAGCATAAACAATACAAGAGAGGGATATGTCAGTATCAGTAAGTGACACTGGTAAAACAATCAGAAAAAGCTGAAAATGTTTACATTTATTACAAACTGTTTTCATTATCCAGTCTATCTCCATCAATGACATCATCATCCATGAACTGAAGTGACTTGTCTTAAACCTTCGCTGCCCTGTACCTGTGCAATACCAGGGATTAAACTAAATAGATGTTATGACTTCACTTGCTCTAGTAAAATACTGAACCAGACAACCTCTTTTCTTTCTCCCCATAGACTACATCCACCAGCAAAGCTCTCTTTGTGTCCAGCCTAGAATACCATAACATCCTATACCTGGCTTCCCATTTATTTTTATTGCCTTTTTGTGTAGGAGGTACTGTTTTCTTTTAGAGTTTCTGCCTGGGTCCATAAAACAGACTCTGCATTGTTCTCTTAGAAGTAGCACTGACCCTTCTCTCCATTCCTGCTATCACTTCTCCCCATGGGAAGAAGTTTATTTAGTGGGTTCGTGAAATTAGTAAGGTATTAATATGCATTATCTAGGCTTCTTTTCTCCCTAATTTTGCAGAGTAGCTTGTTTTTGAGACTCAAACATTCTTGGTTCCTCCATGCTCTAGTCTAGCCTGTTGTGAGGAGGCCAGTGGTTCTACAGAGATATCTATTCTTCAGGAATTACATTAGGAACCTTGATTCTGATAATAGCTCAAGCCATAGTCTCCGACCCATTTTTATCCACATTAAACAGGCAAATATAACTCCAAGTACCTGACTTCTGAATAAATCCTCAATATAAAATCACATTGAACTGTCTCACCACCGTGTGAACCATTGTTCATTCTCATTTTACAGAAGAGGCTCAGAGACTTTAAAGATCTTTCTCGAGATCACACACATATAAACGTCAGAGCCAAGCCTTGAACCCAGGTGCTATGACCCCAGGGCAGTTCATTCTATGGTTTTACCAAGCTATACTATGGAGCTCTCTCGCACAGTGGGGAAGGGGGCCATAAGAGGGAAAGGGATCAGTTGGTACTGATGAGACTGGACCAAAAGGAGAGAAAAGATTATGAAGACAGAAAGGGGAAGGAGGTCCTGACTTGAAAAATAGGGGGAGGGGGTCAAGGGTTTTCAATTTTCCTGGAGGATATCCAGGATATTAAAAGAATGAAGGAGATGAGGGAAGTGAATAGGCTCTGGTCAAGCTCTTATCAGTATTCTACTGGGAAAATATAATTTAGCCTTTCCTTGTGAGTTTCTGCTTTAAGATGGTATTGGTCTTGATGATGGCTATTCTCTTATTCCTAGTTAAGTTTCTGGGTCCATCACAGAAGAGCACATAGTAAGTCCTCCATATACTGTTAAATGAATTGATTAATTCAGGTGTATAATGAACTTAACGAACGGTAAGTACTCCTGCATATGGTAAGGGCTCCATAAACCTTGTCTGTTATTTCTATCGTTCACAGTCTGATAGATATAGTCAAAATGCAATCCCCAAATCTTCATTTTCAGAATTCTTCTTTGACCACCTGAACTGCAATCAATCCCCTAATTGCTGCCCTCTGGATACCAGAATCTTAGATTTAGATGGAAAGTTGGGAACCTTCTTGGACTACACTCTATTCGGTGGAAGAAGCCTTTCTGAAACATTTCAGTGAAAGACAATCATCTAATTTCCAGGTCAGTACATCCAATGATGAAGATGCCATAGTTTTTATTTATTACTGCTCTAATTGTTAGGGCAGGTTTCCTCATCCTGAATTGAAACGATCGTGGTACATCACTCATTGGTCTTGGTTAATGAGTTTGGACCAACAGAGATAATGTTCCTGCTTCCAAGGCTAAGCGGTGTGAGTGAATAGATATGGTTTGTAGTTGATGTAAACTTCAGTCCAGTTTTGGTTCTATAATGAGCTTATAGAAAGTTCAGTAAGGCAGGAATCATTTGCTAATGAGTTTTTTCTCCTCATGGTATCTAGTATAAAAAAACCAGTACATAGAATTTAGGAAATATTTGTTGCATTTTTTTTAAAGCTTTGAACCATATTCCAAACCTGACACTGATTCTGTCATTTGCCTTTTCTTCTGGTTTTATGCCACCTGTACGTTTGATAAAGAGCTATCTACATCTTATAAAATGGAGAGGCATTATGACATAGTGACCTAGTGCTTGGATTCTAAGAGCTTGTTGCCTAGATTTGAAACCTGGCTCCTCAAATTCTTCCTGTGTTACCTGGGGCTATAACAATTTTTTGTTAATATGAAGAAACTAGGATATTCCTAGGGATAGTGTAATAGGTATGGTCCATTTCATGTAACATTCGCTTTTATAACAAGATCATAAGACTATTAGGAGAGACCTTGTCACATATATTGCTAACATCAAAGCATATAAAAGTTATATCTTTCTTCTCTTCAAATATTCTAATGACTTCATCAAACTGGGAACTAAAACCTTCAGTTGTTCCAAGTGAACTTATGTGGGCTTTATGGGATCCCCATTTGGTTTGATATGTTATAACCATATATATATTTTATATAATCTGTCCCTGAATTTTTCTTGGGATTAATAAAGGACTTTATCTCTTTGTTGGTTCTGTAATCTGTTTTATCCCCTTTTCAGAATTCAGGGCAACACTTGTTCCTTTTCGTTTTTCTAATACTTTTTCCTTCTACATGATTCTTCAAGATGACTCGCAGTTCCACTGCACTCATATTAGCAAGATGTTTTGGTACCTTGGAATGTAATCTGTCTGCATCTGGAAACTGGAATGAATATAAGGAAGATAGGGCTTGCTCCTAATTATCTTATAATCTATTGTAGCCTTCAATTTCCTACTAACTGCATCTGTTCCATGCCTTGCAGTTTGAAAATTATCCACTTTGAGTTAAATAACAGGTGCATAAAAGCTAAGCAGCTTTGGTTTTCTCTCCCCTCTGTTAACTTGCCACCTGCTACAAGCTTTGGCCTACTCTTGCCTTCTTTGTGCTTACCTCCCGATCATTTAGAATTAGTGATCAGAGAGTTACCTTGTGGAGTCTCCCACTGCATTCCTGCCTATCAGCGTTTCGAAGAAATCCAATTTTTAATAATATTGATGATATACAGCTTAGCTCTCTTTCTTAGTTCTTAGTTCTGTTTCTTTCTTTAGAAAAGAAGCTGTCCCATCCATGCTACTAAATCACTTTCAAGCTCTTAGGGAGAGACATCTTTCCTGTCTCTTTGTGTTTCCAATGAGAATATGAAGATCAGCTAAAATGGTGGCACACGTAGGGTGAACCATATAATTTATTGTGCAAACTTTTGAAACATGTACTTTTGAAAGTGGAAGAGTCACTATTACAATTATACCAATATAATAGATTGGGGCTCTTCTGGGCAAATGGAATGTACGTAAACCCTTGACCTACATAGTAGTATTTTTTTTTCCATTGAGAGGGGTAAGAAACCCCCCAAAACTGAATTTTATTTGAAAACAGCTAAGGTTTGTTCTAGATAGAGCAGTCAACAATATTTGAATTTTGCTGAGAAAAGGGATAAATCAAATTGAGTACAGTATGAGGTAATGGACTAGAATAAGATGTCTGCTCTAGGAAAATTGAGGCTTGACAGAGTTTTTGTCTTCAGTTACATCAAATAAATAAATTTTTATTCATTTCTACTCATCAGAGTTTAGAACATTTAAATTTCAATCTAGCCCCTATATTAAATTTGTAACTTTAAGCATGCAGTATAAAAACCACATATGGTCAAAAGCCATGCTGCTTTGGGGACATTTTTCTGCAAATTTAGAGTGGCTGATGTTTCTTTTATTTGTGAAGGTAGTCAGCGTGGTTTTTATACCACAGAGGAATCTGGGTACGATAAACTAGAGACCCAGAGCCAACTGATTAAGATCAGTAGCTTAGAAACAAAAGTGATGGTTATAGAACATTAATCTTTCTTCAGATATTATTGATGACAACCTCTGTTCTAGATGCTAAGGTCAGAGAAACCCTATCCTCAAGAAATCTCTCAGAGGACATTGAATATGCTCTCTGTTTCCAGGAGATGAAAGGTGGTGGGGAGTATAGAGGTAAGGGACTATGGATCCCAACCTGAACTTGGTTCTTCTGATTCCCAGGTTATGCTCTCACAGGTGCATCTACCCAGGCACTTCCTAATTGCACATAAAAATGAGGTAGAGAGATGACTTTGCCTGGCGTTTGGTTTCCTGCAATGAAGGCACTTTTGTTTTTCTTCACTGTTTTGGGTTTGGTGATTAACAAAACATAGGATATACCATGTGTGCGCTCAAGGGGATGCAAGGAGTTTTAATTTTGTCTCTCACTGCCAGGCTAGGATGCAATTTTGTGTCTGCATTTGGGTAAGGCAGACCTGACGTTGAAGGCTAGCTCTGTGACTTACCAACTCTGTGCTCCATCTCTCTGATCCTCAACTTCTTCCTCTGCAAAATGGGGATAGCAATCGCTCCCTCATAACAGTATCATGAGATTTGGGGAGATAATGCCCATAAAGCCTATAGCACACTGTCCAGCACAAACATCTGATTTTGTTAGAAAGCAGCAGACACTACTGTCATTATTAGCCCTTTTCTGCTTACTTTTTCTTTCCTTGCCATCCTGACATAGCTCCCCAGAACTCACAAATCTGTTGGCTCCAAGACTCTCAGAACTTGCTGGAACCATCAGATCCAAATCTCTTGTTTTAGAGACGGGGAGATGGAGTAGCAGAGAGTTTAGATGCCTTGCTCTAGATCACACAGCTAATAAAATTATCATTTGGGGGAGAGAAAACAGGTGTCCTGACTCCCAATCTGGTGATGATTCTTACCTCAACTTATACCTAACGGCTCCCCAAAGGAGCTTTTGTTGCCTAAAAGTTTAGACCCCCAGACGAAGCAGTGCCTTATTGATCAACACTAAACAAGGATGCAGTGGTTTCTGTTGATTCAAGAGCTATCAGCAACTAAATTCCTTGAACACTTTAACTGGATTAAGCCAGACAGAACCATGTCCAGGACTAAGATACCAGGCGTAAAACCTCTTTCACGTACTTCTCATAATCATCCACAAAATGAGAATTCACGTATTTCCACAGCAGAGACAGGAAATCACACTCCACTTTGGCTAAGAGATTACATCTTCTGCATTAATAAAATTGCTCACAGTGCTGTGAATTTTTTTGCTAGAGTCTTACAGCCTTCACCTTCTACCTCTTCCCCTACCTGCCGCACTCTGGAGAGAGAATGCAATAAAAACTCCTAATTATTTCCCATATATTTTTATTTTTTTAGCAATTCCTATAATAAAAAGATAGTACTGTGGGAGAAGTGGTTGCCATGGAAACTGACCAAGGATAAACAGTTGCTTAAAGCATGGTATGAGGCAAGAAGACAGGAGCAGACCACAGCCCTCAGGAATGGGAAGAGGCTGCCGGCCATGCCGCTCTCCCAGCTCTATCTGCCTGGCTCTTTGGACCTTAGAGAAATATTGCACACTGGTCTATTTTAAGTGACCCTGGAGATGTGAGGGGAGGGTGTTACGACATATCTTCAGGTGTGTCTGACACAGAGAACAGCAGTCCACCGGACCTGCAGACACCAGAGCGTTTCAAAGAAATACATTTCCATTGGCATTCTGAATGGTTTCCCTGGGCTACAGCAAAGACACTGGGTTGTTAGTTCAAGCATGCTACTAACTACCTGCCTAGCCTAGGACAATCTGAAGTTAGCAGATGACATTCACCAGCTCTGTTTCTATACTAACGTACAGTGGCTAATATAAACTTTCGATCCACCTTCCTTAGTTCAAACCCTAATTCTCACCTCCTACTAGATACATAACGTTAGGCAAGTTCTTCAGAGCCTCCGATCTTTAGTGCCGTCATCTGCAAAATAACGAGGTGACTCGTTGCACCACTTACACATCCCTTCCAGACACGGCCTCCTTACGGTAGATTAAACACCCTGTGTGGTGCTCACTCCGTATCACACATACCTACAATATCTTCTTTGCATTATATTGATAATGTGTGTATGTTTGCATGACCTTCAATACAGCAACTTCCCAGAGGGCTTGAGCAACATGTGTGCTCTCTCTGTATTCCCAGAGTGAAGCACAGTGTCTGGAACAAGGGCGTGTTCAATGTTTGTCTATTGAGCCGAACAGACTCTATCCAGTAGAAGATTCTTTCAGGGTCTAAACCTTCTTATAAAAATTCCCTAAACCTAGAGGAAAATACATCGGAATTCAGGCTCATATTAAGAAGTTTAGGGCTTCCCTGGTGGCGCAGTGGTTGAGAGTCCGCCTGCCGATGCAGGGGACACGGGTTCGTGCCCCGGTCCGGGAAGATCCCACATGCTGCAGAGCGGCTGGGCCCGTGGGCCATGGCCGCTGAGCCTGCGCGTCCGGAGCCTGAGCTCCGCAACGGGAGAGGCCACAACAGTGAGAGGCCCGTGTACCGCATAAAAAAAAAAAGACGTTTAGAACCAAATGACTTGAATCTACTTTGGCTCTTCCACATACTAGCTCTATGGCTTTGAGCCAGTCATTTTGCAACTCAAGCATTTATTAATTCTTTTCTATCTTTGTCTCTTTTCTCATGTTTCTCCCCCCATCCCCTCTATATATCTCTCTTTATTTCAACATTATCCTGTGCGTTAGGATCTATGCTAGATGCTGGAGATACACAAATAAACAGACAGAAT
The DNA here is from genome assembly GCF_059928025.1 of Delphinapterus leucas. Lineage (NCBI taxonomy): Eukaryota > Metazoa > Chordata > Mammalia > Artiodactyla > Monodontidae > Delphinapterus > Delphinapterus leucas. The sequence goes on from NC_143145.1 coordinate 11,438,705, forward strand.
TCCTACCCTCAACATTAAGTGGACCTAGAGTTGGAATGGTGAGGGGTTTAACTGGGACAAAAAAGAAGTAGAAGCCAGTTAAATCAAGGTGGGGGGGCAATGAAGTGAGTCAGCGCTCACATAAAATATGAACAGCAGTATGTCTGTGAGAGCTATACGGATTTTAATTCCTCGTACTACTTTTAATGCTACTGTAAGAGGAGGGTGTAGTGTGTTTGTATGAGGAACATAGCCCCAGTGGAAAAACAGCTGCTTCTAGGCATAATAAAGTAGGTTATAATCAACTACAACTGTGAGAATCTTGTTAGCAACTATTCATTTGCTAAACTACTTTCTGAGCTGGTGAATACGTGTGGCTAGGACTTGGGAGTCCACAGAACAGGTAAATTTGATGAAGCGGCCAAGGAAAAGGATAGGTTAGCTACTCAAAAGCTGCTAAGGGAGTGTAACTTAATGGCAAAGGAGGGGCTACACCAGCTAAAGTCTAGTCAATTGTGTTGTGAGAATGAATGGAGTTTAAGTGAGAAAGCAGACGCTGGCATCTCCAATCCAACATTGAGGCCTGAGCTTCTTCTGCACATTACTTGTGCCATGGTGCATGTTTGTGAGTGTGAGGTGTTGTAGGGAATAGCACACAGACAGAGTGAACCATGAAAGAGACAGAAATCTCACAACTTTACCTGGACATCTGATGCCTACTCTGAACCAGCACTGGATCAGAGGTCCAGTTTGTCCTGCCTCAAACATCTCTCTTCATGTTCATTGTAGACATAGGACGAAGGGAATGCTGTGTCTCATTTGCAAATAAAAACAACTGCAAGTCAGTGAAGATTAAGTTATATACCCAAGGTAACACAACCATTAAGAAGCAAAATTAAGACTGGTCTTTTGTTTGTTTCCAAGTCCAGTATGTTATCTCCCATCCACAGATACAGATAAATGTGTCAATTAGTACCATTTGGATCACTTGGAGGAAGCTCACAGTTTAAATTTGTGACCTCTCATTAATATCAATAAAGGCAGACCATCTTTTGTGCAGTTGCATAAATGTTTAAAATTTGGGGGCACGTTCTTATCCATAAATTGCTCTGGAGAGAGTGATAAAACAATCACTAAAATACGAGAAGGGTTTCTGGGGGTCCAGAGCAAAACTTTTTGTTTGTTAAATTTACTTATGTAAATTTAAATAGTCATATATGGCTGTTAATGTCCTTATTTGGGATAATTTTAACCAATGATGCCATCTTGACAACATGTTTCATAGTAGAGGGCAGGAAAGTAGACAGAGGCAGGGAGCTGGAGAGGGAGGGAGGAGAGGAGAGACAATAGAATAATACAATTCTAGAATGTAGAACTATAAGAAATCTTGGAACTCATCAATTTAACCCCTTCTCTGTGCTAATGAGGTAACTGAGGCTTAGAGAAATGGACTCTCTTAGGTAAGACTCCACAGGATAGCAAAACGCCAAGGGGAAGGTATTATGTTTTGGGGTTTTTTTTTTTGTGGTACTCGGGCCTCTCACTGTTGTGGCCTCTCCCGTTGCGGAGCACAGGCTCCGGACGTGCGGGCTCAGCGGCCATGGCTCACAGGCCCAGCCGCTCCGCGGCACGTGGGATCTTCCCGGACCGGGGCACGAACCCGCGTCCCCTGCATCGGCAGGCGGACTCTCAACCACTGTGCCACCAGGGAAGCCCAGGTATTATGTTTTAACCACACCCAGATATCCATCCCACTACATTACAACGTATACTTGAAACTAAAAGTATTCACACCCACACCTGTCCATCTACCTGACAAGTCAGCACATGCCAAGCTCTCCCTTTTCTGACCACCAAAACCACTTGTTTTTAGCATGCATTTGAACATCATCTTATTCACAGAATAACCAAAGCACCTATGTGTTTAAAAGGACCAAAGAGGTCTCTGAAACAACTTCCTGTACAGTGTAGGAATTGTCTTGACCTGCTCTGAGTGATGGCCTTCTGTCTCGGCACTTCTAGGGAATCGATAACAATTATGAGGAAGGCAAAACTATGATACGTCAGATCTAGCTGAGAAAAGAATTATTCTTTCTCTGGGGTAAAAGGTGCCTTGTGTCCTGCTGCTAAGATTGGAGGTATCAGGGTCCAGTCTTGGGCTGGTCTTGTGTCAACTGGCCATGATTAAGCAGTTTGGGGTTGAATAGGACTCTAGGATGGTGGAGATCAACTGCAATTTGAAGACAGTAAGATGGGAAGCAGCATAAATTCTGCCACTTATTAGCTATATAACCTCAGGCAAGCTACACTCTCTGGGTCTCACTTTCCTTATCTCACAGAATGATTGTAAGAATGAAATTATATAAAATATATAAACCTCCTAGTCCCAATGTCTAGCATATGGGTTTACCTGGAGACCCTGCAAGACTCTCCAGAAACAAGATGGGTTACAGAGTTGAGAGATGAAAGGGCCATACTTGAGTCTGGGCAAAGGGTGGAAGAGCTAAAGCTGAGGGAAGTCTCACCTTAGATGGCTTCAGGGATTCTGTTTTCCTAGCGCAAGGAGTCCCATTTGGGACTCCACCAAGGATAAGCTTTGCTACATTTTTGCAGTCAGTGGAATTTGCTCATTCCTCTGCTATAGCCATCCAGTCTGGCAGAATGGATGCAACTGAAACTGGATGTTTCAATGCAGTTGGAAAACAAAATCTTTCAAAACATGAAGTACATGAACAGAGGCTCCATGACCTTTAGGACAATATGATATAATCTAACATGAACAAAGTAGATGGAGTTACAGGAGAGCAGAAAGAGGAGGAGGGAGAAAATATAATTGAAGAAGTAATGGCACTACAATAAGGTAAGAAAATGATATAAAACATACACAATTTGGAATAGAAGTAGAAAACTGTGCTTCCATTCTGTTTTGGGGGGGTTATACAACGTACTTGTGTACATAAAAAGCCATAAGAAATGTACTGAAACAAAAACTACAATAGTTAATAAGTGACTTCAGCAAGGTTTCAGGATAAAAGGGCAATACACAAAAGTCAATTGTATTTCTATGTTCTAGCAATAAACTATTGAAATTTTTAAATAAATATTTACTTGATATCAAAAACATAAAATACTTATAAAATTTTTTAACAAAATGTGTACAATACTTCTACAATGAAATTTTTAAATTATTTTTTGAGAGAAGTTGAATTAGGAAGTAAACTGAGCAAATAGTAAATAAATTAAGAGGCATACCATGCTTGTGGATTGGAAAACTCAGTACTGCTAAGATGTCATTTGTTCCCAATTAGATCTATATATTGAACAATTCTAATTAAATTTGGAGCAGAATTTTTCGGTAAAAATTAGGCATTAATTTTAAATTTATATGGAAATTCAAAGGTCCCAGAAGGTTAGGTTAAAGACTAGATCAATGGAATAGAATAGAAAGTCATGAAGTAGAAAGTAGAAAAAAATTGATGAAGTTAATTAATTTCTGAAAAAATATAAATACAATCTAATGAGGAATGTTATCTCAAAATATAATGCTAGAACAGCTCTACCCAGGACATAAAATGATTCAAGATGGATTATTTTTCTAAGTGTAAAGCTACAATCATAAAACTTCTGGAAAGAAACAATAGAACATTGTAGCAAAAGTGGCATGGGTAAGGATCTCAAAGACAGGACACAAAAAGCACTAATCATAAATGTGAAAGATAAATTGGATTTTATCAAAATGAAAGACTTTTGTTCATCAAAGGACTCCTTTAAGGGATTTCTCTGGTGGTGCAGTGGTTAAGGATCTGTCTGCCAATGCAGGGGACATGGGTTTGAGCCCTGGTCCGGGAAGATCCCACAAGCCACGGAGCAACTAAGCTCCTGTGCCACAACTACTGAGCCCATGTGCTGCAACTACTGAAGCCCGCACGCCTAGAGCCCATGCTCCACAACAAGAGAAGCCACCGCAATGAGAAGCCCATGCACCACAATGAAGAGTAGCCCCTGCTCGCCGCAACTAGAGAAAGCCTGTGCGCAGCAACAAAGACCCAACGCAGCCAAAAATAAATAAATTTTTAAAAGGCCTCCTTTAAGAAAAAAGGCAAAGTTGGAGAAAATATTCACAACATATATATCTGACAAAGAACTTGTATCCAAATTATATAAACAACTCCTTCATATGAAAACATTAAAATACAAATAATCTAATAAAAATGGGCAAAATAATTAAACAGAACCTTAACAAAAGAACACATACAAGTAGCCAAAAGGTACAAGAAAAGCTTCTCAACATCATTAGCCTTGAGGGAAATGAAAAATTTGTGTGTCCCTCAAGACACTACTTCAGACCTGATAAGATGATTAAAATGAAAATGCTGGTAAGTTGGTGGAACAAGTTAAACTCTCTTACATTGCTGATGGAAGGGTTAAGTGATAAAACCACTTCAGAAACTTGCAGCCTCTTATGAAATTAAACATACGCTAACACATAACCGACCAATTCCACTCCTAGATATATTTCCAAAAGTAACAAAAGCATATATACAAAAAATCTTTTAAATGTTTACAGCAGCTGTATTTTTAATAGCTAACTGTTTCTATCAACAGGAGAATGTAAAAACAAATTTCGGTATGTTCATATAATGGAATAGTAATCAGCAATAAAAAGATATGAACTACTGATACCCACAACAACATGGATAAATCTCTCTGACACTTCGTTGAGCGTCATCTTGAGTAGTCAGTCTTAAAAGTGTGTGTATTGCCTAATTCCATTTATATGAAATTCCAGAACAGGCATGAATCTGTAGAAACATATTATGTCAGTTGTTTCTTGAGGCTGAGATTGGGGTTTGACTGCAAATGGGAATGATGGAACATTCTGGAATAAGAGAAGTATTTTACATCTTCATTGCCATGGTAGTTCCCTGGGTGAATATGTATTTGTCAAAACTCATCTAACTGTAAACTTAAGTCTGGTGCATTTTCTTTAAGTAAATTATAACACAAACAGGTGCACATGCACTGAAATAACCCCTTAAATTTGATAGACCCTTGGGTTGAAGTTCTGACTCTGACAGTCAATAACTGTGTGTCATTTGGCAAATTATTTCACTTTTCTAAGCCTCAGTTTTGCGCCTGCATGAAAGAACATTCATGATACTAAACACAAAGGTCCATTTGAGAAATAAATACAATAATCTATCATCTAGTATTATCCCAGGTACACAACAGTCTCTCAGTAAGTATTAACCACTGTCAATGTCTCTTTTCCCATTATCTTTAGACTTTGGAGAAATTCACTCTAAGATTACGAAAGGAGAGTCAGAAGGAAGGGCAATACAATCACGGAAAAACATTTGTCTCGGAATCACAAAGCTCACGTTCTAGCCTATTTCTATAAAAATTATATTATGATGTAGCAGGAAGCAACATGGTCCAGTGGGAAAAACAGATACTTGGGAGTCACAGAGACCTGGATTTGAACCCTGCCTCTACAGCTTATAAACTACACACAACAGTTTATAAGCTGTCCTATGTGACCTTGAGTAAGCAACTTAATATCTCTGAGCCTTAATTTTATCTCTAAAGTGCAAATAAATGTAACTATCCCGCACAGTTGTCTGATTACACGTGTTAGGTAGCACACATAAAGGGCTGGCACTTAGCAAGCCATCATTAAATACTTTTCTATCTCCTTTCCTTGGTGCACTCATTTTAGTATGGGCTATAGTTACCTTAGCAAATTAGGGGAATTGATCTCCGAGGTAGCCTTAAACTTTTTAATTCATCTGATTTTAAATAAGTTTAAACTTGTAATAACAATCATAGGTCTACCAGTCTATATTTTTATCTAAAAGAACGAAAAATTTCTACAGAAATTAAACTTGACCAAAATAGCAAAAGCATAGATTCTTTCAGATTAAAAAGATCTCTTGGCCCATGCTCATCATTGCCTGGGCCGCTTTGTTTCCTGTTACTATGGCTACAAGAGTTTGTTTATACAAGGAGCACATCTTTAACCATTTAAAAAAATAAGACATAGGGACAGATTGTACTCCACCAAGAAAAAAAAAAAAAAACCCCACAAATTCATCTGGGGAGGCTGGATATGACAGACCCTTTAATTTCAAGAGTAACATGGTTAAGGAGTTCAGTGAACAGATGACTTAATTTTATATTTGGTTTGAAGATGAACATCTCTACTTTCCTTCATCAGCTAAAGGAGCACAATGCAGCAATGTGGGTTTAGAAGAGATGTTGGCAAAATATACCCAGTCGTTTTCTCCTTTTGAGCTTTTGTAGCCTTAAACAGTTCTAGAAACACAGAAAGAAAAAAAGCACTTAGTAGTTACCTACTGGAAACCCCAAGATTTATGCATAGAAATTGGCAGCCCAGTGAGGGAGTGTGGTTTGTCTACATTAATGGATATTAGAGCTGGACTGAGATCCAAGGTCCAAGCCTCTTTAGATTATGCTTCTCTTTTATATATTTCATACTGAGAGTAACTTCACTTAGAAATGATAAAGTACAAATACACTGTAAATCGCATTTCCTACCCTGCAGATTCAGATCCCATTTGCCCTATGTATTGGGTGGTAGATTTTCTCAACAAGCCCATTAAGCTGGGTCGCTGTGGAAGCCAACTTAATATTGCTCCCCAGTAGCTTACATCTGCTTTCAATTTCTGTGATTTTTCATTTGATTCTTACGGGTTACTCACACCTAGGTACATCACCACCACATACCATAGTCAAAATGTTGAAAACCACACATCAAGAGAAAACCTTCAAGAGAGTCAGAGAGAAATGAAACATTACATACAGGGAAACTGTGATTTGAAGTAACACAGACTACTCCTCAGAAACCATGGAGACCAGAAGACAGTGAAATAAAAACAACTTCATACAAGGGAAAATGGTAGGAATTTGTCCCCAGCAAACCTATACTGCTAGAAATACTAAAAGAAGTTCTTTGGGCTGAAAGGAAATAATACCAGATGGAAATCAGGATCTTCAAAAAGAAATGGGGAGCATTTGAAGAAGTAAATAATTGGGTAAAAATGGAAGACTATTTCCCTTTTAAATTATTTAATTTACATATGACTACGTAAAGCAAAATTATAACATTGTTTTGTTGGAATTATGTGTATATATAATGACAACTATAGTACATAGACTAGAAAGGGAGTAGTGAATAGACCTACGTGACTGCAAGGTTTCTACATTTTATGTCAAATTGTTACTATATTAACACTAGGTAGAATGTGAAAGATTAAAGATATATATGCCAATCCCCAGAACAATCACTAAAAAATAATGTAAAGAAGTAAAGCTAAAAATCCAATAGATACATTAGAGTCTAAAAGTATTCAAATAATTCAAAAGCAGGAAGGAAAAGGGAACAATAACAAAAGACGATGCAAACAGAAAGCAGTAAACTTAATTGTCAATAACCATATCAATAATTACATTGAACGTTAATATATAAATATTCCAGTAAAAGACTTTTAGACTGGATAAAAATACAAGACTCCACTTTACACTGTCTACAGGAGAATCACTTTAAATTAAAAGACACAGGTAGGTTGCAGGTAAATAGGCATTAAAAAGATAACTATAAGAACAATGTGGTTGGTTGTCTCTAAGATGGTTGCCAAAGATCCTTGCCTCCTCGTATTCATGCCCTGTGTAATCTCCTCCCCTTGAGAGTGGGCTAGAATTGCTGACTTGTTTCTGATAAATATAATATGGCAGGAGAGCTTCTATGATGAGCTTATAAAAATCTGTGGCTTCCATTGTGGGTTCTTAATCTCTCAGTCAATCTCTCTCTCTCTGTCTCTTTCTCTCATCAGCTTGCTCTGTGGAAGACAGCTACCTGCCATACCTTGAGGACACTCAGACAAACTATAGAAAGCCCACATGATGAGAGACTGAGGCCCGCAGTTCAATAGGTCATGAGGAACTGAGACCAACCGACAACCACTTGAGTGGGTTTAGAAGTGGATTTTTTCAGCCCAAGCAGAGTCTTGAGATGAGTGCAGCCTTGGACAACAGCTTTGCTGCAACTTCATGAAGCAGATTCTTGAAGCAGAATCACTCAGCTAAACCGCTTGAGATGATAAATGTTTACTGTTTTAAGCTACTAGATATTGAAGTAATTTATTTCACAATTTATAATTTAACAAAGTAAGCTTGAGAAGGCTAGAGAGGCTACATTAACAATCCATAAAGTAGGAAAAGAGTTATAACAGAGACAAGATCAAGACAAAGTTAAAACAGAGATAAAGAAAATCACTTCATAATTAAAAAGATTAATTTATCAGAAGACTTATAACAATCACAAATATCTATATCCCAAAATAACAGAGGCTGGAAATACGTAAAGCAAACACTGATGGAATTATAGGGAGAAATAAATAATTCTATTACAATCAAATAAGATTTTAATACTCCACTCTCAACAGCTGACAGAACAACTAGAAAAACACTATTGAATGAATATTTAGGATACGGATCGAAAAAAATATTGCTGTGATTTATGTCAAAGAATATTCTGCCTATGTTTTCCTCTAGGAGTTTTAGAGTAGCTAGTCTTACATTTAGGTCTTTAAGCCATTTTGAGTTTATTTTTGTATATGGTGTTAGGGAGTCTTCTAATTTCATTCTTTTATATGTAAGCTGTCCAGTTTTCCCAGCAGCACTTATTGAAAAGACTTTTTGCCACTGTATTTTCTTGCCTCCTTTGTCATAGGTTAATTAACCATAAGTGTGTGGGTTTACTTCTGGGCTCTCTATCCTCTTCCACTGATCTATATGTCTGTTTTTGTACCGGTACCATACTGTTTTGATGACCGGAACAGTACTATCAACCTCCAAAAATTAATTAAAACCTAAAGAACATGATGCCTTACATAGGTGCACAAGGTATGTTCACCAAAATAGAACATATGCCTGACCACAAAACAAGTCTCAATATATGTAGAAGAAATGTAGTCATGTACTTTGAGAACAATGTAATTTGAAATCAATAAAAATAACACATCTGGAAAACCCCAAATGTTTGGAAATTAAACAAAATATTTCTAAACAATCCATCAAAAAGAAAGCACAAGGGAAATTAGAAAATATTTTGAAGATAATTATAAAGAAAATATAATAAACTATGTGTGATGCAAATAAAGCAACGAATGGTGAGAAATTTATAGATTTAAATGCTAATATTAGAAATGTAAACAGTCTAAACAATGAGCTAATATTCTACCCTAAGAAATTAGAAAAACAATGAGAACAGTAATTTCAGTGTAAGTAAGAGGAAATAAATAATATTTATAGGAGCATAAATCAATAAATGGAACACAACCGAATAACAGAGGAAAGCCAAGATGTGATGCTTTCAAAAAAATCATCAAAATTGACAAAAACTTAGCTAAACTGATGAAGACAGAGAATAAAAATTATAGTAATGAAAGAGGGATTATTACTACAATCCTATACATGTTAAAAGATTGAGATTATTAACAGCTTTATGCCGATAAACTTGACATCTAAGATGAAATGGACAAATACTTTGGAAAATGCAATTTACCAAAACTGACTAAAAATGAAACAGAAAACCTGACTAAACTTATATCTATTAAAGACATACATGCGCACACACAAATTCAGTTCTAAATGGCTTCACTGGTCAATTATCTCAAACACTTCAGTAAGAAAGAATATGAATATTACACCATCCTTTCAGAAAATAACTAACTTGTATTGTAAAACCTGCATCAACTCAATATTAACATCTGACAAAAACATTATTAAAAAGGAAAATCATAGACCAATATTCCTCATGATCATTAATGTAAAAATGTTTAACAAATATTAGCAAATTGATTTCAGAAATCTATAAGGATACTGTATCATGATCCTAAGAATTTGAACTTGATATAATATTTTAAAATCAATCAATACAATTCACAATCATAACAAAGGAGAAAAATGTGATTTTTTTTGCCAGATGTATAAATAACATTTGATAAAAGTCAACAATCCACTCATGAAAGCTCTCAGCACTCTAGGAATAAAACGGAACTTCTTCTCTCTAATAAAGAACACTCTAAAAAAAATCTACATTTACCATCATACTTAAGAATGAAATATCAAATATTTTCTTCCTAAGACTGGGAACAAGCAAGGATGCCTCTACTCTTACCACTACAATTCAACATTCTACTGGAGCTCTAGCCATTAAAAAGAAAAGCATGAAAAAGAAAATGTATAAATATGAAAAGGAGAAGGTTAAGCTACTTCCATTTGCAGATGGATAACGTTTACGTTGAAAGCTCCGCGGCCCCTCTACCAAACAACTACGAGGAACAGTAAATTAGCAAGTTCCTATGACACAAGATTTGTAGAAAACAAAACCTAACTTGTATTTTTATATACTAGCAGAAAATAACCGGAAAATAGACCAAAACATCAACTCCATTTACAATAGCATACCTGTCCTATTCCATTTTTCTTAAATTTATTATCTCCCCACATATCTTTTTTTTTAACATCTTTGTTGGAGTATAATTGCTTTACAATGGTGTGTTAGTTTCTGCTTTACAACAAAGTGAATCAGCTATACATATACATATATCTCCATATCTCCTCACTCTTGCGGCTCCCTCCCACCCTCCGTATCCCACCCCTCCAGGTGGTGCCGATCTCCCTGTGCTAGGTGACTGCTTCCCAATAGCTATTTATTTTACATTTGGTAGTGTATATATGTCCATATATACACTAACACTCTCACACTTTGTGCCAGCTTACCCTTCCCCCTCCCCATGTCAAGTCCATTCTCTAGTAGGTCTGCATCTCTACTCCCATCTGCCCCTAGGTTCTTCATGACCATGTTTTTTCTTTTTTTTTTTTAGATTCCATATATATGCGTTAGCATACGGTATTTGTTTTTCTCCTTCTGACTTACTTCACTCCGTATGACAGACTCTAGGTCCATCCACCTCACTACAAATAACTCAATTTCGTTTCTTTTTACGGCTGAGTAATATTCCATTGTATATATGTGCCACATCTTCTTTACCCATTCATCTGTCGATGGACACTTAGGTTGTTTCCACATCCTGGCTACTGTAAACAGAGCTGAAATGAACATTGTGGTACATGACTCATTTTGAATTATGGATTTCTCAGGGTATATGCCCAGTAGTGGGATTGCTGGGTCGTATGGTAGAGCTATTTTTAGTTTTTTAAGGAACTTCCATACTGTTCTTCACAGTGGCTGTATCAATTTACATTCCCACCAACAGTGCAAGAGGGTTCCCTTTTCTCCACACCCTCTCCAGCATTTATTGTTTGTAGATTGTTTGATGATGGACGTTCTGACTGGTGTGAGGTGATACCTCATTGTAGTTTTAATTTGCATTTCTCTAATGATTTGTGATGTTGAGCATCCTTTCATGTGTTTGTTGGCAACCTGTATATCTTCTTCGGAGAAATGTCTATTTAGGTCTTCTGCCCATTTTTGGATTGGGTTGTTTGCTTTTTTGATACTGAGCTGCTTGAACTGCTTGTATATTTTGGAGATTAATCCTTTCTCAGTTGCTTCATCTGCAAATATTTTCTCCCATTCTGAGGGTTGTCTTTTCGTTTTGTTCATGGTTTCCTTTGCTGTGCAAAAGCTTTTAAGTTTCATTAGGTCCCATTTGTTTATTTTTATTTCCATTTCTGTAGGAGGTGGGTCAAAAAGGATCTTGCTGTGATTTATGCCATAGAGTGTTCTGCCTATGTTTTCCTCTAAGAGTTTTCTAGTGTCTGGTCTTACATTTAGGTCTTTAATCCATTTTGAATTTATTTTTGTGTATGGTGTTAGGGAGTGTTCTAACTTCATTCTTTTAGGTGTAGCTGTGCAGTTTTCCCAGGACCGCTTATTGAAGAGGCTGCCACTGTATATTCTTGCCTCCTTTACCAAAAATAAGTTGATCATATGTGTGTCGGTTTATCTCTGGGCTTTCTATCCTGTTCCACTGATCTATATTTCTGTTTCTGTACCAGTGTACAGTCTGGAGCCCAGGAGCCTGATTCCTCCAGTTCTGTTTTTCTTTTTCAACATTGCTTTGGCTATTTGGGGACTTCTGTGTTTCCATACAGATTGTGAAATTTTTTGTTCTGGTTCTGTGAAAAATGCCATTGGTAGTCTGATAGGGATTGCACTGAATCTGTAGATTGCTTTGAGTAGTATAGTCATATTCACAATGTTGATTCTTCCAATCCAAGGACATGGTATGTCTCTCCATCTGTTTGTATTATCTTTAATTTCTTTCATCGGTGTCTTATAGTTTTCTGCATACAGGTCTTTTGTCTCCTTAGGTAGGTTTATTCCTAGGTATTTTATTCTTTTTGTTGCAGTGGTAAATGGGAGTGTTTCCTTAATTTCTTTTTCAGATTTTTCATCACCAGTGTATAGGAATGCCAGAGATTTCTGTGCATTAATTTTGTATCCTGCTACTTTACCAAATTCATTGATTAGCTCTAGTAGTTTTCTGGTAGCATCTTTAAGATTCTCTGTGTATAGTAACATGCTGTCTGAAACAATGACAGTTTTACATCTTCTTTTCTGATTTGGGTTCCTTTTATTTCTTTGTCTTCTCTGACTGCTGTGGCTAAAACTTCCAAAACTGTGTTGAATAATAGTGGTGAGTAGTGGCCAACCTTGTCTTGTTCTTGATCTTAGTGGAAATAGTTTCAATTTTTCACCATGAGAAAGATGTTGACTGTGGGTTTGTCATATATGGCCTTTATCATGTTGAGGTAAGTTCCCTCTATGCCTACTTTCTGGAGGGTTTTTAATCATAAATGGGTGTTGAATTTTGTCAAAAGCTTTTTCTGCATCTATTGAGATGATCATATGGTTTCTCTCCTTCAATTTGTTAATATGTTTTATCACGTTGATTTGCATATATTAAGAATCCTTGTATTCCTGGGATAAACCCCACTTGATCATGGTGTATGATCCTTTTAATGTGCTGTTCGATTCTGCTTGCTAGTATTTTGTTAAGGGTTTTTGCATGTATGTTCATCAGTGATATTAGCCTGTAGCTTTCTTTTTTGGTGACATCTTTGCCTGTTTTTGGTATCAGGGTGATGATGGCCTCGTAGAATGAGTGTGGGAGTGTTTCTCCCTTTGCTAAATTTTGGAAGAGTTTGAGAAAGATAGGTGTTAGCTCTTCTCTAAATGTTTGATAGAATTTACCAGTGATGCCATCTGGTCCTGGGCTTTTGTCGGTTGGAAGATTTTTAATAACAGTTTCAATTTCGGTACTTGTAATTGGTCTGCTTATATTTTCTATTTCTTCCTGGTTCAGTCTCGGCAGGTTGTGCTTTTCTAAGAATTTGTCCTTTTATTCCAGGTTGTCCATTTCATTGGCATATAGCTGCTTGTAGTAATTTCTCATGATCCTTTGTATTTCTGCAGTGTCAGTTGTTACTTCTCCTTTTTCATTTCTAATTCTTCTCCCTTTTTTTCTTGAGGAGTCTGGCTAATGTTTTATCAATTTTGTTTATCTTCTCAAAGAACCAGCTTTTAGTTTTATTGATCTTTGCTATCATTTCCTTCATTTATTTTTCATTTATTTCTGATCCGATCTTTATAATTTTTTTCCTTCTGCTAACTTTGGAGTTTTTTTGTTCTTCTTTCTCTAATTGCTTTAGGTGTAAGGTTAGGTTGTTTTTTAGAGATGTTTTCTGTTTCTTGATGTGGGATTGCATTGCTATAAACTTCCCTCTTAGAACTGCTTTTGCAGCATCCCAGAGGTTTTGGGTCGTCGTGTTTTCATTGTCATTTGTTTCTAGATATTTTTTTGATTTCCTCTGATTTCTTCAGTGATCTCTTGGTTATTTAGTAGTGTATTGTTTAGCCTCCATGTGTTTGTATTTTTTACAGGTATTTTCCTGTAATTGGTATCTAGTCTCATAGCGTTGTGGTCAGAAAAGATACTTGATATGATTTCAATTTTCTTAAATTTACCAAGGCTTGATGTGTGACCCCAGATATGATCTATCCTGGAAAATGTTCCATGAGCACTTGAGAAGAATGTGTATTCTGTTGTTTTTGGATGGAATGTCCTATAAATATCAATTAAGTCCATCGTGTTTAATGTGTTATTTAAAGCTTGTGTTTCCTTATTAATTTTCTGTCTGGGTCATCTGTCCATTGGTGAAAGGGGGGTGTTAAAGTCCCCTACTATTATTGTGTTACTGTCGATTTCCCCTTTTATGGCTGTTAGTATTTGCCTTATGTATTGAGGTGCTCCTATGTTGAGTGCATAAATATTTACAATTGTTCTATCTTCTTCTTGGATTGATCCTTTGATCATTACGTAGTGTCTTTCTTTGTCTCTTGTAATAGTCTTTATTTTAAAGTCTATTTTGTCTGATATGAGAATTGCTACTCCAGCTTTCTTTTGATTTCCAATTGCATGGAATGTCTTTTTTCCATCCTCTCACTTTCGGTCTGTATGTGTCCCTACGTCTGAAGTGGAACTCTTGTAGACAGCCTATATATGGGTCTTGCTTTTGTATCCATTCAGCCAGTCTATGTCTTTTGGTGGGAGCATTGAATCCATTTACATTTAAGGTAATTATCAATATGTATGTTCCTATTACCATTTTCTTAATTGTTTTGGGTTTTTTATTGTAGGTCTTTTTCTCCTGTTGTATTTCCTGCCTAGAGAAGTTCCTATAGCATTTGTTGTAAAGCTGGTTTGAGGTGCTGAATGCTCTTAGCTTCTGCTTATCTGTAAAGGTTATTTCTCCCTCGAATCTGAATGAGATCCTTGCTGGGTAGAGTAATCTTGGTTGTAGGCTTTTCCCTTTCATCACTTTAAATATGTCCTGCCACACCCTTCTGGCTTGCAGAGTTTCTGCTGAAAGATCAGTTGTTAACCTTATGGGGATTCCCTTTTATGTTAATTGTTGCTTTTCCCTTGCTGCTTTTAATATTTTTTCTTTGTATTTAATTTTTGATAGTTTCATTAGTATGTGTCTTGGCGTGTTTCTCCTTTAATTTATCCTGTATGGTTCTCTCTGCGCTTCCTGGACTTGATTGCCTACTTCCTTTCCCGTATTAGGGAGGTTTTCAACTATAATCTCTTCAAATGTTTTCTCAGTCCCTTTCTTTTTCTCTTCTTCTTCTGGGACCCCTATAATTCGAACGTTGGTGCATTTAATGTTGTCCCAGAGGTCTCTGAGACTGTCCTCAATTTTTTTCACTCTTTTTTCTTTACTCTGCTTTGCAGTAATTATTTCCACTATTTTATCTTCCGGGTCACTTATCTGTTCTTCTGCCTCAGTTATTCTGCTGTTGATTCCTTCTAGAGAATTTTTAACTTCATTTATTGTGTTGTTCATCATTGTTTGTTTGCTCTTTAGTTCTTCTAGGTCCTTGTTAAACATTTCTTGTATTTTCTCCATTCTATTTCCAAGATTTTGGATCATCTTTACTATCATTACTCTGAATTCTTTTTCAGGTAGACTGCTTATTTCCTCTTCATTTGTTTGGTCTGGTGGGTTTTTACCTTGCTCCTTCATCTGCTGCGTATTTCTCTGTCTTCTCATTTTGCTTAACTTTCTGTGTTTGGGGTCTCCTTTTCACAGGCTGCAGGTCCGTAGTTCCCGTTGTTTTTGGTGTCTGCCCCCAGTGGCTAAGGTTGGTTCAGTGGGTTGTGTAGGCTTCCTGCTGGAGGGGACTGGTGCCTGTGTTTTGGTGAATGAGGCTGGATCTTGTCTTTCTGGTGGGCAGGACCGTGTCCGGTGGTGTGTATTGGGGTGTCTGTGACCTTATTATGATTTTGCACAGCCTCTCTGCTAATGGGTGGGGTTGTGTTCCTGTCTTGCTAGTTGTTTGGCATAGGGTGTCCAGCACTGGAGCTTGCTGGTTGTTGAGTGGTACTGGGTCTTGGCATTGAGTTGGCAATCTCTGGGCTTTCGCCGTTTGAGATTATGTGGAGCCGGGAGGTCTCTGGTGGACCAATGTCCTGAACTCGGCTCTCCCACCTCAGAGGCTCTGGCCTGACACCTGGCTGAGCACCAAGACCCCGTCAGTCACACAGCTGGTAGAAGCACCCCTGCGCTGCCGTCTCTGAGGGCTACTACCTGCCTTGGCCCCTGCCCAGCAGCCCCTTGTCACCCAGGAAGTGAATCATGGAGCTCCAGCAGCAGCCCAGCTCTGCTCCAGCTGCTCGCGGCACCTCAGAGGCCCCCTGAAAGATATACTTCTTATTACAATGTCTATTTTAACTTTGTCCCTTAAATATATTTTGTACTCAAGTAATGATATCAGAAGTCACAGACAAGGGAGAAGTGGAAGTTGGGTCTTGTCACACAAATTGGAAAGTATCATGCAATGTCCTTCAGGTATCCTTTGATCAGCAGCAGCATCCTTTGAAATTGAAACTGAATAGATCATATGGTGATCTGCCTCTTCTTTCCTTCAGAGTTTGGATGAGATATATGAGGCTTGGAAAAGGTGATATCCAAGATCCACACTGGCTCTTCAGTTCCACAATTCTACGAGCTCACAAAGGGGCAGCAGCCACTTTCAGCACAAGCTTCTGTACTTGTCTGGGTCATTGTGGGTTTCAGCCGTGTCAGCTCCATACAATTCACAAAGGAATCAACCCATAGACACTTCCCAGCCACGTATGTGCCTGTGCTGTACATAATCTCATGACATCATGGTTCAAATATTGGTTCTATTCCCCTTTCTCCAAGTCTCTGAAATCACTGAAGGTTGAGTGTAAATACCACCCTTAAGATCATTCTTCACGCTGCATGACTGAGTTCCTGCTAGTGTTGGCGGGTCTTCTGCAGAGGCAGGGGGTGGCTGTGGCTTACTGCCGGGACAAGGACACTGGCAGCAGAAATTCTGGGAAGTACTCCTTGACGTGAGCCTTCCTGGAGTCCCTGTTTTACTTATGTAAGCACAAAAATCAAGAGTGGATGAGCACAAGTCTGGTGTCAGCCTGCAACAGAGAAACCACAATCTCTTCCCGTTCTTTTTCCAGAAAGTCATATACTTGTAATCATATACTATGTAGGTGTTTTTTGTGTTTTTTTCTGAACAAGCTTCTTTTACTTAGCAATATGCGTTTAAGTTTCCTCTGTGTCTTTCTATGATATGATAGCTCTTTTTATTGAATAATATTCCATTGTCTAGATGTACCACAGTTTATCCATTCCCCTACTGAAAGACATCTTTGTTGTTTCCAGGTTTGGGCAATCATGAATACAACTGCTATAAACATCTATAACATATGATGTAGAGCATCTTTTCATATATTTACTTGCCATCTGTACATTTTCTTTGGTAAGATGTCTGTTAACGTTTTGGGTCCATTTTTCAATTAGGTTTTTTGTTTTCCTGATGTTGAGTTTTAGGATTTCTTTGTATATTTTTTATAGAAGACATTTGTGAGATTTGTGTTTTGCAAGTATTTTCTCCCAGCCTGTGGTCTGTATTTTCATTCTCCTAATAGTGTCTTTTACAGAGCAGATGTTTTTAATTTTAATGTAATCCAATTTACTGGTTTTTTCTTTCATAGATTATGCTTTTGGTGTTGCATGTAAAAGGTCATTGTCAAAAGTCATCTAGATTTTCTCCTATGTTGTCTTCTAGAAGTTTTATCGTTTTGTGTTTTACATTTAGGTCTATGATCCATTTTGAGATCATTTTTGTGAAGAGTATAAGATCTGTATCTAGGTTCATTTTCTGTGTGTGGATGTGGATACTCAGTTGTTTCAGTACCATTTGTTGAAAAGAATTTTCTTTCTCCATTGAATTTCCTTTTTCCCCTCGCAAAAGGTTAGGTGAATATATTTGTGTGGGTCTATTTCTAGGGTCTCTTTTCTATTCCATTCAATTGTTTTTCTGTTATTTCTCCAATACTACACTGTCTTGATCACTGTAGCTACATAGTACTTCTTGAAATAAGGTAGACCCCAGGAGCACAGAGTAGAATCACTTACCATAGTCTTCAGATTGAGGAAATCTCAAAGAATATTAGTCAGGCTTAAAGGTATGAAGGGTGTTACAAGATAAGGGAGCAGCATGGGCAAAGGCAGAGAAATAAAAAAACAAAAATTATATATATATATACACACACACACACACACACACACATACATACATACATACATAAATGGTGAGAAAGGAAGCCCATTTAGGTAATAAGATGTACACTTTGTGAATTTAAAAGAGATGGTTTCTTTTAGGTGTGGGTAGGAATATATAGATTCATCAGGAGAAGTAGAGTGACACTCATCCTCCTTCCTGGCTGCCCCCGGCATCCAACACTGCTAGCTGGCTTTGAGGACCACCTGGAAGGCGTGCTGAGGAAGAATCTACCAAAAGAAGCCTGAGCGACTGCTGTCTTTAATCCTCCACTCATGCTGACTCGCCCTGCCCAGTAGCACTAGATGGAGCTCTATGGAAGCACTTCTAGAAATGGAGAGAGGACTGGAAGGGAGGAGTTAATGAGTTTGTAGGAATGCAACTTCTCAAGTGGAACTGAGCATTGCTCGGGACACAGCCCTACAGATGGCACCCATTGATGGATGGCCTATTTCTAGATCACTGACACCTTCAGTTTATACATAGAAACACCTAGACAGCTGGAATCACAAGAGTCTTGCTTAGGGCATGATGTGCCAGAGGGAGCACGGGCTCTGAAGTTCACTCAGAAAACCTGGGGTGAATTTCCAATTCTTCTGTATGAAGTTGATTGTATTTGGGCAAGGTCTTTCACCCCTCTGAGACTCAGTTTTCTCATATCTAAAGAGGTGAGGCCAATGCCTCTTTCACTAAGTTGTGCTAAAGACTAAATGAAGTAGAGATTGCAAATACCTGACATATAGGGAATAATACATACATTCGGCTCTGTGCAAGCATGTATTGTGGTGCGGGAGATGAATGTACCTGGTAATTAGCAATGCTAGAAAATGCTAATGCACTCATCTGACACCTCCATTGCTTTTTAAATCCTCCAGAGAAGTGTTAGTCACAGAGAAGAGTAGAGCGAAGAGAATCAGAAAGGTATCATATCAACTAAGTTTAAAAATCCTCCCAGCACCATTTTTTTCATACAATATCAGCTCTCAATCTTACAACTCTAGAAGATATTAACAGTAACATTAATATTACAGCTGACACTTAAATAGCATTGCGTGCCAAGCAATTTTCTAAATATTTCACATGCACACATTCATTTAAGCTTCACAACTACCCCATAAGATTGGTTCTATTATCATTCTTATTTTATATATAAGGTTACAAAGTCATGCATAGGATAAGTAATTTCGCACTTTCACACAAGTATTCACTGGCTCCCTGAACTTGGACCTCCAGCCTCCAGAAGTGTGAGAAATATAATTATTTCTGTTGTTTAAGCCCCCAGTCTATAATTTGTTATAGCAGCCTCAACTGACCAAGACACAGAGTAAGACAAGTGCAAAAATAAAACAAACTGTAAGCAATGAAGCAATTACCATACGAAAAATCATTCATCTCCTCTGTACGTTCAGAGAGGTAGGCCATTCATTTGAAGCCCTATGGGTCATTTATTTATTTTTTTAATTTTACAGCAGAGGCTCTCTCTAGCACTGATTAAGAATTTTGCATCCTGATCTTAGTTTTTCTTTTTTTTTTTTTAATTTGGTATTTTATTCCTATCTGTTTTAGGTAGAACGTTTTTTTTTTTTTTCATGGCTAGGTTCAAAGACTTGCCTCCCATAAATTTTAAATCACTTTTGAACCACAGTGAGAAAAAGGTACAAATCTTAAAATTGGACAGAAAGCATATTATGCATGTTCTGAAGAACATAGCTAATTTAGAAGCAGCTTCAGGTCACTGAACAGATATAGAGTAAGGCTTCCTCAGTAAACTGAAGGGCACCACTTAAGCCTTCATCACAAATTCTTATTTTCTCAGCATGACCTATGCTATTCCAGAAAAGTCTGAAGTTCAGGGCAGGAGAATTCATGCTCAGTTCTTCTTAAATACACTTTATTGTTCATTGTTTGTGAGGTTCCTAAAGTCAAGAAGAATAGGTTGAGTGTGTGTGACAGAACGGTCTCTGCCAACAAAGAATTTAAAGCCCAGCCAAGGAGTAAAATGATAGCAGTATCTTATGTTTGCACAGTACTGTATACAGTGCACTTTCATGCTAACTCAGCACGACTTAATGGTACTCTTACTGGCACTCTCAGGCTGTATGGAGCAGAAAGGCAAGGGGAGGGATGGTGTTGGGACCTTGCTGGGGTCCTAATGTTTCATAATATGACAGATGCCTGTGGGTGGTTATAGCAGCAGCGTGTGGGCATTGGAATTCCAGGCAACACCTCAGTATTCAGAAGTTGAGTGACTGACCACAAAGAAGACTTGGGGAACCCATGGAAAAAATACTAACCATAGTGTTAATAAGAGTCAACATTTTCTCATTGTTTACTAAGTGATAAGTGGTATGCCAATACCTATTTAATCCTGATGAAAACTTGATAAGTATTATTATTATTATTCCAATTTTGCTGAAGAGGAAACTGAGGCACAGCAGGTTAAGTAATCAGTTCAAGATCACACTGTGCCCAGTGGCTGGGATTTGAACGCAAGGCTCTAACTCCAAAGCTCAGGCTCTTAAGTACTATGTCACACTGATGTCAACATCTTAGATTCCAGAAATTATGAACCACACAAAAATTCAGGAGAATCAGACACTATATGTGATGTGAATACAGAGATGAAGAAGCTGTAGACCCTGCCCATGGAAAACATGCTTCCCAGGGAGAGTCAGCTGAGAAACCCTGTAAGTGTGTTCACCGGTGCCAGGACTGAGTAGCCATAGGGCCAGTAGGGCATCCCAGAAGGACAAATGGAGAACAGCTTTTCTGAGGAACTTACAAGTTCCTTAAGGGTGGGGGCTTCCTTACCCTTAAGCCTCCCAGGAGTTCTCCATAATGTCTAGATCAGAGATGGTTTAACTCCCCAACGCAATTCATCCCACCTTCTGTATGTCATTCTTCTTGAACGCTTGTTGCTATTGACACAGAGGGCATTTTCTCATGGAGAAAAAAAGGGCAAGACTCAAACAGCAAAGTGCAACAAATAGAATAATAAAGGAGTGAAGATAAAGTCCTGTGAGAGGAAAGAGTGAGACAGTATTGATTTTGTGTTTGGGATAGTAGAGATGTCTTTGGGAAGACTCCCAAAGGAGTTAAATTTAAATGGGATCTTCAAGAATGAGCTGAAATTTGCCAGGAGTGAGAACATGGCATTCCAAAACATGGGTCAGCCTATGCAGTGATTCCCAAACCAAACAAGTAAGTGAACTCTTTGGAGAACTTGCACAAAATAAAATCTTAATTCTTAACCTTGAGATTCTGATTCAAGTGATCTGGAGTTTGTCTGGGAGCTTGTGTTTATAACACCAAGTCACCCAGAACCCTTTATGAGCTCCTGGGCAAGCTATTTTGGAGTGATGCCCTTTATACACATGTTTGTTTGTGAAAGGCCATAATTTGTCAAAGAAAAGGTAAGCATTTGCGCGAAGCTTTGAGGGGGTTGACTGAAAAGAAGGGGTGAGAGATATGAAAGGAAATGTAGGTAGGAACTGGATTGTGGGAACGCTGTCTTATAGGCACTGAGGGGCCAGTAGAGTTGTCAGGCAGGGGAGCACCCTCACAAGGAGGGGATTTTAGCAAGACAAGTTTGGTTGGATTTGGGGGGAATAATTAGACTTGGTACCCCTAAAAGCAAAGAGAACATAGAAGAAGGTATTGTAATAGTCTCACGAGAGGATAGCCTTACTGAAGGGAGTGAGGGTGACGAAAAAGGCATAGGTTTGGAAGATAGTTGTAAGATTAAAAGGACAAGGGCACCATCAATCATTTGGATATACTTTTCTTTGACAGTATATGACATTTATTTTTTGTCACTACTTGAGACTTGTTATGAAATATCTGTTTATTGGAAAAAATATTTTCTTCCACCTCACTTCCTACCCTAAACAGTCAAGAAAATCAAAGAAACACTGAAATTGCTTTTGGAGGGGGTTTAAATTTGTTCACCCAAAGGCAGGCTACACAATTCTTCAGACAATAGCAGACTTGACTACGGATATCAGTTTGTTTCAACACTTTCAAGGAGAATCAGATAAATCCTAGGAAACAGAATGTTCCACATGTTTAACATTGAGGAAGGCAAGCAGAGAAATCTGTAGTACTCATGAGAAATTTTAGCCACTTATCCCCAAGCATTTTCTACTTTAGCATATTTCTTCCATCCGTTCATCGGGCACCATTTTGCTTATTGAAATTAATATTTCAATCAGTTTTGGTTCTACATTCAAAACATTGGAAGGGGGATTTTTGAGGATGAATAATAATAATTACCAAAATGTAGGGCTGTGTGGGAAGAATGAAAGGAGTGTGGAGGGTGTTCACTTAACATGCTTCAAATGAAAATATAATTTCATAGATACCTATAAAAATGTTCATACCCTTTAAACAGTAATTCCACTACTGGAAATTTATCCCAAGAACATAATTTTGAAGGAAAAAACTTATGAAAGCAAAGGCTCTGGAGCAGCATTATCTATTTAGCAAAAATCAAGACAAAAAACAAAAAGAAGATAAATCCCTAAATATTCCAAGTACAATAGGATGGTTAAATAGGTTATTCTAAATAATTGATGGCATAATTAAGTTAATTTTTTTACCAAAGTCATAACTGGTCAAGGAAGGGTGATTTTGCTTTTTAGATGTTTCTTACTAGGAGTTAGTAAGTATGGCCCACTGCTTGTTTTTGTAAATAAAGTTTTATTGAAACATAACCATGCCACTTCCTGTACAGATTTCAAGCTACAGTGGTAGAGTTGAGTAGCTGCACAAAGACCGGAAGGGCTGAGAAACTTAAAATATTCATTATCTGTCCCTTTATAGAAAAAAGTTTGCTGACTTCTGCTACACACTAAAGTAGGAACATTTCTTAGATGTGTTTGCTATGAGCTCTCACAACAAAGAGCGGGATCCAGGAGCAAAGACATAGCAGACACAAGTTTGCACGGTGGCTCTGCCAATTTCTAGTGTATGACCCTGAAGATAATACTTGCTATCAGAGCCTCAGTTTTCTCACCTGTGACATGAGGATCATTCATTTTTAGAGTGTTGCTAAGGGGATTAGAGATCTGTTTTGTAGCACAAATAACTTAATGGTACAAACATAGTCATGACTCAGTCCTGGATACCACCAGGACTCAGGGGTCAGACATATTGACCAGTTATTAGCTCTGTGACCTTGGAGGAAGTTACCAATACTTATCTCCCTAAGCCTCAATCTACTCATAATGTAAAATGAAGGTGGTGGTGAGATTCTATCAGGGGTTCACCCCGTACACGAGAAACAAACATACTATTTAGCATAGTGTCTGGTATCTATGGCCAGGCTCTATCTAAAACAGGTAGCTAATATCCTGCTCCTTCCCTCATCCCATCTCTATCCCATCATGCAAGTATGATAATGACACTCCTTGGCCTAAACTCATGTGTCCCAATTTTCTTCTCAGTGATGTCTAGACTCCTTAACCTCAAAAGGCTCCTTGAGACTGGCTCCTGCTACCCTCTGCAGCTTTATCTCACCACGTCTCCATCCTGCCTCTACCTTCCTACCCTGCAGTACAACACTTAGCATAGTTCAGTGGGCCCTTCTTACTCCGAGGGGTTCTGTATCCTTGGTTTCAACCAACCATGGATGGAAAATGTTCAGAAAAAAAATTCTAGAAAGTTCCAAGAAGCAAAACTTGATTTTGCCGCGCACTGGGAACTATTTACATAGCATTTACATTGTATTAGGTATTATAAACAATCTAGAGGTGATTTAAAGTATGTAGGAGTACGTGCATAGTTTATATGCAAATACTACAACACTTTATATAAGGGACTCAAGCATCTTTAAATTTTGGTTTCCACAGGGGTCCTGGAACCAATCCCCTGTGGATATCGAGAGACCACTATACCTAAATAATAGCCCGGCAATAACTATTTTGATTTTTTAAAGTTAATGAATACTGAGTATGTTTTGAATGCTGAAACATGTGACTGTATTACTTTAAAAAAAATACAAAACAACCTAACACTGATGGTATGTGCTATGCACTGTTCTAAGAGCTATACAGTACTCACTCATTTAGTGCTTGAGCCCACCCTGTAGGGTGAGCATACCTATTAGCCTCATTTTGTAGTTGATGAAACTGAAGCACAAAGAGGTTGAATAATTCAAAGTCACATAGGTGGCAAGTAAAAACCTAGGATTTAAATTCAAGCAACCGGGTGTAGAATCTGTACTGTTGAACACATTGTTAACTTTCCTCTGACAACGTAAACAGAACTGGAATTAGAGTTGACAGAATAATTTAAAAGACTGATAATGCAAAGTGTGGTTGAAGATGTAGAAAAACTAAAACCCTCATATATTTCTGGTAGGAGTGTAAATTGGTACAACTACTTTGAAACACTTCTTTATCAGCATCTCTTAAAGTATATGCTTTACCCTATGACTCAGCAATTCCCAAGAGATATAAACGTGTAGGTCAACCAAAGGACATGAACAAAAGCATTTACAGCAGCTTTCTTATAACATCCCCTAAATGGAAACAATCCAAACAGACAGGTGAAAGAATTAATAAATCTACTGTTATTTGTACAACAACATGGTATTACACAATTGAATAAACTACTGCTGTGCACAATAATAAAATGAGTTATTTTCCCAAACATATTAATGAGCAAAATAAGCCAGACACAGAGTGCATTCTACATGCATCCCACTTACATGCATTTTAGGAACAGGCAAAATTAATCCATGTTAACAGAAGCCAAAAAGGTGTTACCTGGATGTGTGTGTCAGGGAGATTAGGAGGGGGCGTGAGAGGAAGGGACTCCTTGGGTCCTGGAAATCTTTTGCTTGAGCTAAGTAGTTACATAGGTGTAGACACACATAAAACCATCAATGTGCACTCTTAAAAGTTGTGCACATTAGTGTATATACCTTACATCTCAAAATAAAATAAGTTAATGTAGGTCTTAGTAAACTGGAGACCTGTGACATTTAACTGAAATTTAACCCTCCTAGAAGACTCACATAGTGGACAGCTTCTCTAGCAGAAGAGCACAATTGGCCTTGAATTCTCAAACACAATATCAAAAAACAGAAGCAGGTTCCTTCTGCCTGAAATAGTTAAATGAGTAGATTTCCCTCATTGCTGCAGCCAGCAACCCATCAGGCAATCGTTTCTGGCCCAAGAACAGTGGGATTGTGCAAAGCATCCAAGGATGGAGTCAGTGTTTCACGATCTGCTCCAAGCCACAAGCTCCTGCACTCAATCAATAAAAATCATCCACAGATTTCTGGATTTACTTTAAGAAAGTAGCATTTCTATAAACCTCCAAGACAGATACAAGGAATAGCTTGATTCTGGGTCAAGGAACGTCTTGCAAATAACATTCCCATTGTTCAGAGTTATTCTCGCTGATGAGCCAATGATTTCACAGCTTGACAGGATATATGTAGCTATATATTGACTTTGCACCCGGGAGAACCTCAGGATTTGTTTCCTCATGAGGAAAATTTGGATCCTATTGCAACCAAGAACCAAGGACTTTTGAGGTTCACTGGCTTGCATCAGTTGACTAGGAGGGGAGAAGGCTAGAACTTTATCTGGTGACTTAAATGTTATACATCTCTCTTGATGCCACTGAATACCTGAGATCTGAAATCTCAAAATGTGATTTTATCAAAGCCACGCCTATAAGCTTTCAGATTTAGCATATCTTTATTGAGCACTTACTATGCTCTTCAAAATGGGTATGAAAACCACAGTTTGTAGACGAGAAACTGAATTAGTCTGAGCTCCCATGATACTCTCTCCCAGCAGAGCTAGAATTTGAATCAAGATTTTCTGACCTTGGGAAAAACTTAGAGAGTTATTAGTTAATTATAGTTGCTTCTTTAAAGCAAAATAATAACATCTAAGATCTGGTCATGTGTCTGCGGTTAAGTAGGTATATGACCTTGGGCTAATTACTTCACTGCTTCGTCTCTTGATCTAAAGAATAAATCAGTTGCACTAGTATGTCTCTTCAAAATGTTGTGGGTTTTTATCCACCATATTTAGCTCTAAAAATGTGTCCCTTCTTATTTCCTGCCATAGCACAAAAAGAACCACATTTAAACCAAAGACAGTTTTATTTGAACTAGAAATCTGTTGGGAAATTATAATTCAAACCACTCAATCTATTCTTTTCCCTAATAAGATTATTTAAAGTACCCACTCTCACAGAGAGGGACTTGTGATGAAAGGCCTGAGATGTATAACCAAGGCCAGATTTTAAAAATTCAGCATAATTGACGTGAATAACGTGCAAAGTGACCTGAGAATGTTTAGGACAGAAAAAGTGTAAATGTCTTCAAGAATTGAGTAAATAAACATTTTAATAGAAAAAATAATGATCTTCTTTTATAATATGGAAGGAAAAAGAGAGCTTTGAACTTATGTTGGCTCACTGTTTCATAAAACAATTTTCAGAAGGATCTCATATAGCTGTGTTTTGCTATAGAATTGTGAAGGTGATAGCCACTCAACTGAGCAGAATGATCTCCTTCTATATTTCCTAGTGGAAAAATTCTTTTTCTCTCTTTCTCTCTAAAGCCTTCCGTCTGGGTCTCATATAGCTGAATGCATACTGTTGGAATGGAAACCCAGGATTCCAGAGATTTTAAAAAAATATTCAACTCCTTGCTATTCGGTAGAGCCATAAGTGATCTTTTTTCATCTCAGCCAGTTAAAGATGGAAATGATAGTAAAAACTGGCCTTTTTATGTTTCAGTTCAATTTAGCAAATACTGATTGAGCAAATACGATTTGTAAATATAACTGCTCCATTTACAGGACAAAAGTTTCTAAGTATAAGAACACACTTCTAGTAGGACTGAAATGATAATAAAACAAAGTAAATGTATCAAAAGCATTAGGCCTATATCTCATAAATACCATAAAGGAGCAGAAATTAATATAGTCTTTGAAAGTCAGAGAAGACTCCCTGGAAGAAGTGACTCATGAGTGGAGTTTCTAATATAGGTAGCAGTTATCCAGGTGAAGAAGTGTGAAAGGACAATCCTAAAAGATGGCACGGAGAAGAATTACACTTGACATAGAGAATGTAAATATCCGAATTAAGTAACTGAAGAGAAGTACTTGACATAGCTGCCTTGGTGCCTTCCCAAGTGCCATCAGTCCTCCTATTTGGGCAACTTGTGAACTTTTCAGCCCAGGCTCTTGAACTCTGATTGGTCTGTGCTCACTGACATTTTTTCCCAAAGATTTTATGGGTCATTAATATATTCTCATGCTTAAAGCACGGGGGGGGGGGGCGGTCCTTACAAGAAAGTGAACAAAAGTGATATAAATACCAAGTGTTAATGGATTCACTTTAGGCAGTTATGTTTTTCTATTGAGGAAAGGGAGCCAGACCTTTGTAGCCACAACCACCACTGAACGTGAACTTAACAAATATTTAAGTAAAGCAGCTTCCCAGGGCAATTCCCAGAGAGACTCACCTGCGAGCCAACAGTGAGGAACACACCTGGCAGATGGGGGAATAAATGCCTCAGCCCTGAAAGGGAATCTGGTTGGTGTACTACAGTATCCACTACAGCTGTCATATTACTTAGCCCTGTTAATCAATTTAAGGGTAGAAGTATCTAATCCTAATAACGTTTCAACCCTTGCTGAAATTATTTATTGAATCTGTTCTAGGACTGAAGTAACAATATATCATAAGACACTAAGGTTATTCCTTTGGCATTTATAGCAAAAATCACATAACCATCCCTCTTGCACCTTCAAGGAGGGAGTCTAGTGAGGGACGGAAGAGAACTAATCAGCCCCTATAACACACAGGAACATCAGCTAAATGTAAATCAATGGATCACTTCATTTCACACTGAAAGTAGCCTCTGATATAGGGATTCCATCAAGGTAGGAAATACATAATTACATCAGGAGATTTCCAACATCCCTTGACTGTCATCACCTCTCAACTCTCCTACCTTGAACATCTCCCCTCTAGTTACATTGCAAAGTGTTATTCATGCCTTGTCTAATTTAATCCCCACAACAAACTTATGAGTTCAGTATTCTCATCCCCATTTTACAGATTAGAAAATTAATGCTCAGACAGTTTAAGTCTACCATCCCAATATACCAGATAACAGAACTGGAACTTCTACACAGATCTGTCTGGCCCCAAAGCCATACAAACCCTTTCCTTTATAGTGAACTGCTGCTGGAAGCTTCAAATTAAAATGTACCTCTAAGGAGAAAAAAAATGAATTCACTGTTGAGGAAAAGAATCTTCTAGAAATCTCTTAGTAATGATAAGAACTGATTATAAACCCAATTCCTCTAAAATCTAAGCACTTTGGAAATGAGTTCCTGGGAAGCTGTCACTGCTCTCCAGAGAGCCATTTAGTAGCAGAAGAAATTCCAGGTGTTTCACTTTACTAAACTACTAGATTACCGATAAATAAATAAATACCCGCCCTCCCCCAGGATGAATTCAATCTTCAGACAATGCATTGAAGATAAACAGATACACAATTCTAAAACTCATTGTTGGAATTAAAAATAACACTTCATTTCCTGAATTCTAGTAAAGTCTTTAAACTGGCCAGAAAGTATCAAAAACAGGCATAAATGGGGGTAATGACTTCTCATTCAAGAAATGTCTACTTGCTAAGGAAAAATCTGAGATTACAGGGGAGATTATATAAATGCCAACTATCAACAATTATTGGTCAGTGATGCAGAGAATCCAAGATGCATATTGGAGGGCATGAGTAGGAAAAACATCTTTGGCTTATAATTGCAGTATCCTCTACCTCTCTGTGAAACTGAAGCTGATAATGGAGAGCCATTGGGGTTTTGCTTATAAACTGGAGAGGGGATGTTTAGATTACCCAACCATATTTGGCTTCTCTTTATATATGAAGGTCCAGTTGACATAGACTACAACTCTTGATGCATTTAGTAGGTAGAATATTACCTTCTCAGAGAAGTTGATATTTTGGTGTAATGAAAATTTCACAATCTTTAAAGTCCGATCTTTGGGACATTACTTTAACTTCTCTTAGCCTGAGCTTCCCTGTCAGTGAAGGGGTATGAGGAACGGAGATCCTCTATCAATACTTTGCTGTAATACGAGGAGAACTAAGAGAAATTATGCATGGGTCAGAGTAAGTGCTGTATTTTGCTTCTTCCTTCCCCTTTACATGATGTAACTGTGCTCAGGATTTGTTAAAATAATAATAGATCACATGTGAATGAACTTATATGAATTAGGTAGGAAAAAGCAGGAAGTGAATATTCAAATAATTTGTTTAATCATTCAGAGTTATGTTTTGAAATAATTTCCTCCTGAATATTGATAAAAAATAATAGTTAAATCTGTTTCATTTTTACAAGGTTGAGATTTATAGAAGAATCCAATTTCATGGGGAAAGACAAAATGTATATAAAGTGCCTAGAGCAGAGCTAGGGGTGGAGTAGGTGCTCAGTAAATAGTAAGTCCTTTTATGTATATAAATATGCTCAATTTTCACTAGATTGGTGGCTTCTGGATATTTGAAATACCCAAGATACTCATTCCTGGCTACTTCTTATTGGACCCAAATCACTCCTCACTCCTAGCTCTTCTATTTTTGGATCTTTTGGTTCCCCATCTTGATTACTACTTCCTGTTTATGCCTCTTTGATCCACGGTTTAATTTTGTGCTTACTAACTTACATTTAACTCAATCATACCTTCTCAGCATGATTTCTGGCTTCTGCCATCACCTCACAACCGATATATATTCATACAAGACAACTCACACCAGGACATTCTATAGTTTCGTGGGCATCCCTGACCTGGTCAGCCCTAGCTTAGTAACTAGCTAGCTACTAACAACGCAGAAGATGTATTCGACCTCAGATGATTCTTTGAAGAGAGCAGGATATCTTACTATAATACAAAAGAGAGGAGGGATTATTTACTGAGCACTCTATAGTCAGTGTGGTGTCAATGTGGTAGATTGTATTACTGCTCCCAATTCTTACCCCCTCCCTTTGATGAAAGAATACATTCGAGCTTCCTGCCATATGACTTTGTAGCACTTCCCACCAGAGCTGGTAGAACACATTTGGCCACTCCACTGATATTGAGCTTGGCCAAGGGGCTTTGGCCAGTGCAATGTTAGCAGTTATAACGTGGGCAGATGCATTCCTGTGATTAGACGAGGCCTCTTGCACTTCTGCCTTCACGACAGAATGAACATCCTGGGAGCTGCTGGCTCAAAAAGAATGAGGAGGTGACACGAACTACAGCCTGTCTCATGGTCAAGGCTTTAAAAAGTGAACGAAATGGTCTAAGACCACGAGGCTGGTTGTCTGTACTTTTGCAGAAAGTCTGTTCCTTATCTAAATGCTTTCTATTTTTAGATAGAAAACAAGTACTCCATTTAGAAACAGTAATTTTAAAAAACAAAAATGATATATAATAATAGATCACTTCTGAACACTTACAGTGTGCTTGACATGCATTATGTGAACCTTTACAACCAATCTTTTGCTAATACTATAATGATCTCCATTTTAACAGATGAAGAAACTCAGTCCTAGAAAGATCTAGTAATATGTCCAGGGTCACTAAAGTGATGAACGTATATTTGAACCCAAGTTGACTTAAGTACTAGAACTATTAAAGCACTATGACTATGACTTCATTTCCATTACCTGTGAAAGATAGGGAGGTGGTCTAACAAAAACCAAGTCCAAAGGGAAAAGATGTGACCAGCTAGGCTGAGTGTATGATTATCATCAGGAAAGCTGCAAGTAGGAGATCAAAGTGATAAGAGGGGGTATCTCCAAATAATGTACAAATCCCCCAATAAAAGAGCCAGCTGTAAATACCAACAAAATTCAGAAGCTGTGACACCAGTTCATGCCAATATTAATCATGTAAGAGCTCTGGTGCTCTTTCTATCTCTCCTAGCCTCTTTCCAATCCCAAAGGATCAGAATCCTGGATTCACAAAAAGCAGCAAACAAAAATAGAACAAATTAACCACGTGGCCTCCCATAGCAGAAAGCTGGACAGCTGCAGGCCTGCGATAAAACGGGAAAGGGGGTAGCTGTAACTTTGATTGATATTTACATTTTTTGGTATTCAGTGGATAAAACAATTAATGATTGAAAAGCCTTTTATTACCAAAATAAATTTTACTCAGGTGCAGGGTAAGCACTATGGTTTTTTGATTATCTACCATGAGTTCTGCATGATAAAATTAATGGGCATACTAGACTATAAGTTTCTTTTTTTTTTTTTTTGGCCACGCCTCACAGCTTGAGGGATCTTAGTTCCCCAACCAGGGATTGAACCCGGGCCCCAGCAGTGAAAGCACCGAGTCCTAACCACTGGACCGCCAGGGAATTCCGTAGACAAGTTTCTTGAAGCAAGGAACTCTATGTTGTATCTGCTACATCCCCTACCTTGTCAGTCTCCCCTCACCCCCACAAGCCAATTTGCATAAAGTGATTCCCCTGCTGGGTCAGACCCATTTAATCCTCAGTGCAGACCTGATGAGAGAAGCCAGTCTATCAAGTAGACCCACCCATATTTAAATAAAAATTATTTATGATTGACTATATTAAGTATTGATTATATATAGCAAACCCAGATGATAGGAAGTGCACAGTCATCTGGAGGAAAATTGTAGGTAGAAACTGTAAGCCAGTGCATTATGTATTATCAAAGATATGGTCAAGCTACCGAGGGAATACACTGAAAAATGAATCAACTCTGCCAGGAGGCTCAGTGAATGTTTACAAAAGAGAATTTCTGAGCTGAGTTTTCCAGGTATGAATAGTTGTATCAGATAGACAAGAGGAGTTTTCCAAAACAGAGAGAACATTTTCAAAGGACATATTTGTTAAAAATAAATATATTATAAGTGAAAATGTGATTTATTCAAGGACCCATAAGCTTAAGGCTGGGTCAGAGCATCTGTAAGAGAAAGAAAAAAAGACAGAGCTAGAAGGCAGACAGGAACCTCAGTATGGTAGCCCTGTATTGGTTGGGGAAAGACTATTTAATTGTTGATCTTTCTATGTCAAGGAAGGGTGTTTTCCACTCCCTACAAGTGCTGTAGAAAACCCAGCCAGGCACCATTTCCACTCTCATCCATTGTAATCCATTACCAGGGGAGGGGTTATTGCATCAGAACTGGACAGAAAAGATTTGATTTGACCCTGTGCATTTGCCCAAGTAGTGCCTAGAATTATGAATATCTTGACGACGTATTTCCAAGTTTCTTCTAATAATATGTTTTGCCACATATCATTGGATTCTGAAAAAATCAGGTTTAGAAGCAGAGCAAGCCATGTGATTTTCATCAGTCCAGATTCAGCAGTGGTGAAATTAATGCTGTATTTGATCTGTACCTGGATCCTCAGGTCCATTCCTCAAATCAGTTGGAACCAGTAAGATTGGAGAAATGGTTGGGAATATTTATCCTTTATCCCCTTACCTCTGTAATGCCAAGAGATTTGAACTGAGATTGTAAGCAAGATACAGACTTAGAACAATTTTTTAAAGGGGCCTAGTCTGGTGAGATTTGCCAAGACTACACAAATAATGAACTAGGTCATGAGGAAGTATTATTTGAGCGTATACTTTGAATGGTTCAGACTTTTGTAGGTGGAGATGGAGTGACATTTTAGACAGAGAGGAACAATAAGGGAAGGTGGAAATGATAGGTGTTTGTAAGTAATGTGATGGAAATTAATGTCACATTGCTGGAGAATGAGTATACATAGGGAGGAATTGGGAAATAAAGCTTTGAAAAGTAGATTTGTCTGGGGAAAGGAAAGCATGGAAACTAAGGGTTCATGTGTTTGGGGTCGGTAATGGGAAATCATTAGAAATAGTTACTTAATAAGATTTGTCAGTATTGAATAGCCCCACCATATCAAATATGATGCTGTGATATGTGTTTGAGTATTTGTGGGGTTTTTTTTTGTTGTCTGTTTGTTTATACTGTTAATGTTAAGAGGAACAAGGTAAGGCTGATATTCACTGATGTTTGAACTTAGGCAAGCCAAAATATATTTGTATGTGTACCTCTGTATGTATTTGTGTGTGTGTGTATGCAATAAAAAATAGCAAGCTATTTATAAATGTTCATTATTTTAGCAAGAATGTCCATGCTTAAACATTACAAAAATTATTTTCAGTCTCATTTGTTCTTTAAAGGAGGGACAAACTTTACCAGACTTCAGGATTCTCCAAATGTCTTGAGCTATTTTTTTTAAATGTCTTGGTTTTGGCAGGTCTCAAAGCCAGTTTGCCAAGTCCTTTTCCCCTTAATTTTTAAACCCACATGTATTCCAAGGGAAAGTTAATGCATACGTTTTTTATTCGTTTACACTTAACTCATCAAAAAAGTTTTAAGGACATTTGAAGTCCAACAAACCTTCAGAGTCTTTATTATTAAAACCTAGAAATTGTAATTAAATCCTGGAAACTCAAGATTGGTTTTTATTCAGAAATTAGGACGCCAAATCATGAGAGTTGAGAATTATTCTCAAGTGGCCACCACGTTAATTTCTTGACAACAAGAACTGAACTTACACAGGCAGAACTCAGACAATGCTGAACAACTGGGTTTCTGATACCTGAATGATTCTCCAT
The DNA here is from genome assembly GCF_059928025.1 of Delphinapterus leucas. Lineage (NCBI taxonomy): Eukaryota > Metazoa > Chordata > Mammalia > Artiodactyla > Monodontidae > Delphinapterus > Delphinapterus leucas. The sequence goes on from NC_143145.1 coordinate 11,472,509, forward strand.
GTGTGGGGATTCCTCCTTCATTGTCAATATTGCAGGAAATGGATCTTTGGATTTTTGATTAAAGGAGAGGTGAATTTTGGGGTCTAGCTTTCATTTTTGTATTAAGGAAAAAGTCAAATTTCTTACAATTTTCACAACTATGAAATGAGGGCACTGGGCTAGGTTCATGGTTCTCAACGTAGTACTTTTTGGCTTAAAGCGTTCTATGTAGTTGGTAAGGTGGAGGAGGATCCATGAACTATGTTTCAGTATTTCATAGGACATGGGAAAAATAATGAGATCGTTGTTTACTACTTTAAAATATATTGATGTCATCATGAATGTTCTGAATAATGTAAAAGGAAAAATAATACAGTAGTCTTTAAGAAATGGAGGTTAGTCATCGCAGTTGTTTTGTTTTTTTTTTTTAATGGAAGAGTTCTGTATTGTGAGGTAAATAAAACTGTTCATTGGTGGTAACAAATGATGCAAATCATTGGGATTTTTTAGGTCCCTTCCAGTTTTAAGGCTCATAAGTGCCATACTCTAATATTCAGAATATACTTTAAATAGAGGGTTTTTATGTAGCAAACATTTCTTGAAGATCTGAATTGAGGATCAATGCAACATGCCTTCCTGATTCTCATTCTGTGGAAAACATATAAAGTCAACTATATTAGAAAGTCCTTTAACCATCCATCACCAATTGCTTTGGCAAATTAACTGATGCTTTCTATCCTCTCTAAAAATTATTGACTAATGCCACTGGCATCTCAACATTCATAGCTATAAGCTACTCTTGAAACTGAGCAGGACCCTGTAGGGGATCCTGGGCACAGGGAACCCTTCTGTTCAGCCTCCATGAACTTCCCTGAGTTCCAAAGGGTAGATTCGAACAGTTGCTAATCAGGGAAGGGAAGGGATGCAGAGTCAAGGAAGGAACAGCCAAGAAACAATAGTACAGCCTTGGGGCAGGGTCCTGGTTCCACCCCAAAGGGCACACAAAAATATCTTTAAGCCCTTTAATAGAATTAAAACTCAACAAATGGAGGATGTCAGTACTCTCCATATCGGAGAAGACCAACTGAGGCCAAACTAAAGGAACCAGGGAAGCTCATCAAGAAGATTACCTGAGACCAGATTAAAGGAGTGAAGGCCCTGGACACACCCTAATCTTAGCAGTAACCCCACCCTTAAACTATTGCTATAAAACTCTTCATCAAATCTTCCCGGGTTGGTACACGGAGTTTTCAAGGGCAGGAGCCAGCTGTGTCCCCCTCTGCCTGGCAAAGCAATAAAGCTATTCTTTTCTACATCACCCAAAGCTCTATGTCCAAGATTCTTTTCAGCACCAGTGTACAGAGGCTGAGATTTTGGCCTCTCTCTCTGTCGCACACTTGCACTGTTGCTCCCCCTACTTGCTATATACATCCCAAAAGTCAGTTGTATCTGTTCCCAAACCTGTTTACGCCAGTTTTAGTTATAATTATGCATTTCAATTAAATATTATATAAATGGATAAAATATGAACATGGAAAGAGAATAATTTATGTTATGGTGCTAAGAAAACTAGGTGGAATGCTTTGGAAAAACTGAATAAGTACAAATTGCTTTTAAAAAGCAATTGAATTATGTAATCTAATCAAGTACAGGTAAAATAATTTTAAAAGACCAAGAAACCACAATGTAAGATCTAGAAAAGGTTTGTATCCAACTTGTTTCAAGAGTCTTCAAGTTTGACCTTCATTTTAAATAAAACAAAATAATAGATTATGCATGCTTTTTCTAGAAGAAAAGCAACATAACACTCCTCTTAATAGATTTGAGTTGAATGAGAAATACTTGGGTTCAAATAAAATTACTAACCAATAAATATATTTTAGTAAGCTTCCATTAAAATGAAATGTTTAAGATACACATGCATCATGCTTTCCTTATTTTTACTAACTTTTTAATTATCCAGCCAACTATGATACTGATATTATAGGAGAAGAAGAATTGTATTATAGTTTTTGTCCCCTGAACCATGAGCCTATATCATTACTAACTTTCACCTTTGCAATAACTATCCTTTCCTACTGTCTTTTGGATGTGTTTCTGGATGTCTCTCTTTCCTTTTACTGCCAGGCAGATAAGTCATGTCTAGGCTCCAGCAGATACTTTTTCCAAATAGTCCATAAATTTATTTCCCTAAGACACCCTCCAATCCACGATTATTTTGTACTTTTCCCATTTTCTCTTTGTCAGCATTTCTGTGTCCTGTAAACTCATGATTGGGAAGGACTGTTTGCAGTCTTTACTGAATCAAGAATCAGAAACAAGGGGATATAAATGTTTCCGTAAACAACCACTGCAAAATCAAAGAAAGGATAAAACATGATGGTAAACACAGAACTAGGAAAAGGATGAAACCCATTCAAATTTGAGTAATGCAACTGACAAGCTTTGTGACCTTGGATAAGTCGTTTAAATTCATGAGCCTACATTTCCTCATTTGCAGATGAACTTTGGAAGGCTGTGTGATAAACCTTCAAGAACCTCTGCAGAAAACAAATTAACAAATAAACAAACAGATCTACTATAGGAGGAGGTTCTTTAACTATAAGTCACCATGATTTGTTCAGTAGGAACTAAATAACCCTGACCACCACAGACTAAACTGGAGAATAGGGTTTAAGTCAAGAGCCTAGACTGGCAAATGTCCCTTGTGGAAACCTAGAAGGAAAGCTCTACTGAACAAGGATACTCTTCCCTGCATGGTGACCAACGGCCCAGTTTGATCCTCTTTCTTGGGCATGACTGTGAGGCTGGAGCAGAGATGAGGAGCAAGTGAACTGTAAGAACAGCAGGACAAAGGAGTTGATTTGGGGCTATTAGATCAATGATGATGATTCCAATGTTTTCCCATTTCCCCCACTGATACTTAGTTCTTCAACTATTAGGAAAATTTTGGTTCATGTCCTTGTTGAGAAGAAAGAAATTTCCTCTACACTTTGAAGTTTTTCTGGCTGGTCTAAGAACTAAATTGACATGAGAAAGATTAACAGTAGAAAATCCCACTTAAGTTTAAGAACATGTATACATGGGAGAGACGTAGGAAAACTGAGTAACTCATTAAAATGGCCAAAACCCTCACCTTAAATACCATCTTCAGCTAAAGACAAAGGATGTTGGGGGTAGTGGTTTGGGACTTCAAAGGGGAGGAAGTGCAGAAGGGGAGAGGCAGCATGTGAAAAGGAGGGCCTCTGGAGTGTGGAGTTTGGAGGAAGACTGAGGCTCCTCTGCTTCCCTGAAGCACATGCTTCTCCCCATTCCTTTGCCAATCTACATGACCAGAGAACAAATACAACTCAGATCTGTAGAGCACATTGGGGTCTCAAGGACAATAAGTGGTGGGATGAGGACCAGCACTGCTAGCTCCAAGTTCAGTGCAATTCCTACTATACCTTAAGTGCACAGAGGAATTATCGAAATGTAGCACATCATCCTTGCCTCAAGGGGCATAATGACTATTATAAGAGCCATGACTTATGTATGAAAAGTTAAACAAGACCTTCAAGATGGAGGAGGGGTAAGACGTGCAGATCACTTTACTCCCCACAGATACATCAGAAATACATCTACACATGGAACAACTCCTACAGAACACCTACTGAATGCTGGCAGAAGACCTCAGACTTCCCAAAAGCCTCAGGAACAGTGGATTAAATCTCCACAATCAACTTGATGTACCCTGCATCTCTGGAATACCTGAATAGATAACGAATCATCCCAAAATTGAGGCCATGGACTTTGGGAGAAACTGTAGAATTGGGTTTTGCTTTCTGCATCTAAAATTTGTTTCTGGTTTTATGTTTATCTTAGTTTAGTATTTAGAGTTTATTATCATCGGTAGATTTGTTTATTTGGTTGCTCTCTTCCTATATATATATAAAATATATATATATTTTATATATATATACACACATATATATATATACACGTATATATACACACACATATATATATATGCATATACACACAAATTTTTTTTCCTTTTTCTCTTTTTGTGAGTGTATGTGTTTGTTTCTTTGTGTGATTTTGTCTATACAGCTTTGTTTTTACCATTTGTCCTAGGGTTCTGTCAGTCCATTTTGGTTTTTTCTCTTGTATTTCTTTTTAAGCATACATTTTAGTGCTTCTCATCATTGGTGGATTTCTTTTTTGTTTTGGTTGCTTGCTTCTTTCTTTTTTTTTAACTTTTTAATTTTTAAATTTTTAATAGTTTTTTTATTTTAGTAACTTTATTTTATTTTATTTTTTCTTTCTTTCTTCTTTTCCCCCCTTTCTTCTGAGCCATGTGGCTGACAGGGTCTGGGTGCTCCGGCTGGCTGTCAGGCTGGAGCCTCTGAGGTAGGAGAGCTGAGTTCAGGACAATGGTACACCAGAGACCTCTCAGCTCCATGTGATATCAAATGGAGAAAGCTCTCCCAGAGATCTACATCTCAATGCTAGGACCCAGCTACACTCAACGACCAGCAAGCTACAGTGCTGGACACCCTATGCCAAACAACTAGCAAGACAGGAACACAACCCCACCCATTAGCAGAGAGGCTGTGCAAAATCATAATAAGGTCACAGACACCCCAAGACACACCACCGGACATGGTCCTGCCCACCAGAAAGACAAGATCCAGCCTCATTCACCAAAACACAGGCACCAGTCCCCTCCATCAGGAAGCCTACACAACTCACTGAACCAACCTTAGCCACTGGGGGCAGACACCAAAAACAACGGGAACTACGGACCTGCAGCCCGTGAAAAGGAGATCCCAAACACACTAAGTTAAGCAAAATGAGAAGACAGAGAAATATGCAGCAGATGAAGGAGCAAGGTAAAAACCCACCAGACCAAACAAATGAACAGGAAATAGGCAGTCTACCTGAAAAAGAATTCAGAGTAATGACAGTAAAGATGATCCAAAATCTTGGAAATAGAATGGAGAAAATACAAGAAACGCTTAACAAGGATCTAGAAGAACTAAAGAGCAAACAAACAATGATGAACAGCACAATAAATGAAATTAAAGATTCTCTAGAAGGAAGCAATAACAGAATAACTGAGGCAGAAGAACGGATAAGTGACCTGGAAGATAAAATAGTGGAAATAACTACTGCAGAGCAGAATGAAGAAAAAGGAGTGAAAAGAATTGAGGACAGTCTCAGAGACCTCTGGGACAACATTAAATGCGCCAACATTCGAATTATAGGGGTCCCAGAAGAAGAAGAGAAAAATAAAGGGACTGAAGAAATATTTGAAGAGATTATAATTGAAAACTTCCCTAATATGGGAAAGGAAATATGCAATCGAATCCAGAAAGCGTGGAGAGTGCCATACAGGATAAATCCAAGGAGAAACATGCCAAGACACATACTAATCAAACTATCAAAAATTAAATACAAAGAAAAATATTAAATGCAGCAAGGGAAAAGCAACAATTAACACACAAGGGAATCCCCATAATATTAACAGCTGATCTTTCAGCAGAAACTGTGCGAGCCAGAAGGGTGTGGCTGGACATTTAAAGTGATGAAAGGGAAAAGGCTACAACCAAGACTACTCTACCCAGCAAGGATCTCACTCAGATTCGAGGGAGAAATTAAAACCTTTACAGATAAGCAAAAGCTAAGAGAATTCAGCACCTCAAACCAGCTTTACAACAAATGCTAAAGGAACTTCTCTAGGCAGGAAACACAAGAGAAGGAAAAGACCTACAACAATAAATCCAAAACAATTAAGAAAATGGTAATAGGAACATACATATCAATAACTACCTTAAATTAAATGGATGAAATGCTCCAACCAAAAGACGTAGACTGGCTGAATGGATACAAAACAAGATCCATATATATGTTGTCTACAAGAGTCCGACTTCAGACCTAGGGACGCATACAGACTGGAAGTGAGGGAATGGAAAAAGATATTCCGTGCAAATGGAAATCAAAGGAGAGCTGGAGTAGCAATTCTCATATCAGACAAAACAGACTTTAAAATAAAGACTATTACAAGAGACAAAGAAGGACACTACAAAATGATCAAGGGATCAATCCAAGAAGAAGATAGAACAATTGTAAATATTTATGCACCCAACAGAGGAGCACCTCAATACATAAGGCAAATGCTAACAGCCATAAAAGGGGAAATCGACAGTAACACAATAATAGTGGAGGACTTTAACACCCCACTTTCACCAATGGACAGATCATCCAAAATGAAAATAAATAAGGAAACACAAGCTTTAAACAATACATTAATCAAGATGGACTTAATTGATATTAATAGGACATTCCATCCAAAAACAACAGAATACACTTTCTTATCAAATGCTCATGGAACATTCTCCAGGTCAGATCATATCTTGGGTCACAAATCAAGCTTTGGTAAATTTAAGAAAATTGAAATCGTGTCAAGCATCTTTTCTTACCACATCACTATGAGACTAGATATCTATCACAGGGAAAAATCTGTAAAAAATACAAACACATGGAGGCTAAACAATACACTACTAAATAACCAAGAGATCACTGAAGAAATCAAAGAGGAAATCAAAAAATACCTAGAAACAAATGACAATGAAAGCATGATGACCCAAAATCTCTCAGATGCAGCAAAAGCAGTTCTAAGAGGAAAATTTATAGCAATACAATCCTACCTCAAGACACAAGAAACATCTCAAATAAAGAAGCTAACCTTATACCTAAAGAAATTAGAAAAAGAACAACCAAAAAAACCCGAAGTTAGCAGAAGGGAAGAAATCAAAAAGATCAGATCAGAAATAAATTTTAAAAAAATGAAGGAAACGATAGCAAAGATCAATAAAACTAAAAGCCGGTTCTATGAGAAGATAAACAAAATTGATAAACCAGTAGCCAGACTCATCAAGAAAAAAAGGGAGAAGATTCAAATGAATAGAACTAGAAATGAAAATGGAGAAGTAACAACTGACACTGCAGAAATACAAAGGATCATGAGAGATGACTACAAGCAACTATATGCCAATAAAACGGACAACCTGGAAGAAATGCACAAATTCTTAGAAATGCACAACCTTCCAAGACTGAACCAGGATGAAACAGAAAATATAAACAGACCAATCACAAGCACCGAAACTGAAACTGTGATTAAAAATCTTCCAACCAACAAAAGCCCAGGACCCGATGGCTTCACAGGAAAATCCTATCAAACATTTAGAGAAGAGCTAACACCTACCCTTCTCAAACTCTTCCAAAATATAGCAGAGGGAGGAACACTTCCAAACTCATTCTACAAGGGCATCATCACCCTGATACCAAAACCAGGCAAAGATGTCAACAAAAAAGAAAGCTACAGGCCAATATCACTGATGCACATAGATGCAAAAGTGCTCAACAAAATACTAGCAAACAGAATCCGATAGCACATTAAGAGGATCATATACCATGCTCAAGTGGGGTTTATCCCAGGAATACACGGATTCTTCAATATATGCAAATCAATCAGTGTGATAAACGATATTAACAAACTGAAGGAGAAACATCATATGATCATCTCAATAGATGCAGAAAAAGCTTTGACAAAATTCAACACCCATTTATGATAAAAGCCCTCCAGAAAGTAGGCACAGAGGGAACTTACCTCAACATAATAATGGTCATATATGACAAACGCACAGTCAACATCTTTCTCCATGGTGAAAAACTGAAACTAGTTCCACTAAGATCAGGAACAAGACAAGGTTGCCCACTCTCACCACTATTATTCAACGTAGTTTTGGAAGTTTTAGCCACAGCAGTCAGAGAAGAAAAAGAAATAAAAGGAATCCAAATCAGAAAAGAAGATGTAAAACTGTCATTGTTTCAGACAACATGTTACTATACACAGAGAATCTTAAAGATGCTACCAGAAAACTACTAGAGCTAATCAATGAATTTGGTAAAGTAGCAGGATACAAAATTAATGCACAGAAATCTCTGGCATTCCTATACACTGGTGATGAAAAATCTGAAAAAGAAATTAAGGAAACACTCCCATTTACCACTGCAACAAAAAGAATAAAATACCTAGGAATAAACCTACCTAAGGAGACAAAAGACCTGTACACAGAAAACTATAAGACACCGATGAAAGAAATTAAAGATGATACAAACAGATGGAGAGACATACCATGTTCTTGGATTGGAAGAATCAACATTGTGAATATGACTATACTACTCAAAGCAATCTACAGATTCAGTGCAATCCCTATCAGACTACCAATGGCATTTTTCACAGAACTAGAATAAAAAATTTCACAATTTGTTTGGAAACACAAAAGACCTCGAATCGCCAAAGCAATCTTGAGAAAGAAAAATGGAGCTGGAGGAATCAGCCTCCCAGACTTCAGACTATACTACAAAGATACAGTAATCAAGACAGTATGGTACTGGCACAAAAACAGAAATATAGATCAATGGAACAGGATAGAAAGCCCAGAGATAAACCCACGTACCTATGGTCACCTTATCTTTGATAAAGGAGACAAAAATATACAGTGGAGAAAAGACAGCCTCTTCAATAAGTGGTCCTGGGGAAACTGGACAGCTACATGTAAAGGAATGAAATTAGAACATTCCTTAACACCATACACAAAAATAAACTCAAAATGGATTAAAGACCTAAATGTAAGGCCAGGCACTAGAAAACTCTCAGAGGAAAACAGAGGCAGGACACTCTATGACATAATTCATAGCAAGATCCTTTTTGACCCACCTCCTAGAGAAATGGAATTAAAAACAAACGTAAACAAATGGGACCTAACGAAACTTAAAAGCTTTTGCACAACAAAGGAAACCATAAACAAGACCAAAAGACAACCCTCAGAATGGGAGAAAATATTTGCAAATGAAGCAACTGACAAAGGATTTACAAGCAGCTCATGCAGCTCAATATCAAAAAGCAAACAACCCAATCCAAAAATGGGCAGAAGCCCTAAATAGACATTTCTCCAAAGAAGATATACAGATTGCCAACAAACACATGAAAGGATGCTCAACATCACTAGTCATTAGAGAAATGCAAATCAAAGCTACAGTGAGGTATCACTTTACACCGGTCGGTATGGCCATCATCAAAAAATCTAGAAACAATAAATGCTGGAGAGGGTGTGGTGAAAAGGGAACCCTCCTGCACTGTTGGTGGGAATGTAAATTGATACAGACACTATGGAGAACAGTATGGAGGTTCCTTAAAAAACTAAAAATAGAACTACCATAGGACCCAGCAATACCACTACTGGGCATATACCAAGAGACAACCGTAATTTAAAAAGAGTCATGTACTACAATGTTCACTGCAGTACTATTTACAATATCTAGGACATGGAAGCAACTAAGTGTCCATCGACAGATGAATGGACGAAGATGATGGGACAGATATATACAATGGAATATTACTCAGCCATAAAAAGAAACGAAATTGAGTTATTTGTAGTGAGGTGGATGGACCTGGAGTCTCACCCCCATGTTTCCCTAATTTGGTATTGGCCGTGAGTGATGCTTTTTCTTTTTAATTAATAAATTTATTTATGTATTTTTGGCTGTGTTGGGTCTTCGTTGCTGCGTGCGGGCTTTCTCTAGTTGCAGCGAGCAGGGGCTACTCTTTGTTGAGGTGTACAGGCTTCTCATCGCAGTGCCTCTCTTGCTGCGGAGCACGGGCTGTAGGCGCGAAGGCTTCAGTAGTTGTGACTCATGGGCTCTAGAGCGCAGCCTCAGTAGTTGCAGCACACGGGCTTAGCTGCTCCGCAACATGTGGGATCTTCCCGGACCAGGGATCGAACCCACGTCCCTTGCATTAGCAGGCAGATTCTTAACAACTGTGCCACCAGAGAAGTCCCAAACTTTAGTTTCGTTAGGTGGAAAAGAAACAGTTTCTAAACTGATCATAAAACACTTCTCTCCTGGAGGAAGCTTAAGTTATCCCGAAGACAGGAGGAGATCTGTACCATTCAGATCTCTCCCACTCCATTCTCCCATCATCTTAATCATTTGTAATGTTGGCATGATCAGGTAGCCTCAGTCCATACCAGAAAGGTGTGGCTCATTTTCAGCTTGAGGCATATCCTCAGTAAACATGAAAATTGACCTGGTAGAGGAGCTGATGTCCCTGCGTGTCTGTAGGGACAAGTCACCTTCTCCCTGGCCCCAGGGGAAAGAGAGAGGGAGTGTGGAAGGAACTGGTAGGAGAATGAAAGGCAGCTCAGTGGGTGGGCAGGATGGAATCCGGGAGCTAAGACCTCAGTCACTTTAGAAGAACATCTTTTGCTGAATTGAGAACAGCCTCTTGTGGGTGCTGGTTCTGACTCCTTTGGTTGCCTGGCACAATTTGTCCCTGGTGATACAGATGCCAAACTTGAAGCTTGTTGTTATTATAAGAAATTGAGGGTCGGCTTTTACTGCATTGCTAGTTTCCAAGAAATAAATCTGTTTTTGGCAACTAAAGGATAGTGCTTTAAGAGAGTCTGGTTTAGGAATATTTGGAGAGCACCCTGCCTTGTTGGTTTATATTTTCATGCATGTATTCTCTCTTACTCTCTACTCTTTTCCTTCTGCATCATCCACTGTACACACACACAAACTTGGTACACACAGCCTGGACAAAGTCTCCCTCTCTCTCTCTCTCAAGCACATACACACACACCCTAAAGATTACAGACGTACATCTGTGATCAACATATCAATACCCAGGGACAGATGGGCCAAATCTGACGTATCTACCCAGTCCCAACAGTTGTAACAGTTGTGATACGAGGCGTGTTGCTTTTTCTCTGGAATCTGGAGGATCCACCGAACAGCTAAAGTCTTCATTTCCTCAGCCTGTTTCCCTAGGATGGCATCAGGGCAGCAGAGTTCAGAGTCTGAAAGCCTGACTCATTCTTGGCTCCAGGCCAACTCTCAACCTTATACTGACTTGTCAAAATGGGACCTGGGACAAAAATCACTCAATCAACTCTCCACAGGTATCCTCCAACTTCTTGACTTCTCTTGGATCCTGTCTTCTTCAGGATGCACAAACAGAAAGAATCCTTTTCCTCCTGATTCAAACTGGGCATAAAGGCAGAGCAGGTGGTACTGTTGAGTTAAGTAGTAACAAAACACAGAGTACGACTTGTTTTCAAAAATAAATGGCTCGGGCTTCCCTGGTGGCGCAGTGGTTGAGAGTCCGCCTGCCGATGCAGGGGACACGGGTTCGTGCCCGGGTCCGGGAAGATCCCACATGCCGCGGAGCGGCTGGGCCCGTGAGCCATGGCCGCTGAGCCTGCACGTCCAGAGCCTGTGCTCCGCAGCGGGAGAGGCCACAGCAGTGAGAGCCCCACGTACTGCAAAAAAATATATATAAAATAAAAATAAATAAATAAACAAATGGCTCTTCTCAGAAGGTACAATCTAATAGGACTGACAGAAGTCAAAGTCAAATTCAGGGAAATTGCTTTATTAGCAGTCAAGCAAGCTAGCCATTTCCCTCGAACTAGGCTGCAAAGAATTTAGAGGATCTACACTCCTATTTCTCCTGGTACAAAAGCTGATATGTCTCCTAGAAGAAAGCAAATAATAACAATCAATCCCAGCTTGTCTGTATCACATGTTGCTTTTCATATTTCTCATACCTGTTCTCACAAAATCCTCTTAATCAAGGATCAAAGGAGCCAGAGAATTCGTATTCATTTTTCTGTTGAGAATAGTAAGGGTCCACAATTTTCAGTGATTTTCCCAAGGTCAAAGAAATAGTAAGCGCTATATACAAGGCTCAGTCCTATTGATTACTCATTTATGCATGCAAATCTACTTTATTTGGATCCTTTTATGCTTTATTTATTATGTTCTGTGCCTAGGGAACGCCACACTGAATAAGACCATCAGAATCCCTGCTTTCACTGGGTTTACAATTTAGGAAATAGAGACAGGTGATTAAACAATGACAATAAAGTACAATGAAAGGGGGACTGACTATGGAGGTGACATAAGGACATTAGGATCTTGTAATCGAGCCTGGAGGAGGAGATGGGGAGGACATGGGGAAAGAAATGTGTTCTTGGAAGATGCAATACCTCAACTGAGATCAGAAAAATCAGGGGAAATTATTGTGGCAGAAATTGGAAGCTGAGGAGGAGAAACCGAGGAAGAGGAACCGTATTCCATACAGGGGAGAGCAGATATGTGAAGACCAGGAATTAAGTCAAATTACGGCAGGCTGGAGGACCAGACAGGCGTTTGGGATGGGTGGAGCTAAGTACGGGAAGGGGTGAACGCTGGGGACGTGGCACAAGAGGAAGGCAAGGCCTGCAAGTATGGAACCTCACGACCACCTTCAGTAAAGGAGTTTGAACTATGCCTTAAGGGTAATGGGGACCACTGAAGGTTGTACTGGAGGGCAACAGGTTGAAAAATGGCTCGCAGAGGATTAAAATTAGAGGCTGCAAGTCCAGTTAGAACCTGCTGAAGTAGTCCAAGATTTGGATTTAGGTAATGGGGATTTGAGAGAATGGGATAGATTCCAATGACATCAAGAAGTTAAATCCAACAGGATTTGTGGAATGACTGAATTAAGTGAATTGGAATAAAAGAGACGGAGTCAAGATGACTCAGATATTTGTCAGGCTACGGAGATGATGAGGTGGTTGCCTTACTATTTTCTCCACACACTCAGGGTCTGTGGGATATGGCTTCTCCCTTTGATTACTGATGATTCCCACCTCTGGCCTGATGGTAAGAGTCACCATTCCAATGGAAGAGTCCTATGAGTGGCATCCAGGAAGGACATCATTCCAGTCAACCTTAAATTGCTTGTAGATTGGATTTAAAGACAGAATATACAGAAGAAATTCACTTCCCCTGGAACAGGCTTTCGGTGTATATTGAGGAGATTTTGGTCTCCATGTAAAAGTATTAAGGTCCTCTTCCTTCTTGATGCAGTAAGACCCCCGTCAACCACCAAATCCAGGAAACTGCAAGGCCACTCTGAATCCTTGACTTGGACTAAAGATAGATTTTTTTAGTTTTTAAATTTTTTAACTTTTTATTTTATATTAGAGCACAGTTGATTAACAATGTTGTGTTAGTTTCAGGTGTACAGCAAAGTGATTCGGTTATACATATACATGTATCTATTCTTTTTCAAATTCTTTTCCCATTTAGGTTATTACAGAATATTGAGCAGAGTTCCCTGTGCTATACAGTAGGTCCTTGTGGGTTATCTATTTTAAATATAGCAGTGTGTACATGTCAATCCCAAATTCCCAATCTATCCCTCCCCCCACCCTTCCCCCCCGTATCCATGAGTTCATTCTCTAGATTTTTCAAAATGTCAGAGCTAAAGAGGATTCTAAAACTCATCAGGTCCCATCCTTTCATGTAAACGAAGAGGAAGGCCTAGAGAGATGAAATGAACTTCTCAGTGTCTCGTGGAAATCAACGAAAAAATCATCACTAAAACTTAGTTTTTAAAATTCTAGACCAATGTTATTCTTAAATTAACACCAAAGGATATTTATTATGTCTACTATGCACTACGAATTATATTCCGTGGTTACTGCACACTCTCTCTAAAAGGTAGGGATTGTGTTTTCAATCAAAACTGAGGCTTAGCTGATTCACTTTGTTATAAAGCAGAAACTAACACACCACTGTAAAGCAATTATACTCCAATAAAGGTGTTAAAAAAAAACAAACTCAGGCTTCAAAACGTTAGACATCTGACAACACAAAACTGCCCTAGCTTTCGGTTGAATTCATATAACTGCAAATTCCACGTTCATTCCACTATATCCTACTGCCTCTCACAATCTTCATAATTAAGGAAAAGTCTCTAATGAAAATGTTGCAGATTAGATCCCGGTTCAGGGTACAAGGGTCATACAGTGCCAAGGAGAATCACTAACCCTTTCCTCCCAACAGTCTTCCGTGGGAGCTGAGCACCCCTCAGCTGTTGCTGGAGACCTGAGTATTTATGACAAATGTAAAATACCAAACCTTCTCCCCAAGAGCTTATTGTTTCGTGTAATCTCAAGACAGTGAATTGAGAACACAGCATGAATCTAAATTGACCTTTTTTTTTCATTATGAGAGCAAGTTGTAATTTCTTATAATCTTTCCAGTTTATGGCCTTGCCTTTTGTGTCTTTATTGGACAAAACCTTTTTCTTAAGATAAAAGGTTATTTAAGGAGGTTTCTCTCTTCTTAGTCCATATGGTCTAGCCTACCGCAGTTTCCAGTGAGAGAGTGGACTGGCTGTTCCTCTGAACACTTCAGCCACATTGTTTTGGCACACAGGCCACATGAGGCCCTAAGAGGGCTACAGCCATTTTTGGCATGACTCAATACTCTGACGTATTAGGGCCTCCTCTCAGTGGCCATTACATTAGGAAAAAATTTACAGCTCATGATCAACAGCTGTTCCTCTAAATAAAACAATGTAGTTTATTCTTTTCCCTTTAGCATGCCAGAGTCCCATGCTGTGTGAGACCAGTACTTGCACTTGGCATTCTATGGAAACTACTTAATCCTTGAAAACACATGGGAAATTCAGTCATTTGTTCGCTTGTTCATTTGTGAGTGCGTTCATCTGTTCCCCCAACCCACTTATCCTTGCATGTATTCAGTCATTCATTTGCTTGCTCTGTGCTTATTCTTTATTTTATTGTTGCAAAAATAACGGTATATATGTGTGTGTGTGTGTGCGTATGTTGCCATTTTAACATTTTCAAGTGTACAGTTCAGTGTCATCAATTTCCTTCACACTTGTGTGTAACCATCATATCTGTTTCTAAAACTCTTTTATCACCTCAAACAGAAACTCTGTAACCACTTTCTTTGCTTATTCTTTATTATTTTATTCAATAAGTATTTATTAGGGACCTATATTGGCCAAAGTTCTATATGAGGTTATGTGGGAAGATATAAACCTTAACCTTTTATGATTTGATATGAATGAACTGAAACTCTGACGGGAATATATGTGCCCTCCAGTAGCCCAGAGCCTTCACCACCATTCCCTTCTCAGAATTCCTGTCCTCAATAGTGCCTTGAACTTCAGGTAACATTCCAGAGTAAGTAGGACAAAGTACAAACTCACCAATTTGGTTTGGTCCTTCTGATTTTGCCTTAACTACCTCCCTAACCCCAGCTCCCAGCACCAGTTTTTACTTTATAATTTGGTCAAGCAGAGAAAGGAGCAATTAAAAATCGATCAATAACCAAAGCCTCATCATATCAACAAAAAAAGCAACAATAAAACCACCAGCTCTACCAAGATACAGTCCTTAATCATAAATCCCCAGCACTTGGGCAACTTTTAATACCTCTGGTTCTTAGTGAAAAATCTTTGTAACCACCTTCTTATAGATAAACTGAAAATCTGACTCAGAATTTTAGCTATTAAGCACCCCATTCTAGGTCTCCAAGAGAAGCATGGCAAAATGATGAGAAAAATCTGGGCTGCCAGAGAGTGGCTTTACGAAGGGTGCGGTCATTCTAAGTGAAGTACAGGAAATTCTTCTGGAGTCACAGGGAAATCATTACTGAAGACAGAGGGAAGATAATATATCAAAGGTTGAAATGCTGGCTTTAGAGGCAAACAAATGGCTGATTCACACCCTAGCTCTGATACTAAATACATTTGTGTATGTGGCGGATCACATGACTTCTCTGAGCCTCAGTTTCTCCGCCTGTAAAAATCAAAGAGTGGTAATGATTAATGATACCTACCTGATGTATTAATAAATGGATACGGTAATAGTGAAGGCAGAGTAAAATAATCTTGTCTTACATTTGTTGAATGCTTTCCATGTGCTAGGCATTGCTGTAAACCCTTCACGCGTATGTATTTATTGATCATGGCAACACCATGATGTGTGTATCAGGATCATCCCCGTTTTTCAGGTGAGGAGCAGTGGTACAGAGAGCTGAAGTAACTGGCGAAGGCCACTCTGCTAGTATGTGACAGAACTTCACACAGACCTAAGTTCTGGCTCCAAATCTTAGCCATACACATCTACACCCTAAGAGCGTTTAGCAAATACAAAAACTCCTATAATCTTACTGTAAACTTACACTGTCTCTTCTTTAGGTTAAGGCAAAGGTGTTCTAATTCTCCTTGCTGTCTCCAAATCCATCTTTCTCAAAGTGAACTTTATGAAGAGCAGAGGCAATCTGGTCACTCCAGTCTTCAAAATTCTTCAAGAGTTCCTCCTCACGTTCGGAATGTCTAGGCAACTGACCATGCCACTCAGGGCTTTCAAGATCTGGCACCAACTATCTTTTCAACCTCCCCTTCAAAGCCAGTTCACCATCCAGCCATACTGGAGTACACATGGCCCCTTTACATCTTCATGCACACTTGTCCCTCTGTTTGAAATTTCTTCCCTCTTCTTTGACTCAACAGCCCACCCATTCTCCCAAAGACAGGCTGAACATTTGTTCTCTCTTGTCATCTTCCTTGACTCTCCTAAGTCACATGTATATATGTGTCTTCTTTTCCAAAAACGTATTTTAGACATTTCTCTAACATGATGCCCTCATGAGTTGCAATTATGTTTACAAATCGGATTCCCTTCTAATCTGTAAGCTCTTTAGGATAAAGACTATTCTCATAGCCTTCTTTGTATCTTTTGGTTGTAAGAAAGTAAAGTGTCTCAAATTACCTTTAAAAACACATATATTTAACTGAAAATTCTACACATGTAAAATGGCTTCGGTTAGGCTGGTTATAAATTTTCTTACAGTGTAATCAAAATCAGATTCCAAACTTTCTTTTCTCCAATTGTCATCTTCCCTTCCCCTCTATAATATACGTTTTTCAGACCTCTCTCCTTATAGATATAAAATGAATTGCAGTAACTTCTAGGCTCACATCCAGGATTCTCAGGAAAAAAAAAACTTCTTATCACTGATTTTAATTGGGTTGTGCTTTCAATCTATGAAGCTAGAAGTATATACTGATTGGCTTAAACTTAATTTACATGGTCCAATTTTCAGCAAAATATGGATTCCCTCCAGAACCACTGAGATAGGAGAGGGACTGCAGTGATCCCCAGAAGAAAACTAGAATATTTTCTGAATACGGAAAAGATAAACTTGTGCTGAGCAAAATGTACACACAACATGCACGCACACACAGAGGCACACACATACACAGATACTGCTGTTTTCTTAATTTTACTGTCAATCATGCTCAGTAAATGATAATGGATAAGTGAATGTATATCTGTCTGATGCATATGTACAGAGAATAGAGAGCAAAGTAGAGACCAATAAGCCATTTTTTTTCCCCAGAAAGAAGATGCTACTTCAGTCAGACTATGCTCTGCTATCCTTTCTACTCAAGGTTTGGCACTAAATGAGTGGTTCCAGATCTACTAATTAGATATACCATTTTCCTTCATGCTGAAGAATACTTGAAGACTGCTTTCTTTTTTCAAATGCAACTTTTTATACTATATGATTCTCCCCATGAGTCATTGGGACTTGAGGTTATTATAATTTAATAAAAAACTAATAATTCAATGTTAACTTTTGGGGAAGACTTTTATTCTTGGTTTCTATTTCTTTCCACTACCCCATCTCATAGTCACCACATTTTTGTTTCAAAAGTGCTTTCTTAACTAATATCTAGTAGATGCCTTTAACAGCAGTCTATACATACATTGTCTCATTTTGTTTTATCATCTCAGCTCTTTTTAATAGACAATCTGATTCATTCATTCAGCCATTCATTCAACCTACACATATTTTTAAGGACTATATACACAGCTAGTCACCAGAGGAACAATGACAAACATGATATATTTCTTTGCCTTCAAGGAACTTACAATCTAGTAAGTGAAACAAGCAAGAAAGCAGGTAGTATCACTAGAGTGTACAGAGTTCACTTCAGTTGCTGTGAGACCACATCATAGCCAAGTACTTCAATCCAAGGGGGTGAGGGAAGACCTGACAGAAGAAGTAAAACCTAATTTAATACTTTCCTCATTTTATAAATTAGGAAGGTATATTTCTGAGAGGATACATGACATGTTGAAGGCCACAGTGCTATAAAGTGATAGAACCAAGAGACAAACTAAGTTTTCAACATCCCAACCATCCCCTGTATATTAAATAATAACCTTTGAATCACAAGTTATTTGCCTGAATAAAAACTGTATGAAAATAAAAAAGAAACAATGAGCAAAAGCAGATAAACAATAGAGAGCTTAACACAGATCCACCCACCAGCCCACAATGGCACTCCTTGAAGGATAAATGGGATTTCACATGGTGAAGCAGGCCGAGAATGTCGTGAGCAAAGGCAAAGGCCAGCAGGACAGGGTATTTGGGGAACCCTGGGCTAACCTTTCCCTTAAGGGGTTTAACAAATATGAGGGTGAAAAACTGGTTTATGTTCAAAAGACCAAACTTTGAAAGGCCTTGGAGACTGCTAACATGTTCACATGGAATTCTGCATATTCTGAGACATTATTAACGTTTTTAAGCAGGGGAGAGGCAAGATATGCCTTGAGTTCTAAGAAAACAGCCAGAGGCAGAAGAGACATTGGATTCAGAAGTAGACTGATATATAGAGAGCTGATAGATGGTAAATAGATTATACGTAGATACTGTCTGGTTTCTGATAGTTTTTTCTTCTTTGATACTAAAATCAATAACAACAAACCACTAAAGTATAAAAAAATATGAAATCTTAGAAGTCTTCAAGTATTCATCGCTAATGAGCATCTAGGCAGAGACTTTTGATCCTGAAGCAGCACTGTTTTAGCTATTCCTCTGTATTTAAAGTGTGATCATGTAAATATATGGTAATAAGCAAAGTGATTCTGGTAATCACATATACACATCCAATTTAATGATTGTGTATACAGTATATCTTAACCTCTATTAGAAAATATGACGAAAGCATCAAACCAGTGATTGCACAGATATTAGCTAGTGTTATGAGATAATCAGGTTCATAGAGCGCAGAGTGGGTGCTTGGGTGACATATAAATTTGGCAAAATTGTGAATCTGATGCGTAAATGTCTGAAGCTTGGGCGACAGTGATCCAGTGTAGACTATTTTAGTTATGTGTCTGCATCCTCATAATGCAGTGAGCAGCAAACCTGGAACTGGAGAGAGAGGAGGCTTCCAGCTCTAAAGCTAATGTTCTTGAAACACCCCATGTCCTTCAAATACTTGATTTAACAGCTGAGGAAAGTAAGTGTCAAAACAGGGTGACCAAATTTGCCTGAGAGTGTTAATACAGAGAGACCCAAAGAGGCTGTAGAAAGTCTGCCCTAGTTGGTCATTCTCAGAAGACTATCTTTAAACAGATAAACATGATGTCATCTGTGTGGTAAAATCGAAGGATTAATTACATGTTCATTGAATTAATATCTAAATGCCTAAGTTTTTCATATTCATTGGTATTGAGCAGTATAAGCATTTTAAAGACTGTTTTATTAATTTTTTTTCCTTTTACCCCATTATGGTTTCTTTGAATCCTCTCTGTAGCATGTTTTATATTCTGTTTCCTAGTAGTTTTTTAACTTCAAGTTCCTTGAAGTTAGGAACCTTATCGTTAATTTTATTTTTATGTATTCTATGGTTTGGGATAGGCCTTGAACCAATGGATGCTCAACCTACATGTTGAATCTCACCCAAAATCTTACAAATCCTCCAATTTTCACAAATTATATGATTAATGCATTCCTTCAATCATTTACTCATTCAACAAATATTTATTCAATTACTGTTATATGCCAAATAAAATCTAGCCTATCTCTAGTTAATTAGCAATTTGAATGAATGCAGTCCAAATAAATGAGATCTCACAGTGTAAGAGATATGCTGAGGGCTAGAAAAATTTACTTACTCAAGGAGTAGAATGATAAATATCAAAATTATAATATGGGAGTGCCTTTTTTTTTCTCATTTCCTCATAAGTTTTTCATAATAAACATCTACTGCTTTATAAGGAGGAAAACAGATCATACTGGAAATACATTTTCTGGTTTAATTGTAAAAAGTTTTGGCATTCATTTAACTCCTTATCTTCCCCTGAAAACCTCCCTCTTGGCAAAAAGACCTCAAGGTCATAGGTATAAATTTATCCTTTTAATTTCTGGTTCTCCCTTTATTCCAAGATTGGAAATTTTCATTTTTTAGAAGAAATTTTTCTTCTTAAATCTAAGAGGTAGCATACCGCTATAGAAAGAGCCATCAGTCAGAAAGTCATCTCTACCTTCACTAGTAATAACTTGGAGAAGTTATTAAATCCCTCACAGTCCTAATTTCCTTGTAAGTAAATATGGGGTCAATAATGCCTTCATGATTGTTTGCAGAGGGGATTAAATTATTGGGCTGGTCAAAAAGTTTGTTCGAGTTTTTCCATAATATGAAAAACCCAAACAAACTTTTTGGCCAATCCAATATGATAAAATGCCTGTCACATAGTAAGAGTATTCCAGAAAATAGTTTCCTTCTCATTCCACTTCCACATTGGTACTGAAACTAAGATCCAGACAAATTAAGATGTTTTGTCAAGCTCAGTGGTAGAGCCGGACTTGAACTCAGGCCTTCTAATACCAACCAGTTCAGCTCTCTGCCATCTATACCACACTGATTTTTCTAGTGCAACCAGTGATTAGAAGCAACACACGTGGCATTTCCACTTCCTCTACGCCTCATAGCTCATATTTCTAGGCAGTTTAAATAGCACCAAACAAAGCATCTATTCCTTAACATTTAATGACAATCCTGCTCATTTGACAGTAGCCTTTGATCTGGTAAATTTATGGCTTTATCTGCCTCCCCACCTCTAAGGATCAGGTGACTGTTCTCAAGTATAGAAAGAAAAGAAGCCAACCCATACATCACAGAGACAAGAGCTCACTCTGTTTGCTTTAAGCTAAGCCACCTTGTAGAACAGAAGTGCTGGAGATCACCTAGCTCATGGTCATTTAATTCTTGGGCTGCTCTTACTTCTCCCAGGACAACTCATTTCCAACACTCTCTCTCTTTGAGTAAGATGTAGAAATTTAATAGTGACACTATGTTAGGACATGAAGAAGAACATAAGCCAAACATGAGCCATGTTTCAAGCAGGAGGTCAACACCAGTATACTTTCTTAGAGTAACTGGAAGTAATCATTGTCTATAGATGTGACTGAGTTATCAGGAAACACTATGGGCCCAAACTACAAAATTATGTTTATTGGGGTTGAATAGTAATTTTTCAAAGAGCAAACACTTGGGAATTGTTATCAGAATAGACCAAATTGTCAGTCTTCTATTAGAAACCCTGAAATGCATTAATAGGTGTTCGGAGCTAGAAGGAATCTTAGAAATTTCTTACCCAAACTTTTTGTATTATTGGGGAGAAAGTTTATAGGGGAAATCTGAGGCTTAGACAAATTATTTTATCAACGTCAGTGGTTGAGCCAGGCTTGAGCTTGTGCCTTTAAACATCAGCTCAGCCCTCTGCCATATGTCACACTGATTTTCCTAATGCAAGTCACATATTAGAAGTGTCAAAAATGGCATTTCCATTTATCTTATGTCTTATAGCTCATACTATGAGTACTTTAAATAGCAACAAAGTACTTATTCCTCGACGTTCATTTTTTTTCAACAAATAGTTAATGATCCCTTGTTATGTAAAACATACTCATTGCACAGAGGTAGATTTAACTGATGAAGAAACATCCTTGTGTTGAGGGACTGATGGGATTTCTCAGCCTATATTGTACATTATGGACTTACTCTTTACCTGGGGCTGAGCAAAAGTGCATTTTCAGCGCTAATAAACAATGACACAAAATGTCTCTGGCTTTCCCTGTAAGGGAGTTTGTAAGAATTTCCAGGGAGTTAGTCATAGCACTTGATTATGGGTAGGAATGTCTTAAAAAGAAGACTACTTCCGTCTCGGCATTTCATGTTTACTTCAACATTCTGGAATCTGCCCAAGCAAGGGGTTTGCTTTCCTTTGGACCTGCCTCCTGATTGGATAAAAAGGGGATTCCCAGTGACTTATCATATCAAAATTATCTTGAATTGTAAAAGCAATGAATAGAGGGAATGGAAAAGCATATGACTGGAAAGAATTATAAATAACCATATGAGTCAATGGAGGAAAGGATAGGTAACTTCCTAACCATTTGGAAAACATATCTTGTGTTACTTAATATTCTGCTTCCACTGTAAACAGGTAAATAAAGACAAATCATAATGTGTTACAGGTTTCGTAATTCAGGCCACAGTATCTACTTGTAACCACCACCAAATTACCACTGCCTAGTACCAGTCAGAATCCAACTCTTCCTTCCCCATCCTGGAGTAGCATTTTATCTGGGATCATAGCATAGTGTTTCGAAATGAAGAGGAGACTTAACATCGCTTTCAGACACTTCTATTTTGGTCAGTACACATTGCCTACCTGGCCCTCAGTTTCTCCAGCTTTCAGATGGGAAAATAATGGGCTGAACCATCTTATAAAGCAGAGAGATGCTGTGATAATCAACTAAGATTATGTATATGAAAGGAGTTGGTACATGAAAACTGAGTTATATAGACAATAGCTATTATTATTATCACTGTCTTTAATCACTCAATTAAATCACTTTGTAATCAGATGCTTTGTAATGGAATTCACTATGTAAGTCTCAGGTTCCCCACTAGAGTTTAAGCTCCTTGAGAACAGAGCTTATTCATCTTTGGATCCCTCACCATCTACTGGAGTTCATGGAAACTTCTTCTGTTTGCCTTCCAGATGCACATCCTGTGTAAGGGAGTTTCTCTCTCCTTCCCTTCCTGGCAAGGGATGCTCATCAGGGTGGCTTTTAGAAAGGGCTTGAGTTCATTCTTCACCTGGACTCTGCAATTTAATTTTAGCCACGAGTGTTGATGGAAAAGGTTGCAGAGTTCAAGCCACTCTTCAGTGGAAATGAAACTGCAGAAGGGCACGAGGCCAAAAATAAGGCCCTTTCTAAGTGGTGTCTGGGGACACAGACTTCAGCACTTCAAGTGCCCACTAGTCCTTCCCTTGCTCCAGGCCCATCACAGGGGCATGAGGGTCCTGCTATAGAAAAGCAGAGTTGCCCTTTCCCGACACCAACCTCAACAAAAAGGAATGCACCTCAAATAGCCTTGTTCACTCAGTAATCGCTTATGGGAATCATACTTCTTAGCGTCCTCCTCTGTTTGCAACTGACACATCTCAAGAGGCCAGCTGTGGATAGCAAAGGAATAATGGGTTTTGTTTAGAGGAAGGAATTGTATGAAATGCTATTAATTGGTCCATCTCTGGAATGCTTCTTTGTCCCTATGAAAGAGGAGTACTACTGGGCTGGAGGAAGAAATTGTGTTCCATGTTAAAGGCGATACATTTTTATGTATAGTTCCTTAAACATTTTTTGGAATCCATTTGTTAAAATCCTTAGGAGCCAAGACTGTCATACCTGTCTTATTTTAAACAGTATACTTGTTACTACCAAAAAGTGCTAGCCTATTACAGCTTGTAACTTAAATGTTTGCAGTTACGATTAACATGAAGATTTATGTTGCTACGAATCCTTTTTTGTACCTGGTCTTCTGTGGCACTGAGTATCCAAGAGTCTCAGAAACTCCACCTTGAATTTCCAGACAACCCTGATATGCTTGCATGAGTTGGCAGTTCAAAAACCATTACTCCGATACATTTGCAGTTTGGTACTATTTTAATTTTCACTTATATTTTTCATGCATAGTACTGTGATTTTATGTGCTTGCTCACTGTAGCGACTGTAATTAGGACAATTATATACCATTTACTTCAACCAATGACCTGACCGCACTGTGATATGCACTATTCTAGTAAGTGATGGAAAGCTGAATGCAAGTCTAAGCTTCCCAACATGATAAGACACGGTACTCTCTGTACCGGCTCAACCCAGATCCCCAGGGTTATCTCTTCTGCTCTCTCTGCCTCTCGCTCTTCGATCAATATTGAAATTTTGCTTACAGTTTCCTCCACAAACAAAGTATTTCATGCCTCCCTGGCTTCATTTGTGTTGTTCCCTTCACTTGGGTTGACCTTTCTCCACTTCTTCATCTGACTCCAGCTCATCTTCAGAGTTCAGCCGATACATTAACATGGAAAGTCTCCCTGACCATCCCCTCGCCCTGCTGTCTAATTAAACATTCTTCTTTTATTACCATATGCCACCCTGAACAAGTATCTAACATAGCATCTTTCAAATGATATTACAGTTAGCTTGTGATTTCATGTCTCTGTCTCTCACTATGAACTCCTAATGGAGAGAGAGCTTATTGTGGTTTGACTACCTTTGAATATCTTTTGAACCCCACAAAGATACGTTGAAGCCCTAACCCTGTTACCTGTAAAGGTGACGTCCTTTGGAAATAGGGTTTTTGCAAGTAGAATTAAGATGCCCGTTAAGATGACCTAATGCTAGAGCAGGGCAGGCCCTTACTCCAATACGACAGGTGTCCTTATAAGAGAAGAAGAGACACAGAAACAGAGAAACACAGGGGGAAGATGGTCAAGTGACCAATGGAGATTGGAGTGACAAAGCTGCAAGCCAAGGGATGCCAAAGGTTGCAGGCAATCACCAGAAGTAGGAGGGGGCAAGGAAGTGTTCTCCTCTAGAGCCTTCAGAGAGTGAGGCCCGGCCAGCATCTTGATTTCAGACTTCCAACCTCCAGAACTGTGAGAGAATACATTTGTTGTTGTTTTTTTTAAATTTACTTTTATTTTTGTTTTTTTTGGCAGTACCACATGGCATGTGGGATCTTAGTTCCCAGACCAGGGATTGAACCCGCACCCCTTGCTTTGGAAGTGCGGAGTCTTAACCACTGGACTGCCAGGGAAGTCCCGAGAGATTACATTTCTGTTTAAGCCACCTGGTTTCTGGTAGTCTGTTATGGCAGCCTAGGAAACTAACAGAGCTCACCTTAGTTAATATCATATTTAAAGTGGCAATGTAAATCTTACCTCTTAGTAGACATTCAAATGATTGTTTAATTGTTATTTAAACTAAACTAAAAACACCTAGAATGTCTCACTGCTTCCTTCACGCCAGTCACTTAAGTCCTGACCAGCCACAAAGGCTAAGTTGCTCTCACCCTTGGGAAACCTCCCATCAACACAGTCTTTTCTCCTCTGGATTATTAAGTCATTTTATTACTTATAATAATCTTAATCCTAGATATTCCGGTGAACCCTAATGCATAGCTTGCCTTCTCGAAAGATTTCACAACACTTTGAAGCCCGGAAGAAACTCTGTCTCAGTTGTGTAGTGTCACTTCTGTATGAATCATTTCACATTCAGCATGTAACACATTCATAACTACTTCCTACACTGTCCACATTTTCAAATGGTAGTGAGAAAAGTAAGGCTCAGATTAATGAAATCACTTGCCCCAGACATCAGGATAGGAAGTGGCAGAGTTGGGATTTGCTCTTTCCACTTCTGCCTTTGAGAAAGACTTCAGATCAGTAACCATTGACTTAAGTCCTCAACTGCCCTTGCTGTCACTGAAGAAGAAATCGGAGACTTCCGGCCAGCACCAGGAGCTGAGCATACAGATATGTGGGACATGAAGACCCTGCCAGCCTAGAGAGCTAGAAACCAGAGCCAACGGCAAACACACACAGAGTCCCTTGTCATCTCCTGACACGACGTCCAGTGTCTCCCAGCTTCCTGTCGGCTGGCTCACTGTGATCCAAATGCCCAAAATAGCAACTCAACGTTTAGTTAAGTGCAGGTTGGGTTTCATTTGTAAAGAGTAGCAGAAAAAAAAGGACATTGAGGAAGCTACCAACAGATCGTCTTTATCCTGTTTCTAGTCATTCTTCTCTGATTCCTCCTTCCTTATTCCGGCAGACGTAAGATTGGAGAGGGGGACTTTTCTTAATGAAAAGCAGGAATACCCAAGCTGTACGGAAAACACACAAAAGCTATCCATTTCTATCCTTCAAAAGTGATAAGACTATGTGCCAGAAAACATTCTGTAAACTTCGAAGAGCTACAGCAAGAGATGTTGTCTTTACTTGAGAAATATGCACATGGCGTTTCTTGATGACTTTTATAGAACCAATAGTGGTTTTTCCATTACCTTTATTTAATAAATTATATGTTTTATTATATAAGTTACAGATGTACGATACAGTGATACACAATTTTTATAGGTTATGCTCCATTTATAGTTATTATAAAATATTAGCTATATTCTCCCTGTTGTACAGTATATCCTTGTAGCTGATTTTATACACAATAGTTGGTAGTTCTTAATCCCCTACCTCTATCTTGCCACTCCCCCCTTCCCTCTCCCTACTGGTAATCACCAGTTGGTTCTCTACACCTATGAGTCCGCTTCTTTTTTGTTATATTCACTAGTTTGTTGTATTTTTTAGATTCCACATATAAGTGATGTCATACAGTACTTGCCTTTCTCTGTCTGACTTATTTCACTTAGCATAATACCCTCTAAGTCCATCCATGTTGCTGCAAATGGCAAGATTATTTTAAATCTATTTTTATTATGTCACTATTAGTTTTGTTAAAAGAGTGTCTTAGCCAGCTTGGGCTGCTATAACACAGTACCACAGACAGAGTGGCTCAAACAATAGACAAATATTTTTCACAGTTCTGGACGCTGGAAATCCAAGATCAAGGTGCTAGAAGATTTGGTTCCTGGTAAGAACATCTTCCTGGCTTACAGATGGCCTGCCTCTCATTGTATCATCACATGGGGGAGAGAGAGCCAGCTCTGGTCCCTCTTCCTCTTATTAAAAGGAAACTAATCCCAACATGAGGGCCCTGCCCTTATAACTTCATTTAAACCTAATTACCTCCCAAAGTCCCCACCTCTAAATACAATCACATTAAAGGTTAGGGTCTCCATATGTGAAGTTTGAAGCTGGGGACACAAACATTCAGTCCACAAAACACAGTATGTGATTTGAAACAATAATAACTTTTGCTCACCTAAGAAAATCCTAGGTATTCTATAACTTGAAGAGAAGACAGTGCAGAATGTGTAATTCCAAATATTCACAGGAACATGAAATGTTTGTTTCATTATCCTAAAAGGCTTAAATATATTTTAAAAATCAATGTGGTGAGAACCCTATGTTATATTCCTGGCCCCAGCACTTAAACAATCGTGTGACTTTAAATAGGTCACTTAACCTCTTTGAAAGGGCGGCCAAATCTTGGGCACTTTGCAAGTATGTATAAATGACGATAGTAAAGGATTATAGCTCATTCAGTAAAATAGGAATCCATGTGTCTTCAATGACATATATGAATAAATAAACGGGGAGAGACGAAAGCTCCGTGTTGCAGTAATATAATAAATATGGATGGGATGATAGAGTTTAAAATTATTCAATGATCATCATAGAAATAATTTGGGTGAGCAACATCGATGGACGCTAAAACTAAAGGATGGAAATGAGATGTAAAACAGGATTTTGCATAAACTCAAAGAATCACCTTGCAAGGTATCTCTTAATTACAAAAGTAGTTATAAAACAGAGAAAACTCGCCGATGCCAAGTGACCAATAATTAATACCACCAGTAATGGAAAAGTTGGCATCTTGTGCCACTTGATGGAAGGCAGTGAGAATACAGTATCGGTCCTGTGATATTCTAGCCAGAAATTCATGACCTGAGTCTAATCAGGCACAAACACTGGACAAACCCAAAAGGAAAGACATTCTATAAAATAATTGATTACTAATCTTCAAAAATGTCACGGTCAAGAAAACCAAGAAAAGACTGAGCAACTTATGCAGGTTGAAAGAGATCAGAGATACACGACAACTGGGAACAACATGTAATACTAGATCGGATCCTTTTGCCGTAAAGAATATTATTGGGACAACTGGTAAAATTTCAATGGGGTCTCTGAGTAAATGGAGACAAAGCAATCCTTTGCACTAATCTTACAAAAATTTTTCTTTAGATTTGAAATTGTTTTCAATTCAAATTTTAAAAAAATAGAAAAAGATAACTTGAATTTTGGAAATCATTCCATTTTGTGACAGGAGGAAAACACGTTCCAAATAGGATTTTGAACTGATAATTAGATTTGAGATCAATTTGAGAAACTTCAGTTACCATTGTTCTTTTCCAGAATAAAGGAAGGTATTGTTTTTTCTTAATAGATTAATGCTAGTGCTTGAAAAAATATCTAAAAAACTTAAAATGATCTGTTGCTTTGATCTTCTAAATCGTAGTGTTATTTAGAGGAAGCTGGAAAGCAAATGAAATTTTATTCGATCATGTACATGGTGCATTTAATTACAGGCATTATTTAGAGGATACATGAAATATTCTGTTGGTATATTTTGTTTCTTCCATGATAAGAACAAGGGAATTGTTTTGTGCGTGGGGGAGTGGATTTTTTTTTCCCCCAGAGGATAATGCATTTTAGAGGCTCTGTGTGTTTTAAGTGTTTCTCTGGGCTGATTAAAGCCTTGCACTTGGATTGGAAAGCTAGTGCTCATCTGTGTAATAAATGTCCTTTCATTGAATGAAAGAAAGACTTCTTCTTAAGTCAAAGTTAGAGTCATGACAGGATTACACAAGGACAGGTGGCAGACTGTCTATGACTGGGGAAAAGTTAACAGGGAAAGGATTGCCATTTAGAGTTAAAGGGACATTTCCAGACTTACTGAAAATTAGATTTTCTTGTGCTTTAATCTATAAAATTAAATACTCCTTCTTTGAAATGTATATATATTAATCTCCATTGTGTCCCAGTTACCTAAAGCAGCATCAGCACATAACTGATAAATGATTTGAAAACTGAATAAATGAATAACAATGGATGATTGGAATGAATGGTTATCTCATCTCCTCTTAGTGATTATCTGTTCTATGCTCTCATTCTGGACGCTATGGAGCAGAAATCAACAAACTACCACTCACAGGCCAAATCTGGTTTGCTGCCTATTTTTGTAAATAAAGTTTTATTGGAACACAGCCATGCCCACCTATTTATCAATATGTATTGTCTATGGCTGCTTTCCTGGTGCAATAGCAGAGTTGAGTACTTACAACACAGACTGTACGAGCCATCAACTGTACAATGTTTACTATCTAACTCCTTACATACAAACGTTTGCCGACTCCTGTTCTAGAGAATGATCAAGTGCTTAGAGTTTAAATGAGGGTAAAGCCCAAGAGATACAGCCTGATAGGGTTTGCTCTTAGGATATGATTCATAACAATTACTTCAGCTTCTTAGAGCCCCTTGAAGACAACTTATAAGTAATAATCTTCCTGTTTGCTCTTCATATCCTGCATTAGGAAAACAGAATCCTCTCTGGGTATTACAAAATAAGGAACTGGAAACAGATAACTGCTGACAAAGGTGTTACAGGACTAGAAGGATAAAAATGAGATAGTCACAGGTCAGTAACTGCAGGAAACTAATAAAAAGAGAACATGAACTGTTTTACTCGCAGCTCACCATTGCCTGCTACCAACGCTGATGTTGTTGGAACCTAGCTGCCTGAGTGGGAGCCCAGGACTGCACATGCGCCAGCCAGCACAGTTGCTGTCACTGCTGGAGAGGGGGAAAACATCCTTTTTTTTCTTCACTCCTTCAAAAGATGGGAAAAAGATGGGAAAAACATACTTTTTTTTTCTTCACTCCTTCCAGACTCCCATGTGTGCCAAAAGATGGGAAAAACATACTTTTTTTTCTTCACTCCTTCCAGACTCCCATGTGTGCCTCCCAACGGCATAAACTAACAAGAAGCCAGTTGGCAAGGGTGTCTGACAGATGTGGTTTATGAACTGCTAGCCCCAAGAGTAGAAAGGAGAGATAGGAACAGAGAGTATGAGGCTGAAGGACAACAGAAACTATTTGCCAAAGGCTCAGAGTATTTAACTAGCTTGATGGTCAAGTTCATCATCTCATCAGAAGATCCTCTTCAGTAGCGGTGGTAGTGATGGTGAGAAGAGGTGCCATAACGTGACGCAAGGAGAGGACAAGGTGTCTATAAAGTCAAAGAACTGATAAAGAATATAAGAGGATTTGATATACTTTAAAAACATATGGTGGGAAGAGAGGAACACTACTTGCAGAAGCTAGAGAGGTAAAGCTGGACAGGGGAAACATCATGAAGAACCCTATGCCTGATGTAAGAAGTGGCAGCACAAGCAACAGATAAACATCACTGTGGGATCTGACAAAGTTTTATCCATTCTAGGGATGACATTCTTCATTGGAGGAGTCAGATTCCAGATACCTAGGTCAAGGATTGGTGAAAGGAACCACAGGGAAGTTTCCATTTTTATGATGATTCAGATTGATTAGCCATGGCTGCCTTTAGATCTGAATTCTGAAGGATTCTCACCATCTCCAGGTTCATTGGGAAAGAGTGCCATGATGCCTGCCACCAGCACACTGTATCATATGTCTGCTACCATGATTCACAGTAATATGTATACCTGGGAATATTCTTTAATTTAGAAGTTTCCAAAGACAGCAAAAGGATTTGTTGAGAATGAGGGCTGTGACTAAGTAAGTCTTCAGTATACAGTTTTATAGGGGAAAAAAAAACCTGTCTGCAATAGATTCTCACATTAGTCTCCAATTGTTCTTAGTACAAAAAAAAAAAATGGTGATAACATGAGTAAGTGTTGCTAAGGGAATAGGTTTTTGGCTGGTCTGACTCAGACATACTTCTGTGGGTTGCGCTGGTTCCATGGCTACTTGCCACAGTTAGATATGTTGCTTTAGAACATAAAAATTCTTCATACAGTGAACACTAATTTCAGTCCACAAAATCATATGAGAAATAAATATACCTTTACTTTTTTATATATTAACTTAATTTCTATATTGTTTCAATTCCATATATAGCTGTAGATGGGAACACAAAATGAAATCAATTAAGATCATTGCCTCACATTTCCTCTGAGGTGGATTTTAGAATAACAGAGACCATGTAGTGTCTTACGGGGGCTGATCTTACCTGATATTTAATGAGTCTTCCATTGTTGCTGTGCTGTCTACAAATCCCCTTTAGGTCTTGGGTGTACACAGTGAATTAACTGATTCGGCGCCATGCCGAGGTGTGGAAGATTTCTGGGAGGCTTTCAGGGGCTCTACACACACACACACTCAGCTCTTTGCTTTCTCCTGGTCTCTTCTTGCCACCCTGGGGCCTCATCTGATCATCCTCACAGCTGTGCTTCCGTAAACCCATCTTGGCTTTTCATGTGCTTTCACAGACATGGCCAAAACGATACAGAACCTCAGGGACCCATCAAGCTCTGCACTCTCATTAGTTCCCTCCAGCCCTTCTTTCCCTCCTTGGAAGCTGGGGAGTATTAACTCCGTGGGGTGGGGTGAGAGTAAGGCTAAAGGTAAGGAAGACCTTTAATTCAACAATATTCTCACTGCATTTGCTTCTGCGATTACTCAAAAAGAGCCTTTAATTATTGAACCTTTATGTGTTCATGTAGGAACTGATGCAAAAAGCTGCAGGTCTGATGTCTGTATTTTCTCAGATCTCCCCGAGCATTCTCTCTTCTTTAGGAAATAGGTGTTTATTCTCTCAGTTCCCGCTTTGGTTCTGCTTCCACACACACACATGGAAGTAAGTAAATGAATGACAGAGGCAGGTCCCACATTCTGTAGATGTGGAAGCAAATAAGCCAACTTGACCAAAAATTCACATAGCTGATTCATGGCAGAGTCAATCAAGAACCAAGGCTTTTGACTGTGAGGTCAGGGCACTTACCTCCAGAGCTGTGCTTTTCCAAATGCGGTGAGCATGGAAAAACATGGGTCAAATGACTCGAACTGACGTTTCGCAAAAGAAGATCTGCAAATAACCAGAAGTACATTATTAGCCACCAGGTTAATTAACTTTATTAGTCTCCATCGAAGTGAAAATAAAAACCACCATGTCATGCCACTCCATACTCACTAGTATGGCAAAAATCAAAAAGACTGTAAATACCAAATATTGCCAAGGATGTAGAACAACTGGAACTCTCTTACACTGCTGGTAGGAATATGAGAACTCTTTGGCAGTATCATATAAGTTTAAATATATACTTACCATATGATCTGCCATTTCTACTCCTAGATATTTATGTGAGAGAAATAAAAACATATGCTCACAAAAATAATATAAGAATGTTTATAACATCCTTATTCATAACAGCCCCAAACTTGAAACAATTCTTATGTCCATGAATAGGACAATGGATAGAAATTGTGATATACTCTGGAATACTATTCAAAGGAACAAACTACAGATACTATAGAAACATGGCTGAATCTCAAAAATATGTGCAAAGCAAATCACACACACACATACAGACACACTTACACATATACATTGTGTATAATTCCATTTATGTGGATCCCAAGAGCAGGAAAATATAACCTATGGTGACAGAAGTCAGAAAGAGGTTATCTCTGGACAGAGGTGGGGCACTAGGAAAAGACACGTGGGAACTTTCTCAGGTGACGAAAATGTTCCATATTTTGTTTTTGGTGGTGAGGGCAGGCGTGTTCAGTTCAACTGAGTCAAATGAATAAATCGTACATCAGACTTAACGTTTAGGATTTGCACATTTCACTTTGTGTAAATTACACATACTGTAGTTAAAAACATATCAGAAATTAAGTAATAAGATAGTTTTGTTAAAAAATGTAAGGTCTTTCAGGAAAAAAGACGGTGGTGTACAGAATGGACTTGAGGACACGGGGAGGGGGAAGAGTAAGCTGTGACGAAGTGGGACAGTGGCATGGACATACAGACACTACCAAATGTAAATAGATAGCTAGTGGGAAGCAGCCGCATCGCATCGCACAAGGAGATCAGCTCGGTGTTTTGTGACCACCTAGAGGGGTGGGATAGGGAGGGTGGGAGGGAGACACGAGAGGGAGGAGATATGGGGATATATGTATACGTATAGCTGATTCACTTTGTTATACAGCAGAAACTAACACAACAATATAAAGCAATTATACTCCAATAAAGATGTTAAAAAATTTTTTAAATGAACAAAACAACAACAACAAAAATGTAAGGTCCTGAAGCAAACTGGGAGAGACTAACAAATGTGGCTTCTTTAACGTGTCCAATCAGAGATTCTAATCAGATAAGCCTGAGCAGAGATGAGGACTCCGCCTGTTAATTAGCCTCCCCAGGTGATTCTGATGCAGGTGTTCAGAGGACCACACTTCAAGAAATACTACTACTCACTTTGCTGTCATGATACATTTTTAACACTATTTTTAATGAGCTTTCCACTTCCACGTTTTGGGGTAACTATTCTCCACATTTCAGCACTGATACTGGTTTAAAACAATCCTGTCTTGTAGTCTGAATATCTGGATTTGTTTCTCTGGCCTATTAATTAGGTTTGATTATGTGAACTCTCATAAAATATTGATATTTAAATCTCTTAATTAAAACACTAGTGGGAATCGGAGTTCCCTTTAAGGCAGAGATTTGCTTTCAGCTAGAAACCTACGTACATGTTGCTACACATATTTTTTTTCCCTGCTTTTTTTGCTCTTCAGCTGGAAAGCGTGAATAAGAAAACATTACCTTATAGGCACAATGTCTGCCAAAGAATGTTGTTCATAATAGGTGTTTGATAAATGGAGTTTGATAAATGAAGATGCTTGAATTGGAATGAAAAAGAATAGTTTTCATTTCCTGAATAGTTCAGGAAAAAGAAATAAATAAAGCAGCACTTTGAGAGAGAATGAGCCTGAAAAGATTTCACATAAATGAGGAAGACACTTGAGACTTTCTTTTTATACCATGTATTATGTCTGCACAGTGTAGCTATTTTGTTTTCTCATTAAATCCCCATATGTACTTTGTAAAGTAGGTATATACTATCCCATTTTACAGATGAGGAAAGAGGCTTGAAGTGCTTTAGTGGCCAAGATCAAACAAATATTGCATTAGTCAGAATTTTCAAGTTTGTGAGGCAGAAATGAACAACCAAAACTATTTCAGGGGCTTATAACAGCTCACATTTACTTTCTGTGAATCAGCCTTGGCTTGTTTCATATGTCTGCATGGTCAGATACAGCTGAAAGAGCAGACTCTGAACAGAGCTTGGGAGAGGTCACAAGTCAACCACACAGGGGCTCTTAAATCTCTGCTAAGTCATCACACCTGCTCTCCTCCCATTGGCAATGAATGAGAATGTCTGAGCCTCTTAGAGGGAATGTAGACTGAACATCTAGTGTTATGGGCTGAATGTTTGCGTTCCTCTGAAATTCTTATGTTGAAATATAATCTCCAGTGTGATGGTATGGGGAGGTGAGGACTTCAGAAGGTAATCAGGTCATGAGGGTGGAGCCCTTATGAATGGGATTAGTGCCCTTATAAAAGAGACTCCAGAGAGCTCTCCTCACCCTCTTCATCTCCCAAGTGAGGATACAAGGAGAAAACGGCAGTTTACAACCTAGAAGAGGGTCCTCACCAGAACCTGACCATGCTGGCACTGTGATTTCAGACTCTAGGTCCCAAAATCATTCTCTGTTGTTTACAAGCTGCTCAGTCTATGATATGCTGTTATAGCAGCCTGAACTGGCTAAAACACTTAAAGAAAATACAATACAACCTATCAACAATGGTAACTGACAAAGCCAAAATTCAAATTCATATTTGTATGGTATTAAGGTCCTTTTTCCTTCCACTAAGATCATTCATTCCCTCACTCATTCACTAATTTATTAATTCAATAATTATTTTTTGAGCTATTAGTAGCATGTACTGGCTACTAAGAGGTAATTTGGCTCCAGAAAGAACTAATTGAATCCTCTCTCTCGCTTATTAACTATGGAATAACTAAAATTATATGCTACCTCATAATGGGAGTGAAATTTTAAATATTTATCTTGAAAATAATGACATATGTACAAATTCCACTTGTGCAAGTGTGAGATCTTATATTCAAAG
This sequence comes from Delphinapterus leucas, assembly GCF_059928025.1. Taxonomy (NCBI): domain Eukaryota; kingdom Metazoa; phylum Chordata; class Mammalia; order Artiodactyla; family Monodontidae; genus Delphinapterus; species Delphinapterus leucas. The sequence goes on from NC_143145.1 coordinate 11,507,471, forward strand.
CCTGCTTCACACGGATCCCTGGAAGCTTTATTTATCTTTCTGACACTTTCTCTGGTTTATATGGATCCTAAATTTTAGGATTCTGGAGATTAAGAACATGTTAACTAAGCAATTTTGGAAACTGATTTTATTTTGACATCTAAATATGTTAAACGAACCACCATCTACTAGAGCTACCATTTCACATCAAAAACAAAACAGGATGAACAACACATAAAATTTTTCAGAATGCAGGAAAAAATTTTAAGAAGCAGCATGAAAATATATTTCACATATTGCCTTGCTTACAATTGTTTTCTTATTGCAAATTCTTCAGCTTGGAATGCTTCCTTTTATCATATTATTGTAAAAAATATTCACATAGGTATGATGATGCAGATTGAATTTCATTTCCTAGTACTGTTTCACTCAATTTGGAATACTATGGAAAAACTGAGAGAAGTCAAAAATATAACATCTTACTACCTACACTTCTCCCGTATACTGGTCTACAAAGAAAGCAGGTCCAATGTCTGGTGAGATTGCAAAAAAGTATTTGGGAGAGTGTTAGCATGTGGCCTAGATTCCCCCAAAATGGGGAGCCAGGAGTATGTCTGAGAGGGATGCTGGAATTTGAGAACATTTTGTCCTGGACTAAATTGATCTAAGGACAAGTGTATTAGAAGAGTATCCTGCTGAATTCAACAGCTAAAGAAGTCACCAACTGGTGACAGTGGCTCAGACTGTCCTTAGAGCTGATTTATTTAATTCAAAAAATTTTATTGGGCGCCTACTACGTGACATATAATATTTCTAGGCTCTGGGCATGTGACACTGCACAAGACAAGAAGCTGACTTTGTAGATTCTAGTGAAGGTGTAATAGCCTCTGCTGAGCACCAGTGCTCATATGTAACTTCTAAGACAGTTTTCTAATGATTCTGTGAAACACTGCAGCCTAATGCAACCATGATGTAGTCAACCTTCCTCTCCCTCTTCATTAATTTAGCAAAAGGCCAACAGTAGTACTATTAGGCTATGGTAAGATGTTGCTACTTTAAATCCTTCACTGTGACTTAATTGCATGTGACCAGCATAAAACTAACCCTGCTACTCATGTGTTAAGATCCTTCCCTTAGCAAAAACCTTAACAAGGTTGATGAACAAGGCTCTGCAGGATCTGTCCTGTGACCAAACTTGCATAGTACCACTTAGCATGCTCCAGATACATTAGGTTTTTTTCCAGTTACTTCAACTCACCAAACATTTTCATGTACACTGCCCATGTACTTCTTTCTGTCTATAATGCTTTTTCCTCCACTCTACACCTGGATAAACACTATTCATCCTTTAGAGCTAAGCTAAATGCCACTGCTTTATTGCTGTCCTTCCTGACTCAATCTAAAATGAGATCCCCTTCCTCCAATTAGCTTCTTTTTTTTTTTCTGTACGCGGGCCTCTCACCGCTGCGGCCCCTCCCGCTGCGGAGCACAGGCTCTGGACGCGCAGGCTCAGCGGCCATGGCTCACGGGCCCAGCCGCTCCGCGGCATGTGGGATCTTCCCGGACCGGGGCACGAACCCGTGTCCCCTGCATCAGCAGGCGGACTCTCAACCACCGTGCCACCAGGGAAGCCCCAATTAGTTATTTTTTACAGCATCGTCTATTTTTTTTTTTTTTCATTGTGCCCTGACTATAGGTAATGGGCTTGAATTGAATTTTTTCCATGGAACACAGGCTCCTGGGTCTAATATAAAAAATTACATACTAAAGAAAATTCAGCTTTGGATCATCAACATTAACTCACCATCAGCACTGTCATCATTATAATGACCAAAGCTAATATTACCAGAAGCTTTCTCCATGCCAGAAACTGGGACACATACATTAAATGGATGATTTCAGTTAATCCCACAATGACCTTACAAAGTAAGTAGTATCACTATCCCCATTTTAAAAATAGGAAAACTGAGGTACGGAGAATTTCATTAAGTTGTTCAATGCCTCAAAACTAGTAAGGGATGCAGCAAGGGTTTGAAATCATGAGTCTGACACCAGCACCCGTGTTCTTTACTGTGCTGACAGATGGATGCTCAGCAGTCATGATGGAGACTCTGGGGTGCAGGTTTGACTTGTTCTTTAATCCCAAGTCTTTCTAGATGGGGAAACCGGGGCCCACCAATTGATTTATGGCTGACCTTCTCTGGTTGGCTCAGCAACTGGAGAAGACTTTAGGTCTACAGGAGAATTCATCTTTGAAAAAGTAGAATTGAAGCAAGAGAAGCAAGGCAAAAACTGACATGGTCAGGAGGCAATAGGTAAATACCCCCAACGATGGGGAAACCACAGGCCCCAAAGCATCCCATTTCATCCTCTTACAGTGTGACCCTTGGGAAATTATTTCTTAGGTAGAACCAGAATTTGTCTCCCTGTATTTTGTAGCCAGTGGCCATGAAAAGTGGTTTTCATCAGATTTCAGGGCAATCATAATCTCTCTTTCTTAGTCTATGTTGAAGCTCCCATTGATGAAGAGGGTGCCCCTTTATTATCTCAACGTCAGTGATATTGGATTAATATTTAAATTGTTCAAAGCACTTTTCCCTGTATTCATGTATTTGATCCTCACAGTATTTACAGGGCAGGGGTTATTATCACCACTTTTTAGATGAGAATACTGAAGACCCAAGATGGTTGGTGCCTTGCACGAGTCAGTACAGCCAGTGAGCGGCAGGGTTAAGGCTGGTCTCACTCCGAAATCATCCAGACGCTCCAAAGTGATCATTTTAAGGCTATTTCATCCTTATCTTATCTCTCTGGTTGCTTATTGATACCTGGTGAGATATGCCCTGAATCTGATGGGATAGAGAGTCATTTGGGCTGGGGAGAGCAAGATTCTTCTCATCCACACAGCACTTACTATATATAAAACTGGCCTGGTTAGGCTGACAGGGCCAGGGTCATACTTTCTCAGGAAAATGGCAGACTAATGGAAAAAAGGTCGTAAGTATCATCAAATACAAGGCCTGACATTTACCAAGGACAACAGTTTCATCATAAAAATCTCAGGCTTTTGGAGCCTTTCAATGAAGCCCCCACAAGACATCCTGACTCCTTACCAAGGAGGAGGAAAGGAAAGAATAACAAAGTGTGTATATGTGTGTGGGATGGACGGGGGTGGGGAGCAGAGATGACAGATGAGAGGAAGACCAAAGGGGACACTCCTGTGGTTTCAGGAGTAAACTGAGCTCCTAATTCTTTGTGACCAGTAGTAGGATTAAGAGTTCAGAAGGGCAGGTCAAACAAGGGCACAGGGTCAGGCTGGGTCTTGCAGGGATGTGACCCAGGAAATGCTGGCAGGCTGGGCCCTCATACCTCCCCCAGCAGGCCTCCAATTAGGATTTAATGGCCAAATGTGGAATGCATTAGGAGTTCTGAGCAGAAAGTCTGTGTTCAAAGGAGCCGGATCTTTTTAGCTAAGTAGAAAAACATTCCTCCATGGTCAGTTTCCTCCTGAGCCATGCTAATTCTGGGGACCTCGCTGGCAGTGGTGCCTTGCAAAGATCATGTACAAGTGGCCTAGGCATAACCCCCGTTTTCCTTGAAGATGACACAAAGAATCAGCAGATCCACTGGCTCTACTGGGTGTTGGGGGCAATGTGGGAAGTAGGAAGAATCATCTGACCTGGGATTCTTTCTGTTTGTGGATCTTGTAGATATGTATCCTACATACATAGGATACATAGATAGAAAACGCATATACATCAGTAGTTATGGGTAGATGCAATATAGGGTTAAAATATTTGTATACTTCTGTGTGTCTGCCTGCTGTACGTATCTATATTTCTTGTTTAAGGTTTGCCTTTAAATGCTGTCTTGTCACAGAGGGGAATTCAAGCAACTGCCCAGGGTATATTGTGCATGTGTGCACACGTATGTATATGTATGGGTGTGCGTGTGGGTGAAGAAGTGTGTAGTATACAAATGCGCATGTGCACGTATTATGAATCTGTGTGTCCTTTACACCTCTGAGTGTGACTGAACGTAGGCATTAGGGCAAATACGTTAGCATCTCTGAAAATGCTTCTGGAAGTGAGGGTAACACAGCGGGTAAAAGATCAGCTCTGTGCCCATGAGTATGTGCAGTGGCGTATCTGCAAGCGTGAACGCATAGACGTATCAAGGAGTGTCTCTGAGATGACAAGTTTTGCTTTGCATGTGTTGCTTCATGTGAACATGAAAACATCGCATCACGTGCAGAGGCATGTAATATCTGTTGAACGTGTATGGGGATGGGTATACATGTACTTTTGCAGTCTATTTGGGTGCAAGTATGCGATAACGTGTGAATACCTATGAATCCAACATAAACCTGGGTGGGCGTATGTATGGTTATGTCTAATGAATGAATATATGTAAATTGTGGCTATGTGACTACATGAATATTCGCTTATATCTCTGGAAGGGCCTGAATAGAAGGTGAGATTGTGGAAAATATGTCCAGTTTGGGGAACATGAGAGTATGTGTGGGTCTGTGCAGTGAGAGATGGGATGTGCCTATGCCTGTGTCTGTGGTTTTCCCCATCCTACAGCAGGTAAGGATGAGTATCTTAGACTTCAGCCAAAGCTGCTCCTGTTCTGGTCTAGTCCAGCTTCTCTTTTGGAGTTTGAATAAATGATATAAGAAAATATGTTCCATTTCTTCTAACAGTACTATACGGTGTTTGCACACCCACACACACACCATACACTCTTTGGTATAAAGCAAGTGATGGAATAAATTTTATCTTGAGTATTTAAATGCTATCATATCAGCCCTGAATTTAGGGTGATCTCGGTCCTGGTTTTAGGACCGAAAGTCCCGCATCCTGAGACCTGCCCCCATCCTGTACAAACCTGGTCAGTTGGTAACAGATTGCAGAATAGGGAAACTGAGTCTGGACCATACCCAAGGAAGTGGCACAGAGCTATTATTTTGTTTCCCTTCACAGAGGAAAAAAATTGACCTGCATCCTTCCATATAACTATATTTTCATGAGCGAAGTTACTTGCCTCTTAAGTACAGCATAAGCATAGAAATTTTCAGCTACCTCGATCTATTTGGAAATTGCATTGTGTCCCTTACAAGACATGTGACTAATCTGGCTAATTTACCTAGGTTTCCTGAGTCTTGGCTTCCTCATCTGTAAAGCAAATGTAATAACCACTTCACAGGCTTATTTTACGGATTAAATGAGAACATATAGACACAAAGCACTAGTAACTGACTATATGTTATAAATTCAATAAATGGTACACATCCTCATTATTCACCCATTCCTATGATGTATTTATATATATTATATAGTACATATGTATATTACATGTATTATAGGTATACAGGTATACATACGTCTATACGTATATAGGTATACCTTGTTTTATTGCACTTTATTATACTTTGCAGATATGGTGATTTTTACAAATTGAAGGTTTGTGGCAACCCTGCATTGAGCGAGTCTACTGGCACCGTTTTCCCAACAGCGTTTGATCACTTCTTGTCTTTCTGTCACATGTTGGTAATTCTTGCGATATTTCAAACCTTTTCTTTATTGTCATGTTATAGTGATCTGTGATCTTTGATGTTACTACTACGGCTCACTACAGGCTCAGAGGATGGTTAACATGTTTTAGCAAAAGAGTATTTTTAAATTAAGCTATGTACATTGTTTTTTAGACATAATGCTATTGCATGTTTAAGAGCCTACAGTATAGTGTATACATAACCTTTATATGCACTGGGAAACCAAACACTTCGTGTGACTTGTTTTATAGGATATTCACTTTATCGGGGTGGTCTGGACCCGAACCTGTAGTATCTCCAAGGTATGCCCGTTTATATATATATATATATATATATATATATATATATATATATATATATATATATATATAAAACAAAAGGGTGCTAGTTATGTACTCCCAGCAATTTTAACGACAAGCCCTTGTCATCTTCCCAAAGCAACAGCTGTTCCTTGAGATCTTGCTATGGGCTATGCAGTGGGCTATGTGCCAGTGGACACTACACAGAGCAAAGCAACCCTTCCATGGAAAGTCTGCCTCTAAAGAATAGGGCGGGACAGGCGGCCAAGGATTGTTCTGGAACCTAAACCCAAGAGGGAGGGGGTGGCGGGTGTACAGCCAGTGCAGCCAGCACGATGTCTAACTCATGCAGCATGAAGCCAGGCACACGGAGCTGTGAAGGAGCTCGGTACCCGCGCCTGGGGCCTTGCTCTGTACTAGCACTGACAGGAGAGAAAGTGGGTCCCTCCTGCCAAGGTGGTCACAAGGCTTTGGAAACACAGATGTTCACACAAATAATTATAATCCAAGGCCAAGGCGATGCTCTAATTAAAGCAAAGAAAGCGGAACGAACTAACCTCTTGAGCATTGTCAGGAGTGAAGACAGTAACAACTTAAATTTGCCTTATAGGATGGATTCACCAGGCAGAAAGTTGGTGGTGGGTGGTTGGCGGTGTGTGTGTGTGTGTGTGCGCGCGCGCGCGCGCACGCGCGTGTAGGGTGCAGTAGACATCCTAGAGAATGGGAATAATATAAACACACATAGAGTTTGGGAAAGGAGGAACCTCCCGCGGTGGCCAGGATATAAAATTCAGGATATCTGAAACCCCTTTCCAGACTGGACAGTCCTTGTGCACAGACCTAGTCATGTGCCTCTCCCCGGTGCTGCACAGCAGCCCATAGGCATTCAGTAAATGTTAGTTTGGTGGATGAAGGGATAACACGAGAGAGCGGGCAAGTTATGAATGGTATATCTGCCCTGCTGAGGACTCTGCACTTTACCCTGGAAGTAGTGGAAAACCACCAAAGAGTTTTAAGGAGGAAAATGGTGTGATTCCAATTTATATTTTTAGTAGTGTCACTGTGGCCACAGCAGGGCATCGCTGGGCTGTCAGAGATACGGGGAGCAAAACTTGAGGCAGAGAGACTGGCTAGGAGATGCCTGAAGTGGTCCTGATACCACATGCTGTAGGCTTGGATGCAGATGGTGGCAGGAACTCTAGAGATGAGGCAGCTGAACAGCAGAAGTGAATCTCAACAACCACCGATTCCTCAGATCTCCATTCATATATGTACATTTCTCTCTTTTTCTCCCATATAAGAGCACAACTCGAGATCTCTGAAAAAACTGTCATGTTTCTGAGCACACCTGATTCATTCACAGGATCACAGTAATGAGGTGCTATAGGGCATTGTAGGAAAAAAGAAAACCACTTTTTTTTTTTTGGCCGTGTTGCACAGCATGTGGGATCTTAGTTCCCTGACCAGGGATCCAACCTGTGCCCCCCTGCAGTGGAAGCACGGAGTCTTAACCACTGGACCACCAGAGTAGTCCCAGAAAAAAAAATAAACAAAACAGTGGGTCTTAGTGCAGCATATCTGAGTGCTATTCCCAGTTCCCAGCTCTTCCACTTAGTAGCAGCCTGACTATGCCCGAGTCCCTTATCCTGGTTTCTTGTGTAAAATGGAAACAGTAATACCAGCATCATGGTGTTGCGTGGATTTGCTGAGGAAAATATATGTGAGAGTTTCTTTAAAATCTTCAGACGACTATGCAAACGCCAGGTATTAATTACGCAGAGACTCTGGGTGAGGATTGACTTCAACAGTTACCAAGTGAAAAAAAAGGCTGCCTTGATTTTCAGATCAGCTGGGTGGAGAGGTATTTTCTTTAAACCTTTATCCTCAGGACTCCTCAATTCTCTGTCTTCCACAGGACAGCTTTATATCTACAGAATGCTCTCCCCCAGCATGGTGCTTTAAAAGAGAGCAGGAATTAAGTCAGAAAACAAGCAGGCAGACTTCTCTACATCAGTTCTCTTTCTGGAGGGAGACATTTTCTGGAAGGGGCCTCTCTGGGCATCCTTAGGAGAAATGCCTGGAGGCACACAGCCTATAAAATACCCCAGGCCAACACCTCTCTGTTTACTGCTCCTCTCACATGTGTATGACCCTTCGTCACCCTCTGCACGCTTTATTTCAATTAACAGTTCACAGTCCCTCTGTCCCCGTGTTTCTTAGACTATCCAAGCACTGACTTATTCTCATCTCAGTAGCTCAGGGAGCACTTGAGGCTCTGCTGAAATCAGCAGACATATGTCCTTTATTAACAAGAAAGACAAAGGGTGACAAGGGTCGTGGACACAGTTTAGATACATCAAGCATCTTAAACGCTTGAGAACAGAAAGGCTTTGTCCAGAGTCTTGGGTTTTCATTTAATTGTGCGTAGATGGTACAAAGGCATGACATGACACAGCCAACTCACTGTCATTGGGAGAAGTGGAGGGGCAGAGACTCAGCGTCACAGAAACCTGTTTGGGTGAGACTGTCAAACCATCCAGTACAGCAGCTACTGAAGTGCCCTCTATCAACACACACTTACAGAAAACTGTCTGTTAATTCCAGATACTTTACTATGTGCTGAGTCCATAATAATGAAGGCTTGGTCCCCAGTCTCCAAGAGGGGGGGACAGATAAATGTATTCATTTCATTTCTTCCTTCATTCATTTATTCAATAAACATTCATGTGACACTTAATATGTAACAAGCACTATGGTAGATGATAAGGATAGAATAAAATGTGGACTCTGCTCACAGAACTAACAGTCAAATGGGAGAAATAGACACTTTAAAATAGTAGTACAAAAAATACACCTCTAAAATGACAAACTATGGGAAATCTATGAAGGAAAGGGGACCCTCATCTAGTCTTTAGGATCAGGAAACGCCTTTTTTTAGGAAGTAATACTTGGGCTAAGATATGAAGAATGAGTGAAAGTCAACTAGCCAATAGGGTGGGGGTTAGGAAAAGTATTCCAGGTAGAGGGAACAGACTGAGTAAAGGCTCTGGAGTCAGGAGAAAACGAGAAGAGGCCGGTGTGGCTGGAGTTTGAGGAATAAGAAGAAAGTAGAGTGAGATAAGCCTGGAGGAGACTCAGAAATCATGCTGAGGTTTTGTTAGCTACCTCAAGAACAGTGGGAAGACATTAAAAGATGGTAAACTAGCGGATATGAGATTATATTTGCCATGTGAGATTACTCTGTATGCATACAGATCAGAGGGAGCAAAGGTGGACACATTTTTCTTGGTGTAAGAGGGTTTTGATATATTATAGCTCAAGCCAGAGGTGGCAGTGGTTGGACCATGGTAGAGCCCATGGATATGGACACAGCTCACCCAGCTGGAAAGAACGAGTACAATGTAAAATGACAGGTGCTACAGGATGAGCCGAACAAAGCTCACAAAACGGCGATTTGCCTACGATCACCCAGCCAGTGGGCTGTAGAAGTCACTGCTTCATCTGCTCATTCCTGTTTGTCTGCCTCCCAGCCCTCTGTGCAATTTAACCACAACTCTGCTGTTCACTGCCCTTCCAGCGCCAGCCTTTCTTGACCACAACAATCCACCTCTTCTCAAGGCTCTTGAGTGGCACTTAGAGCCCTGACCCGCAAAGTCTGAAACACACCTTTCTTACAACCCCTGGGTCCATGTGAGTCTCAGGCGAAAATGAAGAGAATCAATGTATTCTTGGGACTAAGTTGATCTACCCTGCGAGGACTAAGGCAGCGGGAAACAAAACAAAACAACCTTTCAGATCGCACGATAGAAAGCAACAGCTGAGGGAACAATTGCAAGCATTTCCCAGGACAACATACACTGAGGCTTCATTCAGCCATTGCTCCAAAGGCACCACCAGTGCCAGGTGCCAGGCAGTGTGCTTTGGGCATGCATTTTCCTTGAATCTTAATAAGCTTCTCGATGAGGTAGGTATGATTCGTTTCCATTTTTTTCAAAGAGAAAAACTGAGCATTTCTCTCTTCCACCAGGTCATAAATCCATGAAGGCATGGATGTGATCCCTGTGTTCATCCCAGAGAAATATTATCTCTAGCACAAAACAGGTGCTCAATTTACAGTTTTGAATAAATGAATAAGAATAGGCCAAGTAAATAAACTGCTCAAGATTATAAAGCTTTTAAGTGAGGGTAGGAAAGAGGGTGCTGGGATTCACACCTAGGTCTGCTTGACCTCAAAACTCCACAGTCCTTCCATTATACTACACTACCTCATACTAGAGGCAGTGAGAGACCCACTGGAATATCTAGTCCCAGCCCTCCTTAGTTTACTGTGATGAAATTGAGACCCAGACAGGAAGTGTCTTATTCAAGGTGTCCTAGGACACTAATACCAGATCTGGCCTGACAAGCCAGGCCTCCTGGCTCTAGTCTCCTTGTCCTTTCTTTCACCCAACCTCTTAGGAAAGATGGAGAAGTCCAGGAGGTACTCTAACCATGAGCAAAAGTCCCAAAGTCAGACAGACACAAGCTACAATCCAAGCACCTCCCTTTTGAAGCCTGTGATCTTGGACAGGATGTTTCTTAAGACTCAAGTTTCTAATCTGTATAATTGGATTCATTAATAAGACTTTTTACCAAATAAATCTGTTGTGAAATTCTATGAGATAATCTCATCTACAGAAAGCACTCAGTAAATGTTAGCATCTTTTGTTGATGGTTAAAATGGTGTAATTACTTTGCCAAGCCTTGGTTTTCCCATATGATAAATGGAGATAATAATAGTACCTACCTCAAAGTTGTTTTTATGAAGATCAAATGACATTGTAGTGCTTAAAATGGTACCTGGAAAATAGTAAGCACCAAATAAATGTAAGTTACTATTATTATTGTTACTATGGTGATGATAATATTTCTCTTGGCATTTAAGCAACAGACACCTTAGAGTGAGTGGGCAGTGTTCTTAGTGACATAAACCAGAGATTTGTCTTTCTGTTAAGGTGGAAATGCTGAGAAGGCATGGGACAGTATCAGTCTCTCACCAGGCCAGACCTCCATCAGCCCAAGTAACTATTGATAAAAATCCTCCTTCAGAAGGAGCCATAAGAAATCAGATTCTAACAATGCTCAGATCAGAAAGGGTGTGGGTCCTAGCTTATAAACCTTGGTATCTTTTACATTTTGCTTCTTTAGGGGTTTTTCTTTCCGCACATTTTCCCTTAGCATGATGATTTAGGCTCTTTTTTTTTTTTTTTTTTGCGGTACGCGGGCCTCTCACTGTTGTGGCCTCTCCCGTTGCGGAGCACAGGCTCCAGACGCGCAGGCTCAGCGGCCATGGCTCACGGGCTCAGCCGCTCCGTGGCATGTGGGATCCTCCCGGACCGGGGCACGAACCCGCGTCCCCTGCATCGGCAGGCGGACTCTCAACCACTGCGCCACCAGGGAAGCCCTAGGCTCTTTTGGAAAATGGCAGCCTGCTCAGCAGTGTCCAAGGACTTGTTTCAATCTTGTGACTAAAGACTTATGAAAAGGAAAGGCTCGTGTGTCTTCTGACAGTCATCTTAGGATAATAAACATAATAGCTGCTGTTTCCGAAATGCCCCGTGGATACGAGGCATTTTATTTAGTATGGTGGTTGATTTCATGTGTCAACTTGACTGGGCCACGGGGTGTCTGGCAACGTGGTCATACATTACTCTGGGTGTTTCTGTGAGAGCGTTTCTGGATGAGATTAACTTTGAAATCAGTAGACTGAGCGGAGCAGACTGCCCTCCCTAATATGGGTGGGCCTCATTCAATCAGTGAAGGTCTGAATAAACAGAAAAGCTGACCCTCCCCTGAGTGAGAGGGGATTCTCCCCGCCTGTCTTCTGTCTTTGAACTGGGATATTGGCTTTTTTCCTGCCTTTGGACTCAAAACTGAAACACTGGGTCTTCCCAGCTCTTGAGCCTGCCAATCTTTGGACAGAAACTCCCATCAGTTCTCCCGGTTCTCAGATCTTTGAACCCAGACTGGAACTGCCATCACCTGCTCTCTGAGGCCTCCACCTGCCAGCTCACCATGCAGGTCACTAAACCTTTTTCCTGAGGTATCTCTACCTACCTAAGGGGCCATCCTTCCAAAGCACAGAGTGCCTCCTCCTGGTTTTTGTTCTGAATTCCTTTCAGGGTGTACTGTCAGTCATCAATTGCAAGGGCTGATGATTTAATCCTTGTAGAACTGGATAGTGAGCGCCATTCTTTGCTTTACACGTGGCTGATTAAATCCTTGGCCACGGGCAACTGGTGGGGTGATTTATTAGACCTTCAGCCCTTTCTCCTCCCCAGAGATTAAGGGGATGAGACTGAAAGTTTTCAACCCTCTGGTCGTTTCCTCTGGTGACCAGCTCCCCATCCTTAGTTGAACTAGGGTGACTTTTGAGTCACCTCATTAACGTAACACAAGACACCTTTATTGCTCTCACCACCTAGGAAATTCCAAAGGTTTTAGCAGCTCTGGTTCCAGAAGCAGGGGTGGAGACCACATATATATTTCTTATTATGAGGCACAATATCACACACTCCAAAGTAGTGTTGTTTTGTTTCTGATAAGGGTTCATGCTTAACTCTGTTCTACAAAGTGGAGAGACCGGAAGTGTTACGTCAAATGATCTCCCTACAAATGGAAGGAAATGGGAGAAGCATCTTCCCCCAAACGTCTCAAATGCACATCTGGAACATACATTAAGTAATTCTGTCTTCATTCCAGTATTAGTCGTGTGTATACAAATCGCTTCCCAACATAGATCATGAGCTGCTATAAGGCAGAAGATTATTAATTGCCCCAGTGCATCCAGGCATGGTACCCAACTAGCAGACAGCGTTACATAATGTAGAGCACTCAACCCTGGAGTCAAATGCAAGGGTTTGCATCTGATCTCTCCCGTTTACTAGATTTCTAATTTTGATCTACTTAATCTCTCCAAACTTCAGTTTTCTCACCTGGGGAGTAAGATTATATATTTTCTGAGCTGCTCTGAGTACCAAGTGACACCACCTTCTGTAAAATGTCTGGAACATAGTAAGTGTTAATTTAATATCAGTTCCCTTTTGCTCTTTCTCTTCCATTTCAAAAATTACTTCCTCATGTGGAGGTCTCCTGCTGTTAAATCGCTAAGCCACGGTCTCCTCACCTATGCAAAAAGCTAATAATAGTTCTAAAATTTGTCAAGCCAAGTAAAAGAGGAATGTGTAAAGCTCTTAGCGAAGTGCCTGGTACAACAACAGGGAGCCGGAAAATTCTTTGTGGTAATAGTGGTTAGATACTGAGGTTTTGTTGTTGTTGCCCTTGTGCTTGTAATTAGTCTAGAGAATAGGGGGGGAAAGCTGTTTGCCTAGAAGAGCCTCATGTCTGTAAACCTTAACATTCAGTTAACCCAAAGCAGTATGAGTGGTTTTGCCTGTAAGGTACAGAGTACACGCCCCTTTAATCACATCTGCTTCTTAATGTCCTAATGGGCAGACTATCTGGGATCATTAATGTCTGCAATGTATTTTATGTTCATGTTAGGAGAGGCCAAATGTGAGTGCATTTTTAACAAACCCAATCAACAAATATAATCATATCTACTCCAGAAATGTCCAAGCCATTTTCCTGTTAAAAAACGATAAAACAGAATGTCATGCCTCAGAGAGTCAGAAGGTTAAAATTTGGGCTGCTGTCTCATTAGCAAAAGAGAAGGTTGTACATTTAAAGTTCATGACTTGCAAAGAAACTTCCTCCTGCAGAAACATGTAGCAAAAAAGTCACCTCAACTTTTCGAGCAATTGAAATATAAATGCAGACTCGTATTTTTATACTTTGGGGAGACAGAGGAAGCCCACAATGTAAAAACATGATCCTTTTAGACAAAGTATACAAAATGGAAGAGGAATTTCTCCTGAGAGCATTTAGGCTGATGGCTTTTCCAAATACTCTATAGCAAAGGCTGGCAATGCATTTGACCAGCAGATCTTTAAAAGATCACGGTGATTCCACAAAGTGTATTTATATCAATTTAGGATGTAAAAGCCAGTTTGGGAGACAAAGCTAAACTATATTGATGGTTCAGGGGAAAAACATGCTTGGTTTTTTGAAGTCAGAACTCTCCAGAAAATAATGGCTATGAAATCATTCCACTGGGCATGGCCAACTGACAACAATGTTGATAATACAGGTCAAAATCCCCAATCACAATTCAAAATTCAAAAGGTTGTGAAAACACAGTATTTTTGTAATTTAATGCAGATTCATTTGATAACTAAATCTGACTTGAGGCTACTTATAATATTTCTTACTCTCACTTAAAAGTGAATCTTTCTACATTTCACTGAAGAAAAATTAACATATTTGGTTACAGAGAGCTGCTCCAGATCCCTCTGGGGTAGTTAAAACACACACACACACACACACACACACACAAATTTGAATTATATTACCTTCCTAAAAAATTCACAATCTCTGAATTCAAAGAAAAATCTGGTCCTATGGGCATCAGATAAAGAATTGTGGTCCTGAAACAACATCTTTTCATGTGTGCTCATGTGGTATGTGTTCAAAAATTGGTTGTTTTCTTATTGTGTAGATTACCTTGTTTAATACGCACAGCCAGCAATTTGAAGTTGTTAGTTATTTCGCCCCACTTGCGCACGTGGAAACTGGGGCTCAGAGCTCATAAACAACCTCTAAAAAGAGATTCTTAGTTCAAATGCCATGTTCTTTACCTTTATCTCCTATTGCACATATGCCTTTTAGAGGCACTATATGAAACCCAACTTAAGAAATAACTTTCTTTGGATATACGCCCAGGAGTGAGATTGCTGGGTCATATGGTAGTTCTATTTTTGGTTTTTAAGGAACCTCCATACTGATCTCCACAGTGGCTGTACCACTTTACATTCCTACCAACAGTGTAGGAGGGTTCCCTCTTCTCCACACCTTCTCCAGCATTTGTTGTTTGTAGATTGTTTTGATGATGGCCATTCCAACCGGTGTGAGATGATACCTCATTGTAGTTTTGATTTGCATTTCTCTAATAATTAGTGATGTTGAGCAGCTTTTCATGTGCCTCTTGGCCATCCTTACGTCTTCTCTGGAGAGATGTCTATTTAGATCTTCCATCCATTTTTTTGATCGGGTTGTTTTTTAGATATTGAGCTGCATGAGCTATTTGTATACTTTGGAGATTAATCCCTTGTCGGTCGCTTCATTTGCAAATATTTTCTCCCATTCTGTGGCTTGTCTTTTCATTTTGTTTATGGACTTCTTTGCTGGGCAAAAGCTTTTAAGTTTAATTAGACCCCATTTGTTTTCGTTTTTATTTTCATTACTCTAGGAGATGGATCGAAAAAGATCTTGCTGAAACTTATTACCCTAATTAGAAAAGATACACGTATCCCAGTGTTCACAGCAGTACCACTGACAACAGCCAGGACACGGAAGCAACCTACACGTCCATCAGTGGAGGGACGGATAAAGAGGATGTGGTACGTATATACAGCAGAATATTACTCAGCCATAAAAAGGAACAAAATTGGGTCATTTATAGAGACGTGGATGAATCTAGAGACTGTCATACAGAGTGAAGTAAGTCAGAAAGGGAAAAACAAATATCGTATATTAACGCATATATGTGGAACCCAGAAAAATGGTACAGATGAACTGGTTTGCAGGGCAGAAACGGAGACACAGATGTAGAGAACAAACATATGGACACCAAGGGAGGAAAGTGGCAGGGGGTGGTGGGGTGGTGGTGGAATGAATTGGGAGACTGGGATTGACACGTATACACTAATGTGTATAAAATGGATAACTAATAAGAACCCGCTGTATAAAAAAATAAATAAAATTCTAAAATTCTAAAAAAAAAAAGAAATAATGCCTTCTGCAGCAACACGTATGGACCTGGAGATTGTCATACTGAGTGACGTAAGTCAGACAGAGAAAGACAAATAACACATGATATCGCTTATATGTGGAATCTAAAAAAATGGTACAAATGAACCTATTTACAAAACAGAAATAGAGTCACAGATGTAAAAAACAAACTTATGGTTACCAAGGGGGAAGTGGAGGAGGAATAAATTGGGAGATTGGGATTGACATATACACGCTACTATATATAATATAGATAACTGATAAGAACCTAACGTATAGCACAGGGAACTCTACTCAGTACTCTGTAATGCCCTATATGGGAACAGAATCTAAAAATGAGGGGATATATGTATGACAGATTCACTTTGCTGTACAGCAGAAACACAACACTGTAAATCAACTATACTCCAGTAAAAAATTAATTTAAAAAAAAGAAATAACTTTCTTCCCTTTCCCTTTCCCTGAACTGTTAGTCTTACCTATATCAGTCTTTCTTTTTTTTTTTTTTTTCGCTGCAGCTACTAAAGATTTGCAATCAGTAAAGGGTTATTTAAAATTGAAAGCTGGTGCCTGGGGCTTAAAACTAGGCAGTGGTGTGGTGGGTAACTGGCTAACTTTGGTGGGGTTGGGGAGACCCTGATTTCCAGTGTTTGTTAATTTCTCGGATGTAAACGCTCCTCCTATGGCCAATTTCAAGCTACCAAGATGTTAACAACTGGCTCACAAAATTCCTTGATATTTAACAGTTACATTATATTTATACAGATTAGCATTTGTATATCTGGTTTCTGCTTATTCCTTTCTTCAACCATATAAGGCTTCTTGACTACCAAGGTATTACCCAAGTAGACCCCTCTGGAAATCCAAAACTACATAAACCCTGCTTGATGGCCAGCAGGGAGACTGTCCTGGGCTCTCATGCCCACCTTTAATTTCCCAGTCCATGCCATTGGATGGACTGTGCCAATCTGCATGCCCTTCCGGGGGCATCACGATTTAGTTCCTCCTAGGAGAAAAGTAGTAGGGCAGCCTTATCATCCGGTGAGTTCTCTTAGTACTGGCCTTGCCATTCCTAGTTGAATTACCCTATCTGCCCTTTGGGGGAAATATAGGAGACATTATAGAAGCAAGGCAAAGTATAAACACATGTTGCCCTTCCCCTCTCCCATCAATTATTCAGTAAGAGTTAACTGAGCACCTATCGTGTCCTAGACACCATGCCAGGCTCTTGGGACACAAAGCTGCATATTACCTTGCCTGTGGCTCAAGGAATGCACATTCTGTCTGGAAGACAGTAAGTAAATAATTGCTAAAGGGATTGTAAGCGTGTTGATGGAGATATTGCCCAGACTGGAGCACAGAACAGGAGCACTTAGGGGGATAGTCAAGGCTTCAAAAAGATAGGAGTTGCTTGACCTGGATTTTGAATGAAGAGACATAGTCCTTTCTGTGGATGACGGTGGGGGGCAGCATGGAGAGGTAGGACCATGGAGATGCGAGAGCTCAGGGAGCTGTTATAGAATCGACTGTGTGAACAGACTGTTATAAGAACAGGGAAACTTAATGTTTTAAAAGTCTGTATTTAAATAGTCTCAGACTATTGAGACTTAGTGAAATTTGGGCATATTTCTATCTCAGCATCTGGCATGATGCCTGGCATAGTTTTCAATAATTATTGAATAGAATAAATAATCATAAAAAAAGATTTTCTGTGTCCCAACAAATCAGGGAAATTTTAAAAGTAAATAGGATATGAAAAATCACTCGATCCCATGCCTAAAAGAAAGTATGAATACTTCTGAAAAGAAGCAGTATTTGATTATGAGATCAACCGTATGCCTGGAGCCTGAAAATTATAGTTTAGACTCTCCCACATTCCTTATTTGGGCAGAAATTGCTTTATTTCCTGGGAAGGTCATGATGAATTTATAGGAAATTTTGTGATCTCTTTGGAGAAAAAAAACCAAATCTAAATAACAGAAAAAAAAAACATTGTTACATGTGCTAATTTTGGAAAAGTGACTAAAACTTGGCTAAGAATACATACCAGTTTTCCTGGGATAATCCTGGTTTATAGCAGTTATCTATACTGATAAAAGTATTAGTAGTATCACCTTTCCCAATCAGATATTTCGCATTTCTAATAATAAACTCCTTGCTCAACTTTCAATTAACGGGAACATTTAAAAGAAACACAGTATGCACAGCTCAGTGTAGAAGGATGCTCCTTAGAGTATTATTTACAATATTTGAAAGTGAGAAGCAGCATAAATGTTCAGCAATGAAGAACTGCCTAATAACAGGTATCCCACACGTGAATATTATGCCATCATGAAAAATAATGATTTAGATCTATATTTACCTACACGGAAAGATGCATATGAAACATCGTTAAATACTGAGAAAGGCAGCTCTCATAATAGCATGTGTCATTATTTTACTCTTCTATATGAAAAAGAGAAAGGGAGAGAGAGAAAAAGAGAGAGATTTGAAGGCAGTCACAGCTGTATTTAAATCTCTGCTCTTCTATTTCAGAGCTGAAGAGTCATTTAGCCTTTCTGATCATCACTTTCCTTTGCTGTAAAATGAAGTAAAAATAGAAGTTACTTCTTGGTGCTGTTCCGATAGAATGGTATATTTAATGCATTTTTGAGCTGGTAGTTTTCAACCAGGGCCAATTTTGGTCCCCAGAGGACATCTGGCACTGTCTAGGGATGTGATTGGTTGTTAGAGCTGGTGGTGGAGAGGGGGTGGTGCTACTGACATCTAATGGGGGGGGAAGCTTGGGATGCTGTTAAACATCCTGTGATGCACAGGACGGTCCCCACAACGAAGAATTTCTGGCCCGAAGTAGCAGTCGTGCTGAAACTGAAAAACTATTTTGGACAAAATAAGCACTCAGTAATGTATATGAATGCCGCTATTTATAAACTTGCTAAGAGTGTTGATCTTTCTATGGTGGGATTCAGTGTGTGTGTGTGTGTGTGTGTGTGTGTGTGTGTGTGTGTGTGTGTGTGTGTGTGTGTGTGTGTGTGTGTGTGTGTGTGTGTGTGTGTGTATTGTACTTACCTTTATGTTGCATTACTGTCTGTGTTGAATACAGACTACTTGAGTACTAAAAAATAAACAAACACTTCAACACTAATTTTCAAAGTCAATCTTTTACATGGCAAGAACCACGGATAATATAACCGAAAGCCCCTTGAAGTCAGAGACCGAATCTCATCTGCATAGGGCAGGGTCCAGCATGCAACAGTGCCTGCTGAGCTGAACTGAAAATACACAAAGCAGTAGTGCTAAGAAAGGGAGAGGAAGCCAACTTGTACGACTAGACAAATTTCGTTAGCGCTCTAACAAAGTGCATAGACTAATCTGTAATCAGTACATCACAAATATGTATATTATACTGCAAACATCCCGTCTGGAAACAAGTTTGTCAGCCAAACATTAGTGTTTTATGATGTGCTCTCACCAACCGCCACACCCATGTACCAAATAATTACACACACAATTTTTAAAGGCTGTAAAAGTTAAAATGTCTCCCAATAATAAACATCTTGAAGGTATAGAGTGTTTCTTTTGAATTTTTCCCCTTATTCTACAGTTTGTATTACTCTGATGTGTAGTGGTTTGATATGATTTCGAATCTACTTGTTTATGACAAATTGATGTTGTATTTATAAGTTGTTTTGATATAAAAGTAAAATTGCGTGTGTCTGTAGCTCAGCTGCTGAGTGGCCCTGCTGGGGGCTTATCAGTAAGAACATATGAAGAAGCAACTATCTCCAGGGGATATCTAGACTGTAAACACCCAGAGTTTTTAAGGACTAACCAAGAGTGTTTGGTCTGGGCAAGGCGACTCTTTCCTGATCAAAATAGCTCTCTGAAGACCTTGGGGCATTAACTCCTGCCTGCTCACAGCGACTCTGCTCCGGCAGTGGTGAAAACCGTGCAGTAGTCCCTCCAAGGAGATCATCTTGCCCGCCAACACCAGAGCCTCTGCTCCCTAGCAATGTCTCTAACAACAAGGGACTTTCGTTTTTGTACCAGCAGCTGGACATCAGCTCTAGGATGGCTAGGCAGTCTCTCCTGCGAATCAACTCATAGAAAGGTAGGAGACCATAGTCAAATTACATTCGGACTTTACTCCTTCATCTCCTCTTGCCTGGAAAAATAGTGTCATTAATCTATCTTTGGTTTGGAGTATGAGTTCTCTTTATTGGCTTATCTAGGGACACTATACTGTATGCAATTGGCTTGTGAAATTATCATCATTCCTTTAGTGAACCTCTGTTAAATAAAATATTGGCAAAGACAATCTCAGTCTCTGAGCATAATTTGCCCCCAAACAAAACACTCTTTCTAGTTCAACAATGTTGTTCCATTTTCTTGCTGAATTATCTGCCCCAAAATATTTAAAAATAAAAAAAGAGACTCTGTTCTTATCCTGGAGAGTCCTTGAGAAATAGTGTTAACTTGTGAAAAGTTACATGTTACTGAACAACACCTCTGAAGCTCCTTCTCTGTAAAATGAGAAGCATAACACTTACACCATGGGATTGCTCTGGTGATCAAATGAGATAATAATATATAAAGAGCAAATATACATCACTGAGAGTCAGTGAAAGGTAGTAGTTGTCATCCTTTCCAAAAGATGGTCACTTTGCAAAATGCTGTAGTTTCACTGACAATCAATTTCTCTTTTAGTCCTCTACTGGGAAAGAACTGCGAACCCACACGTGATATCGTTCACTAAGAGACACCATGGTGTTATGGGTCTACGGTCACCAAAGAGCAAAACCAAATTTTGTCAGTATTACCAGTGTTCCTTAAATGTGTTAATATGCATCATTCCCTTTAAAGCAGAAAATACAATCAAAGCCACTTTTAGTGTTAGTTGAAATATGAAAAATAATTAAATGCCACAGCCAACTTGGTGGTGAGGTAAAGCTCTTCCTGTAAGTTATCTTTCCAATGTGTCTTTTAATGTGTCTCTCCTCATGCAACACTGAGAGCCATACTTTGAATAACACCAGAATACTTAGGTGGTCCCAAGGAATCTTTTGCCTGGTTTCACAAGGTCGATCAAAGGAAGCCTTCACGGTTCCATCACTAAATAATCAATCGAGTCAAAAACAACTGATCTGCTCCAAGCCCGTCACCAACATATTGACCCACCCATTGAGCTCTGCTCAAAGACAGTGAAGGTGACGAAAGCCATGACTGCATTGAGAAATGAACAAATGAACGACCCTGTGCAGACGGGTTCCCCTCTCTCTTAATTATCTTGTTATTTTGTAAATTGATTTTAAGGCTGTTAACACATGAAACTGTATGCACCATGACACAGTGGAAAGAACTGGGTCAAAATTTTCTTTTGGCCACTTGTTGTCTATGTGAGCATAAACATACCTCTTCACCTCCAGTGATTTTATTCATAAAACAGGAACCATTCTGACACTTTCCATGCAGAGGCTCACTGGGCCCATGCGGGAGCCAATGTACAGCAAGAGTTAATAGCAAAGGCCTTGGAGTCAGATGACCTTGATAGAGATCCCAGAGATCTGCAGTGTCATTGCTGTCAGATCTTGGGCAATTGACTTAATTTGCTTATATCTTAGTGTCCTTACCTATAAAATTGTTACAAAAACAGTAACTACCTCATAGGACCTTTATAAGTGATAGAGTAAAAACCCATAAAGCGATTATTTTAGAGCAACATACTTTGAAAGCATTCAGTAAAAACTAGCTTCATTATTTCTGCCTTCTGAAATTCCCTTCAGTGTCACCTTTTCCATTTCATTTCATACATGCTGAGCAGCTACATTGGATGAGGCAGTCACTCCTGGTTGTCCAGCAAAATCTAAACCCCAAGACTCTCCCACTTATAAAACTTCCTAATGTTGCCTGGGTATGTGGTTTCCCAATTTTAGACTGAATTTCTAAGTCTCCCCGTAGGTAGATGTGGTGATGTAAGTTCTGCCTAACTGATGTAAGAAATGGCGTGTTAACTCCCAGGAAGTATCTGTAAGGGAATAAGGTGTGTTCTTTTCTGCCCCTTTCCTCCTTCATAATATCGTATGAATATTTTGTGAATATTCACGTGAATATTTCAGCTGAAACTGAACCATGAGCTTGAAGATGAAGCTGAAAAGCTTGATCTATAAGTTGGAAAATGGGAGCGAAGGATGGCAGAACAGAAGGATTCTGGGACTCTAATGATTATGGAGTCACCATAGCAGTCCTGGATCTTTTATGAGGATTCACAGCTGAGAATGAGAAACATAGCTATGTTTTACTGAAGTCACTGCTAATTGGCGTTGAGGAAAAGTCATATGATCACGCTAAGAGGTATCACCTTGGCATCATGGAGTCAAGTGATCTCCACCGTGCTAAGAAAATGCCTGTAGATAATAAATGAACAGGATAATAATCTATTTGCATGAGCACAAGACTATCTCTATCCCTTGTTCTTTAAGTCCATTGAATAAATAAATGAAAAAAATAGAAAAAGTGAATGAACTTATTATACTCCAGCTCAGTCTATATCAAAACAATATAATTCAGCTTTTCTCCCAGGAGTCTCAGAAAATTAAATGTAAGTCATGTGTGTTTCGGCAACACAGAGGGTTAGAGAAAACACAGGGCTGAGAATCAAGGGACCTGGATTCTGCTCTGCTCCTTCTTGAACGAACTATGTGACTTTGAGAATTCATTTAGTTTATTTCTCTGTACTATGTCCATCATAACATCAACACATGTTGCATGAAAGGGCTGTTTACAGGGTCATAAATATGTAAGTTTCTTGAAACCTTAAAACGTGGAACATTTGTAAGGCATTATTATAACTAGTCCCATTGATGATTGATGTTGACTCAGAGGTTCCATGGAAAAGAACCACCAAGGGGAGTTTCGGAAACTAAGAGTCTGTTGATGTACCAGTTGGCGGTACGTCCTACTGGGATGGAGAATATGCATTTATGCACGAAGGTCTGCCTCGCACACCTGCCCCCGACCCAATCCCCGGCCTCTGTGAGAAGACACAGCCTCCTATTCATCACAGTCTTTGCATGCCATCAAGAATGTGCCGCTGCTCCAGCCCATTGGGACAGGAGGTTGGTTGGCAAAGCCATCAGACACCTGTTGGGGCTGAGTCATCCCTATTCACAGGATGTGCCTCGCTGCCTGGGTGGAGAGTGTTCAGTGAAGGCTGAGACCCCTGGCTAGTCCAAGCTGGTGCAGCTGATGGCTGATGCTCTCATGCATTGGCAGCTTTTAGGGGAAACCAGAGAGCCATGGTCTAATTTCACTTGCCCCTCATCTTCTGACAGATGGATGTTTGCAGCGGCGTGGTCATGCACATTCGTCCAGGCTCAGGAGCCTTACAAGCAATTATGCTGGGCTTGAAGGAAATCCACTGTTTCATGGAAATTAAAGTGAGCGGTGCTGGCACTGACACGGTATCTCCTTGGTTCCCTGACACTTCCTTCCAGCATACCCAGCTTTGCTGGCACAACTACTTAAGCAAAAGTCCAGGCCATTATGTCAATTCCAGAACCAGCAGGTCTGGTAGATTAAATTCATTCCTTAGTCAATAAACTCTTGATCCTAACTGGCACTATTGTGTTTGTTAAACGAATCCACCAGTATTGAAGGGTTTGTAGAAACTGACTGGTCATCGGTATTGGGGTTTCTAGGACACTCTAAATAGTTAAGCCTGTCTCCCAATTGCCTCACCAAAATTTCTATTTAGAAGGAGTTTAGGAGCTACAACACATATTGGAAGGAGAGGGTGAGATTCTTGAAGATAGTTTCCGATGAGTTTTACATAATATTGAGAGAGATGAATTTCTAAAAATGGTGAATGTCTGATGATGGCCCAAGTCCTTACTTTACTACTGGCATTGTCTTTCTCTCTTTGGATGCTGAATTTACTGAAACACAGAAGTACAAATAAAACAAGAACTGACAAATTAGCCTTGTTCCTGACCAAGCAAGGTTAGAATATGCAGTATGGCTTGGCACTGTATACAAAATGAATCTTTCCTCTTTCCTGCTGAATTAAACTCACCAACCCAGTCACAGATACACTGGTGGAACTTGCAGGGTGCTCCTCACAGAGGTGCAGTCTACAGTGGTCAGCTTACCTCAGGGAGGAGAGTGTCCGGCCTGCAGGCAGGCAGGTAGGTCCCATAACAGAGATCCAAAAGAAGTCACACAACGTGATTCTTTTCAGTCTCTAATTTGTCTTATGGAGGGCAGTGCATCAGAGGTAAAGAGAAAGGCAAAAGTTCTTGACTCAATATTTGAAATAGAGCAGAAATATGGGTCAGTGACATTGCTGGGGGGAAAAAAAAATACAGCCCCCTCCTACATTGCCCAGGATTAAATAAAACAGCAGGCATGGTATGGGAGAGTGAGAAAAGCCCTGGATTTGGAATGAGATAAGACTAAAGTTGAATCCTACTTCTATCATTTACTGGCTTTGGAGCAATCACTTTCTCTCTGTGTGGCTTATATTCTTTTTTTTCCGCCTAAAGAACCAAGGGTGCTGAGATTCCTAGGTTTGTGGTTGAGATGAGATGCCGTGTGGTTGAGAGTCCTGGCTCTGGAGCAAGAAGAACCTAATTTGGTGAATCCTGCTTTCAGTGTTTTCTGAGCACCAAATTTTACATTTGCAAAATAGAGAATATGCGGGAAGAACTTAAGGCGTAATAACTGCTAAATAAATAGCTGTCACCCAAAACACCAAAGAACTGCTGTTTAACCTTAATCACTGTCAAGTTATGGAGTTTAGAGGGTGTGATACTGTGATTTGTAATAAGAAATGTATATTTGGTCTCTTTATAGCACAGAGCACTTAAAAGCCTTGAGATTTCTTAAGTGACGAGAGTGATACACGTATCTTTTGTTAAGCTAATGAGGTGACATTTAGGATGCCCCTAGATCACCTAAGGATGGGGGTTGGTCACCAGAGGAACCAACCCTCTGTTTAGCAGGTTGGAACTTTCAGTTCCATTCCCCTAACCTCTGGGGAGGGGAGAGGGGCTGGAGGCTGAATCAATCACCAATGACCAATGATTAATCAATCATGCCATGTCATGTAGTTAAAGCCTCCATAAAACCCTCAGAAAACAGAGTTCAAAGACCTTCTGGGTTGGTGAACACAGGGAGATGCAGGGAGAGTGACACACCTGGAAGGAAGCATCGTTTCTACAAGGCCATTACACACTCTATTAGCAAAGGAAGTCACAAAAACTTGACCAGATTCCAGGTCAGGAACCAAAGACTCTACCTGGGGGAGTGGCAAGGGTCTAGAAGAGCATGAAAATACTGTTACAACCGTTTTTGGAAAATACACTGGGCCATATATGCATATCAGAAGACAAGGGCACTATCCTTCTTTCAGTTAGTTGTTCAAGCCCCAAATCAAAATATTATCCTGGGCCTCTGTCTCTTATTTTCACAATCACATTCAATTAATCAGAAAATTCTGTCAACTCAAAACACATTACAGACGTGTCTTCATCTTTAGGACAACCATCCTAGTTCAAGCTGCCATTATGTCCCTCCCTAGATAGCTCTAGTAGCTTCCATCTTCCCTTCTTTTGTTCCTACATTCCATCCTTCGTAAAGCAGCCAGGATAATCATTTCAAGGCACGATTCAGATTATATCCCTCCCTGCTGCCAAAATCTCCAATGACAAAGTGGATCACAGTCTAGTGATAAATGGAGCAATTCACCAGGAAGATACAAAAATTCTAAATGTCAATGAATCTAATAGCATCAGCACAAAACATGGAAAGCAAATACTGACAAAATTGATTTGACAATTCTATCCTTACAAATGGAGATTTTTTTCATAGCCCTTTCCGTAACTGACAGATTGGGCAGAGGGAAAGTATTAACGGCACTTGCCTTAATGGGTTAAGGTAAGCTGAGATGTTCATCCTCCTAGCCAGATGGGCTGTCTCACCTGAACTGTTATAAGTATTTGTAAGCATATTGAAAAAGACTGGGAAGCACTGCCTTAGACCACCTCTCCAACAATGACATGTACCAGAATGTTCACTACAATATTTTGGGATAGTGAACATTTTGAAATAACTAATCTATCCATTGGCAGTAGAATGGAAAAAAAAAAATGTTGTTACGTCTACACAATGGATTACATATGTATATTAACACAGATAAACCTTATAAATATAACATTGACAAAGAAACAGTGGCAGGAAACATGCAATATGTTATATATGAAAATGTTAAAAATTCGCCACACAATATTGTAATTATTCAAGGACTCATACATATGCTTTAAAAATATAAAGAAAAAAATAAAGACAAGCGTGACAGTAAAAGTCACCAAATTCATGTTAGGGATTATGTATCAGAAGGACGGAAGTAGAGATGAGAGGAAGAAAATTGTAGTAATGAGATCATGAGGGAAATAAAATGGATTTAGATTATTTTTTAATGTTTTATCTCTTAAGGGGCAATGGTACATAGGTTCTTATTTTACTGTTATTTTTACATATGAAAAATAAAAAACAAAGTCTTAGCTTAGAGCTTATAAGCTTTTATAAAAGCACATGCACACATACACAAGCATACATGCATACCTCTTTAGTGGTTTCCCATCAAACTCTTTACTCTGGTTGCCAAAGCACACATTACATGACCTCTGCCTTCCTGTCAGACTCAGTATCATATCACTCTCCCCATGCCAGCTTATTCAGATGCCCTAATAGGTCAAGTTCATTCCTGCCTTTGAACATACTTGCTTTCCCTGGTAACTGTCTGCCTGACACCTTACCATTTAGAATTCAGCTTCAATGTCACCTAAGTAAAACAGCCTCCCGTGAACACCAAGCTCACCCAGGCTAAGGTAGTTGCTGCCATTCTCATCACTTTACCCTAGTTTACTTCTCCTCGTAGTCTATATATTTACTGCAAATGTTCTACTTATTTGATTCCTTCTTGCTTTAACTCCCCTCGTCTAGAACATGAGTTCTATGAGAGCAGGGACCTTATCTGTTTGCATCCAACTGGTCTCCAAGCACCTGGAAGAGGTCTTAGCCATTGAAAGTGAACAATAAGTGAGTACTGAACTGCTAAATGAATGAAGGCTAGAACCACAGGGAAAAAATTCAGCGTGCTAGTATTATGTAGTGTTAGCTTCATATTAAGAAAATTGAAATATTATTTGATTTTAAATTTTAAAAAAGTTTAAATTCTAGTTGACTGTCTTGGCACTGAGATTTTATAAAAAGTGGCTTCTGTGAACTTTTATATGTAAATTTGTTGACTCAAAGGACACAGCAGCATGATAAATATGATGAATACTGCTGTATGTTATAGATGACTGTTAAGAGAGTAAATCCTAAGAGTTCTCATCTCCTCTCACAAGGAAGAGATTTTTAAAATTTTTATTTTATCTTATATCTGTATGAGATGGTGAATGTTCACGAAACTTAGTGTGATAATCATTTCATGATGGATGTTAAGTCAGACCATTACGCTGTGCACGTTAAACTTATATAATACTGTATGCCAATTATATATCAATAAAACTGGAAGGAAAAAAATTTTAATTTTAACCTGTTTTCAGTATTCACACCATTGTTAATGATATCGATATATATAAATGCAAATGTTGAGAGACAATGAAAATAAGTAATGATGTTAATGACATTTGAAGTCAAAATTCTCAGTCTATATTCTCAAATTTTTCACTTTGTCCTACCAGAAAGTAGGTAAGCTTCCAAAGACTACTGGGGCCATGCCAAAACAACACAAGGGCCATACTAAAAAGTTTGTCACTGGGGTAAATTGTATCCAAATATGGGACAATTTTAGTAAAAGTAAGAATAATAACTGAGCTATACTGAAATACACCTAATATATCAAAATTCATGAGTTCATAATGATACTAAGAAGAAAAAAATCAGTTGTTACCTTTGGAAACGTTACAGCCATATTATGAAAACCGGCAAATAAAGGGAAAGACAAACATTTAATCTGTCCTTCTTGTATGAAACATATTTTAGAGCAACTAAATACTTAATAAAGGACAATTTTTCTTTCCATAGGAAAAAAAAAAGACACACAAAATAATAGTTGTGAGTTTCAGTTTTACTCAGGGTCTTACAGAGGACTATAGCCTGGGAGACAGCCACTCGGTTACCTCTGAGGAAACTGCTCTAAAAAGGCAGGGAAAAAGTCATTTTATATGTGATTTTTGGCTAAGGAGTATGTGCATTCAAGCATACATCTTAGTGAAAATTACTGCTAATCACAAAGAACAGATATCTCAAGTTAACGCTTTTAGTGCTTTTTCTATGAATGGGAAAATGCAAGAATCTGGGTTTATTAAAACTGTTCCTGAGATACACCTCTAACCAGCTAAGGGGCCTGTTAGTCAATGCACAGTGTGCCCCATCCTGTTCTTCATCCTGAACCACCCCGCCTCAGGCAACTTCAGTGGGTGATGACTTAACCCTAGTAGAACTGGGGGGTTCTTTCTTTGTCCTTCTCTGTTCACACATTATAGAAGGCACTCAACCAGGGCCATCCCAGTCCCCGACCGAGATATATGCACATCGTCCCTGAGAAACACTCATTAGAAAACTATCTGGTACTCAGACCATCCACCCTCTTTATCTTTGGGGAACGTGCCTCTGGTTACTTTTATTTCTCAATGTTTAACAAAGGTAACTCCTACATGAAATATGGAGGTTTTACCTTCAGGAAGGATTCTGTACCGTAAAATTTGGGGTCCTTAATCTCTACAAAAACACAGACCTACAAGGAGAAAGTCAATGTGTATTACAACTGTATCCCTCTGCTTCCAAGCCACACCTGCAGCCAAGTCATCTAAGAATGATGGTTAATTTTATCCTCAAAACTGTGTTGAAGACTGGATGCTCCTACGTCCTGAGAGAATGAGAGCCACTATCCTATAGTAAGCTTTTAGTTAAATAATTTCTCCCTAAAAGCTAACCTCAGTCTTTCAAGTTAGTATTACTCAGCCTCTGTGGACAAACTTCCTGGGTTTAGACATGGCTCTTCCTATTAGTAGCCGTGTGAGTTTAAGCAAGTTCCTTAACCTCTCTGTGCAAAATGGAGATAGTAATGCTAGTGTCCACACCGCAGGATTACTGTGAAGATTAAAAGAGCTACTGTACATGCAGTGCTTAGATCAGCGCCCAGAGCACAGCGAACACCACGTAAATGTCAGCAATAAACATTCTTCTCCTATTAACTTTGGGACATTGGCTTTGACCTCTGTGGTAATAAGCAAGAGTTGGTCACCTTCACTCACAGTTTATGTAAGATTCTAAACAACTTGACTAAATCTCTTCTGGCTTTTCTGTTGGTGAACTTGTGCAGATGTGGGGAGAGTGGCATTCTCTGAAAGAGCATAGAAGCTCTGTGTCCTTTCCCCACACCTTGCCCTAGGTATCTCTTTTATCTGGCTGTTCCTGAGTTATATCCTTTTATAATAAACCAGTAATCTAGTGAGTAAATGGGTTTTCTGACTTCTATGAGCTGCCCTAGCAAATTAAATGAACCCTAGGAGAAGATCATAGAAACTTCTGATTTATAGCCAGTTGGTCAGAAGCACAGGTAATAGCCTGGACTTGCAACTGGGGTCTGAAGTGGGGGGACGAGGGCAGTCTTATAGGACTGAACCCTTAACCTGTGGAATCTGAAGCTGTCTACAAGAAGATGTGTCAGAACTGCATTGAATTATACGACACTCAGCTGGTGTCCTGAGAAATGCTTGGTGGTGTGGGAATGTCCACCCACGCCCCTACACACACACACAGACACACACACACTGAAATTGGGTCCAGAAAACCGGAAAAACAGCCTTAGGGTATTTCTTCATGGTGTCAACAATAATACTTGAGCACTAACTGTGACTGCATACTTTGTGGTAAATAATTCCTTTTATAAAACTTCCAGTGCATCTTCAATTACTTCGACTAGGGTGGCTAGGGGCACTATACATCCAGTTCTAAACTACCTCTCTACTCTCTCCCCTTCCCACCTCTCCCCTTATACTCTGTGCAATTGAACAGTCCTCAGAAAATAATGTTTCCAGATCATGGGAATTCCCTAATAAAGTTGTATTGAACTGAATTGAAATGCCGAAATGATTATGGTATCATACAATTGGGTTTTATTATATAAGCCCAACCACTTCTTTTTTTTTTGTACTAATAAGTCCGTCATTTTATTGCTTTTTATTTTATTTTTATTTTTTATGTTTGGCCGCAACTCGTGGCTTGCGGGCGGGCTCTTAGTTCCCTGACCCGGGATCAAACCTGTGTTCTCCACAGTACAAGCACAGAGTCCTAACCACTGGACCGCCAGGGAATTCCCTAAGCCCAACCACCTCTGATCTCTGACTCTTTACTGAGCTTTCCCTTTAATTCCAAAGCATTTATATCTCTAAAACCAGATATGGATGGCAGCTGGAACAGAGAAATTTCTTATGGCTCTGTCCTATTACCATGCATTCTCAAGTTTTTGCAGTTTTAATTAATTACTCACATACTAAACAGTGAACCTTTATTTTGTGCCAGCCTTCAGGTGCACCAGTTCAGAAAGAAAAGTCTTCTCTCTCCTGAGGGATTTCGAAATCTAGTGGAAGAGACAGATATATGAAGAGAGAGAGAGAGTGAAAAGAAGATTTTAATGTAGCAAACTAAGTGCTATGGCAGAGATAAAAGTAAGGAGTTCATACATCGAGTTCAGAGGATCCAGAGGAGGCGCAACTAATCCAGTTTTGGGTTAAAGTAAGATTAGGCTGCCACAGAATACAGAAAGTTTCCCAGTAAAGCTGACACATGCTGAATGTCAAGGATATGGGTAGAAGTAGTCCATACCAATAGAGGTAACATTTCAGACAAGATGAGTTATATGTGAGAAGGCAACTCACTTGGGATCTGCAATAGTTAAAGGATGGATCATTCTATTTCCCTTTTCCAAAGGAGAAAAAAATAGCTCATTATCCATGATAGAGAAGTAACATTCTGAAAATCCATCTGGTTCAAAAGCCTAGATTAACAAGCGAACCATAGCCAGTCCCAGAGAAAGAAACTGATTTGCCATTGGAATGCCCCCACTTGGTTCCCTACCCAGACTTCTAAGCAGAAGCCGTTTAACTTCCTCCAACAGGAGACATTCAGTGAGATGATGTGGCTTCACTTCCTTTCCAGGGATAACTTCGGGACCTGGCATAAGAGGAGCCTGGAAGTTCTGCAGTAAGTCGATTTGGCTGACGGTTCTGGGTAATCAGGTCATTAAGCTTTAGTAACCGGACTCTTACCACAAACCCAGGACCATGCCAAGGAAAGTGCAGCTTTCCTTCATTCAACTGTTTATTCCACAAATATTTTTTGTCACCATTGATATGCCAGGTGCTCTAGTAGGCATGACTGCTACAGTGATAGCTAAGTTTTGTTCCCTCTCATTTAGGAAATCACAGTCTCTCTTTGATTCCTCTGAGCCTGATGCCTTGTCTTAGTTTCCTAGGTGGTTTCTCTGCAAACTTTTCCTCCACTGAGACCTTCTTGAGCTCTCAAATGACATTCTAGGATTGTGGTTCCTATGGCTAGATCTCTTCGACCTTCTGCCAGCGCTCTAACATTGCATTTCACCCATTTATTGCTGATCTTCTCTCTAAGCAATCTGAATTCCCTCTTTTTATATTTATCCTGGAGGACTTGTCTAGCTTTCAAGTCATGGTCCTCTTCAGGTTATCCCCTCCTACCACAAATCAATACCTGGTCTTGGGGCTCAAGGTCATTGGATGAGTTAATGAAGATTTGGTATTATTATTTCATTTAACATCTATTTACTGAGCACCTGGTGCATGACAGGTGTTTGTTACATGCAAATTTCAGTTTCTCCAGATGGAATATTAACACCTGTCTCTTGGGTTGTTATAAGAATTAAATAAGATTATATACTCCTGTTAGGTCAGGTCCCCTAGAAGCAGAGCCTGAGACAGGGATTCATATGCAAGTGATTGACTGATGGAGTGCTCTCCGGTAAGAGAATGAAGAAAGCAGGATAGAGAAGGGAAAGGAGCTATACAGAAAGTAGTTTCAGATGAGGTCTAACTATGGCCTAATCTTTTAAGGAGATCAAGAGCATAAACTGCACCACAAAATCTGTCTTGGACTCTTTCCTCAAGTCAGGACTTGAAGGCAAGTGGTGATGGGGGAGATCATAACCTCAGGATCTCCAAGAAGTAGCTGCAGGTAGAGAAAGCTGTAGGTGAAAGCTATGAGCTGAAACACCCACAACACCTGGGGGATGGGTACGCCAATCCAACAGGTAAAAGGGATCCCAGGGAACCTGGGTAGGGTACCAACATGATCTGTGATAATAATCTTACAGTGGAGACAGTGAAGGAAACAGGTCACTGTACATTAGTAGAGCTGATAAACATAAGCACAAGAGTGGGAGCGTTCAATGCTATCTGCCAACCAAAGGCGAAGAGCGGCTTCTTGGAGGATGATGTAACTGAATGGAGCTTTGAAGGATCAACAGGAGGTAGCAAGGCAAAATCAAGTGCCACGTGCGGTCCTTAAAGGTTCTGACCGAAACCATCATCCAAAATTGACTCCTATATTTCATAGCCCTACCTGACAGCGAGACAGGTTTCCGTTGCTAAAAACCCAGAACTTGCCTTCCGAGTGTCATTAGGGTGCAGCAGGACAAATCAAGATTTGATGTTGTGAAGCCAGGCTGAAGTTCACTTCTTCCCAGGCAGTCATCCAAACACTCTGTCCATGCTAATACTCTTCCAGCAGGGCCCAAGAAGGGCATACCACAAATGCGTAGATTGATATCAGCATGTGCTGGGGACAGCTCCAAGCTCAGCTTTCAGCAGTTTGTAAAGATGTCCATGAGGCACAAAGCAAAAGTTATAGATTGGCTTGACCCTGGAAGAGGGAACAAACATACTGTTCCTGTAGGGTGTTGCCATTTGATTTCGTTTAGGGGCCTCTCGGGCAAATGCAAGGACTGAGAGCATTTCATGATTCAAAAGGTGGGAGTCAGAGTGAGGATATCTTTTTGAAACCCCAGCTATTCTATGGATAAATTTATGGCACTTTAAAAATGAGAGCAAGAAGCAGAGAGATTAAGCTCAATCTTCAATGCTTCCGACTGGGGAAAAGGCATTGATTCATCCATGAGATTGCTAATAGCAGGTGTCTTGTGTGACTTATGCCAACAAACAAAGTTGTTTGGGCCCTAATCCTTTTCCATCTGTTCCATAACGGGGAGAGGAAACAGGAGAGGTTGTGAATAATTCTAGAACTTCAGGATCCTTTTCACCCCGGAATGTGGGAGTCCCGCTTCCCCCTCACTGACTTGGTGATCTCTCGAAGATGGTGGGGCTTTCTGGGGAGGCAGGTTACTCCTCAGATGTGGATTCTTTCTCATCTCCTGTGATCTATGCTCATGAAGCTTCCCAGACTTGAAAGGAGACAGGGGGGTGCTAAGCACTGCTCTCAGTAGGGACATAATGGAAAAATCCTTCTGTTCCTCCTTTCCTCTGCTTACATGGAGTCTTGCCCGGGTTTCCTCCTGAAAGAAGCTTCCTGTACCAGCCTGGGCAGAAGTTTTGGGAAGAGCAGAGCTGGAGGGCTGCAGCAGAGAGAACAATAACTTCAGCACACCTACTCTACAGGCATCTTCCGAGTGCATTAGTATTTGCCAGACCTGGTGCTTCTTCATGAGTCTGAACTTCCAAGCATATTCCAGCACTTGGGAAGGGACCATTGGTTAAAAATCCATTTTAAAAAAGTATTTTGACTGCTTACACTGTGCCTGCTATTAGCTGACAAGGGGCTCTAGAAGATTAGGTCTTCCTGATGGGAAAGACTGGCAAAGGTAGTAGGAAGAATACCAAACTCAAATCCATAGTAGGTGTCCAAAGCCCATAGCACTTCTTCTGCCTGCGATCTGCCCACGGATATAAACTGGCTATGAGTCCCTAGGTGGGTTGTTCAACTTCTCTGACCATCAGTTTCTTCACTTGTAGGACAAAGGTAATGATATTTGTGCTTCCACCTCTACAAGGTTGCTGTATCATATTAGATAACTGTGAAAGTGCGACATAAATGTTAGTTTTATTATTATGCAAAAAACCATACAAAATACAAGGAGACATATATAGACATACATATTCTAAGTGGTACTTGGTTCTTCAGCAGGTAGGTTACTATGAACTGAGCTCCTGGGGTACTATTTGAGCTGATCCTCGAAGAAGAGAAAGACTGTCAGCAGGTAAAGAGAAGAGATAAATGTAGCTCAAGTGACAGAAAGTATGTGTGTTAAGTTTCCTAGGCTGCCTTCTAAAAAAAGTACCACAAAATGAGTGGCTGAAAACAATAGTGATTTACTTGCCCACATTTCAGGAGCTTCCAAGTCCAAAACCAAGGCATCAGCCAAACCATGTTGACTCAAGGTTGTAGGTGAGTTCCTGGCAATTCTTGACCATCCTCGGCTTGTAGATGCAGCACTCCGGTCTTTGCCTCCACCAACACATGGTGTTTCCTTGTGCGTCTGTGTTCAAATTTCCCTCATCTTATAAGAGCGCCAGTCACTGGATCAGGGGCCACCCTAATCTTGTATGACCTTATCTTAGTTACATCTCCAAAGACCCTAAGTAAGGTCACATTCATAGGTACCAGAGGTTAGCATTTGAACATATTTGGCAGGGGGCACAACTCAACTTGGAACATTATGTGAACAGAATTCAAAAAGAGGGAGAATTCAAAAAGAGGGAGGCACAAGATGCATTCAGAGGAACAGTGAGTAAATTAGGAAGAGGGCAGAAAATGTGTCAGATGAGTGGGGAGCGACAATTCCAGAACTGAATTGCAGTCAACAAACAAGTACCACGCTAGGAGCTGGGAGCATCAAGATGAATAAGACCACATCCTTAGAGACATTTTACGTAGCATGGAACACCTTCCTGTATAGAGATAACTATACTCCAGGTGGTCAGGGCTCTCATGGATTGTGACACAGGAGATATATGCTCTGGGAACACAGATTATGCCTCTTCCCTCTTACTCATGATTGAATGTCTACAACCTAGTTTCTGATACACAGTGGGCACTAAATAAACACTGTTGAATAAATGAATGGACATCTGCTTTTATAGATGAAGAAACCAACGAAGAGAGTAACTTGCTGAAGGAAGTAGATAATGATAGTAAAGCTGGCATAAAACCTGGCCTAAGTGGCTTCAGAATCCATGTTCTTTCTATTGACTATTTTGCTGTTTGAATACCTTAACTCAGGAAGGTTTATCGGCCTGGCCATTGTTGTCTATTTCCCACTGTATGTTGAGGTCAGATAATACACGGTATCTGGACTTCCCGAGACCACAGGCTAGGCTGTTCATCAGGGATGCCATTCGACAGAGCAGTGGCCTTGATCTGGCTCCACTCCCTCAAATGACACGCTCACGTTCTCCCACAGATGTTAGGCAGAGCCTAGAGGACACAGTGACATTTGGCATCTGCAAAAGGCCACTGTAATTCCTCTGTCGCAGGCACTGTCTTTCATCCTTTTAATATCCATTCAGAATAGTGCCATATCCTGACCCTGTGCCGCTGGAGATAAACA
Organism: Delphinapterus leucas; assembly: GCF_059928025.1. Lineage (NCBI taxonomy): Eukaryota > Metazoa > Chordata > Mammalia > Artiodactyla > Monodontidae > Delphinapterus > Delphinapterus leucas. The sequence continues at coordinate 11,542,857 of NC_143145.1, forward strand.
GCGTTCAGCAAGATAGGTTTGCCCCCAGGTATTCATTACTGAGTTGGGAGATAAAATGGAATTCAAGTTCATTAGGTAACAAAATCTCAGGATCACAAAGAAACTTAAAGTTCATCTGATTTTATCTGTTTTAAAGGATGCTTGAAGCACCACTCCCCCATGACCACTGAACAAACACAGGCATATGCACACAGACACAGACAGACAGGCACACACACACACACAAATACACATAGGATTGTCTGCAAGACTCTTCCAAATACTTAGCCCACAGACATAACCACACACAGAATCTTGGCCTTTTCCCTTTGAAGACAAGAATAGAATTCTTTTTGACCTAATAAGAGTAGTTATCATTAGGAGGGAAATTTAATATTCCAAAAAAATTTTGAACAACAGGCAGATTTACCCAGATTTAGCAGACGCAGCCAGGAAAAAGAAAAAGATTAAAAAAAAAAACAGAGCTTGTTCAGCATAGATAGTAAAAGAGACAAATTAAGGAGAAAGAAGTGGTCATTACTTCCAAATACTAAAGAGACATCAAATAAGACTAGTAAGAAAAAGAGAAGAAGAGGAAGGAAGATGTTAGTGTTAATAAACACTAATCCAAACCTGCTCCTTCCTTGGTGAAGGTCATCTTCCTTAATGGTGACTCCATTTGACCTGAGCTCATGCCCCAAATTAGGAAATCATCCATAACTCCTGTATTTTACTTACATCTGTCATGCAATCAACCAGGAAATCTTGTTTTCTCTAACTTCACTACACCGTACACTCATCACCCAAACACCTCTCACCACCCACACTGCCACGATCCTCCCCAGATTCCCCATCCTCTCCTTCCTAGACCATGTAGTCGCCTCCCCATTGGGCTCTAGCCTTCCGTTCTGACTCAGCTGCAGCCTGTTTTATACAGTGCAGCCAAGCCAGTCCTGGAAAACGTAAATGTTAATATATCACACCTTTACTCAGAACTCCCAATAGTTTTCCAGCACAATTAGAACCAGTTCCATTATTCAAGCCAAGGCCGACAAGACTCCGTAATGTACTCTGGCCCTTGTGTTTCCTCCATTCTGCTTTCCTCCTTTGTCCCTCTGCACCACCCACTGTGGCTTCCATCACTGAACACACTCCACTCACCCTCCTCCAGAAGGACTTTGGGGCTTGTGCTGTCCATGCTAAATCACACTTCTCCCACGTACCCAAACGGTTCACTCCCATACTTTGTTCAGATCTTAATAATCACGTCATCACAAACCTCCCCTAAGCACTGAAAAAAGAAAAATATGAGAGTCTTCCCCCCATCATTCTCTATTTCCTTATTTTGCTTTATCTTTCATCATAGCACTGATCAGTACCTGCATATATATTTGTATGTAATCTCACACAATTAGGATATCAGCTTATGAGGACAGGTATGTTATCCATTTTGTGTTCACTCATGAAACTCCACTGCCCAGGACCTGCTTGGCAATTATTAGCACAGAGCAATTGCTTAGTGAAATGAAGACTGCGTTTAGGAGCCAACATGCAGTTCTTGACTTTTTTTTAACATCTTTATTGGAGTATAATTGCTTTACAATGGTTAGTTTCTGCTTTATAACAAAGTGAATCAGCTATACGTATACATATATCCCCATATCTCTTCCCTCTTGTGTCTCCCTCCCTCCCACCCTCCCTATCCCACCCCTCTAGGTGGTCACAAAGCACCAAGCTGATCTCCCTGTGCTACGCGGCTGCTTCCCACCAGCTATCTATGGTAGTGTATATATGTCCATGCCACTCTCTCACTTCTTCCCAGCTTACCCTTCCCCCTCCCAGTATCCTCAAGTCCATTCTCTAGTAGGTCTGTGTCTTTATTCCCGTCCTTCCCCTCCTTCCCCTAGGTTCTTCATGACTTTTTTTTTTTTTTTAGATTCCATATATATGTGTTAGCATACAGTATTTGTTGACTCTTTAACTTCGATCTTAGGTGAGCTTTTCTCTTTCAATGGTGAGAATGTCCCCAGAAGTTACAGAGCTATTTCCTTCCTTTCCAAGAAACTCAGTGGAAAACAAAGATGTCTTTTTTCCCCATTTTTTTCCAGTGTTTGAGTACCATTAGACTAATGGGCCATTTGCTTAGTCCGGAAACAATCTCTGTGGTCAACAGATGAAATTAACTGATTGGTTAGACCAGATCCTGCTTTCACCACTGGAGTTGGGATTGGTCAATCCCCAAGCCACATGGATTTAGGGAATGGCAGTGCTGTGACTCCCCAAAAGAAAACAGAGATGTTGCTACCAAGGGGAGATCCAGGTTCTATGAGGTCTAAAATGTAATTTAAGAAAATGAGTATAAAACTGCAAATGCAACATTAATCACAGGGCACTGGAAGTGGCCTGTGTGTATGTAACAGGCCCCGAAACTTAAAATTGTAGCATCACGGCGAGTCTATTTTCGGGAAAGAAAAAGTAAAAAAGAAAACAGATGTCTTCACAAGGAGACTGAAAGGGAAGAAAAAATGTGGACCAGCCAGAGAGACCATGCAAGAGGAGGGCTTGATTAGAGACAAAAGAAGGACAAATGTCAATTAGACATGACAAAGCTTCCCTCTCTTTGGCTGAACACTTTTCCTGCTCAATGCAGGAATGTTCAGAGCGATTTCCAGCCAGGAAGAGAGGAATGCGGAATTTGGTCTTAAGCTGTCTGCTGTTAACCATTGTCTGCGGCTTGCTCTGAAGTGACCTGTGGAAAGAACAGCTGTGTGTCCCTAGTACAGCTAATCCTTCTGGAAAAAAAAATAAGTTACATAACATAAATGTGTTTAGCTCAATCTCCGCCTCCCCCATAATTTAAAACATCCCACAGGATGTCATGCTTGGGTAAGGTGTGAATATTAATGATGAGTCCTGCACTATACATCCAGTATCTCAACACATGGGGAGAGGGGTCTCGCTTCCTGGGCCATGGATGCTTATCCTGCAATTCTGGGGGAATTGGTGGAGCTGAACATGTACCTAGAAACACAAATGGACCCGGCGCTCAAAGTCTGAGCAGTTCTGTCCTGGTCAGTTCATAAAGTGTTACACTGGTGAACTTCTGTAGTCTGTGAACGTCGTCCTACAGAGGTTGGGCGAGGCTGCAAGGGTATTGATAGGGACCTGGGGGAGAGACAAGGAAAAGAACGTGCGTGGGTCAAGTGTGAGGGCCGCACTAAGAACTGGCCCCTGCAATAATGCCTGACGACAAGCATCTTCTACGTTTGCAGTGTTTTTCTGAGCTCTTTCCGATTACAGACATTAACGTCCCACACTCATGAACAAACAGAGCTCAGAGATCATGTGGGTCAACTTCTTTATGCAATCAAGAATAATCGGACGTGTCGTGATGGTGGTCCCATGTATGGAGTGTCTGCAATATGCCAGGCAATATGCTCAGTGCTTTCCATGAAATATTTCTAATCCTCAAAACAAGCCTCCTCCTAAGATTTTATGATGCCACTGGATAGCAAGCAAGCAAACAAAGCATCTGTCCAGAAGTCACAGGGAGAGCTTCCCTGGTGACGCAGTGGTTGAGAGTCCGCCTGCCGATGCAGGGGACGCGGGTTCGTGCCCCGGTCCGGGAAGATCCCACATGCCGCGGAGCGGCTGGGTCCATGAGCCATGGCCGCTGAGCCTGCGCGTCCGGAGCCTGTGCTCCGCAATGGGAGAGGCCACAACAGTGAGAGGCCCGCGTACCGCAAAAAAAAAAACAAAACCCAAAAAACAAAACAAAACAAACAAACAAAAAAGAAGTCACAGGGAGAGTAAATAGTTGACCCAGAATCCAACCTCTCATCTAACCCCAAAGCTCCTGATTTCCATGAGAAATAGATCCTAATAATAGCTTTATTATGACGATTGTTATCACTGTCTATAATTAGTGAGCTCCACTGTGTGCCAGATACTGTGTTAAAGGCAATGTGTGTGTGTGTGTGTGTATTTACACGAGAAGACTGTGACTTTGATAATCTACCCAAGGTAATTTATCCAAGGCCATTAGTCAGTATTTGATATGTGAACCCTTGTTGTTCTGATTCTAGTGATTAGAAATGAAATGCTTTGCTTATATTCACTCACGGGTGATGATGTGGCTCAGAGTGTTCCTGAGGACTTGGTGATGTGGACAGCTGGGCTTTTCATGGCCAGCGGCCTGGCGGCCAGTGCTATAGAATTTATGATAGGGTAGCTTAATGGGGAACGCCTCCCCAGAGGACAATTTTACACTTGCCTGATGATTCCAAAGTAGTTGACTCTGAACCGAACCAGTGGGGCGCCATGCCACAGCTACATGTCATGAGCTTTGCTTACTCCATGGTGTTCAAGTAACCACAGCCCTTGGGGGGATGTGTAGCCAATCCCACGATCTGGCTTGCTTTCCACTCTCTTGACTGTTAGCTCTTCTGTGGTGGCCAGAGAACAGACTGCCTCAGCATTTAGATTCGAAAGTGCACATTAGAGTCCCACGTGTGCTGGCCAAGGAACGCACAGCTCTGTCAGTCTTGTATTTGGTGTTCATCCAGCTCAGAGATGGCGACTCATCGAAGGCAATGGAGGACTCACTGGATGTCCTGGTCTGAGGAGTTGATCCATGAAACCCCAGAGAGAAACGTGACATGGTCTGAAGTACAGAACCTTGGCCGATGCTTTTTCAGGAACCTCCCTCCAAAGAGCTGGTTTGAGATAAAAATGGTATCCCACTTGAGAAACCCTTATGCTGGGTCTGGTCAGGGCAAGAGTCCAGGCATTCCAGGAGTCTGTGGAAGAAAAACTAGATTTTCACTTACTTGAGGCGTGGGTTTCAATTCTCATTTCAAAAGAGTCCAAGATGAAAGAACCCTACCAGCTAATTTTAGAGCAAATGGTTTTATCCCCCTGATTGACTCAAACAGGGAAGAAGAAAGGGAATTGAGAAAAAAAATGGAGATCTTGACTTTAAAACCAACTAGGCCTATGAAGCCGGTGCATGCTATAATTTTATTCTTCAACATTTGAGGTAGAACACTCCATGATTGGTGCTATGGAGTCATTTTGCTAACTCATATGAAAACAAAGCCCTTCGGTTGGGCCTGGGCTAACTGATTAACTAACTAGGAGATGGTATAAAAATCCCTCTGTATCTTTAGACCTGTTTCCTCTTCTCTAAAATTGGAAGATGGAATCAGGGAAAGTTAAGGGAAAAAGGAGCTTAGAAATCATCTCACCCCCAATCCTTAAGAAGCAGAGATGTCTGAAGGTTACAGGATTTGTACAAGGTCATGTAGCCAGTTTGTGGCAGAGATGAGACTAAAACTTTGGTGTTCTGAACCCAATTCGTTACTTTAGCTTTTTTTCTTTAAAGCAAACAGCTTCAGTCCATCTTTTCTCAGAATTTTGCAGCATGCTTGGAAGAATATATTTAATGAAGTCACTGACATGGAAGGTTTGAAAATCTGGATTTTGAAGCACTTTGCAGATGGAAGCAGTATTTGCCACAAACCACACGATTAGAAGGGTGACACCTCCTTCCTCAGCCTTTGGGAGGTCTGGCTCTGGGAAGCCCGGCCACTGCCTCTGGAGAAACCAGGACAGTCAGCCTCAGGCAATCAGGGAGAAAGAGCCACCAGCAACTGCCCTCTGACCGCCCTCTCACCTGACACTGCGGTATTGGGGATGGAAAGAAACACAATCCTACCCAGGCTTCTCCATCTTGACTGCGTTGGAGCTGAGCTCCCTTTATCTCTCTAGGGCTTAGAGTCTAGGGCCTCTGGGGATGACTGAGGAAAAGATGTTTCCAAAGGATTAGAGGACATGAGAATTGAGAACCAAAGAAGGGAGAGTGTTTCTTCACTTGTTTTTCCCCACCTTCCACTGTAAAATGGAAATCTGATCAGCAAACTCCCCATAACGAAGTACCTCCCCCAGTGCACATGCCTGGTCCCGGTTCCTCCGGGTTTACCTTCTGCCTTTTCTCCCTCATGATGCTCCCCTCCTGGGATCTTCATTCTGCTCTTTACAACAGCCCCCCACCTTCCACTGTAAAATGGAAATCTGATCAGCAAAGTCCCCATAACGAAGTACCTCCCGCAGTGCACATGCCTGGTCCTGGTTCCTCCGGGTTTACCTTCTGCCTTTCCTCCCTCATGGTGTTCCCGTCCTGGGATCTTCATTCTGCCCCTTACGACAGCCCTACTGTATCTTTTGCTCAAAACTCCTGGGGGGCTCTTGCCCCCTCTGCCTGGAATACCCCCCCACCTCCTCCCCAGCACTACCACCAGCGTGCAGCCACCTACACATCACCTCTTCAGAACCATCTTCACTGACTATGGGATCACCGCCCTCCTCTGATCCCCAGGGCACACTTGTGCTTACCTCTGGCAGAGCTGATAACACTGTATTGCTATTATCTATTTAACTTAAGTTTTCTTCAATATACCGTAAACTCCATGAGCTCAGGGGGCAATGTGTGCTTCGTTTAACACTTGTTCCCAGACCTTAGCACGGTCCTGGGTGTGATATATATATTAGATATATAATATCTAACCCTTGTTAGATATTTAGTGGGTAAATGGATAACACCTAACATTTATTGAATGCTTACTGATTGACTGTCACTGTTTTAAAGGCTTTAAGGCTATTATCAT